>NC_044245.1:95666124-96337204 GCF_003957555.1 Calypte anna
TTCATAACATCTCTTTTTAGGACACGTCTGCTACTCATCTCCCTACTCAGTGCAACAAATTTTGTTTGGTGCTGTAACCTCCTATACATCACACACGCAGTTTAGACTCCCCTTCAGGAATCTGTTCCAGGATTGGAGACTGCAAGTCTGGGGACAAGCTGATGTCCCTTTGATTACTCTTAAAAGTCAGGAGCCTATCTTTTAGCTCAGTGTGTACATATATGTGTACATGTCCTCCCAGTGTCAGGGACAGGAGTTGGTGCTCCCCTGTGTCCCCTTTTTACTAGAAAGCTGCAGCTCCCTGCTTAGCAGCTTTGTGACCAGAGCCTGCAAGGTATCTTCGTCTTAACACGGCACACGGCAGCCAGTAGCCTGTACAGAGTTCTGTGGGTCTAGCATCTTCCAGACAGTCCAGTTCACAAAAGCAATACGTAGACATTGCTGGGTCACTTCATGTCAGCCGTGCATTAGGACCTATCTGCATATCCCCCTTGTAAAGAATCTAAGCTAAAATATTTTAAACTTTTTTTACCAAATGGCTTTCCGAGTATTTTAATTACTTAATAAGTTAGGTGGATTGCTTTGTTGTTTTAGTTGTGGGTTTTTTGTTTTTTTTTTTGTTTGTTTGTTTTTTTTCCCTTCAATCTCATACTAGTTTTGTCTGGTTTGCTCAAAGCCCTGCTGCTAGAAGCTTTCACTTCAGACTGGTAATGTTGCTGTTTTAGACAGGTGCTGTCTAATGTTACCAATTGAAGCATATCGGGGATAAAGCTACAGTTTTCAGAAATGTGTTCTTCATGTTGGCTTTTGAAAATGTGCCTTTGGAGGCTTTGGTCTCCAAATTGTTGTTTTCTGGAAGAACCTGTTAGCCTGGATACAAATTCTTCCACTCTTTGGTCAGTGTGATCTGAGAAATAGTATTTTCATCACCCTCTCCTCTCTTATCCATGTGCAATGGCTTTGCATGTTGTAGTTTTCAGTAGTATTCTTACGGGACACATAATTTGGCATTGCTGGTGGGATAACATTTATGAATTCCCAGTTGTTACAGTTTTTGGAGGTAAATTAAATAGTCATCAGTACAAAGAGCTGGTTTCTTTGTATTTATACTTGATGCCTTTTTCTTGTGCATGCAACAGTATATTATTACTATCTATTATAATAATGTACACTATATTATCAATTATGTATATACATAATATTATTATTACTTTGTCAGGGTTTTAACATTTAAACTTTGATATGTAAAATAGGCAAGTATATTGTTATAGCTTAGCAGATCAAACTTTCTTAATGAAATAGTTTGGTCTGGGAGTTAATCTCCCTTCTATAAATACTGAAATAAATTATGACCTACTTACTGAGAGTAGATAATAAGCTTTGGCCTTTCATATTTTATTATCTGCATATCTCCTTTCAGGTGCACTTTACGTCATGTACTGAACTTTTCAAATGCTTATTTTCATATTTTCTATAAACCAGAAAGCAGCTTTCTCTTATCAAATTCTTTCAAGTAAAAATAACTACTAGGAAAAACATGTGCAGCCTCAGTCTCAGCTGAATTTTTCTTATGTTCTCTGAAAACTGACTTAAAGGTTTATTGTGATATGCAGGGTCTCTCTTGCTCAGAAGCATTCTTTATATGCATATGTCAGTGCTTTGCTGTTCTTCTCTTTCTGTGAAAAAAATTTGATAGGGAACAGTAGTTTAAGGATCCCTTTAAGTACTGGTGTCACACATCTGACATTTCTGCACAGGCACCTCCTATTACACAAATGGGATCAGAATGCATCACATATCAAATCTGTGTTTGAATGAAGAAACCTAGCACCCTACTCTTATGTTATTCTTTCTATACCTTCAAAGTGCATTTGTCTTAATTTTTAGTTCATCCCTACTGACCAGATTGAACTGAACATCATATTCTAAAGCAGACTGATTTTCAGGTTATACTAGTTTAGTGAACATGGCAAATGAAGATGGTGTTTAGTCTGACTACAAGAGGTAAGTCTTGGTTTGAGAGTACCAGGATAAACCTTCCCACAGCCATACTAATCTCAGACTGCCCAGGACACCACCAGCTGCTGCTGCTGCTGCTGTCCTGATGATGCAGCAGTTACAATGGGAAAAGAAGGAGGAGCATCTGTCCCTATGAGGAGGAGAGGATGGGTTAAATAACCCAAATGGATCAATCACAGTGTGTCTTTCCCATGGTGCTCAGTATAAAATGGTTCCTAAGAAAGCCTTTCTCTACCTGGTATGCTAGTAATTACCAGCTGAGGGGAGTGGGTTCCATATTTACATATTTGTGTATATATTTAGTTCACCATCATCATTGTTAGTATTACTACTTCATTGAATCTATTAGAGTTTGGTAGGTTTTTCCCAGCCTTGAAGTCTTTCTCTCTTATTTCCTTTTTTATTTATCTTTGGCAGGGTACTGATTCACAGAATCACAGAATTATCGAGTCTGAAAAAGACCTATCAGATCATCAGCTCCAGCATATGGCCTAACATCACCCCATGGCTGGAAACTTATATGTATTTATACAGAAATCAAGAAAAATTATTAATACAGAGATAGGGGAGACGGAGTCGGGGGTGAGCTGGAGTTTTGTGGACAGAAATTAGGGAAAAGAATGAGGAAGACTGTCCTCTTGAGCCCTCTTGCTTCCTAAATGCCTTCTTGAAGAGGATTCTAGGTGTTTCATTTCTAATCCCAGACTTAGTGGTTTACAGCCGAGAGCTTTAAGTTTATGAATTTCAGTGTAGTTCTTAATATATAATTATGGCTTTGGTGTGGTTTGGAATAGTGGTAAATTATGGTTGTTTAACACTATTATAACAAATCATAGACTAAATTATATGAATTTTTAATAGCTTAATCAATAATGAAAAATCAGTTCTAATCAATACAAATGTTCTGGTAAAAGTCTAATGAAGTTTCTAAATTATATTGCACATAAACATGTAGCGGGAGGAGCCTTTCTTGCTCCTGAGGCTTGACGAGCTGTTGGTCTCTCCATTGCCTCGCACAAGAGTGAGCTTTGCTCTGTGGGTGTGTGTCCCACCTTTATTGGCCCCCTGGTAATAGGGGGCCTGCCCTAACCAGGCACAGGTGGACTCACACCCACTCTTTGGCAACTCGAGGCACCTGGTTTATCTTGTTTCTCTACATAAACACAGACAAATAAAAGGTAACCCATAAAGATGTTAAATTTTGGTATCTAGTATCACAAATGAAGTTTCATTGCTCTCCTGCCAATTACCCAAGAGTCAAAGTATACCAGCCTAATATAAATTTGATTTTCCCCTGTATTTAAGTGGCTGGCAACTTATTCTTTCAATTGAATGAACCATCTTTCTTTGTAAGACATGTGATGTGTGCTACAGTTCAGTATAATTCCACAGAGCTCCTAAGAGCTTCCTCTTGAGACCAATATTTATAGTGTCCAAGATGACTGACTTGAAGGTGAAGACTGAGAGAACTGGGACTGTTTAGCCTTTGAAAAGAAGGCTAAGGGGGGATCTTATTCATGTCTATAAATATCTGAGGGGTGAATGTCAGGAGGATGAGGCCATGAGAGTGGTTTTATCAAATATTAAACAAGATTTGCTATTATTAGAGAGGCAGATTTGGCTTCTCAAACTCCCAGACTTAGGGCTTTAATTGATGTTTTGTGTACAAGATGCTCTCTGAAAGGAGCTGTGTTAGATTTGAAGTGCATAAGATAAATTATATTTTCATTTATTGAATAGCTATTGTATTATTTTTATATGAAAACTGAAGTAGTTCCTGTGGTTCAAGTAGAAAACAGTAAAGATTTTTCTTTTTTTTTAAGTTGTATGTGTCTGTATGGAAATAAATCATTTTTCATGGTAAACTTCTGGAGTCATATTTTATCTAAGAGTTAAGTGCCATTTCCCTTAAATGCAATGAGAGATATTCTTTCTTTATAGTGCATTTGCAATCTTACTATTTACCAATTTAAACTGTCTTTAGCAGTGTCTGAAATCAGTGTTCAATTTATAAATGTTCCAAATTTTGTGGAAGAAAGCTCAAATATTTATTTCTTATTTGTGGAGACAGGTGGGTGTTAATATTACTGGAGTTAATTTTGCTTTATAAGTGTTTTCTAAATTGCCTGATTCAGAGAGACATTGTCTTCAAACTCTGTGATAATCTAGGCTTAGATGTCTGCTTGTATTATGGTCTCTTTTCTGACTAAAAGCGACTTGATTAAATTTAATTAAAATATTATAACACTTATAATTAATGTTCTATGGAAATTCAGTTTTATAACAGTCAGATGTGCAGATGCTAAAAATATCCAACCTTTAGATAACCCCCCTAGTTTCTCACTTCAAGTTAGGTGGAGATACAGGAAGTTCTTTATGTTCTTAAGTTTCCAGTAACCTTGTGATGTTATATTGTTTTTGTGGCTGCCAATATACAAACTTGGTGTTGACTTATAGTATGGTTCCTTCTAGCAAAATAAAGGACCAATAAGATACCTTTTGTACAGTGCTCAGTGAATCAACACAATTACCACTCCTCATAAAAGTCCAAGTAGAACTTAATGCAACTACATGAACCGATGGAAAATTAATATAATTGGAAGAAATAAGACTTTACAAGTCTGAAGCAATTTAAATGAGTGCATTAATTCCAGAAAGACAGCAGACACTGAGAGGAGTGATCCACAGCAATATACAGCCAGCAGGCAGTATAGCAGACTATGGGCTTTCATTATAGTCTTCCTTTTCTTTTTTTTTTCTCATCTCTCCAGCTCCACGCATACCAAACACAGACAATGAAAGCATGGGTCTGTCTGTCACATCACATGCTCATCTTCAAATCCACATCTCATACTGTGGCAGAATAAGTATTTGTACTGTGTCTGCATGGCAAGGGTTTGGTAACAGAGGGTCTACAGGGGAAGCTTCTGTGAGAAGCTGCTAGAAGCTTCCCCCATGTCCATTATAGCAAATGCCAGCCAGATCCAAGATGGACTTATTACTGGCCAAGGCTGAGACCATTAGTGATTGTGGTAGTGCCTCTGTGTCAAGTTAAGATGAGGAAAAACCTGCTGCTCAACTGCCAGCAGAAAGAAAAATGATGCTATGTGAGAGAAATTTGCCAATGTGATGCCAACAACCCTATGCAACATTACGGACTTGGGGAGGAATGGCTGGAAGGCTGCCAGGCAGAAAAGGACCTAGTACATACCTGAATGTGAGCCAGCAGTGTGCCCAGGAGGTCAAGAAGGCCAACAGCATCCTGGCTTGTATTAGGAACAGTGTGGCCAGCAGGAGAAATTAAGTGATTGTGCTCCTGTACTCAGGATTGGTGAGGCTGAACCTCAAGTACTGTGTTCAGTTCTGGGTCCCTCACTACAAGAAAGACATTGAGATACTGGAGTGAATTCAGAGAAGAGCAACCAAGCTGGTGATGGGTCTGGAGAACAAACTCTATGAGGAAAGGCTGAGAGAATTGGGCATGTTTAGTCTGGAGAAGAGGAGGCTGAGAGGAGACCTTATTGCTCTCTACAACTACTTGAAAGGAGGTTGTAGGGATGTAGGTGCTGGCCTCTTCTCTCATGTGAATAATGATAGCACTACAGAAAATGGCCTGGAGTTGCACCAGGGAAGGGTTGGACTAGATCTGAGGAAGAAATTCTTTACTGAGAGAGTAGTTAGGCATTGGAATGAGCCCAGGGAAGTGGTGGAATCACCATCCCTGAATGTGTGTAAAAACTGTGTAGATGAGACACTTTGGGACATGCTCTAGAGGGTGATACAGATACTAATACAATTTTTTTTTTGGAGGGGATGTTGATATCTAGATGCAGTGATCTTAGAGGTCTTTTCCAACAGCGGTGGTTCTGTGTGTGATTCTGTGTGTGAAACACCCCTGCAGACACCAAGAAAGAGGGAGAGAAGGTGCTCCAGGAGCCAGAGCAGAGTTTTCCCTGCATCCCATGGTGAAGACCATGGTGAGGGAAGCTGTCCCCCTGCAGCCCATGGAGGTTAATAGTGGAGCACATATTCATCTGCAAGCCTGTGAAGGATCCCATGCCAGAGTAGGTGGATCCCTGAAGGAGTCTGTTACCCTGTGGAGAGACTGCAATGAAGCAGAACCCCATTGCCCTGTGCTGCTTAGGAAGAGGAGGTAGAGAAACTGGTACTGAAGTTGAACCTGGAAAAAAGGCAGGGGTGGGGGAAGGCATGTTAAGATTTGGGTTTATTTCTCATTACCCTACTCTGATTTTGATTCGTAACAAATTAATTTCCTCAAGTCTGCTTTGCTTATGATGGTAATTGGTGAGTGACTTCTCACCTATCTTCCATACTTATAACCTTTCTTTATACTTCCTTTACCCTGTCCAGCTGAGGATGAGTGAGAGAGAGGCTTGGTGGACACCTGATAGCCAACTAAGGTCAACCCACCATAATAATGCTTTGAAAATTAAACAGAGCTTGTAGTGGGTAAGGCCATTGCCAGAAGAGTGTTGTTCAGTCTGTTCAGGAATGTTATACAGTGCATTTAAGAAACCTTTGTGGCCATGATAGTTGGTCATTGTCTGAATTCTGTGGCTGTGAATTTATTGTGTGATGTTAGGAAAATTAAATGAAGTGCCTGAAGCTAGTTACTAATGTCTTCCACCTGTCTGTCTATGGAACTCAGTGCCTGGAATGCATGAATAATTAAACTATTTTAAGATCTATGCTATGAACATTTTATGTAGAAAAATCAGAAGGCTCAAATGCATAGACATATGCAACAGTTTTAGCATTAATTTCTCTATGTCAGCTCCTGGTACATTAAATAGGGCCAATAATGATCACCAGCAATTTTTGTCTCATCAGAATTGTGGTGATAAATCCAGTGGTGGGAGACCCATAGAAAGACCCATAATAAAATTAGTAAGTCTGTATTTGGCACAGTGTTTGGATAATATGCAGTAAATAATGCATAGATACACACAGTGAATTATAAAAAAACCCTCACTAACAAAAACCTAAAAAAGCCCAATTCTGAATAGCTCCACAGTCAGTGAATACCATCCATCTCAGGAACTGAATTAATTAGGGGCAGTTTGTTGATGACTGTATTCAATTGTTGAAGTGAAACTTGCACCATAAAGCATAAAGCCCTAAAAGGTAGGCTATAATTCTGTCAGTTTCTGGCTCTCAACTTTTCAGAGTTAATTATGATTTTTAGCGCAGTATTTGGGTGTGTATAAAAAGATTTTTATGCTCTAGTTATATTAAATAACATATTTGGGAATAAGAGCACATTTCTTGCAATAACCAAGCATGCATTCCTGTTCTCAAAAGAGGTCATACAGTATGTTCCTGAGCCCATCGCAACTGATGCTATGGCAAGGCTTTCCAAACAGATTTCTAGTTAAGAAAATGCAGTGAGGCATCAGGATACTCTAAGGCATTACAAAAGCTTTATGACTCAGTATTCTTATTCTCAGTGATTCATTTGAAACAATGGAAAATCCTTTTAGAGGATACAACAAAGCTGTTCCTTTGGATTTTATTTTAAATAGCTCACTTAGGAAGAATATTTTCCTTTGCAAAGATGTTGTTAGGCAAATTTTATGTAACTAGATGCAAGCTTCCATGTGTCTGAAAAAGCTCACTTTTATGGAAATAATATATGCAGTAATGCATCTTTTTTCTATTACTGCTTTTCATTCTAATATGTGCAAGTGTTTTGTTCATAGCTGATAGTGTGTTTCCAAAGCCTTAATCAAAACACTGAATTCCTTCAATCAGTGGGTTCTCCATGTATTACTATATTACATTATAGTATTGTGCTATTTTATTTTATTTATTTTGTTTTTAGTTAATTTCATTGATTTCTACTGTGTGGAAGATAAAATTTAGATCCTTATCTTTTACAGAATAATGTAACAGTTCATCTATTGTCCTAGTTTTGTGTAAAGGACATGCTAGTCTTTAAACTATAATTTAAGTAAAAGTTCCAATGCCCCTTTTTTAATTTCAAGTTTATTTATGTGAAGAGATACTCAGGAATAATATATTTAGAGCCTCACTTTGAGTGATTCTAGAATGTTGTACACCATCTAGGAAGGAAAAAGGAACAACACAGGGATCTTGCTAGTGAAGTAACTGAATGAGGATGGAGGAGAGATGAAGTCTGTCAGGTTAGTTGTGGGCTCCCCTGGAGCTGGTGGAGCACCTGAAAGGAGAAAATAAATTTGGATAAAAATGTAACTATGTCCTAAAAAGCTTGGCTCAGGTCCAAGTTCTACTTACTGCCTGTCAACCCTTATCCTTGGCAAACATTACCTATGCTAGTAGATTGTGGCTTGCATACAGCATGTTATTACTATTATTAACTCTGATAATGAAGACATTTTGGTGGTGCTGTTTTTGGCTAAGCAATTCTAAGACACAGGCGTAGCCTACAGAGGTGTCTCCATTTCAGCCCTTTCAAACACAAGTAAAAGTTTTCAATCAGTTTCCTAATGTTAAATATATTTTTTTCCTGCAACAGCTAAAAATTGTTTTAATGTGGAATTGTTTTGAATTACATGTTCTATATTTCTTATGGCTAAGAAATGGCTGTTCCAATATTTGGTTTACAATCTTTAAATTGCAGGGCATTTTGTAACAATGATGAGGAATATTGCAGATATTTTAAATACAAATTACATATTTGGATATGTTTTGGGCCTAAGGATTTCTTTTTCCATTCTGTTAATATTTTCAAAGAAAAACTGAACTTTTTCAGTGCATATAAATTGGTGAGTTACATTTTGGGCGTTTCTCATTTACAGCAGTTCAGGTATCAAGACACCAAGTTTGAATGTCTCTTTCTTCCTACTCTTGAATTTATGTAGAGATTAATCTCCTACCTAAGTAATGCTAAGTTATCAGTCATTTGTGCTGATAAATGTCAAAGCCAAGGAAAACACTGCAGTAAGATAACTCCTATTTTAAAGGAAAAGTATTCTATTTCTCAAAGAGAAGGGGAAAAATGTCTTAGTTGTTTTAAACAAATTTACTTGAAAAAATGTTAGGACTGGAAATTTTCCCTAAACAGTTCAAAGCCATGTTGTGTTGTTGAAAAATCTTATTTAAAAAAAGACTGAACAAATTGCAGTTATACTTTTAGTTTGACATAAGGAATAAGAGTCTGCTGCCTAATGTGATAAGAGTATTAAAATAGGGGACTACTAAGAGTGATGACTCAAAGAGGCTGCCACAGAGATAAAAGATGAAGAGGTAGCAGGGTATAAGGTCAAAGGATAAAAGACTTAAAGGTCTCTTAAGCTGTAGCACATTCAAAGATACTGAAAACTTTCATTCCCCCCTTCCACCTCCTCTTCCTCACTTTTGAGTGCCTGGTTAATGCAGTTAATATGATGTTTAATTTGAAAAATAAATGCTCTCAGACACTTACACTTCCTTTTATCCAGGACGTAAGATCAGAGCTAATGGAAACATTAAATTAGTTGTATAAAGCACTGAGATGAGAAGGAAAGAATCTGAAAAACATAGTGCTTGCTTGATACCAGTAAGAAAACACTGCTATTATTGTTGTTTTTCTGTTTTCTTGTGTTTTTTTTTCCCTTGCATTTATTGTGTCTAGTAAATCCTATAACCTCTCTGTGAGACACATCAAAGTAACAGGAAAATCCTCTCAAGTATGGAAAGTTTTGATAATATGATTCCTCTGTAGGTTGTCTATGACCAGGTGTCTTCATGCTTCAGAACCAAGATAAACATATATCTTCCTTTAGCCCCAAAATATTTTATGGTAATGACATTAAAATTTTGAATATTTGATAGAAATTATAAAAATACTTTTTTTCCCCAATTTAATTTTTTTTTCTTTGGGTGTGTGTGTGACATGACAAAGCTCTCGCTTTCAATACATGGAGGTACTCCTGGATTGGTATTGTTCTCTCCATTGTATTCCTCAAAGTTTGAGTCTATTTTAAATAATAATAATTAAAAAGAGGCCATGTCAAGAGAAAAATCATTTCTTTCATGATGGATAAGACTTCAACATCGTTCCCTCTCAGTGTTTGAAGATAAAGTTACTTTTGTTTGCTCTTTAGTCACTTCTTTTATTATCTTTGGCCCTACAAAGCAAGCAAATTCAGCTTTCAAATTTTTGTTTCAAAGAAGGTTGACATTTCTATTAACTTGAATGAATGAGGCTCAGAACTGGAATAATAAGTAGAATTTGAGGGACTTTTGCTAGTAATAGAGCTTTTAAGCCTTTTTAACAGACCTAACTGTTAGATTGCATGCAGTGAGAAATTACATAATTTGTACTAGATGTATGTTTTTGCCAAATGTTCACCACTGGCTGCCAATTTTAGTAGAAGATTGTCTGAAGTAGCAAAAAGTTTGTATTTAATGTGGGAGTTTGTTACTGCTGAACACTTGGAAACTTAGCTTTCAATATTTTCTTTCCTACAATCAAATGGACAGGAGGGGAAATAAAAAAAAAGGAGATAATTGTCCTTTCTTATCTAAAAATATTTATGCTAGCTATAAAATAAAAGAAGATTTCAGAACATTTTATTATTACTACAAATAAGAAAAAGCCAAAACTTTTCAGAAAGAGAGCTAGAAGTCAGTATACTCATTCTGAAACTACTTTTATGTAGCAGAACACAGTAATTAGAAAATGTGTATCAGACACTATTTCTTTGCATATATATCCTTTGTGTGCAGCTGTGAGAAGCAGGTAATACGTGCTTCTCAGAATTATTTTTTGCAAGAAATGTTCTTGCAAAATGTTCATTTTTCTGCAAAAATGCTTTGCAGAAAGTACATCTTAACATTGATACTCTCCAAATCCAAACTTCTTGAGTATGCTGGTGGTGCTATGGACAGTTATTAAGGTGCTACCTGGAATAATCAAAACTAATTATTCTATATTAAGTGATGTTAGAAGCTCTATTCATACACACACTTTACTCTCTAGATTCACAACCGTACACACTAGTAGATCCCTCCAGTACCATCACATGTGGCTAAATCCCAGCCCTTTTACCTGCTTCATGGTTCCTGACTCATTCTCTGGTCCAGTTTAGTCCTTGCTGACAAAGATGCAGCACTCACAAAGTCATCCCTCATGCACCCTACAGGTCAGGGGTGCCAGCGTGGCCCAGCCTGAATGCAGTAATTGGCACTGAATCCCCCAGCACACATACACCCAGGAGAGAGAATGCAATTACACAGAGAGAGAACGGAGGAAAAAAAAAAATAATGAGATGCTAGAACAGACTGGAGAATAGACACACAGCTAAGCCTGATAAGTATACTGGCCCCTTTTATACCCTTTTCTATGTATTCTTCCCTCCAGCCTCCCAGATCCCCTTCCTTTGTACATTACCTTTTTAGTTGACACAGTCACCTTGACCCTCATCAACATCCTGGACCCTCAGGTTTGCATCCTTATTAGTTGCAAAGTCCCAGATTGCCTGCAGTTTCTTGGTAGCCCATTAATTAGTATGAATGACCAGCTTTGTTTCTCAGTATTGTCTTTGTTAAGGGTAATTGGTCAGATTTTGTATCTCTGTGTGCTCATCTCCCTTATTGTCCCAGTTTGGCAAGGTGATTAGTGAGACAATCTCAGTGAAGAAAACAAAACCTTCTTATGCTCCACATATCCTTACCAATTAGTGTGACTGGCTGGGTTCATTCTTATCACAACTTCCCTTATACATTTTCAGTGAGTTTTGTCTCTGCATGTTCTCATTTGTGGCTCCTTTGACTAGATATTCTTAAAAGACAGACACTCCCCTTTCTATATCTCCTTGCAGAGTATTATGGTAATTAGCTAAAGGTTTTTAAAAATAATTTTTTTTTTTTTTTTTTTTGCCACAAGCTTTTAACAGTAATGGGTTAGCATTGCCTGAACAGCTCTCCCTTTGGACTGTCAAGACTTGGTTTGTTCAGTGCATCCAATTGGAATGGAAATTAACCTGAAATCCCATACTCTTTGCCTCTACTTTTGATATGTCTAAGCATATAATTAATTTAAATTTTGTCAGTGATACGCTGAATATGGTAATACAGGTCACTGGCTTATATTTTGCTTATTGTCACAGAATAAATCTAGAATTATATCTGTAGAATTACTCCATATTTTTTGAATGTTTCTGAACACAGACTGTGTCCAGTTTCTGATTGTAGTCACTGGAAATTCATACAGATTTGTATTTTACTTAAAAAACAGACACTTTATACTTTCATGCCTAAAAAGTAGTTGTATTGTCGGCTACAAGATTGATGGGTGCACAACTGATGCTCACTGCTAATCAGTTAAATGTTTGTCTAAATTTTTAGCCTAAAGAGAGGAGTATTTTCCAATACTTTTCAGTGAATCACTTGATTTTATCAGGCTTTTATATGTCCACTAATAACCTTGCATTAAAAATAATAATTTTCATTGCAGAAAACTTGGAAAGATATTGATGGGTGGTGACTAGAATTTTATTTGCCTAAGTTAACAAACACAAAGGAAGAATTGAAGGTGGTATCTGCTTTAGCTAATGAAAAAACAATGTATTGTGTTAATATTTCAGAAACAATATTTTCTATTGAAAGAAGTAGCTCTATTGTTTTTCTGTCTGTGTACAACAAGAGTTAATAAATCTGTCTAATGTTGTGTTGTTCTACTGTGAGAGAAGAGGAAAAAAAAGCCAAGCCTATGGATAAGACCTTAAAAGTTGTTTATCTTGACTTTAACAAGGTTTTGGTCATGGTCACACATAGCATCCTATGTCTGTGTTGGAAGTAATATGGAATGAGTGAAACAGTGATCAGTGGCTGGTGCTCTGCCTGGTGGTCAGTGACATTTGGAGCACCTCTGGACTGTCTCCGTGAAGCTGGCCTCTTTCATAAGTTTATCACTGACCTTGGAAGGAAGGAAGCAGAAGGTACCCTAAGTTTACAGATGGCAACAAAATAGGGAGAGAAGCTGAGAAACTTGGAGGAGGGGCCATTGTACACAAGGTCATGGAGAATCAGGCCAGCAGAGATCTTGTAAAGTTGAGTAAGAAGTGGTAACAAGTGCTGCCCCTGGGACAGAAAAGCCCTTGTGATGGCACAGGCTGCAGACAGACTGGGGAAAGACCTGAGGCAAAAGCCCCAGGGCCTGACTGGCAGCCAGCTGAGCCCCAGAGAGCAAAGGTGGCCAAGAGCTCCCTGGGTTGTATGAAGAGGAAGATGGTCAGCCAGCCTGGTGGGACCAGTTCTCTCCCACTCAGTGATCATTCGACCACATGTGGAGCCCAGCTTTGGGTTGCTCAGTGTAAGTGAAGTATTATCTCTGTGGAGTGAGTCCTCAGGGGATGCTCAGGGAGTGAATACATGCTGAGGGTTCAGGGCTTATTTGGCATGGAGGTGAGCAAGCTTCAAGGGCTCTCATGGCCCTTTCTGAACGTACAGTAGACATGAGAAGATTTGCAGTAGTACCACTCTTTTCTGTAGCACATGACTGAGTCACAATTCTCATTCAGTGAAACAGGGCAGATTCAGATTGGATAACAGGAGAAGCCTTCCCATCCTGTGGGCAGCTCAGCAGTGGGATAGGCTTCCCAGGAAGGCCCATCAAGGTTTCAAAGATCCACTTGGAGCTGGCCATGCTATAAGCAGGTGGTTGGGCTAGAGATGAGGTTCACTTGCTCATCCTTGATTGACTGATGGTTTTATGATCTTCAGAGTGCATAATGACACTTGGTATTTGAACTTGGAGGAAGTCAGTATTTTAAGGGAGATTTATGTGCATGACTTGTTGACATTAATACATGAAATACAATGCTTCCATTGTCTACAATTAGGCAGGAGTTTATTTATGTGGTTTTGTTTTTTTCAATACATTGGTAAATTTCACCTATACTAAAATGATCTTTCCCTTTCTGTCATGTATATCACAAAAGATCTTAAGACTTGTGAGATTTTATATCCATACATTTGACCTCTTTTATTTTCCTTATATGTCTTATTTTTCCTGTTGCTCATTGACATAATCTGAAGAAAGAAGAAGACTGGTTTTTTATCATTTAAATTAGGACCCGATTAGTAAGGGCAATTTAATTTGATAGGGTTACTTAGTGACAATGTACTTGTGCCCTTTATCTTAAAAAGGCCAACTCTTCTCCTTAATGATGACAAAAGCATGATTGATTTTTGACAAGAGACAAAAAAGATCTCTAACATTATGCATGACTTTCACTGAAAAGAGTTTTCCTTTGAACTAGAGACTTCAATATAAATGAGAATTGTTCTACAGAAGTTTTAAGATAATAACTCTAATTAGAGTTCATTTGGTTTTTCAGTGCCTACAGTCTGAACGATGAAATGAATGAATGGAATTAATAATGAATTTAATGCTTTTCATACTTTTAAAGATGCACAGTATGTGTGTGACAAAAAAAAATGTGTTGTTTTCTTAAGAACTGGTTTTCTATTACTTTTTTTGTAGTGGTTTAGCTTAGTTTGAAGGGATTTAAATGTACTACTTACTTAGAAATTTCAAGTGTATGCTTAAAATACTAGCTGTATATAGCAACATACCATTAAAAATTTAAAAAAACCCAAAACTAAACGTCAGAAATACAAAACCAGGAGTTATGTCAGATTGAATACTGGTGCTTGAAGTTATGATCACTTAAATTTATCATCACCGAATTTCTGATCACTTAAGACTTATCATAAAACTAGATTAGAAGACCCTGATCTATTTTGATCTCTATTTAATTCCTTCTAAATATAATTTAGGTATTAGGTACTCATCTCTCTCTACTGACTCAAGTAGAGAGGGATTCAAGTATGTGAGTTCTTCAGTTCAGTGTAGAAAATCATGTAAGCATGTGGGTATCTTTCTCATTATCTTCCCTTGAAGAAAAAAGATAATGCAACTTGCTGATTAAGCAATGCAGCTTGCATGTGTGGAAAAATCCGCGGAGGCTTAAGGACAACATGTAGTCACCAATATGGTTAAAGTGAAGTCGTTTATTAACAATTCACGCTCGCTTTATATAGAACCCTTGTTTATATAATGATATCTTGCAGGTGGCTGTATCTTGGCCACAAATCCTGTTCTCACAGAACTTCTGCTGGCTACATCATTATCTCTTTTCTGCTGCCAGCTTCCTTATCTTTTTCTCATAGCTCATCTTTCAGTAACCTTGAAACTAGGCCTCAAGGCCCTTAGCTTACTATAGCTAAAGCTAAATAGTCAGGATTGCTCACATGTCTGTTTTCTTCCAGACAGTTTCCCAACATGCATGCATTGAAAATTTTCAAGTAATTTAAAAATTAAATTTGAAGTGACCACTTTCAAAGGTCAGTTTATTGAAGGACTGAATTCATTAGCACATTCTGATGACAAAGTCTTGTCCTTGTATTGAGAGAGGAGTAAACCTGAAAACTGGAGTGTTTCTACTATGTAACATTGCACATTGCTGTGCTTTTTCTTGATTGGCATGTAGGGTCATAGAATCATTTTGTTGGGAAAGATCTTTAAAACCATAATATCTAACCATTAACCCAGCACTATCAAGTCCACCACTAAGCCATGATATGTGCATACATGTCAGTGGACTGCTGCTATAGAGGCTTGCTCACCCTTGTGTTCTTCCCCTCCTTTTCCTCCTCATGCCCAACTCTCTTTGTCTCTCTTTCCCTTTCTCTCACTTTCAGGTATGATTTCACACTTTCCTGTCTAGCAATTGCATGGCCATGTAATGGATCAACTTGTTGATGTGATGGAAGTGAATATTCCTTTCTGGTACTGTTAGGGCTTCAGGGGAGTGTGACAGTACAGCTTTAGCATGGATCACACCATCTGTGGACTCTCTTCCTTAAATAATTAAGTAGGAGTAAGTGTAATCTTAGAAACAAGGAGTTCCACCACATTGACATCAATCATGATGCGTGAAATGTAGGATTTGTTAAAGAAATGAAAGCACTCTGCCAAAAAAAACCCCAAATGAAACCCACATACACACACAGGGAAGCTGTACTAGATATGGCAGTACTGACTTTAAAATGTTTACCATGGTCTTGGTAGGTATCAGTACTTTTTATCCCATGCAGATCCAAATGTAGATCTCATGAAAGCTTTATTTACACAGCCTCATGGTTCAAGAATTTTGCTTTATTTGGGGCATAGTGTTAGTTTGCCCCAAAGTCATCAAAGTGCCTTTGTTAGAAGAGTGTGGCTGAGGGTGGTAGTTGAGTAATCAATGTTGACTGCAAAGACACAATTTTATATCATCTGTAATAAGCAACCCCAGTTTTTGCCTAAACACTCTCTTATCTCAAGATAGGTTTTTAAAAATCAAAAAACATAAAAAAAATCCATTGAGCTATAACTCCATCACTAACCAATTCAATTAAATTATAATCCTCTTTTTAAAATCTAATTCTTTTATGATATCTCACTTCACCCCTTATTATTTTAAGTACTAATTTTCCCTTTTTTTTTTACTCTCTCCCTGTACTCCTACTAGGCTTTTTCTAAACACTGAGTATTTTTTTTTCGGTGAATGTTACATTGCTGGAAAAAGTGTTCCAACTGGTCGAATTAATACCCATTATAATGCAATGAAATTTAGCTTTTGATTAGTCATGAGGGTCAAACACTGTCCTCTTGAGTGTGGAGAATAAAAATTCAATACTTTAATCTCTTTATTAAAAGATTCTCTTGGGTTACAGAAGCAGATTAAAAAATATGTTATCAAAGGTGGTGAGTCTGCCAAATGTGCCTCTAAAAGGCTGGGGATATTTTCAATGTATTAGGGAATAAAATGAAGGAGGGGGAGCAGAATGTCATAATTATAAAACTGCATGATCTGGCATTATTGCAAATGGAAACAATCAGCATTTCCTTCTAGAAAGGAAACCCTTTGTAAGTCAAATTTCTTTTCAGTGTATTTTTTTTAAATGCTGTTCTAAGAACTTTTTGTTCTGCTCACATCTGGTCCTTAAAAGATACTCATTAGGCATGTGCTTTGATAGGAATTAAAGAACAAGTGTTGTAGTATTCATTGTTTAATACTGAAATACATGGCTGTCACATTAGGATGTTCTTCCTCTGGATCTAGTGCTGTGGAGGAAAACCATGTTTGTAGCATTTAAAAAAAATGCACAACAGGCTGTGGAGTGGATCAGTTTATCATTGCCAACTGCTGCATATAGTTTCACATTTCTTCCCTTATTCAGTATGTTTACCCTCATGTAAAACTGTTTCTCCAGTGATTTAATTTATTCTAATATTCTATACTGGAGCTTTTGTTCAGCTTTTTTTGTTTGTTTGTTTGTTTTTGTTTTGTTTTGTTGGTTTTTTTTTTTGGGTTTTTTTTTTTTGTTTGTTTGTTTTTTTGTGTTTTGTTTTGTTTTTTTATATATGGCCATGGCAAGTCAAAGTCTGCATGAGATCTCTGGTAAACAGCATTGTAGCGGAGAAGGGAGTGGCATTTGCTTTACAATGCTCAAAATCTAATAGCTGTAAGTATAAAGTTTCTCCAGCCATTGCTGGTCATCTAGTCTTTATAACTGTGGGTGAATTAATGCAGCTATAGGGCAGGAAACTGTAGCTCTTGTAAAACATTCCTACCTTAAGCACAACTGTAATTTAAAAGGTCTGTTTTAGCTGCACACATGTATTTATTTAAATACATGTACTTATTTAAATGTATTTAATAATACAATGTATTTACATAATACATATATTTATTTAAATATATATACTATAATAAAAATAATAAATAAAAATATAAATAAATATATAGAGAGCTCATAATTAAGATCTGCATATAATCTCAATTCAAATGTGGGTTTTTTTGAATCCCTGAAAAGCCTTTTTTTTATGGTTGCCTAGTCTCACTTATAGTGAAGTAAGAAAAAATCTTTACTTGTCATAACTACTGTTTTATAAAGGTCTTGATCCTAGTTTTTTATAATGTTTTATACAACTCTAAGAAGTTAAGATCCACATCCTTTTCTTTCTCACATATAACGTCAGTGGTGGCAAAGCTAGAAAATGCTTGTGGATGGATAAATCCTGGGTTATCCTAGACAGGGATAAATAACTGTTGAATAAATCTTTCATTTCTGTTTGGAGATAGACGTAGCAATATCTTTATCTTCTGAAATGACTGGGAGTTTTTCCTAGTTGTGAGAAAGTAGTTGTATCTCCACCTAAAATAGTATTCAGTTAGTAATATTTTTTTTCCTTCATAGTCACAAGTAGGATTTTACAACCGCTATACAGTGTATAAAGAACTGTAAGAGGTAATTTTTATTTTGTGCTTATATTGGTTTCTCTTCCTCTTTTTCTCCCAGGGGAATATTAAGTCTTTCATATCATTGCCTGGAGAAGTCATAATATAAATTTATTAAGTACTTCATAAGAAAGAGTGGTATTGGTAAGATACTATACTGTAACCAATAAATCATTTTTGTAATTTAGAGGAAGACCATGTCTCATGAAGAGCTTTTCATGTGGCATATTTTGTGCTGAAAAATACTTTGTATATTCTGATGTCAGGAAGTTTTGGAAAAAAGTTTCAAGTGTTATTAATAACCTCTTATGGAGGTATGTTTATAGTTTCATATTTATTTCAGATACTACTGAGATGTAAAGAGATTCATTATGTCTGTTATTTGTTTCAAAAGTTTAGAGATTTATGACAGTTCATCTTAAGTTATTGTTGCCAAGTGTATATCCGTATCTGGGTGTTTTTTTCTGACATCAATGGGTACTGTGTACTGCAACAGAACAATGCAAGAAGCGCATCTCTTGCTGGTCGTTTTAGCTGAAGTGGTTTCATACTAATTTTAAAAGTAGAAAGTGTAAGCTTTAGATACTTCTGGCTCTGCCTAAATTGCAGATTCTTGGGTCCTGGGTCTTGCCATGGGGGTCAGATAGAAAACTTTGAAACTCCCATGCCACAATAGAATATGGAATACCATTATAGCTTTTGTTCTTTTTCTTCACATAGCATTGTGCTCTCTAAATGTGTTATTCCTTTTTATTTTTGTACTACAGAAACATTTACTATGAGAGAAAAATTCTGCCTTGAAATATGTTCAAAAAATCTTATTCATATAAAAGGAAGCTCTTCTCTGTCTATGTGGTAACCTCTGGGCCCTCATTTTTGAGAAAGAAGATACTGAAATACATTATAGTAAGAAGTTTTTTTTTTTAAATGGGACAGACAGGTCCCAGGAGCAGCAAGTTTGAGCAAGTTTTTAAAATGGCATTACAAATAGGTTTTAATATATTTTCAATCTGTAGATCTCAACAAAAACTTTTGAAAAAAACATGTTGCATTTAAAGACAGCAGATATTAGACTTAAAAACATTTCTTCAAATTCAAAATACAATTTATTTTTTTAATTGGCTCATATTTTAAGTTACAACATTTTTTGCTACATGACAGATACCAGAAATTTTGAAATAAACACAGTAATGATTTTTACAGTTGTTAAACTCATGAGTGGAGAGTAGAGAGATTGAGAACTGATACTACAGAGATTACCACTGAGGGCTGTGTCTATATCAGAGTGTTTGCAAGAGTAAGGACTCCACATCCAGGAGCTCTGACAGTGGGAAAATGATTACTTCTGAGACTGAAGTTTACTTCACAAAAGATAGTGCAAAGGTCTTTTTGCTTTCAATGCCTTTTGTTTATTTTTCTGTTTCTCCTCTGGATGCATTGTAGACATTTTGGGAGTTTGCTTGATAAATATAAAAAAAATGCAGTCACTTGTGTGAACACAGGCTACGTGTACTGTTCTAACCAGCTTATTATTTTGGGGACTTCCAGACCACTTTTCTGAATTATGTGCATAGCCAATTGTAACGAATTTCTGGTTTGTGACAGTAAATAAAATTATTAATTGAGCAGGTTATTTCAATACTTCATTTCCAGTGGTTTGAAGTATGCTTTCACCTGTGTGTATTTCCACCCACATAAAAATATCCCAAACCAGACTTTTTTAACTGTTTGAGTCCTCAGAAAAATTAAGGTATTTGAGAGCACACTAGACTTCATAGAAATATCCTTTATCAGTGATTGATCCATCAGACAACCAACGTATGAACTGGAAAAAGCTGCATACTTGAAGCCGTAGCTAGAAGCTTTCTTTTTCTGAGCCTTTGGAAACTGTGTAGGTCCATTACAGTGTTGATGACAGGAGAGTGCACTATGTCCTGCTCTTTTAAAATTAGGTAGGTACCACCAGCTTACTTTTTGTTATAAGATGCCGTTAAAAATTTTATTGTATTGATTTTTGTCCCACAAGATCACCACCTGAAAGATTTAAACTCTTTTTACTTCTGTACTGGGATCAGTTCTGTGATATGAGTTCTTTAGTCTTATTTTTTTCTTTTTTTTTTGTATACACATATTGCACTTCTTTTTAGTTCTGGTATAAAAGTTTAGACATAGAAGAAACAATGTTTCCTTTCCTCAGAAACATTCTAGGAACATTTTTCCTGTCAAATTATTTTTTTTTATGAATTTTTCTTTTCTGAGGAGCTTGACAGAAGAAGATAAGGGTATGAAAGCTCTCTGAGAAGCATCACTGACAGAAATATTTCCAGTATGACAGTTGCTATATTTGCCACATCTGGTGTAACAAGTATGTGACAGAGTTCCAGAAATTATATGCCTTTGTTAGCAGCTTAATTTTTTCCAATGTTGTGCTTTGCATATTTTATATTTAGACATATATTTATATAAATAAGCAGCCACAATATTGCTAAATTTAAAGGCTACCAACTCTTGAACTCCAATATGTGGCTTCATGTGTGAGGGCCATATATAGGTGACAGAAATCTCTGGAAATTAAAAACATCTCAGTGAAATCTGAATAGATAACTTACTTTGTTCTTAGATGTTGTAGGAAAAATACAGCTAGAACAGTAGAAGAAAACATTTATTAGAAAAGATTGAAGCATCTTCTCTTATACACTCCCTCTTATACTGCTGTCCATATTTCCAAAATGATCTTGAAAAGATTAATTGGATACAGGACAGTAGTCTGTAAAATGTTTAACTGAATAAAAATGGAGCAGGGAAAAATTACTTACTATTTCTCAGAGTACAAGAGCAAGAACTATCAAATAAAGGGATCAAGTCATGGGTTTAGACCAAATGCAAGGAGGCACTTTTTCAAACAGTATGTTGTTAATTTGGTAACTTTGAAAACATCAAACTTCAACTGGTTTTCTAAAAATAGTTCATAGAAATTTATAGGGAAAAAAGAAGGCCAAAGAACAGTAAACAAGAAAATACAGTGCAAGAGGTCCATGATGCAGAGAGTTCTGAAAACTAGTGGAATATACCAGCAAAGCTGGAAGAATAGATCGAGAGAAAGACTACTGATATACTTTCCTCCCACATGCTCTGCAAGCATACCTTATCAAAACCAGAACACAGTCTGAGTTAAGACTTTTTTTCTGTTAAAATCTCCATATTCTAAATTTACCTCAAAGTGTTAAATCCCCTCTTTCTCATTTCACTTACTTGAAACTGTGCTTTTTCACACTGAACTCGTATTTTTTCTGCTTCACATCCTGCAGTATCACAGATTATTACCAGTGATCAATATCCTCTCCCAAGATATCTCTTTTTCCTTCTGCATAAACTCCTAAGGCATTCATCATTCTGCTTTAATCTCCATCTGGTGGTGTTCCTATCCACTCATCCATTCAACAGGCCTATGAAGAGGAGTACTGACATTTCCAATTTCCTGCCTCTGCTTTCCTCTGAGTAATGTCATGTAGACAAAATATGGGTGAAGAGTGGGAAGACACCACACTGATGTGTTGTGATGTGCCACAGAGCAAGCTATTATAATTTTGTCCTTTATTTTTTCACTTCAGCTAGCCCAAACAGACCAAAACGCAGCAAGGCTAGAAAGCAAAGATAATGAAATGTTTAAAAGATCTGTCATTAGACCTGACCTGCTCAGATATGAGATAAGACGAGTGTTTTGCCAGCTTTCAGTCTCCAGATGGCATAGTATACATCACATAACAAAGCCATGCTAGAAGCATTTGCTTAGTCATGCATTTGGGTTTAATGAACTGAGTCTCACCTATGCATTGTTTCAAGTATTTTAAGATATCTCAATTGCTTAATTATTTTCTCCTCTTAACACAGGATTTTGCCTTTATAAAATGGCCTCGGTGATAATCAAAGCACATGAGTGGTTTAGAGGGCTCTTTTTTACTGGTTGATTCCTCCAGGGTATTCCAAATTCTTTGAAACTGCACTAGGAAATATGTATAAGGCATTCCAATATCCACTGATTGTATATTAGTGTTTGTGGAACTTCATTGGGCTCTTAAACACATTTCTTCTATACCATGTGGTTTTAATCACATAATTGTGTTTCAAGAAGCACCACTTGCCTAGCACAAAGGCACTTATCAAGCATTCACCAGCAAGTTCGCAATACCTTAAGGTGAGCATATGTACACAAAAGTTTCCTTTCAGCTATAAATGCTATATAATAAATGGTTACTCTAAATTAGCAATCCGAACAAGAAAAAAAGCATTAGGAAACACCTTTTAGCCTTTTATTCCCTAAAGTCACTCATCCCATGAATCTTATCTTACTGTGTTTACTGTTCGGCTTCCCTTGTCACCATTTATTTTGATTAAGATGTGCTATACAGCCTTTTTAAATGAGAAGAAATAAATCATCCTGTCTGCATCTCTTCCTAAGACCTTTGCAGGAAATGGTGTAAGTTTCATTATATGGAGAGAGAATTTGATCTTTAATAGATTAGACACTCTCCACAGAGCTACATAATACAGCTTTTGTTCTATTTTACACCCCCTTTGGTAAATCTAATTTTAGACATGAGGCTTCAGGTCAAGAAAAAGTCATGTGGTGAAACACAGACTGCAGAAATGTGTAATAGCTGTCACAAGCTTTCAATATGTTTTTTTTTTTTTTTTTTTGTTGCATTTACTTTCTTTTTTTTTAAGATGTAAGAGAAAGATGTAAAGAAAGGCGTGATTCAAAAAGAAAAAGTATTGAGTGAAAACAGAAATAGTTGATCTTGTGCGTTAAGTTGCATTATTGCAGATATTTTACTTTTTCCTCCTTTCCCTTTTTTTGTTTTTTTTTGTTTGTTTTTTACTTGAATACATTTCAATATGCGTTTCAAATTGAACTGTTTCACTGCTTCCAAAGTTCTTGTTTGCTAGGCTATGATTAATATAGTTACAGTCACCTTGAAGTAATGTTTCAGAGATGCCACCTAGAAAATATATGGTCTTACAGAGGAAACAATCAAGAGGATGATAAAAATATGCAGAAAGCTAGCACAGGAAAATGGGAGTTCATATCTATCAGTGATACATTCATTTTATCATAAATCACAGATATATATATGTTGGGGTTATTTTGCCCAGAATACCTCTTATGCCATGTGAACATAACTTGCTATCTTATAATAAGACTAGGATCTTTAATGTAGACATAGGTGAATGAGACAGTATCCACTTTTTTTCATCTCAGCTATTCAATGTAGTCCTGATAGCAATGTTGGGCTTAATCATGAGCTTAAAAGTAACACCTTCTTTGTTAGACTAGTAAGATTATATTCACACTCTACAGTTACATCAAGAGCCCATCTGGAAGTAATCATCAGGTGAAAGCTGTAATAATAATACCAGATTCTCAAGAAATAATTTCAAAACTTGAATGAGCAAGATGTCGAAAAGTTCTTGCAGATATTACACTAAAAGTGAGTACTTGCTTTGACGAGGCATAAAAATGGTTTGTGAAATGATGGAAAACATACCTTTTTCTTTTGTTTGGCTACTGATATGTGTTCCGCCTGTAGAAAAAGTGTTTACATTTTTAATGTATGTGTAAAGACTACTAATATATAGATTCTTATTTTTTACATCTCACTCAAAATTCTACCTTTCTTTTACTTGAACAATGCAAAGATTTTAAAAAACATTACAGTTCTCCAGATCTCAGTAAAATTTATTTGATATAGTGTTCTCTTGTATCAAGATGATGCGTAAAGACTCTCTTAATTTTTTCATCTATACTATTTAATCTCCTTCATAAAAATTCTAATTCATACCATCCTTCAGAAGCTATCACTACTGAAAATAAAAAGTATGTTGGGTTGTGTCATAATGTAGGTCCTAGTGTTATAATTGGATAGTCATATTGAATAGATTTTATGTTTGCAAATGTAAAGGGATACAGGGTTTTAACATGCCTGAGTCTGTCTTTCTGTCTGTGTGTATGTGTTTGCCATGGTTTCTGAGCTGTGGGTTTCATTATTTTCCTCTCTCCTTTCTGTTTCATTGTGTTGGTCTTGGTTTTGATCTAAGATCCATTCTGGGTAGTGAAAATATTTTATTTGGAATCTCTTCTAATAAATATTCTAGCAAATATTTTCCAGTGTAGTATTTTTTTCTTTTTCTTTTTTTTTCTTTCAGTAATTCAATAAGAGAATTTTCATAAATGATTAAGTATTATAGTTTGCTAAACATTCAGATGAGCTACTACAGGCCACAGGAATAAATTGCTAGTATTTTTATTTTGTAACTACTGATCTTGTAAAATTTTCCATCTTAGCTATAACTAATATGTATCTATATATGTTTACCACATCTTCTAGTATTGATCATTTTGATAACATTTTTTTCCTCCTTTTTTTTCCAACAAGAAAAAAAATCTCAAAGAACATTTGGTACTCTAGAAAGCAGTTAGATCATGCTCTGAGTAGAGAATTAGAGCAGATGACCTCCAGAGACCCATTTCATTCCATTCATTTTGCATAATATCACAGTCTCTGAAATAAAGTGCAAGTTGATACCTTTGTTTTCCAAAGAAATTGAAACCTTGTAGACAAAATATATGTCGTTTGTCCCTAATAAGGACCAAAATAAGTCATTCTGTTCCACTGAGTTTACTGCTGGAGCTTGCCACATTAAGAGCAGAATCATAGTAGTTTACATGATTTAGCTTAAATGATAAACTGTAATTAGAACAGCCCAGGCTGGAACAAACCTTGAAATTCCCGTGATTACTTCTGGATCAAAAGTGAGTTTCACAGTCATGTCAAATAGTTATACCCTGTGTTTCACTGAGCTTCTACTTCTGAAGCAGAAGGCACTCTATGCCTGAGTTTGTTTCTGTAAAATGAATATAGGCCACTTCCAGTCCAGATTTTTGTGTACTCATTGGTGTTTATAACACAAAGTTTGCTGAGACAAGCAGTAAGATTCCTAAGAGGAAAGTAATAATTTATGTAAAGTATTTTGTTTGAATTATATCTGTTTTCTAAGACAAAATATGAAAAGGATACCTGAAAGATAAAATTAAATATTTAAGATGTTGAAGAAGTCAGAGACTTCACTGCAAAAGTCCCCTATTGACAACAGGTTGTAATGAAGATGCACAAGAGATACGAGTTACAGTACACAATAAATCCTAAAGACAGGATCTCTAGGTCTCATAAATTAGTTCAGTACCACTGAAGTCCACAAGTTTACTGCTGCTGCTATTAGCAGCTTAAAATTATCAAGTTATAACAACAGACAGTAGGTGTGAAACTAGCCTAAAACTATCATTATAACAGCATTATGGGAAGGCTAATGAAGAAGAGTACTGGGTTTGTCTACAGTCATCTATGATTCTTTTTTGTATCCTCATCTGCAAGCAACTTAAAAAAAAGTTGCCTAGTTCTTTATTAACTCAGTTGAGCAGATTTCTGGTCCAGATGCACCTCAGAACACTTTTTTTTTATTTATTTTATTTTTTCTTTTTTTTTTTTCTTTTTTTTCATGCTATCATCCTTTTGTTTGTAATTGTTCTATAGGAAAAAACGCAGAATCATAGACTCACAGAATCATCATGGTTGGATAGGACCTTCAAGATCATCAAGTCCAGCCCTCAGTCCAACACCACCATAACAACTAAATCATCTCCCAAAGCACTATATCTACCCATTTTTTTTCAATATCCCAGAGACAAAGACTCCACCACATCCCTGGGCAACCTGTTCCAAAGCTTCACTACTCTTTTGGTGAAGAAATTTTTTTTAATATCCAATCTGAACCTGTCCTGTCCCAACTTGAACCCATTTCCTCTTGTCTTAATGCTAGTCACTAGGGAGAAGAGGCCAGCACGTGCCTCACTACAACATCCTTTCAAGTAGCTGTAGAGAGCAGTAAGGTTTCCCCTCAGCCTCTTCTTCTCCAGGATAAACAGCCCCAGCTCCTTCAGCCTCTCTTCATAAAACCTGCTCTCCAGCTGCCTGACTAGCCTGGTTGCCCTTTTCTGCACCCTCTCCAGGGCATCTTCCTCTACTGTGCTCCCCAAAACTGCACACAGTACTCAGGATGGGGCCTCACCAAGGCTGAGTACAAGAGTCAGACCCCTGGTCCTGCTTGTCAAACCGTTCCTGATAGGGACCAGGGTGCCGTTTGCTTTCTTGGCCACCTGGGAACACTATTGCCTCATGTTCAACTGCTGTCAATCAACACCCCCAGGTCCCTCTCTGCTGTGCAGCTCTTCAGCCATTCCTCCCCAAGCCTGTAGCACTGCTAGGGGTTGTTGCACCTGAAGTGCATTAAGTGACATTCTGTCTTTTTTTGAAACTCATACAATTAGGCTGGGCTCATTGCTCAGACCTATGTAGATCTCTTTGCAGAACCTCCCTACTCTCACTTCCACCCAGCTTAGTGTCATCTGCAGACTTACTTAGGGTACACTCTCAAGCAAATCATCAATAAAGATATGAAACAGGAGTGGCCTCAGCACTGAGCCTGGGAGGACAATACTTGTGACTGGCAGGCAGCACGATTTAACCCCATTTAACACAGCTCTTTGGACCTGGCCATCCAATTTTTTATCCAGTGAAGTGTGTGCACATCTAGCCATGAACAGCCAGCTTGTCCAGGAGCATGCTGTGGGAAACTGTATCAAAGGCCTCCCAGAAGTCAAGGTAGGCAGCATCCATAGCTCTTCCTTCACCCAATAAGCAGATCACCCTGTCATAGAAGATCAGGTTAGTCAATTAGGACCTGCCCTTCATGAATCCATGCATTTTAACACAGAAATGAGTGACATAATAAAATTTTTCCATGTGTTTCTAGATGCTGAGTTCTTTTTTTTCCTTACCTTTCCCCTTCACCTCTTTAAACTTTAATATATACTATTATAGTAGAATCATTGAATGGTTAGGGTTAGTAGGGACCCCAAAAATCATCTAGTTCCAAGCCTCTTGCATAGGCAGGTTGCTCAAAGCTTCACCTAATCTGGCCATGATTGTCCAGATTGCCCCCAGCTTGTTCCAGTGTCTCACCATCCTCACAGTAAAGAAACAGACATTGCTGGCTCATGTTGTGCTTCAAATCAACCAACATCCCCAAGTCCTTCTCCTCAGGGATTTTCCGTCCTTTCAATTTACAGACCAGAATGTCATGTGGGTTGGACTCGATGATATCTGAGGTCCCTTCCAACCCAGCCAATTCTATGATTCTATGTGGGACTTCATCTAATGCTTAGATGACATGACTTGCTCTTCCCTTGCCCACTGCTGACCCCATCAAAAGAAAGTCACCAAATTTTTCAGGCTTGATTTGCCCTTGGTGAAGCCATGTTTGTTGCCACCAACCCCCTTAGCAGAGCGAAGAGGAGTATATGCTCCATGATCTTGCCAGTCATAGAGGTGAGACCAACTGGTCTGTAGTTCCCCAGGTCTTCCTTTTTTCCCTTTTTGAAAATGATGGTTATGTTTCTCCTTTTCCAGTCAGTGGGAAGTTCACCAGACTGCCATGACTTTTCAAACATGTTGGAATATGGCTTTGCTATTTCATCCACCAGTTTCCTCAGGAGCTGCGGATGGATCTTGTTAAGTCCCATGGACCTGTGCACTTTTATGTTCATTAGATGGTGTCTAACTTGCTCTTCTCCTACAGTGGGCAGATTTTCCTTCTTCCTGTTTCTTCCTTTGTCTTCTGCAACTTGAGTGGTGGGGCCAGAGTCTTGCCAGTGAAGACTAAGGCAAAAAAGTAATTGAATACCTTAGCCTTCTCCATATACCGTATGTCCTTGTCTCCTGTTTCTTTCTGGAGATGACCCATATTTTCCCTAGTCTTCACTTTATCACTGGTGTACCTGTAGAAGCTTTCTTATTCCACTTGATGTCCCTGGCCAGATTTAATTCTGTCTGGGCTTTAGATGTCCTTACCTGATCCTTGACTGAAAATGTATTGCAGCAGCTCACAGACGTTTAGTTCATGGGACCAGACTAAAGATGCTCTAACCCCAGAAGTGTGCAAAGTGCGGTCTAAGTATCATCTGCACCAACTGATTCATTCCAGAAATCTGCTGCAATGTGGCCACACTTGGTCTTAGCCTTAGTATCTTGAGAAGTAATGCTATTCAATAAAAAAATAACCCTTCAAATGTTAGATAAACCATGATTATGAAGACAGAGGTAGACTGAGGAATCAAAGGCATATGATAGAAGGTACAATCCTGGATTATGACCAGGTAGGCATTACCTTTTAAATCTGTTTCTTATATTCAAGTTTTGTACTAAATTAGAAATTCACAGTTCTCAGTGTTGCCTCCTCTAGAAGAGCAAGAGATTATTTGTTGTTTCTTTCAGCCAAATACAACAAAAGTTCTCTGAGGTGTACTTGGGTTTAGGTTTTTTTGTTCCTCTTTTTGCTTTTCTTTGTTACTATTACAGATGGTCATATTTCAGCTTTCAGTCAACCCAAGATCCTACATAATTAAAACAAAGCTTTTATGAAGCAATCCGCTGCTGTTGATATTTGTATGTGTATGCTTTAGAGAAACACTACATGAGGAAATTAAAGCATCTCAATGGCAGAAGTAATGAGGTGGCCAGTTTTAGGGTGATAAGAGTTTTGAATAATAGTGAGTGGTAGAAAAACTTTCTCATCTTCTATTTATTTCATAATGAAGCATAGTGGTAGCATGTTATACTTGAAAGAAATTATTAAAATTCCATTCTTTCAGAATTTGAGAGAATAAACTGAAAGCTTCATACCTTCTGCCCACTGAGTGGAGAAGGTGTTTTGCTTCATTTCCATTCCAGCTCAGCGAGTAATATTATCTTGGTTTCTCATAGAACAAATATAAATTTATGGACAATTAAATCAAATTTCTGTAGTGGTTTCACTTTATCTGTAGCATACAAACATTATTATTAATTGTTTCTTATATTTACTGTAGTAACCACACTGTAATGAATTATTTGCTGTTTATAATTATGTTTACATTCATACTTGCATAGTATATCCATTTATCAAAAAATAATTGTGCAGCTTTCCTTCTTCCTCTATTTACTGTGCAAATTCATGCTTTGCAGTTATCAGGTCTTCTTCTAGAAAAACATTCCCCTTCCTCTAATTTCTTTGTTACTGAGTCACTGAGATCTCTTTTCTGTAGCTGCGGTTACATATCATCAATGACCAACTGAAAGATAATGGGGACACACAGCAAAATGTAAGGGAATAACAACATTGGTTTGTCAGATTGAGCAGGAATATGAAGGCAACACCACCCAGGAAGAAGCTGGCTCTACTGCTTTCTTGATTAACTTATGTTTGAGCCTAAGGCAGCTTTAGGGCACAATCAACAGCCAGTGGCTAGAAACAGAGTTTAGTGATGGAATGGTCATCGGGCAAAATTGGGTGTCTTTAGATTCCTCTGAATATCCAGCCCTGAATTGTCAAAATCATCCTGTCTCATGTCTGGATGGGAGCAGTTTGCTCTGACAGAGTTTGTAATTCTGGGGGAAATGCAGATTTTGCTTTGTTAGAAACGTAGTTGATTGCGTATTCTCTATGTGAACTATACATAAATGTATTGGAATAACACACCAATTCATGTGTAGACCCTGGAGTAATGATGTGTGGAAACTGAATTAAAGACCTCTGGATTAATAAAACACAAGGTTTTTCTGATGAAACCATGGCTTAGGCCAGGGTAGCATGTCTGCTCTTGTCATCATATACAGAATCTATCTGCCGGTGGGAGATGACAAAGCTCCATGTTGTTTTGTGGAACACACAGTTGCCCTTAAGCATATGGGCTTCTGCAAGTGTTCATGGAAGCTCTGCACAATTAGAAACTTTGTGATTAAATCTCTTGTCTTTAGGCAAAATGAGCAAAAATTAACTCCAGCAGTAGAACGTTTGGGCAAATGAATATAGAACCTTCTGAAACAGTGTATTATGTATTAAAGTGAATGTTAACAGAGAAATAATACATTCTTTGCTAAGGAAGACTACAATACTACCATTTCTCATGCCATAAGCAGGAAGAAATATGGGTCTCTCCTTTGAAAAACAACAGTTCTCTACTTATTGAAATAATAAGGGGTAAATCTTGTATCAGCACTGCTAAGTAGCCAGAGATGTGCCAAGTTTGTTTGGAATTCATAGTTTGTGAAATATTTGCTGTTGTTGACAGGATTGACTTCAGATCTTAAATCTTAGGCATATATATATTTCTTTCTTCTCTTCTTAAAGAGAAGAGGCAGCAAAACCCTGACTGCTTAATGTGAATGACTCCTGCTCAGTGTTGTAATCTTTCTCTAATGCTGCATGCACAGTGGATAACTGAGGTTACTGATGCTTTCTAATGAACAGCTTGTCTTCAGCTTCTTACAATATCATAAGAAAGAAGGAGGGAAATGTTGCCACAGATTCTAATAATATTTATCTCCTCTTTGCTGAAGAACAGAAATTTAGAATTTGCCAAAACTGTGCCTTTCTTCAGATGTACTTCTTGCAGTTTAAACTTGAATTTGTTTCTTAAATAGCTAAAATTCTGTGCAGATGAAATTCTGACCACATGACTTGTGGTCAGCTGGCCTCCATCACATCTCTGGTTACAGTCTACAGCAACCTTTCTGCTGAGCATGTTCCAGCATAAATGAAGCATCTCTCTGCATGTGATGGTTATGCATTGGCTTGCATATGAGGAAACTCCCAGTTTGTCTTTGGCCCATTGATAGCGTTACTGTTCCATACTGCTTGAATGCAAAGAGCAGTGAAAACCACTTGTCTTAAAAAGCATGGTTGGAAAAAGTGAAATCTTCAGAGAGAGGTGTGGGAGTAGATGCTATAAGAGGAACCTTTCTGAAATAATCTGAAATAGAACAGATAATGATGAGGAAGGGAGAATCTATCCTTGCTTCTTTTAATAAGCATGTCCTCACTCATTAAGGGATAGCTAACTGCTGAGCAGTTGAGGAGGACAGTAACATTGATGTTGATGTTATGGTAATAAATGCAAAAAAAAGAATATAAGAAAGCTGGCAAGTGTTTACTGTGCCTTGAATAAATTAGCCCTGGCTTGTTTTTTAAATAGCTGCTTATTAAGAGAATTCTGCTAATTTCATGACTTAAGCAAATTGGGATTTCTGCTGGCAGGGAGAGGAGAAATAGTGCATTTAATTATCTAGTTTAAAGAATAGTTCTTGTCTCCTTCAAATTAGTATGTTTTAAGCACTGGATATGAAATACTGCCTCAGCTCCTCTAGAGAACAGGTAAAAATCCTTAGACTCAGAGAAAGATAGGACAGGAATTTTAATTTGAATTTAAAGTTAATACATTTTTTTTCATTTATTTTTATAGAGTGATTGTTTAGAGTGACTCTTCCTTTAAATTTAGTGAGACAGCTCAATGATAGCAAACATTCTGTAATACCCAAAAAACCCAATTACTGGGACCTGCTGGGATGCACCTAGAAATGCTGAAGGAGCTGGAGGCCATCCTTGATAATCTTTGATCTGTCACAGTAATATAGAGAGATTTCTGAAGACTGGAGGAAGACAAAGATCATTTCTGTTTTCAAGAAGAGTTAGGAAGACCCAGGGAACTGCAGATCAGTCAGCTTCACCTCAGTCCCTGGGAAAGTGATGGAATAGGTAATCCTGGAAACCATTTCCAGATACATGAAGGTCAAAGTTATAAGGAGTAGTTAGTATGAATTCACCAATGGGAAGTCATGCTTGAACAAATTGATAAGCTGCCCTGGTAGAAAAGCCAAAAGGAGTGGATATTGTCTACCTAGACATCAGGAAGGCTTTCAGTACTTTCTCCCATAGAAGACTTACAGAGAAACTGATGATGGATGGGCTGGATGATCGGTCAAGTGAATTCCAAACTGACTGTTCAGCAGGGACCTGAGAGGTAGTGATCACTGGAAAGAAGTCTAGTTAGACTCCAGTAACCAGATGTATACCCCAGGTGTCAATACTGGATCCAATCCCATTTATAATCTTCCTTATGATCTGGATGATGGAACAGAGTCCACTGTCAGCACTACTTGGATTTCTCTGTCCAGTTTTGGGCTCCACAGTACACAAGAGATATACATGGAATTACAGGACAGTGTCCAGTGAATAAGATGTTTAAGGGATTGAAGCATCTGTCATATGAAACCAGGGACTCCAGCCATGAGAAGGGAAGGCTAGGGGGGGAATCTTATCAATACCCAGTGATAGGTACAGTGCACTGAAACTGAATCACAGGAAGTTCCATCTGAACATCAGGAAACATTTTTTTACCGTGAGGGTGACCAAGCACTGGCACAGATTTCCCAGTGGCTCAGGGAGTGAAACTCCTCTCCAATTTCAGTGGATGTCCCATGGAGTGAAATGCTGCCAGTGTCTCATGCTCAAAGAGGCAAAGTCACAGCCCTCTTTTCCCCTTCTTCCCACCATAGGCCTTATGGACATTGAATCCTTTTTCTTCTTGAAAGCTGAAGTCCAGCCTTTCTGAATCTCTGTCTTGCATTCTACTCTATTTCAGATGCTCAAGGGGTGGGTAAGAGCTTCTGGTGAATGGCTTAGAGTGAGAAGCAATCGGCAGTATTGCCAAACTGCACAGGTGGTTCTGAGCTGAACCTATCACTTTTATAAAGAGCTGCACTTGGCAGGAGCAGGTGCTGAGCTGGTGGGGACAATGTTGGATTTAATTTGCTGGATGATCTAGCTTGGCAAACATTCAGCATAGATTCTTCTTCTTGCTTAATGTTAAGTAGCTGAGTAGAAACAATAGAAGATGCCCATGTGTTAAGTATCTACTGAAAAATACAAGTTCTTGAATGCCCAAGTACAGGAAAAATATTTTTATTCATTTCTCTCTTAATATGTATAATCTGCACATGATTTCAAAGTGCTGTTCTTTATTGATTGCTCAGGAGCTTGAAACTTTCTTAAGTGTCTTTATATAATTAAGGAAAAATTTTAAAATTGTGTACAGAAAGTTATTTTTGAGCCTAAAAGCCAAGAGTTTGAAGCAAGGTTTCTCTGAAATTTTTGAAAATAATTCTATCAGCAGTTAAAAGCTACTGAAAATCCTTAAATCTGTGCAGCTCTTTGTAGAGGTTTTCAGTTTGGTTTTGTTTTTTTACAAAGAAAAAAAGAGTGAATGTTAGAATATAGCTTACTGGGGGAAAAAACTAGAGATTTATTTAATATAAAGTAATCAAAACATAGCTGTACCTGTAAAGTCACACAAGCAAGATGCAGATATCTTGTCATTAAACCTTGAATAGCTTAAATTTATGTCTGTGTAACTTGATATGTGATTGCTGAATAAATAATTTAAAATTTTTAGCTGTATTTTATGATAGCATGGTATCATATACTTCTTCCAGTATACTACTTTCCAGTAGGTGTTCTTTCTTATTCTACTCTCAAGTGGCTTGTTAGTAAATTTTCTTTTTTCTTCTTGGTTTATTTTTCTGTTACTAAATATCTTTTCCTTTCTTCAGTTATACTTTCAGTGACATGTGCATTGATAGGAGAGATGAGAATCAAGTGCCACTGTTAAGTAATAACCACACTTTGAAGAGAACTTCAGGATAGTGAAGGGGATGCAAAATTACAACAGTTCTGGTTTTAAATAGTCAGTCTTGACATCCTTCTCCTTTATTGTATCTTCCAACTCTCATTCATCATATTTAAGAGTGAAATTTAAATATGAGGCATTTGTACTGGTAAATACTATTGACTTAGGTTTTAGCAGCTGGATGTAGTTGTTGTGTATGAAGAGTATTCAATCTGCTATATCAGTGAAACTATCAGTGTTATAGATGTGTTGTGACACAATGGTCCTTGTTTATCACATGATTACAATGAAGATATTAAAAATATATCACAATGCTAATAAAATAGATTATTCTTAGACTGTGTGTTATGATCAAAATAGTAATTTTTCTTGTATCTGTCTATTGTACTGCTTTTAAATGACATAAGACTTGAATATTTGGGTGATTTTTTAGCAGTTACTGTCTAAATGTGTGCAGCCATTATTTTTAAAACTCCTCTTGAATAATAATAACAACAATAACAATAAGGCTTTTATAAATTTATTTTATACTTTTAAAATTAAATAACTTTTTTAACACCTTGAAAAGGAAATTTAGAGTGCCACAGTTTAATATTGCAAATATTTTACCCTAATAATTCATGGTTAGGTATCTGCTATTCTGCTACGGATGGTCAGAAAATTCAATGTTGTGATTATCAAAGTAAACAACTGTATAATGTTTTCTAGTTTAAATGTGACACTTCATCATGAGGTGTTTGAGAATCAAGTTATTAGATCACACTGGCATTCCCTGGAAGATAACAAATTAGAGCTAGACTGCTTTAAATCTGACTGTTTTGTCTTTGTGAAAGTAGATTTTCAGTTCACTATCCATGACATTAATCTAATTTTGCCTGCAGCACAATGTTTGGTCCTATTATCCACTACACATCCATTTAACAATTAAGATACTCCCAGTCAAGTATAATTGGCAAAATTATTTTTGTGGCTGCTTTCTCCTTTATTTTCATGCTTCTGATGGTCTGTGATAATGGCTGTTGAAATTTTAATAGTCAGTTTATCAGCTTTTTCTATGCATATGGAGTGATTAGCACAGTTGGTACTAAGCAAAAAAGCTAATCTTTAGACTCATTATTAGTTTCACCTGCACCATTAGCAAGTAAAACATAGTGCTAAGGCATTAAAAATTTTTAAAAATCAAATTTACTTTGCATGCCCACATAATTTCATGTAATGTTTAGGGTTTGGTTTTTTTCACTGTTATGCAAAGTGCTGCAGATTCACATTTTGTCAGGAGTTTCTCTGGATAATTATTTAGAATCACATTCTAATTAATGACAAAAACTCTTCTAACCATTTTCCCAATTATTACTTTCGTGTGTGTGGTCTTGTATAATTTCCTTCCTTATTTCTTGTTTTAATTTGTTTTGGAAAAATTACTTGGGGCAATCTTTGGTGAGACTAGTTATGTGGAAATATCTTTCACTTGACCCTCAGGAAAAGAATCAGTATGTCATTATGAGAAATAAATCCAAGCATATTTGCAAGTATTCCTTACTAAAATATGTTTTAGACATTGATGGGTAGCTACATTTGTTGTTTGCAATAGGTAATTCTTCCGGGCTCACATTTACTAGATATAAAAGTCCCTTCCTTCCAAAATCCTCCCATTGGTCCTTGCCACACTTGTAAGTGCAACATCAATCTATTAAGTCTGTCATTTAATTGAAAATATCATTATGCCTGACTGGCACTCTGAGGAAGCTATCATTGGTGGGAGGTATTGAAGAGGAAACTGGCAATACACTGACAATAGTTTTAGAAGGTCAGACAACAGATATTTTCAGGAAGAGTTTAAAATTCAGTGTAAAAAAACCAGGTGTATGTTTATGTCTTTACATAAAATATTTCAAGAAAATACTGCTGCTCTTTAAAAGTTAAGGAGAGAGTTATAAAACAGGGAATTCTGTCTCAACAACAATAAAATATGCTTTTACAACAACAACAATAATAATAATAATATGTATATATTAAAATAAATGTAAATGCATTTTTCAGTTATCTGAATCACATTACCTCTAGTTTAAACTGGCAATCCCAGATTAAGGGAAGGAGAGATGGAGAGTAGCCCTGAAGAGAAGGAGTTGGAGTACAGGTGGGTTAAAAACTGGACATGAGCTGGCAATGTGCACTCACAGCCCAGAAAGTTGACTGCATCCTGGGCCACATGAAAAGCACTGTGTCCAGTTGGTCAAGGGAGGTGATTCTTACACTCTGTTTTGATCTTGTGAGACCCCACTTGGAGTGCTGGGGCCAGTTCTGGGGTCTTCAGTACAGGAAGGCACAGAGCTGGTGAAAGAGCTTGAGTAGTGGGCCACAAAAATGATCAGAGGGATGGAAGACCTCATCTATAAAGAAAGGCTGAGAGACTTGGGGTTCTTCAGGCTGGAGAAGGCTCTAGGGAGACCTGGTTGTGACCTTTCAGTACTTCAAGGGGGCCTAAAAGAAAGATTGGGACCAACTTTTTAAAAGGACCTATTGCAACAGGATGAGAGGCAATGGATTTAAACTGAGACTAGATTTAGACTATATATAAGGATGAAATCTTTTATTATGAGGGTGGTGAAACACTGGGATAGGTTACTTAAAGAGGTGGTAGATACCCTGTTCCTGGAAACACTGAAGGTATGGTTGCATGGGGCTCTGAGCCACCTGATTTTACTGAAGATACTGCTGCTCATTGCAGGGGATGTTGGATTAGATGATTGTTAAAGGTCCCTTCCAACCCAAACAATTCTGTGATTCTATACTTCCATAATTATTATAGTGTTTCAAGTCTAAAGTTATATTAATCTTATGGTACAATTAAGATGCACAAGATAGAACTATTAATACTATAGCTCTGAAGTCTTAAACTTTGCTCTCCTGAGTCTTGAAGCAAGTACTTCATCAGAAATATTATTTAGCTTAACTCTAATTCACTTGGCCAGCTGTAATGACTGATAGCTTATTCTAGCCATGAGTTTCTTGCAATAGACCTTGAGAATGAAGGGCATTTAGCAATGTGGTTTCTTACTGCAGCCACTACATATAAAAGCAAAGCCGGTGTAAAGATGAACTCTCATGGGCCAATACATGTCATTTATCTTGATGGATGTGAATCTGGCATGTAGAAATCATGCATCAGATTTGACAGAGGGATCACTTACAGTGGTGATATAGAAGCTGTGTTGTGAAATCTCCTTAGAAAAAAGAAATCTCTTGTCAGCCAGTTTCCTGTTGCATTTCTTATAAGTACTATGTCTCTCTATTCTGTTGTTGGGTTTGGGGGGATTTTTTTGTTGCTGTTGTTGTTTTCTTTTTCAAGTATTCCACTTCTACAACATCCTCTACAAAAATTGAAGGTTGTTAGCAAGAAGCTACACATGAGTAAGATGAAAAGGTTAATTTAAAATACCTTAAAAACTGAAGATATTTCCTGTACTAGATGGGTAGTTGAAAACATTCTGTTTGAAAGATTTTTTAGCATGTAGTTCTCTCTTTATCACCCAGCTTGAGAGTCTTCCCTTAGAAATCTGACTTAAAGTAAATTATCAGTGTGCTGCAGATATTCTTACACATGACTACACATGCTTCATGGACATTTATTTTGAGAGATAATCCTTTAAAATGTATTCTAAAGTGTCAGAGGGATAAATAATCACACAAAGCATTGTCTTGCCTTCATATTATGGGTATCAGGTCATTATTTGGTCATTTACTGAACTTTTTATGTCGTCTAAATTATTCTCACACTGCTATATGAATAGTTTGTGTATCTGGGACAGCAAAGATCCTAGTTAAAAAAATGTTAGAGACTGCTGTGAGAACTTAAGAGTTCAAGAGACACTTGATAATTCATTTATTACTACTACCATTTATTACCACTAGGGCCTGTTATGTGTGATGTTTACCTCAAAAGAAAAGTTTGGTCAGCAGGTCAAGGGAGGTTATCCTTCCCCTAAGAAGGCCACATCTGGAATACTGGGCTCCCTGGTTCAAGAAATACAGGGAACTACTAAGAGAGTCCAGTGGATGGCTACTTACTACAAAATTTTTCACCTCTACAGCTTGCAAGGGCACTTTCTGCCTTCCAACAAGGATGATGTTAGAGGAACAGATGCATCATTCCTTCAGTGCCTCCCCTCCTTTTGGATGGGAGGGGATAAGCTCTCATGGCTTTCTGGAAAATAAAATGTGTTGCTGTGCAGAGCCAGAGTAGCAACCTTTCCTTTTCAATTGTTCTCAGGAGTATCTTGACAAAGTCAGCTGAAAAGACAGAAGTTTGAATATCTATGGATTTCCAGAGGAGCCTGGGACTCTCAGGGAGAAAAGTTCAGTGTAAAAACCTATTCACTGTGGTTCTGTTTCACAAATTATTATCTGCAACAAGCGTAGCAGTAGAGGGTTGTGGAGATGTCTTCCTCAGGGTTTCTCAGCTCTATCACACTGAAAGATTTATCTTTCAAGATTTTACAGAGAATGTGATGTTATGGAGTTACCCTCAGATGTGAGTTATTGATGGAGATAATCTCTATTTTGTTTCTCATAGACTTCTCAGGTCTTCCTGACTATATGTCTACTTTCTTATTTTGGGGGTGTGGGGAAAATGTCATAAATTGATTGCTGTGCTTATTCAAATTGTTTTAAACTGTTAAACAGCTTCTAGACAAACATCACACATACTTAGAGATGTATGTATCTGCATCTCTAAAAATAAGTAATGTTGGGCAAAAGAAATAAAAGAAATATTTTGATCCTAATTAATAACAACTTCTAGGATTATGTGTTGAATTCTCAGATTGTATTCATGAATTTGTGGTCAAAGTTTCACTGGAAGTTCAAATGGAAGTGGTTTTTTGTCTTTAGTTTTAAAAAGGCACTTTCCCCCCATCTTTTTAAAGCAGGTTTTAGGGACATTTCCTCACAACAAATATTTGAAGAAAATGTTGTTAATTAAAAATTCCTATCTCTGAAATTGGCCTATTTCTAGTTTTTCCAAAACAATCAAAGCAGTTTAAGAAAAAGATGACAAAAAGAAAAATTTTAAAAATTTTGTGTGTGGGTACTTAAGAAGTTGAGAGGAGATGCAGCTTGGACAGCTGACTCCAACTGATCAAAAGCATATTCCATACAATTTGATATTGTGCTCAGTACATAAAGCTGGGGGCAAAGAAGAAGGAAGCAGGGGACATTCAGAATGATGATGCTTTCCCTAATTACCATTAGGAAAGAGCTCTGCTGTCCTGGGAGATGGCCTGCCAATGGGAAGTAGTGAATGAATTCCTTGTTTTGCTTCGCTTCCATAGGGACTTTTTTTTTTTAAATTATTTTTTTAATTAAACTCTCTATATATCAACCCATGAGTTTTCCCATTTTTACCCTTCCATTTGTCTTCCCCATCTCACCAGGAAGCAGTGAGTGAGCAGCTCTGGGGGGCTTAGTTGCTGGCTGGAGTTTAACTATGACACCATGATAAAGTTTTAATATAAGGCCAAAGGCAAAGGCTTAAATAAAATGGGGAATCTGTACCTTAGATAGAAGATTTGCTCACTAGTAATGCAGCATATCAGTGGTGAAGATTAGAATAAAAATTAGGAGTTACAAAACTGGTTGGTTTGTTTAGGTTTTTTTTCTCGCTGTAAAGAATATTTTCTGTTGAAATCTGAAGATCCAAGAAGATGCCCTCTCAGTCATTTACTCCTTTTTATTAAATTAATAAACAAGGTAGAAATGTCAGAATGCCAAGATTTCCTGAGAGTACCATTCTAAAGTCAGGAGGAAGCATCTTTATTACAAACATCAGTAAATCTGGCTTTCCTGCCTTCAGTGAACATTCAGTCCGAAAAAAAAAGATTTGAAAACAATATTTTGTAATTTTTTTTTTCTTTCTTTTTTTTACACGACACATGTTTATCTGAGAGTAACAGCTTATGACATTGCTAAGGGATAATGAGTTTCTACAGGAACCAGACTTGGACTCATAAACCAATGCCCTAATTGTGTTCTATACTGAAAACAAAATAGAATCAACCTTTTCTTTTTGCCAAATCCGGAGCTGCTAAGTACTTACAAAGCAGTGTAAATTGTAATTAACATTATTTACCAAAAATCAGGCTTATTTGAACTCATGGATTTGTTTTGAGTAGTGTTACTGACATTAGTTTTTGCAAAGCTGTACTTGCAATTTCCTTTCTAATTAGCTGACATTTTAAAAAAACAGACACTCATGCTAAGAGAGGAAATCCTTGTTTTCATAAAAAATCTTCTGTCAGTAGAGGTCACTTCCTGAATATGATGTGTACAGTCATTTCATTGCCTTTAATAACTGTTTTCATGATAAATAATTGCACAGAAAATCCAAAGAAAGCATCCTAATTGTTGAAAAGGAAAATGTCAAACATGCTAACCTTGGGATGCGGGTACAGATTAGTAAATAGGGAACTGACCAAAGAAGTCTGGATTTTATTCTCAGTTTGGGCACATTTCTCTCATAATCTTTTTTCACTGCTCACTTGTGTAAACTTCAAGTTCTCAGGATGATGTAATGCTTATTATTTTTATTACTTAGAAGACTGCTTGCAACACTTTCAGTGAGTAGCTTTAGACACTAGCATTGTTGAATGCCTCTTTTCCCCTCTATGTTAATTACAATAATAATAATCATCATCATCATCGTCATCTTACTAAGTGTCTTGTGCTTATTAAATGTTAGTGCTTTTTTATTTTAGAAAATAATTACTCAATTTCTTTATTTGAATGCATTATTTTCACTGCATGGTGCTTTTGCATGTATTCTAGCAAAGTCTGATATGTGGAGAATATAAGTAAAAAAAATACTATTTCTAAAAAAAAAATTAAATGTTGATCTGATAGTTTTTGGCAAAGCTGTGACAAAGAACTTGGCTTTATCTTTATGGATGTGCTCTCATCTTTACAGACTGAACAGTAGTCTAACCTAAAAGCAGAGTTACTGCATGAAAACCAGATTCTAGTGTGTTATAGCGTATGAAGAGATAATTTTTGGAAAATATACAAACTTTTGGAAAAATAACAAAATTATCTGAGCTGCAGTGAAATCACTGATTGCAGCAGAAGTAGAATCACTATTGAAGAACAGACTTATTAGAGTACTTCATGCCATCTAATTAAGCATGGGGATCATAATACAAGAAAGACACCAATAAACTGGAGTGACACTACAGAGAGTCCCCAGGATGCTGTAAGGATGGAGCACTTGCCAAGTGGGGTCAGGCAGAGGGCTAGTTCACCCTGGACTGGGGGTGGCTTCAGAGGCACTTAAAAGCAGCCCCCAGTGCCTATAGGGATGTTATCAAGGAGATAGAGACAGGCTCTTCACACCTGTGCCTGATGGAAGAAAGGAAGGAAAGGAAGGAAAGGAAGGGAGAGAAGGGAGAGAAGGGAGAGAAGGAAGGAAGGAAAGGAAGGAAAGGAAGGGAGAGAAGGGAGAGAAGGGAGAGAAGGAAGGAAGGAAGGAAGGAAGGAAGGAAGGAAGGAAGGAAGGAAGGAAGGAAGGAAGGAAGGAAGGAAGGAAGGAAGGAAGGAAGGAAGGAAGGAAGGAAGGAAGGAAGGAAGGAAGGAAGGAAGGAAGGAAGGAAGGAAGGAAGGAAGGAAGGAAGGAAGGAAGACATAAGAAGTGGAATACTTGAAGTTCATCTGCATCTGAACTGAACTGTTTGAACTCTTTTTATTTGCACTTTAAAATACAGCAATTTAACTAAAAAAATTGGAAAACATTTTTTAAAAAAACAAATGAAAATAATAGCTATTGAATTTCTTTTTTGGTAGTGTTGAGACTCAGGCTTCCATATAAATGTTTTAAACATTTTTTTACCAAGTTGTTTGCTTCAAGTTTAGCTTTTCCTTTTTGAATCTAACATCTCTGGGACCTATATATTCTTATCTCTGTAGGACTGTATGTCAGACTGTTACTAAAATGAAATTAAAGTATTTTATCTTCAAGAAAAACGCTTTATGTCCCTCAAATTTCCTGAATCCGTAGGAACTTCCTATTGTATTGTAACACTTCTCTTCCCACAGCAAACAAGTTGCTTTCATAGCAATATAAGGAGAAAAAGAAGAAAGAAGCAAGTAATGAAAGTTTTAATTGAATATATAGTTGTATATGTTATATTTATACATTGATATTAATTTCATGTAAGACCTTAACTGGTTTAGTGCACTAAATTATCACTTGAAGTTTACAAATACAGTTTTAGTCTCAAGAAATACCCATTGCCAGTAATATTCATCATCAAGAGCACCACTGTTGTGAAGGCAATTAATTCGTATGTTGAACATGTGTTTTATGGCTCAAAATGTGAGACTTCAGTAGAGCAGCTTTCTACCCGTAGCTGTGTTTCAGAATTTCTATATGGTTTTACGCAAGCATTCTGAGCTTTCCATTACTCCATTTTTTTCTGCATACAATAGATTGCTTTCAAGTGGTGATGATCAAATCAAATTCCCATGGTTATACTGTTCATAAAAGCTGGAGGAACTTCTTGTCTTTCCAGGCTGTCGTAAAAATAGTTTCAACTGAAATTCTCTCCAAACACTACGGGATTAAGAAATTCTTCAACATTTGCAAATTGCATCTTATCCTTGCACTTCCCTGGGTATCTGTCAGCTTTGGTTTAAGTGTGTGTAAACAAGCAGAAGTTACACTAAGAAAGGAGTCTTATCAAATTTGGAAGCAGTCTCAGCCTCAGGTGGAAATACTACTTTAAGGACATCATAATTACCTTTTTTCCTATTGCTGTTCACATAGATATCTGAAGTTATATATTTATACCCTCACATAAGTTTATTAATACATAAAATACGAGTTTAGAATGCAAATATGATGCATTTAGGAATTTACATCACTATTGTTTGTTATGCTCAAATAAATGCCCTTAGAAAGTTACAGTTGTGTTCAGAGGAACAGTTTCCTCTACTATACTATTGTGACAGCTTCATTTTTAATTATGCTATGTATTGTCTTCCAGTGCTATCTGTTACTATATCTGATAACTGTATGCTTATAGATGGATCATGACTTTTATTTTTAACAAAAGTGTGAAGTGTTACCAGGATGAATCTTTCCAGGGTAAAAGGGAAGCTGAAGGACTTTAGAAGAGGCTTTAGATTTTATCTTTTTCTTGTAAATAAAGGCCTTTTCAAGGCCTTCCCAGAAGAATTATGATAATTTAAAAGGTATCAGCTGGATGAAGAATTTTAAACATGTTCAAAATGCCAGGGTTTGGGGGGAGGGGAGCGGGTCTGGAGAAGGAAAAATCACACTAAAGATAAAAAACCAAATAAACCTAACTACAATTTCCACACAGTGTTTGTAGACTAAATATTAAAAGGTAAATAGATTTCTTTCAGAATTTGCTTTGTCATACCAGGCCTTGGTCTGTGGCCTTTTGGAGAAATCTTACCTCCCCAGAATATTAATTTTTAATATTTTTTTTTTAAGCAAATATGGTGTTGATATACTTCAGGTTAGATTGTATACTATTAGTTATTGACAATGGCTACATTTTGCATTTTGATGTCTGAAACCACACCTATAAAACCACTTCCATTACACCTTTTTATTTCCTGTTTCACTTCTATATACCTTAAAACAGCCATTTACTAAGGTAACTCTTCTATGAGAAGTCCACTGTTCCTACCTGTAGTGTAACAAGGCAACGCAGGTGCCCCTAATTGCCAGGGAGTGGGCATGAGCTTGTGTCAAGCCCACCTGTGCCTGATTAGGGCGGGCCCCCACTGCGCATGAGCAGGATTAGGGGGCCAATAAAAGGTGAGGCCTGAAGCACAGGTTCAGCTTGGTCCTGAGCTAGCCAGCAGAGAGGCCAGTTGCTCTTGGAGCAGCAGCACTGATCCAGGCTAGTCAACTCTGAGAGCTGTAGGCTTGGAGCATTGCTCGTGAGTCTCTGCTGGAACGCCTGGTTGGACCTTGAAGTGCCGTTCCCTAAAAGAGGTTTGTCTTGCTACACCTACCAATGAGTTTCACTTGTTTCTAATCTAAAACCAGATGTACCAAAAAAAAAAAAAAAAATCTTTTTAAAAATTACTGTTGCTACCAGCAGCCATGAAATAACTCACAACCCTTCCAATAAAGCTATTACAATGTATTTCTCCTCTTATTTGAAGAAGAAAGGATTATGTATAATTGTCTCTATTCTTCATTGTTGCCTAAGAAAGTTAAAGCAACTCTGAGTGTGATTTTCCTTTCATGTTGAAGAATCCTAGGGCTAACTGAGAGGAAGTTGAAGACAGACTCTTTAGGAGAGTTTGTAAACCATCATTATCAATTATTGAAAGTCCTTAACTGATACGAAGATGTTACATCTGTTTGATGAGAGAGAACAGGGCTAAGCAGCTTTTATACAGCATGTATAGGAGGCTGTGTGAGGAACTTTCCCAGTGTTTGAGAGAAGCTGAAGTGCTGTTCAGTGTGCACTTTACATCTTAGCACTTCATTTGTCAAGGTCATTTGTCATTTAGAGGAGACATAATGATCTGCTAATAATAATCTAAAATAAAAAATACCTAAAGGGAAGGCAGAAAAAGTTAATCTTACCTTTTAGACCAAAGTTTTGAGAATTTCCTAACTCATAAGTTCAGATTCTTTAATTTCTTCTCCTCATTTATTTGCTTGTTATGCTTATTCAGGTCTTTGGAAACCTCAGATATGTGTTTTAATTAAATATCTTAGATCATGTAATTCCTTCCTTGGTACTAATGTATAAGGCAGATATTTTTCCACTTCACTGAAGAAGCCATGTCTAATGAAATCTGCTGATGTATGTATAGAGTGTGCAGGCTTTAGAAAGCTTAAGAATGTCTGCACGGTCCCTTTCTCAGCCCCTGGATAACCTAAAGATATGCTATATACCATAGATAGAGGTAAAGAACAGAAGATTATAAAGAAAAAATTTTAAAATTAATAGGCTGCAAGTGCCACTAGGCTGACATGGCATAATTGCTCATAATATATGAAGTAATTTTCTACAAGAAAGCTTAATAATTGGTAGGTTTTTCCTTGAAAAGTGCCTGTTGCAGATGAAAAAGAAACTTTGTCCAAGAGTCTTTGTCCAAGTTAAAACTGTAATGAATTTTCTTATATAAAATGATTTTTTCTATTTTTACTTTTTTATATAGACTGTCAGTGAACACTTCCTCTCCTTTCTGAATGTATACATGTATACATGCAAAAAACTAGAAGTACACTTACTTCCTTTATCAGTTATTACCATCAAGGAGGCTTATAAGGTGTGTTTTAATAACTCTGATCTGTGTTTTGCCAAACACCTTCAGCACAGAAGCTGATTATCATGCCAAATGCCATAAAAACTTGGACAAATGCAGACTGTGTTTCACATTATCTCATACAAATTATTTTTATTCACAACTAGTTAATTTAACTTCCTTCAAACTGATTGATTGATAGGTTTATTAACTCTTCATTTAGACCTTTATTGCTAATGTGGAGATTCAGTTGCACAATTCTCAGTGATACAGTGGCATCTTGAGCCTGTTGTGTTTTGAGATTGTCATATGATAGGTATGATGAGGCATAATAATTCCATTTATTCTCAATACACTGATCTGTTTCTAATTGGAGAAGATTCAAATTCTATTAAGGATCAGAAAAAAGGGTTTTAAGAATGGTGTGTACTTTGTGAGTAATCTCTATGGGTCATCACTTACTGAAGTACTTCTTGTTTTCTGTTAGAAACATCAGTACTCAATGGCTCTTGTGCTTATTTCTATCTTTGGTGTATCCTTAAGTGTGTGCAATCAAGCACAGGTGTAGTGTCAAGCTTCTGAGAGCTGTGGCTTGTAATATTCTTACTTATTTCCAGAGCTGTTTAACTCTGTGTGCAAATCAAAGAATTAGATTTCAGGCCAGTTTTATTTACTGATTTAGTTACTGATGACAATACTGATTTAATTTGTCTGCTTTGTTTTATAAATATTAGCTATAGAAAGCAACAGTGAATAACTTTCTGAAGGTGACAATGAAAGTGCTTGTCTTTTTTTTTTTTTTTTTTTTTCTTCTGTTAATATAATACTTAAAAGGTAATAATCTGAGCCTTTCTAGTTGCTGCTGATGTTGGTACATTGCCACCTCAGTGCAGCAGAGAAACAGCACTCAGAAAGATTGTTCTGATGTTATACATTTTGGGGGGGAGTGGGGAGGTGGACTCCGGTGTTCCCAGGATGAGAGCAACCTTTGGAAAAAAAATTCATATTCTATTAATGTCTCTTACATAGTGGTATAAACTAATAGAGTACTAATAAATCAGGTAGTTTTTAGCAGAAGAAATATTATGTCCATGAAAAAGACAGTAATATTAAACTTCTAAACCAATATATATCTGTTCTTTCAAGGGGAAACTATGTTCATTCTGTACAACTTTTATTGATGGTCTGTTTTAGTTTCATGTTTCCTGCTCTTAAATTTGTCTGTTTTAAGGGGTGGTTCTGTAGAGACAGCTTGATTTTTAAGAGATGATCTGATGATCAGTTTCTACTGAAAGTGCTGCTGCTGGAAATATCTTCTTGCTTACAGTCCAAGGAAACTTGGTACACAATATCTTGACTTCATTCTAAACCTGATTTCGTACTCTCTAGTTCCTATTATTTGTTTTTAATTATTAACTAGGTAAGTTCAGAATGCATGCTCAAGGCACAGTATTTCCCCCAAGATTTTCACCTCTGGATGTAATTTACCAAGTGTAATAAAAGCTAAATGCGAGATCAAATTATCATTTGTCTTTTTATTATTAGGTCATCAGACATTTCTTGGAATTTAGCTTTTCCCCATTGTGTGCTTCAGATGAACTTTTTCAAAATTCCTATTCTCCCTTCATGATGCAGAGTGGGTCTGAAGGGAGCAGTGAATCTGTGTAGATAGACCTGAAATCCTCCCTTGAGGAATTGTCAACATCAGATTGTAAGACTAAGCGTGTCCCAGTGTTGCCAAGGAACAGCAAAACATCTACTTGTGTAGGAGGTTGATGCATGTAAATGGCACTTCACAGGGAGTGGAGAACTTTGCTGCTCTACTATACAGGCTGCTCTGGGCAAATTGACACTGTGTTTTTACCCTGTGTATCCATTAAGGCAGCTCACTGTTGTGTAGTAAAGGCATTTCTCTATTGAATAGTATTGTTCTTCTCCAAAGGAAAGCTCTCTCACAAAAGCATGAAGGGATCAGTGGGAAAGGGTTTATTTGGCTTCATTGCCAGTTTATTGCAGGTTAAATTGACTGTGAAACTATGACAGTAAGACTGAAATCAACTGAGACAGCTAAGCTGGTCTGATAGCAACATGCTGACATCATTATTTTGGTTTTGTACAGCCATCCTGTTTTAGTGCATCAGAGTTTTGGGTCACAGCACTGTTTCTGCCTCTAGAAAGAACCAGCTGAGGACAAGATTCATTTTTTTTCATTGGGCATTAGTGTCAAGGGTGGCTCACTGTAACCTTCTAAATAAGAAATATGTTTTTTTTCTTCCTTTGATTTTCCAGGTGAAAAAATAAGATTTTTAGATAATTTAGATGTATCTGATTTTAACTATAACTTCATTGTTCTCTTCTGCTTAGCGAAAAATGAAAATTAACAACATGCAATCTTCTCATGATTTAAGCCAGGTTTCTATATTCTGTTGCTAGGGATTTCAGGTCCAGGTGAGACTAAAATAAGCAAATTCAGCTTTGTAAAAGCTGACCAAAATGTTTTGCTTATTAATTTTTTGAGAATATGAGTTCTGAAGAGTAGTAAAATGGGAAAAGGGTCAGAACACTATTGTTATGTTATAATTTTAAAGCCTTTACTCGAACGACTCTTTCAGGATTGCCTTACCAATGAACTGTAGATACAAAGTTCTGTGTCTCACAAGTCATTTAATATGAAAAAACATAGTCAGGAAAGCTTCATATGGAAATCACTTGTTCAATTTCTGTCTGTCCAGCAGAGAAGTAAAAAACCTGAACATTTCCTTATCTAATACTTGAAACGCTGCTTACCACATTATTTCTCAACAAGCAGGTTTGTGCAATTTTATAGTTGTATTAGAATCATAGACTTATAGAATGTCAGGTTGGAAGTGACCTCAAGGATCATCTGATACAACCCTTCTAATGTTGTTATGTGAGATGTCTCAAGACCCTGTCGAGCTGCAACTAAAAACTTTCCTAAGTGGAGGAATCAATCACTTCCCGTGGGAGACCCTTCCAATGTCTGACTGTCCACAAGGTGAAAAATTTTCCTCTTGAGTTCAGTTGGAATAACACCAGGAGCAACTTGTGCCCATTACCTCTTGTCTTGGCCATTTGAATAGGGAGTCTTCATCTTCTTTGTAGCTGCCCTTTGAGTACTGGAACATTGTAATAAGGTCTCTGCTAAGCCTTCTCTTCTCAAGGCTGAACAATCCCAGTTTTCTCAGCCTCTCCTCATGTGGCAGGTGCTCTAGTCCTTTGATCATCCTCATGGCTCTTCTCTGGATCTTCTCCAGCCTGTCAGCATCCTTTTTGTACAGTGGGGACCCAAACTCCAGGCATGATCCGACAAGCACTGAGTAGAGTGGGATGATGGCTTTTGTCTGTGCTGGTGCACTTGTTGATGCAGCCCAGAATCCTGTTGGCTTTCATTGCTGCTACAGCACACTGTTCACTCATGTTGAGCATGTTGTCCACCAAGATCCCCAGATACTTTTCCATCAGGCTGCTTTCTAGCCATGTGGATGGATCCCTGTCTGAATTGTAGTCTTGGGTTATGTGTTCCCAGGTGCAAGACCTTACACTTCTCCACACTGAACTTAATGAAGTTCCTGCTAGCCCACTCCTCCAGTCTGTCTAGGTCATCCTGTAGGGTGGCTCTTCCTTCTGGGATGGCAACCTATCCAAATGTCTTGATTTGGCAAGAAAAAAGCAAGTATATAAAAATAAGTATAGCTCTGATTGTAGCTAAATTTGCCACTACCATAAAGAGGCTGTTTTCGCAGCAGTCATCTGAATAATAGGTAAAGCAACACTGTTTGTTTCGTTCATGTGGTAAAGAGGATTGAATTACATTAGTGAAAAGTTAGTTGTTTGGGTTTTTTAAACATATTATAAGATATTCCTTCTCAACTGAAAAACAAAACCGAAAGGACTTTATAGACCATATCTGTCTTTTCCTTGAGAGCAAAAGGTCTTAAGGACTTTGTGTTGATACTTTCTATTAAGACAACAATCAATATAATTTGCTTATTTAGCAAGACTCAAGATTGGATTTCCTGCAGCACATCAGAGAATCAGTGAGTGTGATAATCTCTATGAGATAAAAACGAGGCTAGTGGATTGTGCAGTTTGGGGATGGGTTCATTTAATCTGTTTAGGACTGACAGTTTATTACACTTACTGATTGTTTGGATTGTTCACTATTTTTTTTATGTCCATTGTTCAAGTAAAACTTGGTGTACTGACATTCATTTTATATTCTTATTACTGCTTTGGTATTTATTTCTTTCACTGTAGCTGCTATATTATTATAAATTATGACAGATATGTCATAAATTAACATATCTGATCACTAGAATGTCATTTTAAGCAGTAGGTTGTCTTTGCTATTATGATACAAATTCGATTAGGGAATGGCATTACTGAAATTTTCAAGAAAAAGAATATAGAGGTTTATAATGAAACATAATGAAAACAACCATCTTTGCTGACTTTATAGTCCTTCACAGTATGAAGACTCTTTAGAAATTATAGGGGAAATTGCCTGTGTTTATAGAATATCCAATAAAGGAGAAATTCGAAGATACTGCTTTTTATTTTGTTCTCTGACTAAGTAGTTAAATGCCACAACTACTTTGTATAGGTTATACTTTTAAGATAAAACTAAAATCTATCACCTTAGTTAAATATATATATGTGCACACACATACTGCTATAAAAAAAAAACAACTTTGCCAGCATGTCTTCTCATGAAATTGGGGTTATGCATTCAAGAAAGAATTGATTTAGTTGTGTTCATATTTTGTCCAGGTTGTTTTTTTGTAACAGGTGATCATTTCATCATCTGGAGCAGCTTTCCTCTAAGAAGGTGCTACTGTAGTGTCATGCTTAATCCTTCTCAACTTGTACTGTAACTGAAGTTTCATTGTGAATTATAAAACACAGCTCATTCAATAAAACTGTTAATTTTAATAATACAGCCTTCTGTTCTCACTCACCGAAATATGTTGTGTGAAAAAGAAACAAGAATCACTAAATGAGATGATGAGAAGTGATGAACTAAATAGCAATGCATGAAAGCAGGATTATTCTTGAGTACGTATTGCTTCAATGGAATTTAGGTTAGATATTAGGAAAAAATTCTTTACAGAGAGGTCTGGAATGGGATACCCAGGGAGGTGGTGGATTCTCCATCCCTGGAGGTTTTTAAGAAGAGACTGAATGTGGCACTCAGTGCCATGGTCTGGGAACCACGGTGGTGGTGGATCAAGGGCTGAACTTGGTGATCTCAGGATCTCAGAGGCCCTTTACAACATGGGTGATTCTATGATTCTGTGACAATATCTCAATTTTTGAACTTGTGATACCTGTGTAAATTATGTCAGAAGACTCACAGGCAAAACAAATATATATTTTTTTAAAGTTTGAAGTAGAATCATATTGACTTCTGTTTTGTTACTATGTGACATAGGTTGTTTATATGAGCAGGCTTTGAACAGTGGTTGTACCCCAAAAAAAGAGAGAAAACAGTCTTCTGGTGATATGTACAATTCCTAAAGAGAACTAAATCAGAACAGATCTGAGCTATTTTTATGGTGTCAATTAGACATGCAAGACACTTGCACAGAACTATGACTTCTGACAACTTTTATAGTTTTGCAGACGTCTGCTAAAATAGCAGACATCCAGAAGCATTTAGAGTTAATTTATTTCATGTGAAAGTTTCCTATTGCTTGTAAAATCTCATAATCTGTAAAGGCATTTTTTTGGTCAGAATCTCTCCTGATGTATGACAGAGGTAGAGTATGAATTTCCAGGTTGTATTTTAAGGGTGATTATGATCTGTCTGTGTCACTCCTGGGGACAGCAGATATTAACTTGTTAGGGGAAATAATTCCTTTTCAGAAAGGTTTTATGCAGCACATTAAACCTTATCTGCAATCCAGGATAGCCCTACAGCAACATTTTTAACTTGAATTTATGTGTACAGGTTTGTATGCATGGGCACAACTTTGATATGATACCTTCCTTCCCTTAGAAGCTCTTTGGCCACATATGCTGTATACATTAAAACCTGGTGAATTTATTGTTTGTGATCTGTATGCTTTTATATGGAATTAAGATCAACAGGTTAGATCCATGTCTGCAGATATCTTTACTGCAAGCTGATTTCGTGTTTTTTTTTTCTTTCTCCACTAGAGGAAGGTATGAGAGCAAGTTCAGCTTTATTTAGTTTTTTTCCACCTTTTCCCCCCCTTCTTCTTTAGAAAAATAGGAACTCATGTCTGTGATCTGAAGCAAACAGGACTTGATTCTGTTGTGTTATCCACTTTTCAGATTGCTTCTTCATATATTGTTCTATTCACCACAATTAAGGAAAATATATCATTGTAATGTGTTGTCATTTCAAACTGTGAGTATATTGTGAGATGGAGGCAGTCAATCAATACTACATGCTGATTGTGAAATAGGAAAAGCTTTTATTCTTAACACAAATAAAATTATTATTTTTTTGTCACAACTTGCCAAAAGCAAACTATTGATTTAATCAGAAACCATTAGTTGAGATGACACATTAAGAGCTGTGACTTTACAGCATAATTATGTGTGACTTTTTACTTATAAAGCTTTTTCCTGTTTGCTCTGTACCTTTTCAGAAAGGTCTATTTTTGCTGTATCTCTTCAGTTGTCTTAATGTTTCAATTGTGACATATTTTAACTTTTATCCAGTTTGCCCATTGAGACTATGGGTGTCTGGTAGCATTTCAAGATTTAGGAAGCTTCAGCACTTGAGAAACTGATTTTGACTTTACAGCATTACATGGTCATTGTGAGAAGCAGTTTTAAGCTTACTTATTTTCCATTATTAATGGTACCTCACATGCTTTTTGCAGCTGTATTAATACAAAGGGAAGTAAAGAGGAAATTGGATGCACCTGTTTTTTGGTTTGTTTCGTGTTTTCCTTTTAAATGATGGAATGTTTTAGAATACCTCATTAGCAGCCTGTGTTCTCACCTGTCATATTGTGTTCTGCCCTGGAACATTTGAAAACTGAAGCTGGAAGCCCTGAGGTAGCTGGCAGAAAGCAGAATCAGAAGGTAGAGTTTCTGTGGTGGGTGGAGAGAAACCTAGAAATATGAAGTTGAAAGAAATCTGAAAAGATAATTTAACTGATTTTCTTGCTCTGAATTATTCAAGTTGTGCCTAGTCTTGAATAGTAAGACTTTCTTAATGTGATGCATTAATTTATTTTTCTTTTCCAAAGGTTAAAATCATACAATTTAAGCTGCTCTTAAATTTAATCAAACATGATCTCATTGTTCATGAAGAGCACAACAATGCTTCTACTTTCTGTAGCATCTTTATTTGAAGACTGTTCTGTATACATCACCTATTTTTTTTTAAATTTTATTTTCTATTTTTTTTTCCCTAAAACAAATCAGATTATTTTTTGTAATTTTCCTTTCAAGATCTCCTTCCAAAACTGTTTATAGTTGTATCCCCTGTACTTTTTTCTGGCTGTATGTATTCTTATTAAAATAAAATGCCCCAAACTTGACACAGTTATTTGCTGAAAGCTTGTGTTTCATGAATAAAACGAAGCAATTATTTCCTGTGTATATGAATGACAGTTGAGAAAATCAGTTTCAACCACTGTTGTACAAAATAATTTTTTTAAATTAATAGTTGACATTCAGTAGGGATTTTCTATTCTACACTTATTCATTTGTTTTTCAAATTCCCCTGGTCCAGGGGCTGGATTTTATACACATATTATAATGTTGCTTGCTTGCTTTGTCTCTTCTGGTCATCATTATTTCAGCTAGTGCAGAGCAGCACGAAGAACTGAATCAGGCTAGACTGTATACTTTGAGGTAAGGTCTCCCCTTACCAGAATCACATCTGTCTTGCTAAAATGTTCCTTTGCCATTCTGTGCCAATAGCAAAATGTCATGGTGATGTAATGCAGAGCTAACATTGTAAAAAAATTTCTCCATGTAACAATTTTTCATATTTTTTTTCTGTTTGCTTGCTTTTATTGCAACTGTAAAAATGCATTATTTTTTATCACTACAAATTTTACCCTGTGCTTTTACCAACTGTAAAGCCTTAGGGCCCTTTACTGGAATCAGGAGACTGATTCTGATTTTAAAAACAACCTTGCGGAAATAATGCAGTCCTATGCCTTGCTCTGAAACACAAGTGAAGGAAGAACTTAGGCTGAAGCAGGCAACCAGAGTTTAGTAATTACTTAAACTGACCCTGACAGAAACTTGGGCAGCTTGGCCTGAGTGTAATAACTCTGTGCTTGCCTTCATTGATCTTGGAATGAAAAAATGCTTCTGAAACCAGTACGTTTTCAAGATCTTCCCTGTTCTGCTGGTCAGAGGGATGTGTTTATCAAAGTCACATGCTGGGAAAAGCCAAGCTCTGCTCTGGTTTTATTATTTCACTGCATAATATTTATTTAATAAGCAGTATAGTTTGTTGTTTCTCTTTTAGAAAGGCTCTTCAATATGGATCAATAGAACTGTAAGAGCAGCTTTCCATTATCAGATGAAAGGAAAAACATTCTTCATATCATCTTCTATTAGCCACTGCTAGAAAAGAGGCTGGGTAAATCAGTGGCACCATTTAAGGCTCTATAAGAAAAAACACACAAACAAACAAAGATAAAAGTCCTGCTGAAAGGCTCACTTAAAAGTAAGCTCCTAGTGCCAAAGGAATGTGGATAAGTTTATGTAAATCATGGGCAGTGTGAAAAAAGAGTAAGAGGATACCACTTGCAACACACCTTTGCAAGTGGTTTTTTTTTTTAGTTTTTATGGATTGGTTGACTTCTGAAAATTAATTATATAGCAGTTAGTATCTCTGAAAACTATTTATCAAGCAGTACAGTCATAGCTGACTATCCTAACTAAATAGAAACTTTTCTTTCAGAATTACCTATGTATCAAAGGAAAGACAGCAGACCCTGAAGAATTATCAGATATATCTCCAATCAAACAAGTAGGGTGAAACATAATCAGAATTTTTGGAAAGAAGTTAATTTACTGGTGATACATGATAAATGGACACTCTGAAAACAGAAATTTAATATCATATGGATGCTTTTTAAACCAGGATGGTGGTTTTGTGTTTGTTTTTTTTTATCCCAAATGCAATGGACATACCTTATTACATTTTTTGTTAGTGTTTCATCTATTAGATATTCTTACTTGTACTCCAGAAAACCCAGTCAGGGGATTACTCCTGAGATAATGGAAACTGTTGAGCCTAGGATCTTTGATCCAGCTTGATAAAGGTCAGTAGAACAGTGACAGTCAGTAGTTAGTTATGACCTGATGACAGCTTTGCAGACCACATGAATACATTGACAATATCCTTGTAGCAGGAATGTAATAAGATCTTACAAGTTCATAATGACATTGCTGGGCACACCAGCCAAAAGGATGGAGTTATGAAGTTGCACACTGAAGCAGAATGACCTGTTATCTTGACTCTTTTTTCAAAGCCTAAAGGTAAGGCAGTGCTTGTCTGCTACTCTTTTAAAAACAGTCAATCAATCAAACAAACAAAAAACCAGGAGAAAATACTGCAGTGATATTTTTTACTGTAGAAGTGGAGTTGTGATGTCAGGATATGATTATTTGTTTATCATACATTATTTCTTTATTTCATACAAAGGATATAAGAAATTTCATTTCATCCTTACATTTATGTCACTAAAGAGAGACAACATTTATATCCAATTAGTATTAATTGTAGAAACTACTGAATGAATTTTAGTTTGAATGCTCATATTCTGGTTTAAAGTGTATCATGGTGGTAAAATGAGAAACAGCTAAACTAAAGTTCATTTGGCATTGTAAGTCAACTAGCTTAAAATTCCTTCCAATCCTGCATCCAAGTCATTGATGAAGATGTTGAAGAGTACTGGGCCAAGGATGGACCCCACTAGTGACTGGTCACCAGCCCAATGTTACCCCATTCACTGTCACTCTTTGTTCTTGACCTGGTTGCCAGTTGCTCACCCATTGTACAGCATGGTTGGCCATCTGTGACCCAGACATTTTGTCCTGGAGGGCAACAGTATCAAAAGCTTTCCTGAAGTCCAGAAACACTACATCCACTGGCTTCCCTTGATCAACCAGTAGTGTTATCTTGTCATATGGGAAATTAAGTTTGACAAGCAGGACTTTCCCCTCATGAAGCTGTGCTGGCTGTGACAATGTCTGTGTTGTCCTCGGGGTGGTTTTCAATACCTTTCAGAATAATATTTTCCGTAGCAGCAGATCCCATACAGTTTCAGGGTCAGCTAAGTAAGTGTTGCTTGTTATTGCAGTCATGGTCCTCCAGTTTTGGAAATTGAGGCCTCTTTGATCCATCATCAGTGCTGAAAACAGAGGCAAAGGTGAATGAAATACCTCTGCTTTGCCTGTATCCCTGTTGGAGGTGACCACCCTTATCCTGTAAAGGACTGATAATGTTTCTACACTGCCTTTTGCTGTTAGTGTATATGAAAAAGCTCTTTATTGTCCCTCACAGTTCTGGCCAGTTTCAGCTCCAACTGAGCTTTGACTGCTCAAATCTTCTCCCTGAAGTAGTTAGTAGCATCTCTGTATTCTTCCTGTGTCACCTAGCTTAGATTCCACTGGGCATACACCTTTCTTTTTTGCATGATTTGTAGAAGAAGATCCCTGCCAATCTTCTGCCTTGTCTGCTTGACTTCCAGCATTTTGGGATTGCCTGTTCCTGTGCCCTTGGGAGGTGATGTTTAAAGATTGACCAGTGCTCATGAACCCCAGCACCTGCAAAAATATTTTTCCTGAGGGCTTGACCAGAAGCTCCCTGAGCAGCCTGAAGTCTGCTCTCCTCAATGTTCAAGTTTTGCTGGCAGTTTTACTCTTGCAAGCAGAGATTTTGAACTCGATTGCCTTGTGGTCACTGTGGTTAGATGACCTCTGATCTCCACTTCACTCATAAGATCTCCTCTGTTCCTGAGCAGCAGAGCAAGGAGGATATTCTTCTCAGTTGGCTCCCTTATGACCTGTTCCATAAAGCTGTTATCCAGATGGCTTAGAAATCTTCTGTCCTAAGTTGTGCTGTCTGTATGTTGTTCTCAGCTGATTTCCAGCAAGTTTAAGTCCTCCATATAGACAAAGGCAGCTGACTAAAAGCATCTCTTAGTTCTTCAAAGAACAGGCCATCAGCATCCTCATCCTGGCCAGGAGGTCTATAGTGTATTCCCACAATAACATCCACATTATCTATTTGTCCCTTGATGCCTACCCAGACACTCTCAACTATGCTATTGCCAACTATGAGCTCCACACACTCCAGCCCTCCCATTACCTACAAAGTCACTTCACCACCTCTTCTGCCCTGTCTGCCTCTCCTGAAGAGTCTGTACCCACCCAACAGGGTACATCGATCACAGGACCCATCCCACCAAGTTTTGCTTATGCCAATAATGTTAAATCTCTAGGACTTGAGCCAGGGCTTCAAGCTCATCTGCAAAGCAGAACAAAGGATCCCATTGATGTTTGTTTCCTCAAGTTTTCTCACACCATCCCATTGTTCACCATTGGCAATCCTGGTTTTGTCCCCTACCCCCTTCCAAGCTAATTTAAAGCTTTATTAATGAGTCCTGCTAACCCCTGTGCTAGAACTCTTGTCCCCTTTGAGGAAGTTTCTTACTGTCCTACATTAGCATCCCAGGTGTTGAATAGGACATCCCATCATCAAAGAATCCAAAATTTTTCTGCTTACACCACTCTCAGGGACATGCATTGACCAGATGGATTTATCTGGGTTTATTACTATCATCCCTTGGTAATGGGAGGATCAAGACAACCTGAGCTTCTGATCCCACAATTGGATGTCCTAAGGCCATAAAATCTCTTTTAATTGCTTTCAGACTTCTCTTGGTTATTTCATCATTGCCTACTTGAAAAACGAGTAATGGATAGTAATCTGAGGGGCTTGCTAGAGTAGGGACTTTACCAGTAATGCCAAATTCAAAATGAACATGTATGTTCAGTCACTAAAGCATTCATGCTATTTATTTATTATCATTATTTTCTTCCTTACTTAATGAGCACTGTATAAAGCATCATTAACTTTCCAGTGGTCAGTAATTAATGATAAAAATTCAAATGTAGGTTATCATAATGCATTATTTCTTCCTAAAAGTCTTCACTTTTATTTGTGCCCTTAATAATTATGTCATGACTTCTAAATGTGTTAAAAGACTGTTTTTTAAGTGCATTATAAAGTTGAGAAACTGACATATCGTGCGTTGTGATAATGTTATGTAACATTTTCTTTCTAACTGGTTTCTCTTTTCTTTTTTCTTTTTTTTTTTTTTTTTTAATTGGATAGAATCTAAAAGCCTTTTTCCAGATACAGATAAAATTTTGCACTACTGATTTTACAACATCCTTTTTCTTAGTTTCTGGTTTACAGAAATAAAAAAGGAAGTGTTTTTTTTTTTTTTCTTTGCAATAACCATTAATTTCTCTTCTGGCCTTGGAAAAGGATGTCTTTTATCCCAATGTATTATAGATTATAGTATAAGGATTCTCTAAAAACCTCATGTGGAGAACCATGTGGACAGCATTGACAGCACTAGTATGTTATTGGACTGCCAGCTGCTCTTCGTGCCTTTCTTGCTGGCATGTTGTTTTGCTCTCAGTGGGAAAGGACTTGAAGCAAGAAGAAAAGAAGTGTTTCAACAATGTTTTTTGAATTTATTCTATTTGCTTTTTTTGTTCCTCATGTCAGATTTTTTTACTAGCTCACTTCTGGCAGAACACTGTAATTAGTGAAAACTTTCTTCTGACTTTGTTCATCCTGCTGATAGATCACAGAATTGTCACATCTGGAAAAGACCTCTAATATTGCTGAGCCCAACAGTCAACCCAGAAAAAAACCCCACTTTGTCCACTGGAGCATGTCCTGAAGTGATTTCCAGCCCTTCTTGTAGATTGGTGTCATGTTGGCAAGTGTCCAGTTGTCTGGGACCTTTCCATTAAGCTGATTTTGGGAAGTAGTTATTACTAGAAGAGAACACATTATTTGTCTTCGCTTGATCATCTCTTGGTGATCAGCAATAAAATATACAATAGTAAGAGATGATGGGAAAGCCTCTCAGATGGCTTAAAAGTCTTACTACAAGGATAGCATAAACTGAAAGTACAACTTGTATGTTGATAGAAATTGGTAAATACGTCTGTACATATTTATCTATCATACGCTTTAATAGGTCCACAGCGGATGTTGCAGAAAAAAAAATCAAAATGGGAAAATATACAATATTTATTTGTGGTGTATTCTTTATGTTTTAGAAGTCTAAGTACTGTGTCAATATAAAAACCATTAATTTTATCGTATATTAAATAAGTAAACTTCTAGCTCTTTTTTCAGCTACATATGGATGATAGAAGAGTAATAGTAGAGAGAGCACATCCTGTTTGGATCTGATTCCTTGGCTGTCCTGCACTTGCTATGTGGGAACACTCAAAACAAACCTCTCCATAGTTTTTTTGGGTACTGAGGTACAGCTGGTACACTTTTAGTTCCCTGAATCCTCATTCTAACCCTTCTTGCAGATGGGTGTCATATTGGCAATCCTCCAGTCATTTTGGACCTCCCCTGTTAACCAAGACTGTTGATAAATGATGGAGAGAGGCTTGGTGAGCTCCTCTGCCAGTTCCTTCAGTGCCCTCAGGTGGATTCCATCCAGCCCCATAGACTTGTGAGTGTCCAGGTGCCATAGCAGGTCATTAACTGCTTCCTCCTGGATTATCAGGGGAGTTGTGCTTCTCTCTGTCCTTCCGGAGAGACTGAATGACCTGGAGGCAACTGATCTGAGTGAAGACAGAGGCTAAGAAGGGATTAAGTATGTCCTTGTATTTTCCTTGTCCTTGGTTGTGATGCTCCCCCCTGAACCCAATAGAGAATGGAGATTCTGCCTGGCTCTTTTTATACTGTTGACATTTTTTGTAAAAACTGTTATATTGTCCCTTATGACAGTAGCCAGATTGAGCTCACTGTATCTGTATTTTTAAAAATACTTACCATTAAGCTAAACTCAATAAGGTGGCAGGATGTTATTGTAGGCAGAGATTTCAGAGAAATAATAAAATAGAGTAAAGCAATCCTGACAGTATACAGAATAAGAGGGACAGATAAATGCTTTTAACTAAATTGTCTATTTTCTATGTTAGTAAAACAGATTGGTTTGACAAAACTTTCCAAAACTTGACTACCTCATTTTTGAACTGTGGTGGTTCTCTGAGAAAGCAAATTATTAACCAGAGCACCTTAATATTTATATGTTGGAAGTCATATCCTCTTAGGTAACTGGAGAGCACTGACAAGGGTAGAGGAACAGAACTAACCTAAAAGCCTGGACTTAGTGGACAGTCTTGAGATAACTGACATTTGTCTTGTACTTAGGACATTTACTGGTTACCTTTTCTGTTGGGGTTTTTTTTGTTTGTTTGTTTTGTTTAAAGCAGCATTTAAACCCAAATAATTCTTTTTTCTTCTTAATCTTTAATGGATATTCATGTGTCCTTGACTTTGAATCATTAGCTTATCCTAGGGCTTAAAGTTACTGTAAATTACAGTTAAATTATCTGGTGCTTATGTGAATAATGATAACCCTGAACTCTGTGCTCATTCTTTAACCTAATAAATTTTAAATCAGAAGAAGTAAAATCTTTATCTCACATTCAAGGCATAAGTACTCTGGCAAGAAATAATTTAAGCAAATTTAAAATTTTTTTTCAGTCCTTCAGCCACATCTGAAGTTTGTTAATATGACCCAGATACTCTTTGAGGTTATTACCCAAATTAGGCAAAGCAGGAAGCTCTGTTAGAAGTACATCAGTTGAATGCCTACCTGAATTTTGCAGTTTAGCCGTCCCAAGGTGTGAGTAGTTCTGGGCACACTGCAATATGTGTTGAATAAATAGGGTAACACTGCTGGAGATTGAATGGTAAAGGAGTAAGACACAGTTTAAGCTCTCATCTGTTGTCTCTTCCACTTGCTCTTTTAGTATGCATTATGTTAAGGTTAGTCACAGCAGTGCAACACTGATATGCTTGTATTTAAAGACCATAATATCTCAGCCTTTTATACTATATACCTTTTATACTGTAAGTGGTCTATAACAAGACTAAATACTGTTCTTATATTAAATCTAAAATGAAATATTAGAAGGAATTAATATCATAAGAAAACTTTGACCAATAATGTATCATAGTGATAAGTATGCAAGAAAAAGTAAAGTGGAAGCTGTGAGAACATAGGAGTATGAGAAGAAAGAGAAAAGATCAAAACTTCAAGAGCCCTGCGAGAAAACGCAGTCAGCTGTAGCTAGTGCAGACTTGGTTTCATTACTTCTGTACTTGAATGACCACTATTCATCTGTCTCGACCTATTTGCATCTTTTAAATAGTATTTAGGCCTCATTCTAGGCTGAGGAACTTGAAAAATCAGCTTCCTGATCAGTATGTAGTAGGAGGCTTTAATATTTTCCCTGAACAGAAATCTGAGATATGTAAGCACGTCATTTATTTTCTAGTATTTCAAGTTGAATTGGGTTTATTATGGCATGACTTCCTTTAGCAAATGGAAGCGGATGACTGCCAGAGAATTATTTACTCTCCTTTACAAAGTCTGAGTGGCATCTAGTTAGTGAAGTCCCTGAAGTAGGAGAACATTGTATTTAAATTGGCGTCTGCCTGTACTGGATTTGTTCTGTTCTACCCTTCACATTAAAAATACAAAAGCACAGATGAATCCAATGAATTAAAAAATAAGATGCTCATTTGGAATCAGAATGTAGTTCCAGTAGGTAATAAATTTGAGGAATAACTCGACGAAATTTTGTTCCAGTTTAAAATCTTAAGAAAATATTTTAGGTTTATATGGCATCTTAACTCTATCTGCTGTCAGATTAATGCACAAGAAAACCTGTGTGCTTGTAGAAATGTTTTATATTTTTCTATTCATTTTCCCACATTGCTTTCATTGTGTCAGGAGTATTACTGTAATGAATGATTTGTCATCAGCAATGGAACCTTATGCGTAAAAAATCTGATTGTCAGCTACAAGAAGGAAAAAACACTATTTTGTAGTTTAAGTGTTTTTTTCTAGATTTGGATTAGTTCTTAGTTGCAAATTTCAGCAACCTATACAATGAGAATGGTGAGAACGGTACCTCACAAAGAACAGCCTATCTTGGTTTCTAAGGTCAAGACAGTGGCACTGCCACTGTTTTTTTCTCTCTGGCCCTAAGAGACAATCAGCATGAAAATCTTAAGGAAGATGCAATCAAAAGGGTTATAGAATCAGCTTACTAGCCTGTAGGCTATGGTTTGTTGAGGTGTATTCTTGACCAAGGAAAATGCACAGCAGTCAGTACATCTGGTTAGTCCAGATCAAGTAGAGGGAAGATATGCCTTACAATTTAAGGGGAATTCATGTATTAGCAACTGTGAACTTAACACTGAACAATCTACATAGTTTTGTCAGATGTTCTATTTATATTTCTAGGATTTAAGCATGTGATATGGAAAGACAGTACCACAGTAGAATATCCTAATAAGAACTATTGAAAATTACATCATGCTTGAAAGAACAACAGCATTTACAAATCCCAAAGTGCTTTAGATTTTTTTAGCTAGGGTCTTAGGTAACTGCAGTGGTGTTTTGGATGGAGGGGGGCCACATGGGTGGCTCCTATGATAAGCTGCTGGAAGCTCCTCCAGTTCCAATGCTGGCCCAGTCTCTGTCAAGCAGATATTGGAACCTGGAGGAGGGAGGGTCTACAAGTAATATATTCAAGAAAGGGAAAATGAAACTGCAGAAATGTCATGGTTTTAAACAGTGGATGGACAGTGACAGATGCTCTCTGTTATTCCTACTACCCTTCCAGGGGGAAGAATGGAGAGAAAGTTTAAGATTGAAAGTAGAAAATGACCTGTCTTGCTAAATTACGTCCTTTTCCAGTGATGAAACAAAGAGAAGCAGAGGGAGGGAAAGGAGCAGCAGCAAGAGCCTTAACCCAGCTAACACACCAGCCCCCAAGGGCTCTCTTGGGAACCATTTTATAATGAGCACCATGGGAAGGAATACTGCAATTGGTCCATTTGGGTCACTTGACCCATTCTCTCCTCCCACAGTCTCAGCTACTTCCCATTAATTATAACAGCCACATCCAGAGGCTGGAACTTACTGCTGGTCTCCCAGGCAGAGTTTTTATAACTTGATCTTCTCAAACCAGGACAAGAAATAATTAAAAAACAACACCTGCAGCAAAGAGGAGGCAAAGACACCAAGGTCAGTAACGCGTAGAAGGTACACAAGCAGAGATTTACCCCCAGCCCATGGTGAGATGGCAGCTGTGCCTCTGCAACTCATGGAGGAGCACAGTGAAGCAGTCCCTAAAGGATCATGGTGGGGCAAATGTGGATTCCTAGCCCCTGAAGAGATGGAGCTGCAGCCTGTGCAGGATCACAGAGAGGGGCAGATGTGGATCTGCAGCCATGTAGGACCCCGCACCAGGGGAGGTGATTGCTTCTGAAGCAGCCGAGACTCTGTGTGCAGCCCAGGCGGGAGCAGTCTGTGCCTGAGGGACTGCACCTGTGGGAGGGACTCATGTCGGAGGGGCTGTGAAGGACTCTGCCATGAGAGGGACCCCATGTTGGAGCAGGGAAAGGCTGTGAGGAGTCAGGAATAGTGCGGCCAGGAGGACTAGAGATGAAATTCTCCCTGTATTCAGCACTGGTGAGGCCTCACCTCAGGTACTGTGTACATTTCTGTGCCCCTCACTTCAAGAAGGACATTGAGGTGCTGGAGTGGGTCCATAAGAAAGTGATGAGGCTGTGAATGACTCTGGGGAAAGTCATAAGGAGAGGCTGAGGGAGCTGGGGTTGCTTAGCATGAAGGAGACTCAGGGAGGACCTTATCACTCTCTGCCTGAAGGGAGGTTGTAGTCAGGTGGGGGTCGGACTCTTCTCCAGGCAGCGAGTGACAGGAGGAGAGGGAATGGCCTGAACCTGCACCAGAGGAGGTTTAGGTTGGATATCAGGAAGCACTTCCTCAAGGAGAGGGTGATCAGACATTGGAATGGACTGCCCAGGGAAGCGGTGGAGGTGTTGAAGGAAAGGCTGGATGTGGCGCATAGTGCCATGGTCTAGCCAGTGTGCAGTCTTGAGTCATTGTCTGGACTTGATGATCTCAGAAGTCTTTTCCAGTTTTGATAGCTCAGTGATTCTGTGTCCTACCCCTGAGAAAGAAGGAGCAGCAGAATCTGTGTGTGGTGAACTGATCCTAAACCCCCACTCCCCATCCTCCTGTGCTGCTGAGGGGGAAGCAGGAGTGAAGCAATTTGGGCCTGGGAAGAAGGAAGAGATGGAGGAAAAGTATTGAGATCTGGTCACATTTTCTCTTTCTCCTGATAGATTAATAATTTTTTTTGCCTCAAGCTGAGTCTGTCAGATCTTGCCTCTTACCTTTACTGAGGAGTGAAAACCTCCTTATCCTTGTCTCTATTAAGGAGCCTTTGGGTGAATTTTCTCCTCTCGGTGCCACAGGGGGCTCGGGGTGTGTGAGCAGAAGCCTGGTTGGTACCGGCTGGGCCCAAATGTTGTTGTGGCAGCCAACATTACAATGCAAAGCTGGGTAAAGATTAAGCTTTAGCTTGTGTGTGACTGAACTAAAAATTGAGGAATTATTTTTAAAATGGGTGGAATTATGTGGGTTTACGTTACTCTCTGAAACTAAACAATAAACTTTCAAGAGCTGAATGTAATCTAGGATCAGATCTGTGCTATAACAATTTATGAATAGCTGTGCATCTTCTCTCCTTGAAATTCTATTATTTCAACATGAGCTGCTTGTTCTGGACTGAAAGCAAAACTTAAAGTCTCAGTTATCTTTGCTATATCTACTTTTAATTTTTTTCTTGCCTAAAATTCAGTGGTTTCAATAAAGGAGGCGTAGAAGAAAGAAGTGTGGCATTATTGCAGATGAGATGTTGTAGTCCTAAACTAAGATAATAAAGGTAGGTAGCAAATATAAAGAGAAGGAAACATGTTGACTTTTTATCACTGAGTCTGAGATTTTTACACTGATTTCCTGGTTTTGGAAGATTTGCTTGTGTATTAAAACTTGGATATTTTTGGCTGGGTATTCTAGAGAGTCTGATAAGATGGAAATAAGCAGTATTTAGAGATACTGCAATTATAGATTTACCAGTTAATATCTGAGAAGGACTCTTCTTTTTCCTATTTATAAAACTTGGAAGTTATATTTTGCATGCTAAAATTAGTGCCTTTGACTTATGTTTCCTCTGAAATGGAAAAGTCAAAAGTTAAACAGAGAAAGACCCATAGATAAATTCTAACAGAATCAATTGCAAAGTTGAATTAAAGCAAACACAGAGTCTGTGATTCAATAAAAAATGTGTAAATATTCTATTTAGGTAGAACCTTAACTTTGTAAAGGAAAAAATTGAAACTTGAGGTTTTTGAGTTTTGTAGATTAAATTCTTCTAGGGATATCATAAAATATACTGCAGATGAAGGAAACCATCCTTTGTACCACAGAAAGCAGACAGATAAATGTGTAGCATAATTATTGCATTTCAAATACTGAGTGGGGGGAATGATAGCTAGTCTAAAACTCCTAACTCAAAAAATGAGGAGTATTGTGGTTTCTTTATCTCTGGAATTTTTTTATTTTTTTTTTAATTAAGACTGATTTAAAAGAAGTTATTATTCAAAAAAGAAGCTGTGCAAAATGACTGTAGGCTTCATAGCTGCAGAAAGTCTAGGTGATTATAGGGGACCTTTCTGGTTATAAAATCTATGCTTACGAACAAAGAAAAGACTTTTCAAAGGAGCAAGACTCATTTATTTTCATTTATCTGTATAAAAATGCCAAAGGGATTCATTGAAGCTAAGTAACAAGATGACAATTTTTAAAAGATATTTAACACTTATATGAATCTTGAAGACGTCAAGAATTTTACTGAAAGTTAATAATAGGAAGGAAATGTTGAGCCTTAATAACACATTTACATCTCTGAACTCAGGATAAGAATAAATTTAGACAGCTAAATATATTTATCCTTTGCTTTGAAAAGTAGCCAAAGAAAAAATGATTGGTGAGCTCCCAGAATACATATAGGTGTATATGTTTTCGTGGGAGAAAAAAGAGACAGTAATTTAAGGACACTGAAGATTTTTTAAAGATATTTATTTCCTTTTTAAATTTAATATAGAGCCAGACACTGCCAATGACAAGTTCCTAGCTTTGATTAACCTTGGATCCTTTCCAGCCAGTTAACAGTTTCTTATGACAAAGTTGTTGCATTTATCAGATTACAAATGCAGCAACTGTTCCCTAACCCCACCTCCTATGATTTTAGTCAAACTGCTTAGAGTCTAACCATAAATCAGTCTGATAGGGTGAAATATTTAATTAGCCAAAAACCCATTTACTCAGTAAAGGTTGTGAACCTCTTTAGCTGAACTTACATTACAGCATATTTAAAGCCTTAAGGAGTTAAGAAGTTAATATTAAAAAAAAAAAAGGTACATGTTTTTTATACTCATTTATACTTTGTTTCCAAAGTAATTTATAACAAGTAAAAAAAAATACAAAATAATTAATAATTAAATGTTACATGGGAAAGTACTTCACATATGTTTACTTTTACTTGAAAGAGTCACCAATGAAAAGCAAATTACAGGCTTTAGAAAGCTATAGAGAGTTGCAGAAGCACTTGAAGTGAGCCAGAGCTTTGATATATGTGTATAACTTTGAGGGAGAACTTCTGAAACCGAGAACAATGACCTTTAGGAAGGATGGTATAAAAATAAAAAGTTTTCAAACCACATCTGTTCCCTGTATAGCATGTCCTTCCAGGGTGGGGTCTTTCCATCCTTGTTGCTGTCAGTCTGTCAAGTTTTATTGGCCTTTTGGGTTACAATAAGCTTTTCAAAGGCACTCTGGAAACTTCTGACAGAAGTCACCCAGAGGCTTTGATAACTCTGCTCTGGAAAGCAGCCTGGACAAAGCAGCAAAGCAGTCCTCCTCTTGCCACTTTTTTGGGACCCAGCCTACAACAGCATATGGCAAATAGGGTACAGAAAAAAAACCCTCAAAACTTGTGTTTATCTCAATCACACATCTTACTTGAAAGGAAAGCATTGATATTTCTTGCTTTTACCCCTCAGTTCCTTAATATTAACTGAATTAGCAGATCAGTCTTCTTAGAGTCTTGTCCTGCAAGCTGGATAGCTTAGTCTGCAGCTGGATAGCTCTACTTTTAAAAAAATAGAGCCCTTGTTGACTGGAACAAATAATTGTTTCACCTAGATATTGATAGTTTACAGTGCAGGTAGAAACATGGTGAACAATCACTAAGTTTCTTCACACATTTATGTAAAATGTAGGCCATTGGCTAATGCTATAAAATGTAAGATTAAAGAATGCCAGCATAATCTTTTTTTCCTAACCTTAAAATAACTTGAATCTATGCATTTTATTAGAAAACATTGTGGAAGCCATTGGCCTCTAGAGCAGTAATTGTTACCCTTATTTTTCCTGCTTATTCTGTAGCTCGATAGAGGAAAGTGACTGCCATGCCCCTCCTTTGTTCTGCTCCACAATAGAAGCCTCCTTGTACATAGCAGGAGTAGGAACAGCATTGAGAAAGCAGTTTGCATGAGTGCTTGGACTAGAGTGTGTCTGCCAAAGTCAGAGAAAGGTTTTTTCCAGTAGTGTGAAGGAAAATGGAGATTTTTTTCTTGGAAGAATTCAGAATCCATTTGAAATATTCATTATGGCTTACTTGTTCATTGATATTAGAAGTGACCTTGTTCAGTGTTTAGTATTCAATAAAGCAGGAACATATATGCTGCTCATAGAGCAGTATGCCTTACATGCTGATATGCTGGTAGATACAGAAAAACATATCCCCAGCTTCCTGAACCTTGATATATTAGGTAGTACAAAAGAGGAAATAACAAAAAATTTAACTATTTTAACTATTTCTAAAAAGAACTTCAAGAATAGTTAAAAACTGTAAATCAAAAAATGTGAGGCATACAAACAGGGTAAATATCTTATGACATTTGTAAGTATATATAACTTTTTTCAATAAGAGAGTAATTAAAAGAGAGAAATACAAAGAACAAAGCCTATATCAGTGTTTGCAATAAAACTTAGTTTATATGTGGTGCTGAATGGGGCTGCATCCAGTTGGCGGCCGCTCACCAGTGGTGTCCCCCAGGGATCAGTGTTGGGCCCAGTTCTGTTCAATATCTTCATTGATGATTTAGATGAGGGGATTGAGTCCATCATCAGCAAATTTGCAGATGACACTAAGCTGGGGGGGAGTGTCGATCAACTGGAAGGCAGGAGGGCTCTGCAGAGGGACCTGGACAGACTGGAGAGTTGGGCTGATTCCAATGGGATGAGGTTTAACACGGCCAAGTGCCGGGTCCTGCACTTTGGCCACAACAACCCCATGCAGCACTACAGGCTGGGCACAGAGTGGCTGGAGAGCAGCCAGGCAGAAAGGGACCTGGGAGTCTGGATTGGCAGGAAGCTGACCATGAGCCAGCAGTGTGCCCAGGTGGCCAAGAAAGCCAATGGCATCCTGGCCTGTATCCAGAACAGCGTCGCCAGCAGGTCCAAGGAAGTGATTCTGCCCCTATACTCAGCCCTGGTGAGGCCACACCTCGAGTCCTGTGTCCAGTTCTGGGCCCCTCAGTTCGGAAAGGATATCGAGGTGCTGGAGCAGGTCCAAAGGAGGGCAACCAGGCTGGTGAAGGGACTCAAGCACAGACCCTATGAGGAGAGGCTGAGGGAGCTGGGGCTGTTCAGCCTGGAGAAGAGGAGGCTCAGGGGAGACCTCATCGCTCTCTACAACTACCTGAAAGAAGGTTGTAGCCAGGTGGGGGTTGGGCTCTTTTGCCAGACGACTTTCAACAAGACAAGAGGGCATGGTCTTAAGTTGTGCCAGGGGAAATTTAGGTTAGATATTAGAAAGAATTTCTTTACAGAGAGAGTGATCTGACATTGGAATGGGCTGCCCAGGGAAGTAGTGGATTCTCCATCGCTAGAGATATTTAAAAAGAGACTGGATGTGGCACTCAGTGCCATAGTCTAGCAACCGCAATGGTGGTAAAAGGGTTGGACTCGATGATCTCTGAGGTCCCTTCCAACCCAGCCAATTCTATGAGTCTATGATTTCTCTGAAATTTATAAACATGACATTTTTTAAAACCATGATGTTTATGAATTGTCACAATTTAAAGTGCTTTTGTTCCTTTTTTGGGGGGAAAATGTTCCTCATATGCCTTTTTTTTTTTGTTTTGGACTTTCATCGAATCAGTTTTATTTCAAATTTTTTAGAATGAGGGAGCCACAGTTTCACAAAGTAAGCAACACTGGAAAGGTTATTTTGGGGACTGCTGTACTTTGTACTATAAAATGTGAGTATATTTAGTAAAATTGTTCATTCTTATTTTCAAAATTTGTAGCTCACATATAGAGTAGGAAGAGTGCAAGTAGCAAGCAGATTAGCATTTCTGGGAACTGTGCTTATTTAATGTGAATAGAATGAGGCTATGAACACAGCTGGGTAGAAGCATATTAGCATATTGGGCTTTGATCACAAAAAAACCCCAAAACATTTAGCTTTTGTTAACTGAATAGTAACTGTGTTTAAAGTTACTGATTAACTAGCCTGATACATTTACATTTTGCGATGATGTACAAATAGGTCACAGACTACTAAAAGTAATTTTTTTGAGTTTACTCAAAAATTACTGCTCTGATTTAGGTCAGACCTTTCTACTGTAGCTGTCATGGAATAACATGGAAGAAGTGATAGTAATGAGAGTGCAGAAGTTATAGAACAAGATACTCCAGCTGTACTGTGGTAGAACTTGTCTCTTGAACTTTCCCCAAGATGTAAAGCTTTTCATGACTTTTTTCATCTCGTTCTTCAAAGATAATACTGTGAGTGAAAGAGAGCTGATAAAAATCATGGTAAACTTTATCTTGGTGGGCATATTTCTGTTACAGTAATCTAAAATTAAAATACTCTTTGCCCCTTGGATTTTGTTTAATAATCCCATTAATGTGGTGGTGTTTCATGAGCACTTGATCTGTTTCTCATTTGATCCCACTGTGAACTTGTTCAGGAGGCTAAACAGCAAAAGAAAATTAAAAAGTGAATAATTTTCTGCTGTGTCAGGTTTTTTAAAAGCAATCAGATGTGCACCAGTGCAAGAGAGAAGCTGGAACCATGTATTTTCCATAGTGATTCTAAGGTGACTGTTCAGTCAAACAGAGCTAAAGTAACAGGTATTTATATGGACCTTAAGAGTATTCTGATGCCCAACTGTTTAAACTGTTTTTGGGCTAGGATGATAGATGATTTTTTAAAAAGGGAACCTTGATATGTTACCTGAGTAAATACAAGTTAATTACATCCCGTTGTTAAAGATTTCATAAGATGATCCTACAGAAATTTTAAATAACAAAACTGAGATATTTATATATTCCTTTATTTGTACTCCCTTACTGCACGGAAGAATATATCCCAGCCAGAAAAAGAGTATGCAAATCAGCAGCACACTGTGCAGCTGCCACAAGAAGAACCTACCCTGGACAGCAGCATTAGTTCAAAGGCATCTGCATCAGCTTTCCTTTTGACATAGTTTTACAGGGTTTTTTCTTTATCTCCAGACAATATTTCCAAGCGACTCAGATCTTTTATCTCTTAAAGTCTTATCCTGTGCCTTTATTAAAATATAACAAGTCATGATGTGGGGCATTTAGTATCCTGAGACTTCCTTTCGTCTTCATATAATTTATAAATGCAATAAATCCCTATAAATAAAGATCTTAGAGGCTATAAATGTTACAACTACATTAAGCTGCATTTTTGAAAATGGGGAAAGCTACTAAGTAATAAATAGCAAGTACCATGTTTCCTGTGACATCTCTAAAGTTTACAAAAGATATGAAAATCAAATGGAGGGATAGATAAAGTTTTGTTTCACAAAGCTATATTTTCTTCACCTTTCTTTCACATATTCTTAATTGCCAACAGCACATACAAAGCAAGGTTTTGGCTTAGGTGGATTTTTTTTTTCCCCTCTGGGCATGACGATACTTGAACAGTTTTCTTCAAACCTTTGCACAAATAATTTTCTATCTGTACATTTTGTAGAGGATTCTTGCTATAATTTTTAAGATGTAATGACTGTCTTTCTGTCTGTCTATAGAACACATGCAGAAACATCCTATCACTTTATGTGAGCCAAATGTCATTCCAGATATTTTTTTAGCCACTCACACAAGTACCAGCTGGGACAGGTGTACACCTTTCACCTGTTATTTATTGCTTACTAGTGCATGTTTTTCATTATTCCCTAACATGTATATTTTAGTGCTAAATATAATAAAGTGCTTCTGAAATAAAATAGAGGATTTTTTTGTCATTGCTTAGATATGGGTGTGCAATGTTCCTAACTGTGAAGCTGTTTTGAACTGCAATTTAGTTGAGGTTTTATTTTTATTTTTCTTATTATTTGCAAACTATGATATAAAAGCAACTAACGTAAGATCAGTAAAATAAATACATTTGATTGAAAGTAGTGTTGAAAGCACTCAATGTCAGTTCTGCACAGTATTTCAAATCTACTCTTACAGAATACTCCACACACACTATGGAAAAAAACAAACTAGCTTTTTCTTTTTATGAGGTCTCTTGTTCTTAACTTTCAATAATTAAAATATTTTAGCTAGAAAAATGTTAGTATTAAATGTTCAAATGATTTTCTGCTTAGAGTAATCATCTCTAGGAATGGTGGGGAAACCACGTATGCAGCCTAGGCTGCCACTGCTTTTACACACTAGAATTAAAACCATTAACAGTGTTTGCAATCCAGTGTATATGTATTTCTGCTGCATGAAGCCATAATATTTAAACATTGCTTATCTAAGATAATGACAAAATACTCGGACTTCACAAATATTTTCAAGTCTTATGTAAATAATCTTTTTCTCCATTACTTCTGGCAGAGGTTTGACTCAAGTTGCTACTGGGATTGTGTGTTCATGTGATGTATTGGACAGCAAAAGAAAAAAGACAGTTATCAATTCACATCTGAAAATGTATGGAAATTTAAAGGGTCCTTAATTTAATTCATAGATTCTATGATTCAAAACAAACAAAAAAGCCAGCATCAAGAAAAAAGACGTTTGAAATTAAGGACCCTTTAAATTTGTGTGTTTGTTTGTTTTTTGTTTACTATACTGCGAAGTAAGGTAGACAATTAATGTGATGGGGAGAAAAGAGAAAATGCAGCATGCCTTACATCCTGAGGAGAAGCTGTCATGCAGAGCACTGTATCATTCTCATTTTAAGGTCTTCCACCAGAGGAGTATTAATCTTGACAGGGTTTACCCTTCTATCTCATTAGAGACGGTGCAAACCTGCTGTGATGCGGGGTTTCACATCTTAAGAATTCTCTCCTGCAGGGAGGAAATGAAAAAGATTTCATCAAAATATCCTCTGAAAATCCGTTCTGAGAAGCTGGTCTCCCTGCTGTTAACAGGCAGTGGTAGCAGCAGTGCCCCGTTACTGTATTTGTTTTTTTTTTTTTAATGAAATGCTTCTTGCATTCTCTAGGGAGGCAGAGGTGTTAAAAAGCTCTGCCTATCTCAGACTACTTTCTCAGACTGCCCTACTATCAGGGCAGAGCTACAGCTTTCTCCGTCCACATATCTGCCTTCCCTCTCCTCTCCCTCCCTCTGCTTTAGTCCATTGCTTTTCCTACTTTTCTTAAGTGCCTATAGACTAAGTCTTTTCTTGTTGGTCACATAGCGTTTGTCCAATTTAAAATACATTGGCACCAGTGTTTTCTTGGTCACTTGCTAAGCACTAGAATAATATTTGCTGGCAGTGAGGAATTCCGGTAAGTGTGTAAGGTCAGGACTTGAACTGAACCTTTCTTATAAACTTGGGTTTTCACAACTACAAGAAAAGTAGGAATTTTAAATGAATTTTAAATTCAGTATGAGCTGCATATTCCAGTCTGTTGCTCCAGAAAGAAGCTGAACCTCTTGTCTTGGGGTGGCAGAGCAGACAGGGATCACTTTACTACATGTATATATGTATATGTGTGTTTATATATATATGTGTGTGTGTGTGTGTGTGTATACCTATATATATATGTAAAAGTAGATTTAAAAGTTCTGAAAATTGGAAGGAAAAAGTGAATCTTGATGTTTAGCATGTAAAGACTGTAATTATCCTTTTGCCTTCAAAGGACTTTTTTTTCTTTTTTTAAAATCTTCTATTTTAAGATCAGCATAGCTTATTCTTGTTTACAATTTCTAGTAGCATAGCTTCTGTTGCACAGAACTTTTAGCAATTATCATAGCTTTCAGCTAAACAGTATTTCTAATGAACAGTGTAAGTTTCTTACTTTTAAGAGTTTTTAGTTGCCTAGACTTTGAGTCACTTGGACTCTGCACATCAGGTCAAGTTCTTAATAATTAGCATGTGATACAATAACCGTAATCTAGACTCCAAATTTACTTAGAAGAATGCAAAGCACTCACTCAGTTTGGTATCAGCCTACCAAGTGAACTCTGACTAGTAAGATTTGCTGGTGGAAAAGGAGGAAGATAATTTGAAAGAATGAGTTTTATAACACATTGCCATGAAAATTTCAGAGTTCTTCATGTGAATGACTTCCAGCACAACACCATGTCCTCTTAGACCAATCACATCTACAACACATTATCATTCTGTGGCCTTCTCATATGCAAACATCTGAGTTTTCATAAAGACTGGTGGGTTAGTGGTAGCTATTAATGATGTTCAGCAAGCAGTGATATGTGAGGTGTTTCTGGGTTGCTTAGTAATATATGCATGTAATTTTATGTTGTTCTTCTTGGATGATAAATTTGTATTTGAACTATTTGAATGCATTTCTTTATAGAGATGTTTGAGAATGTGCCTTCTGTTTTAGGATTATTTTTCTCATGACAAATCAATAATAAAAACACAAAGATTGTTTCCAGAAAAATAAATGTTTGTGTTGATTCACAGCAGCTTCAAATATATTCTGGCTGTTTGTACATTCTGAAATAATTTGATTTTCTGTATGTATTTTTCCCCTCATGGATTGAGGTAGGTTTTTTCAATTTTAATTTGTATTGCATTAAGATGCTGGAGATAAGATTTTTTTTTTTTTAGTGTTTTAAAGGCATAACTCTCATTTACTAGAGTAATCTGAAAAATATCACTATATATTTTTTATCATCTTTGACATTTTCATTTTTTTTCCTTAGCACTTCCTTTTATGTCATAATAGAATTGGTTTTTTTTCTTTAAAAGAGAATCAGCATAAAAGCAGGGAAAAACACAAATACTCAGAAAAAAATTGAGTTCATATATGGAGTTTTCAATTACCTGAATTATTCTTTAGAAATGAACAAATTAGTGCCACTTGCAAATGCCCACACATGCCACGTCTAACTAGCAGAATAGAAAGAGTAGAAAAGTGGCCTGGTGTAGTGGAAGAATGAAACCAAGTTCTTAAAATTCAGTTTTTTGTAGTGGCTCTTGAAGTGAGCTTAACATTAATTTTGGGGTTTGCTTCTTGGCTTTACTTCAAGATCCAGGCATATACAGGACTAAATAATGCTGATTACTTTTTAATTTGTTAATAAAAAAAATCTCTATGTAAGATTTTAAGCAAATGTATTTTTCCTGTGTAGTTACACATGTATTTTTATTGACTTCTTATTGACGGAACTTGGCATTCTATTAACCTCTTAAGCCATTCATTTACTGCTTATTTAGTAAACTAATCTAAATTTCTAGACCTTCAAAGTGGTGTTGAAATAGTTTATTTCTGTATGACGCAAGACCCAGAAAATTTCCTAGGATTAAAAATATCTTTAATATTTTTTAGTTGAAGCTTACTTGAAACCTTTCACTGTTGCTGTTTTTTTCTAAAAGTTTAGTATTTACAGCCATGACAGGAGCAATACAAAATTGAGAAAAAAATAAACAATTTTTGGGCTTAGTAAACAAAATAACTTGCATTCATTTGCAGGAATATTCTTATTCATACTTTTTCAAGTATGTAATCAGAGCTTTCAGTTGCAATGGAGCATTAATTGTGTGGATACTTTTTTCCTGTTAAATCGCTGTGTGGTAATAAACTGTTCCTGAGCTAGCTAAGTATCTCTTAGTTGCTATTAATTTAATACAAATACAGGATGGTATTGGACTATATTTTGCTTTTATCTCTAGTATGTATTTTTTCAGTGAGTAAAGATCCTCATGTTTAAAGATACCCTGAACTAAATTTGCCCCTCAAATGTGACTGTGATGATTATCTGGAGCATTGATTGCTGTAGAAAAAAAAGAAATTGTCTTATTGTTTTCTTCATGTAAATGCAATCACGCCTCTGAAAGTTGTTTGTCCCCTAAATCAGGAGCACTGCTTCAGAATCAGGGACATATCCTGGATCACACTTTTGCTGGAAGAAAAAAACCAAAAAAACCTGGGACAACTGTGGATTAATGTTACTAATAAAGTTGAGATTTTTCTCTCTATATTCTAGCAAAATAATTGCCATAATTAATATTCAGAAAGTTATAATTTATTCTAAAACTGATAAAATGCTTCTCTGTTCATCCAGTTTCACTGGGGAATATCTAAAGTGAGTCAGGCTGTGAATCTAACAGTGAGAGAGCAACTGAATCTTATTAGAACACTGACAAGATGTTTGTCCAGACAGGATACCTGTTGATGCAAATTTGTCTAATCACTGACATTTTGGCTAAGGGATGTGATGGAAGATGATTGATGCATGAGCTCCACATTTGCTTCTCATTCTGGTGAGTCAAGAACTTGTCAGTGTAGAGAAAATAAGGATTTTACAGAGTAAGATGCTGGTTCCATAGGTAAACAGGAATGATTTGGCTGCCACCTTTGGCAAACTTAGTCTTTAGGTAGAGAAGTGACATATTCACAGGTGGCAGCATAGACTGCATATTTCAAGGCAGAAGCAGACCCTTCTAAGAGAAGAGCTTATATTAAGACTTCAGTTTCAACAAGAAATTTCCTGAGATAATTTAGAACTCTGGTTATGTGGGAAATGAGCTATATACTTGAATTTGAATGGTACTTAAAGTTTTTTTCTGAATAACTATATTAACTGAATTTGACTCTGGAATTTATATTTGAAAATCATCTTATTCAGAGGGTTTGTTAGCAAAGACAGTAATTTTTGAGGACAGGTAAAAAATGAGACTAGTAGGGAGAACTGGAGGGTTAAAGAGCATTGTGTACCATTCTGAATGTATATTTTAAGTAGATTTCTCCATTTGTAAGATGAGATTAATTCTATGTAGACTGAGAGTTGCAAGGAATATTTCAACTCCTTTGTAAGGCCAGGCATGATTGCTTAAATTCTTCTCAGTTTCTTTTCCCCAGTGAGAAAACATCAGTCCCTAGAGAAGATGATGTTCCAGCTTGCAATGAGACACTAGTAAATGAGGGTTTGTTGGTACCTTTAAATGATCATTAGTACTAAAGTATGGTGCTCCATACTACAGCACACCAATAAATTAAAGTCTTCATTGGCAGTTGTGGATCATAGAATGGTTTGAGTTAGAAGGGATCTTAAAGAACATACAGTTCCAACCCTCCTGCCATGGTCAGGGACACCTTCCACTAGACCACGCTGCTCAAATAAACAGTCCTGGAAAGATGAAGCAAATGCGTTTCATACTAAGATCTTTCAGCTTTTATTATATTTCTACTAATTTTAGTTCTAGCAAGGTCAAGAGGTTTGCAATGAAAAAACGCTAGTGTAACACTGAAATTTACATGTATGTTGCCAGGTATAATAATTTGTTAGTTTAATGAAACTCTTCATCATATTATTCAACTAAAAGCATTTAATTTGACATATTTTTCATAGCAGCTGAAAAAGAACATTCTAAGACAAGTATGGTTCCCTCATTCTCACTACCACATTTTTTTCCAAGAGACAAAAGACACACTTGATAGGGTATGATTGCAGTTTGATTTTCACACAGCTAGTGAAGGGACTTGTGTAAATCCATTTTTGGAATTAAAGAAAAGCTGATGAACAATAATGTGAGGTGGAAGGAACCCTCAATGATCATTAAGTCTACCTCCTCACTTCTCTCATCTTTTCTCCTCTTTGCCCTTCTCTATTCTCCTCTCTTCACCTCACCTCGAAGACCTCATCTCTGCTCACCAGCAGGGGCCTCTGTGTTCCAGGCACTTAGCTCCACTATCTTAGGATGTTTCTCATTCTTGGTTTGCTCTAAAAATACTTTTATAGCATTTGAAATTAATTTAGTTTATGAAGTTTGAGACTTTCATTTTTAAAAGTTAATAAATAAGTCCATCGAGAAGCTTCCAAGGCCCAGATTTAATATTTTTTTCCCTGGCAGACACTTCCCTTCAGTCTGCAAATACTGCTGCCTTACCAACTCTGTCTCCCACTTCCTCTCTTTCCTAACACTCCGATAAACATGGATAAATAGCAAACTCACATAGCATGGTTCTCTGAGGGCATTTAAACTCTTGCCAGTAGCACAGCATGTCTTAATCAGAACAGTTGCAATTTTGAATAGGAAAAGCCAATACATCCCCATCCAGAGGAACTGAAAACAATTACAGAGGGAACTTGGAAACTGTTTTGCCCACAACTTTTCATGATTTACTCATTTTATCTTCCAGTACTAACTTAACTCTCTAAAACTCGAAATTGTTTCACGTAAGATTTTTTCAGTGAGATAATTTTCGAAGGTTAAAAAATATCACTGAAGCCCATTTTATGTCTTCCCTGCAATTTGGGGTTCAGGGTTGTGTGAGGACTGGCTTGCATTAGACTAATATGAATATCTTGGCTGGGAAAGGGGCTGCAGCACTGGGTTACTGTAGTGGAACAAAGCAATCAGACGCCTCTGATTACCGAGAAGTGGGTGTGAGCTGGTATCAAATCCACCTGTGCCCAATTAGGGCAGGCCCCCTATTGAGCATGTGCAAGACCAGGGGGCCAATAAAAGGTGAAACTCACAGCCACAGACTAGCTCGCTCTCAAGCACTGTATTACCTTTATTGCGCCACTAGGGCTCATCGCCTCCAAGGTGAGGCTCTCTGTGGAGTCTCGAACATGGGGCTTTCGGCATTGCAAGTTACGATGTCACAATCCAGTGGAACCCATTTCATTTTCCTCAGTACCCTCCAGACAGCTGCCTACAGCTTCTTTTCTGCATGGAAGTCCTTTCACCCAAGAAGAGCTGAATTTGTGATCAGGGTTGTGGAAAACACAACTTCTTGAAGAAAGTATCAGTGTATTATTGGGATTACAGCTTCCTTTTTTATTTTTTATTTTTTGTTTTTTTTAATTGAATTTGTGATAAGGACTTTTATTTATTCCTCCTTTAATTACATTTATTTTGTTACAAAAAAGGGAGATTGCTGCATGAGCTAGACTACCATACTGTCTATTTTGGCTGGATAAGGAAAGTTTCCCACCAAAATTCTTGTTATTCTTGTTAGTGTAACTTGTCCACATTGTGTAGGTTTCAATGCCAGGATATTCTTCAAAATAAACAAACAAACAAAAAAACCACCAAAAAAACCAAAAAAACAACAACAAAAAAGGAAATTTTACTGTCAACATTTTTAGTATAATAACAACAATAATCATCCTGCTAAATTATTTATTTCTATTTTAAGATAAGTACAGGAATTATTTAAAATATTGCCTCAAAAAGATTCAAAAGAAATGGAAGTCGTTAAAAACAACAGACCGATAATTGTGAAATAAGAAATTGCTTTATGGTGCCAATAAGAGATGAAAAAATATTTAAATTAAAAGAAAACAGGAAAACAATTTAATTTTAAGAAGCAAAAGAGGACCTAGACTTCTTTTGGTAATTTCTTTATGCAATTTGCAGCTTCAAGTTCAGATATTCTTTGTGCCTTTCAGATACATTTTCATAGAATCATAGAATTGGCTGGGTTGGAAGGGACCTCAGAGATCATCAAGTCCGACTCTTGATCCATTACCACTGCAGCTAAGTAGACTATGGCACTGAGTGCCACATCCAGTCTCTTTTTAAATATCTCCAGGGATGGAGAATCCACTACTTCCCTGGGCAGCCCATTCCAATGCTTGATCACCCTCTCCATAAAGAAATTCTTTCTAATATCCAACCTAAACATCCCCTGGCACAACTTAAGACCATGCCCTCTTGTCTTGTTGAAAGTCGTCTGGCAAAAGAGCCCAACCCCCACCTGGCTCCAACCTCCTTTCAGGGAGTTGTAGAGAGTGATGAGGTCTCCCCTGAGCCACCTCTTCTTCAGGCTGAACAGCCCCAGCTCCCTCAGCCTCTCCTCATAGGGTCTGCTCGAGTCCCTTCACCAGCCTGGTTGCCCTCCTTTGGACCTGACTTTGGACCTCCTTTCTACCTGACGAAATTTTTTCTGATGGTAAAGTGCAGGTATGGATATAGCAGCAATAATAAAATGTGCATACTCTTTGTAATATTTAAATAACTGGAAAAACAGGGGGGGTTCCTGTGTTATAGATATGGCATATCTTTGTAATACTTTCCAGCACAATACTTTGATTAGGCTGGAGTCAGTTAGAATTCCTATCTGAAGTATTTATGCAGGTTGATGGAAGAGCATAAATTGTTGGAATGTTTTAGTACTAGATAAAATTATTTCCTGTCTTCAGGGATAAATAATTTCACCCTCTAATTACTGTCAATAAACTTTAAATTTAATTTACAATGAGTGTAAAAGTCTTCCTGAGATAACCTGAAACCTGGATGTTTTTTCTTTTACCTTTAGTTCAAATTCTCTGGAGTTCTTTTTATCTTTAGGCTTTTTGCCTCTCTACTCCCTTGACAATTCCAATTAATGCTTTTTGAGAAGCATTTCTACAGTGTGTCACATCACAGCATGGTATACTGTTTATACATTACATAATATATAGCATTCTTGAGAGTCAAGTCACTTGTTACCTCTGTTTCACAGGTCAAGAAATTCAGAGATGTTAGTCAAGAATCTTTAAAAGTAGATCTGTCATTTGGTTCCTTTTGACACAAAACCAAATATTTCTGAATTCATCTTGACCACGGTGCCTTAATCCTATCTGTCACTTCTTGATGCCTCTAGGTTCAGGCAGACTGATATTAAAATTCCTCTTGTACTGAAACTTTTCTTTAAGGCAGTGAGCTTTTTTAAGTAATCACCAGTCAGGCAGTGAAGAGGTAGTTGAGCTGAAATATAAAATGCACTATTTGCTTTTTCTGACCAATTTTTTTTCATAGAATCATAGAGTATGCTGAGTTGGAAGGGACCCATCAGGATCATCAAGTCCAACTCCTGTCCATGTCTAGGGCACCCCCAGAATTACACCATGTGCCTAAGAATATCGTCCAAAAGTTTCTTAAACATAGGCAACCTTGGTGCTGTGAACACTTCCCTGGGGAGCTTGTTCCAGTGCTCAACTGCCCTCTGAGTGAAAAAAAGTTTCCTGATATCTGATCTAACCCTCCCTTGATTCAGGTTCCAACCATTTCCCTCAGTCCTCTCTTTGGTCACAGGAGTGATGAAATTAGTGTCTGTTCCATCTCTTCCTCTTGTGAGGAGGCCATATTCTGCTATGAGGTCACCCCTCAGCCTCCTTTTTTCCAAACTGAGCAATCCAAGTGACCTCAAGCCACTCCTCACAAGTCATCCTCTCCAGACCCTTCATCATCTTGTTGCTTTCATTTGGATGGTCTCCAACAGCTTGATGTCTTCTATACTTCACTTCCCTCCAGCCACTCATTTCCCAGCAGGGGAATTCCCCACTTGTCACCAGGGTTGCCCTGTCCTAGGTGCAGAATTTGGTCCTTGTCCTTTTTAAACTTCATGTGGTTGGTGATTGCCCATCTCTCTAACCAGTCAAGGTCTCTCTGCAGGATGTGCCTGCCCTCGAGGGAGCTGACTGCTCCTCCCAGTTTTGTGTCATCTGCAAACTTGCTTAAAATTCCATCCAATCCTGCATCCAGGTCATTGATGAAGATGTTGAAGAGGACTGGGCCAAGGATGGACCCCACTAGTGACTGGTCACCAGCCTGATGTTACCCCATTCAGTGTCACTCTTTGTTCTTGACCTGTGAGCCCATTGCTTACCCATCGTACAGCATAGTTGTCCAGCTGTATGTTGGACATTTTGCCCAGGAGGATACTATGAGAAACAATGTCAAAAGCTTTCCTGAAATCCAGGAATACTACATCCACTGTCTTCCTTTGATCATCTAGGTGGGTTATTCCTTGCCATAAAAATAAATAAAGTTTGACAAGAAGGGCTTTCCCTTCATGATGCTGTGCTGGCTGTGACAATGACTGCCTTATCCTCCAGGTGTTCTTCAATGCCTCTCAGAATAAGCTTTTCCAGGCTTAATTTTTCCAGGCACTGAAGTTAGACTGACTGGCCTGTATTAATTTCAGATGGCACATCTCAGAGCTGGTCTATGGCTACTGTACATACCTTTGCCTTGGTCCTCTTACTCCTTGCCATACAGTGGTAGACAGAAAACATGGAAGTGCATGTTTGTCTCAACAAGACGGCTTGGAATTTGTTTTCAGCCCATGATATGAATATGAAGGCTATTTACAATACATTGTTTCATCAGGAAATTTTTAATTAATAAAGTCCTCCTGCATAATGAAATCCAAAGTACATTTTTAGCATCTTCCTGCATCTGTTGAATTTGAATGCAAATGCCATTATACATGAAGCTTTTACATGTTTGCTGCATCAGGAGCTAATTGAGCATTATTTTGACAAATGAAATGCAATAATTGAAAGATTTTTTTTTTTTAACTAGAATTAATATGTGCTGTAGAAAAACCTGTAGTTTTGGTTATCTGTAAGTTAATTCATGTAGGTTCTCACTAAATATAGAAACCTTCATAGCAGTAGCATCATTGGAAAGCTTTTTAATTATAAAATAATTACCCTGGTAACTGAAATAGTAAGGGACTTATTATAGATTACACAAGTAATTTCTCAGGTATAACCTTAATTTATAATTAAAAAGCTTTCTAGCCATACTAATGATGCATAGCAATCCTATAATTAATGCAATGTTTATAGCTAAATCTACTTAGTGTAGTTCCAAAGTAATTTGTTACATTAAGCCAAAAATCACAATATTTATCGGTAGGGTTAGATCTTTTTTCTTATGGTATATTTTTCAACATCAAAAAAGAAAATATTAAAAGTCATTATACATATTTTTTACTAAAAACTGAAAAAGACCTTTTTTTTCCTTTTCCTTCGATAAATATCTAAAAGCCAAATTGCAACCAAAAATATAATTTTCTGGTGTTTTTTTAGAAGTCTAGATGGTTTTTAGATTATCCTGGAAGGTTATTATGTGGCTACAGCAGAATCTAAAAATTGAAATTCACTGTTAAAACTGGAATGACTAAAGACCTTCTTTCTCAAGGCTAAAAGCAAAGCTGATTTTTCAGCGTGGCAGTCATCCTTCAGCAAGTAATTCCCAGAAATGTACATTAGCATTCCAGCACCTTACCCTCTCTCTCAATGAGCTAATCAAGCTTGCTCTTTCCAGCAGTCTGGTAAAAAGAAAATGTATATTTGTAGATAATAGGAATGTGCTTGGAGTCACAGTGCTGTTTGCATAACCAAGCACTAAGTATTTGCCATAAAGCCCTTGACTATAAATTTTTCTTTGGGGTTGTCTGGAAGGCTTTTTGTGATTTATTGGTGTAAAACACATTTGTAACCATCTGACCTCATTCAGACTTCAATACCTGGAGAACAGAGAATATTGGTATTGTCAGACTAACCATGGAGAAGTACTTAACCAGAGAGGCTAAGGTCTAGATGGCAGGCAATGGCAGAGAGAGGGAGAAAAGATTAGGCCTCAGATTTGACAGTAATGGCTACATTCTACTATTCATTAGTTTTGATAGACAGGGAGAGATTTCTTTCTCTTCGATAAAAGGCTTGAAATATTTTATTTCCTGATCCAGCACCTAATTTTATGTGCTATTCATGTTCTATGTGTCAACACAATGAGGAAAGACTACTGAAAACAAAATCTGTTTCTTGACTCCTCTGAATTTGGGTGTATGTGGACTCTCCAGCCTTCCCTCTTCTGCCTGCAAAGGTTGTCACTTCATATTTACTCCAGCATGGAGTCCTTCTCATGGAAGACACTCTTTCACAAAAATCTCCATTGTGGGCTCTTCCCATGGGATTCAAGAACTGCTCCATCTCAGGTCCTTTCTATGGAGTACAGTCCTTCTGGAACTGCCTAAGTACAGATGAGAATGAGCTTCAGTTTTTGCTCTACCTGCTTGGAAGATTATGGTGCTTTTTGGGAAGATATACTAGAAGTTTGTGTAATGGATTTTGATCATGCAGGTGTTGAACATATAGCTCCATGTTTAATATCTAAGTGGTTCAGAAAAAAAAAAATTATTTTATAAAAAAATACAAACCCAATTAATAAACAAACAAACAAACAAAAAGCCCAAACCAAAACCCACAAACAAACAAAAAACCAATGAATATAGAAACCACAAGAATTAGTTCTCCATCTCACTTACTAGCAAATGAGTTAGGAATTTGAGTGGGCCTGGAGGAAAGCAAGAGAGGTTGGTAGCTGAGCAAACACTGTTTTCATATGCTCTGTAGTGTGGAGCAGCAGAGTGCTATAGGCATCAGCAAGGAACCCTTGGGTCATTTGAAGAGACCAAATGAGCATTCCACTTATCAATATTCTACAAGTGCAGGAGTCACTCCAGTGGCTATTCAAATAGCTATTTAAAGGAGAATTCTTTTTAGGTTACTGTGAAGTTTGGAGGTTTCAATGTGCTTACTGGTGGGGATTATAATTTGAAAAACATGCAATAATAATGCGTATCTCAGATAAAAATATCATGCTAGTAATAAATCTATTTCAGGATGTAACAGTATTGGTATAGGGTATTAAGTAGAATAGTGACTACCTTACTGCTCTACCCTGGTCACAATATTTTAGCACAAGGAACACAGGTCCTAGAGTGAAGGCTCAGAGCTTACAGCAGGATGTGTTGCAGACAAGAAAGTAGAGCATATCAACATCTACTAATTTGGGGATATGGCTGCTTGGAGTTTTGGTGTTACACATCAGTAGTATGTAAGTAGTCACTGCTCAGCAGACTGTACTGCAGTGGGAGTATCTCCATCCACTTCATAGGTGAGATAAATTTTTCAATGCTTGACAGAGAGGGAGGTATCAAAAAGACAGCTGGTCTACAGCCACATTTTAGTCTTCCAGGTACTACTTAACACAATAAATTTGTAGCTTTTGCCTTGCCCACATTGCTGATGTCCTCATACCTCTCATTTGTAATTGTGAGATGCTCTTCTATTGTGAGAAGAGGTGTCTGAGAGAAAGCCTTCTGGTTCTTCTGTTGGGGGAGAAGCTTAAATCACTTCCTTTGACAAGCTCTGTCATGTTTGTCCAGAGCTTTTTTGCCTCTGCAACTGCTAAAATGCTAATATTTTTAATTACATAAAAAACATAGTACAAAGAGGAAAAAGCCTCTGGATTACTAGTCAACGTTATATTCTGGGAATAAGCGAACTTTGACAAAATGCAGCTTCTTAGTGAACCTGAGAATAATTTCTTCTGAGCACAACCAGCTACCAAGTTTTCACTATACAAAACAATTCTTATCTTCCATAACTCTTTTTTTTTCTATTTTTCTCATGACTGTAGGCTATAAAGTTGAATTACTGTCTGTTTACAATCTCCTAATATTAAAAACTCTGAAAAGAATATGTGATAGTACTGGGGTTTTTTTGCTGTAAGAAGCAAAAGCTTTCCTGCTGTGCTATATAGGAGAATTTTTGTTTGTTTGTTTGTTTGTTTTATCTGTCTTTTTAAACTTTGGAATATATTTCCCTTCAACACTGTAAGCATGCCAAAGCTAAAGGAAATAAATCCATAGTAAATTAACAAACGTACTTTTTGGAAAATATATGCATGTATTTTTAATTGAAAATATTGCTCATTTTTCTTTGCATTTTCAAATGGATTGGGGTTTTTTGAAAAAAATGTTTTTTTTTTTAACAAAAAAACTGAAACAATCACTTAGAAAAAGTATGCATGAATATGCTTTACAAATGTTGAGGCTTTGCAGTAGCAGACATGGAGTAATTGACTCATGTTCTTTTCATTACAAATGCAAGGAATGAGTAACTTCATAAGACCACCATAGCTATTTCAGCTAGCACATTGAAGCAGAGAAGTAGTATTTGTTAATCTGTGAAAACTAGATGCCATAATTTTGTAAATGTATCTTGATGTTTATTTATGAAGCAGGATTTTTCATTTTTTGATGAATGTCAAATATAGTTCAGCTTGCTACCAAATGTTTGTGAAAAGAGGCCAGAAATGGTTTCACACAAAAAATTTGTGTTTCTGCAACACAAATAGCTTCCCAGCTCCCAAATCAAGATTCCTAAACAATTTTATCCTTACATGATTGGCTTCTAATGACATCAGAATAAATAAAAAATTGTGAATCCCAGATCTCAAACCATGAAGCAACATATTCTTAGCAAAGAGTTACACTTAGGCCATGCTTGAAATGTAACTTGCCTCATCTCGGCAACATATTTCTCTCGATTGAGAAAGATGTATGGAGTCCAATACATACATATGGGGGAAAAAAACCCAAAACATTCTTTGTCATGGCATAAATGTTTCACTGGTAAATTGTCTTTAACAAACTTTGCAGAACCTTGCACTGGGTTGTAGGACACTCCCTTAGAAGTGGTGTCATGCAAGACACTGGAATGTCATGCAAGACCCTGGAAAAAGACAGCTAGTAAGCTAGTAAGCACACCACTATCATTAAAAAAAATTAAATAAAAATGCAGATTTCACAACTATACATGTCTATTACAAAGTGTCTAAAGCAGACCATTAATGCCATGTTAAAAGGCTGTGAAATGAATGTGCTCCCTAGGCAGGGAGCAAATTTCAAAGCAAATACTGTAGATGAAATCCTGTCAGAATTCTTGACTTAAAAAGATGAACATTTTTCATTTGTCATGTGCTCAGATTGTACCTTGAAATGCTTTTCATATGCTCTTGCTAAAGATATGCTTAGGTTGCTATGTTTCATATAGGGAGGATTTCAATCGCAGTGCCTGACCTTTTTTCTAGTCAAGACAAAACCACCTCTGTAATTGGTTTAGTCTTTGATACATATTACACTGGCTACATTTTTCCTGGTCATATGTAACAGAGTGCAAAATACATTCTCACTTCTTGTCTTTCTTCTAGGTCTTCAAGAGAATAAAATACAAAGCTTGAGAAGAATACCTTCTCCTCTTTGACAAAATGGACATCAAGAAGGAAAGAAGTTACAAAAAACCAAAACTGGTAAAAGCCAATAGTCAGTCAGCCTCTGTTATGCTGAGTTTAGATTACTGCATACTCCAATATGCAATTTTTCTTTATTCATAGGTAGTAAATTGGACCTCAGGTTCTGCATAAAAAGAAAATGTACATTTAGCATCATGGAATTGTGGTTATCTTCTTTGCTGGTTTGCTTTCATATATGAACTAATTTTAATGACCTAAATATTTTCATTTACTTCTTGAGATTGCTACATGTTGAATTTGCACATCCCATAACTGGTTTGCTCAAGAGTAGATCTTGCTTCCAGCACATGAGGAGGAAGGTAGAGGAGTAACAAATGATCTCTCTGTTCAGTGACACAGTTTCAAGGTGTAGTACTTGGACCCTGCTTTTTCAAAAAAAGGAAAATAGATTTTCACTAAACTACACATTTCTTACTCACTTAAGAAACTGTTCTCCTATCTTGTAGATCAAGTAAACGAGTCCTTCTAGCATTACATTGAGCTGAAAGTGTAGAAAAAGTCCCACTCTCCATCTGCTGTGCTTTCAGCAGTGCTCTAATCTTGATTTTCCAGGGTTATCTGTCAGCTGCCTTTGACAAACATACAGTCCATTTGCATAATTATAATCAATCAGAGGAATAGCATTTCAAATTAAACAACGTGGGTTTCATTTCATTATAAATCAGGCTTAAGACATCTGAGCTCAATATATTTGTAGTTGCAGTAGGACATCTCCATGAAAGCATGATCAGTTACTTATTTTGATTTATCTGCTGGATGACAAAGTATTGATCCTTCATCTCTGGATTTGATTTAGTTGATGAAGAATATAAAATCAATCTTATGTATTTCATCTTCAGATTTAACTGAAGAATGGTAGAAGGAAGCATAAAATAATTGTTTTGATCATAATTATTAGAATACCAAAGGTAAAGTTTGGTAGGATTTTATATAGAAAGAGGTCCGATGCATTTCCTCATGTCCTAAGGAGAAAGTCTGAAAAACAGTCAACCAAGCAATTAGTGTTATATAACTTTTGATGTCAGAATTTCTAACTTCTTTCTCCACTGGAAAAAGCAACCCATCTCTCCAATATTATATGCTATACATCCGTAATCAGTTACTTTACAACAGAAAGTCCCTCTAAATTCCTTCCACATGCATTTGGTGTTTCCTGTAATTAGGTATTACTACTTATTCAAAATTTTTTTCTTTACAGAGGTTTTAAGAAATGAACTATAAGATACTTAGCCATTTTTGTTAATTTCTATGAGTGACTATTGTCAGTCTTCTCATTAATTGGAAGCTGAATTTTCCTTTTATTCTTGAAGTACATTAAGGCTGATCTCTCTAAAATCAAATACTAAAGAACCAAACTCTGTGACCCTAAGCTTTATTCTTCATTATAATTAAGTAATTTAATATTTATAAGTCTACTTCATCTTAGCAAAATATAATTTCATTTTATTTGAAAGAAAGAAAGAATCTTTCTTAGTAGGCTTTATTTATTTAGTGTGCATTAATGACCTCCTAACTGGTTATTACACTAGAAAAGCTGTGTCCAAAGTGTACACTTCCTCTGAGGAAAAAGATCCCAGCCTTTTCCTAACTAACTCATCTTGACAATTTGATGATGCACACTACTTTAATAATTGCAAGACATTAAGTAATGTCTTTGGGGAATCAGAAAGCATTGTAAATTATTTAACATGGGATATCATTTGGTATCAATTACAGTTAATCCAGCAAGCTGAAGAGCTATTTTAAAATGGTCCAGTTGACAGTCACTCTGAAGTGTCATAGTTTTTCAGTTTTTGACTAGCTATCCCTTTATTACTCAACAAAGTGCATATTAGGCTTAGTAATTCAAAATGTAATTGGCTTTCATAGAGAATAAAGGAGGAGGAAGAACTGGGGAAGGTTCAGAATACTCACATTAATGTGTTATCCTCTGTGTATGCAGATGCACAACTTAGTATGGCTTGGTGCCTGGAAGCTTGTAGTCCTTGCATTAATGTGTTAATAAATATTTATGTTTTCATATATTAGAACATATCCCAAGGTAAACATGATTTATTCCGCTTGGGTTTGAGATGCACTCTTTCTGCTGAAAAGACCAAATGATAAAAAGTTTAAAAAGCTGTGCCAAAAAATATAAAAACAATGAGTTTCTAAAAAGCTGGTCATAATGGAACTGTTTGGACTTCATTCTTCCCCCTTTCTTTTAATTTTTTAAAAATTATTATTAAATTATTGCTTTTATAGGTAATGATCTTGTACCAGCTGCTAAAGTTGTTCAGACTATAGGCTATTCCTGGATTTCCTTTGATGTCCTCATTAAAGTTTGAAGACAATGAAGCTTTTTTGAAGACAAAATTATATTAAAAAGAAAGAAACCTCTTGCATGCATGCAATGTAATCTCTTGCATACAAGGTAGTCTCTTTTATGGAAATATTCTTAATGCCTAGAATATTACATGTACTTAGTATGTACACTTTCAGTCCTTTAAGAGCAAGAAGTCAATGGAATGATTCCTGAGCATAAAGTTAAGCATCCACTTGAAAATTTGAAATCTTTCAGACCTTCAGAATGACATTAATTAAGAAGTGTCTAGTCCACATATATTTGGACATTTTTTTGAGGCCCAGTTTGGCACATTAGAGGACAGATAATGATTTTGTTTTACAGCTCTAATAGCCCAAAAGCCTGCTATTGGCAGACTTCTAAGAATGGATGTTGGTATTGTTACAAAGTTAAGTTCTAGTCTCCCTTCCATTTCTTTTTATGTTTTTTTTATTTATTTTTTTTAACAACTGTTTATTCATTCATTATTCTCTCTTTACCTTACAAGCATACCCTTGGGTATGAATGGATGCCTACAAATGACAGTTCTATTCATACTTGAAAATTACATTTCCAGATTATAAAGAATAAAGAATTTTCTGTGAATCTCATACAAAGCCTTTGTTTTGTACAAATCCATGTGCATTTTCCCTATCGACAGACTCATTCCTCTCAAAATTCTTCAAGCAGAATCTGTCCATATATTTCTTTGTGAAAGTAAAATCCACTGCATTAGTCCATAGACATAGTCATTTGTTGAGGAGCAGAGTTTTGTTTCTTTACTTTGGGTATGAAAGATCGAATCACATAAAGAGAAGAAAATGAGAAATATGGCAAGGAGGTGTAGGTTTCAGGAGTATTGTTGCACTTTTTAAATGTGAGAACTAAAAAGAGATGTTCATAGAACCTGAAACAACAGTGTAAGTGACCTAAAAAATAAAGGAGACCAAATGGATTAGAGGATATAGATTGCTCTTGAGTGGCTGCCCGACACAAGTGATTTATAAGTGAGATATCGTCAGGTAGAGTTCATGGATAAATAGATCTAAGAAATAAAAATGCAGCAAGGAGAAATGGTGGAAGTCAGAAAAGGCTTCTAACATGGTTGGAAGATGAGTTATTTGTCTAATCTCTGCTCTTAAAATTTAGGAAAAAGAGAGGCCAGAGGGCAAATTTTTAAGAATGGGTGATGCACTGAAAAGTGTGATCACATTAATAAGTCAGGAAGAAAAAGGAGGCAAATCAAGGGAGAGAAGTTATAAAAGAAGAAGAAAGAGAAGAAAGAAGAGCGTGTAGGCAAAATTGTCAATGAGAAAGTGGAGCGCAAAGGAACAAGAATAAATCAGTGAGACCCATGGGAAGGTGATGACAACAGCAGACTGTGAAAGAAGAAGGAAAGACAACCAGGAGGTTCCCTAAAAGTCAGTTAGGATTATTCTCAGATCTGAGAAGATTTGAGGGATTTACATCAACCCTGAGAGAAGCAGTGGTAATTGAGGAATTCTCTCTTAAGAATAATTATTAGTAATTATTAAGGTTTTACCTGAAAGTCTTTCCTAAACTGTTGCCCACTGAGATGAGCCACACACAATTCACAGAATTCCAAAGAGAGTTCAGGTTGAAATATATGCATGCTGGAGTTACTCTTGCAGGTTATAAAACCTCTTTTAAAGTAATGGAAGAGCAGTTGTGAACAGAGCACAAGGTACTTCACAGAAGAGATTCAGAAACTAATACAATGAAGAGAATAACACCATATATTGATTAAATAAATGATTCAGAGAAAGCCAAAATAAAATAAACCAAAGAATCCATAATATAATAAAACAAGCTTGACACAGGTCAAATCGTTGTGAGGAAAAAGCTACACTGTTAAAGGATTCCATTAAAAGGCTGCGGACTTCAATCAGGAATGAACCAAAATCCTTTGATATTATTTGACTTTTCCTGGAATTAAAGATGCAACAAAACTGACAGAAAATTCATAATAGCACAATTCAGTGTTATTGACTGTGGAACTTATAGATTTGTTTCTGTCTGTCAGTAAAAAGGAGTTGCTTTTTCAGACCTTACTTTGGTAAGCATCTTGTAGAAAAATAATAAAATTAAAAAGAGCCTTAGAAAAATATAGGAAAGTCATGAGCACTTTCAGTTTAAGTGATATATAGGGCCAGACAAAAATTGTGCCTGCACAATAAAATTGGCCATCTCCAATTTAAAAATCCTATATTTTCTCTTTGATTATGATCCCGTGCTCACATATAAAGACAATAAAAATTATAAAAATTGTTTCTCATGAACCATACTTTTTTAGAAAATGGAAACTTGCAATCATGCATGCTTCAGATATGAAATCTCTTCTTTAGACATAGGGATGATGTTTTGCCCTAACAATATATACAGGGAGCCATTCAAGGCTTAAATAATGAGCTCTTCTCTGGGACAAAGACATGATACAATAATTCAAAAGAAGTATTTACTTTCTGCCCCACAGCATGCTTCCCCTAAGTACTCCAGATATGTTAAATTCTGACACAACATTAAGTGATATGAGCAACATGGACTAAATTATTATGAGGAAGGCAGCAAGGCAGGAGGGTTAGAGGTAAAGAAGGAGGGAAATGAAAAAAAATAATAGAAGAGCAAAGAAAAGAGGAAAGAGAAAAATAGAAGAGAAAAAGAATAGAAGATAGATCCTCAGAAGAGGAAAACAGCTTTTAAGGTAGGGACAACCATATTTCATTCCACTAACCGCTGACATTATGCTTCATTTTCCATCTTTTGACACATTACAGTCAATCTGTCAAGATGGAAAGTGTCTTCTTCATAAATCCCTTAACTACCGCCTGTGGCATTAATGTGTTACCCTGGAAATTAAAAGAAAAAAGGTAATAAAAAAGAAAAATGGAAATTTAAGCTCTGGCTTAAAAGAAAATGGTGTTTTCTGACCTTTCAAAGAAAAAGTGACTGCATTTACCCCAAGGAGAGGATTCAGGTTGGTGACTGACAGCTTACCTCACAGTAGTTTTCAGTCAGGACTGTGCAGGACTGGAGTGCTAAGCAACAAAACACTTGCTATGCTCACTGCATTCAACACTGAGGCATTTATATTTCATTACAGAACCTCTGCTGAGGCTACTAGATTCCATGTTGGAACTAGTGTCTGGCACTCCATACAGATACTACTCACAAGGACTGAATGTGAGACCTTTTTTTTTGACCACTGTATTGGGCTTGCGTAGCAAAGTTTTGGTACTGGGGGAAGATACATAAGAGTGGCCTTTGTAAGAAGCTGCTAGATGCTCCATCTCATGCCACCTCCCCTGGCATGGGTACAAGTGCACATGTGCTCCAACACAGTGTCCTTCATGGTTGGCAGGTCTCCATCTGCTCCACCATGGTCCTTCACGGGCTCCTCCACTCTGGTCCTACATGGGCTGCAGGGGGACAGGTTCTGTCTGACCATGGTGAGACAGCTCAGTGTTCCCCTTCTTAAACAGTTGCTTTCAAACACGTATCCACCATCACTGATGGGCTTGGCCTTGGCCAGAAGTGGGTCTGGGTTTTGGTGCTGTGGAAGTTTCCAGAATCTTCTCAAAGGATCTGTCTCCATGGCCGACACCCCACCACCAAACTCCAACACACAGACCCATTACAAAGACCAGCAAGTATCCGTAGGTCAGAGACTTTCAGCAACTTTAATCTGTTCAGGTTAAAAAAAAAGACAAACAAAACCAAAACATTCTCTGTATGATGTAACACATAAAATGGTCTGTGCTTAAGTTTTTGCATTGTAATGCATTTATTTTCTTGTTCCTGAGAAATATGCTGCATAAGTATTATAGCTTCAAATCATTGTGATGGGGCCATGTGGGATGTCTGCTGATACACACGATCTATTTTCCTTCTAAGTTTAAGTGCAACAGAGTTGTTAAGTGATCTCTCATTTTGACTACAGATTTTGAGAAGGAAAAGTTCCAACGTTTTGGCAGTATCAACCTAATGTTTGATTTTAAAGTTTTGCTATTCATGTTGTGGAGATTTGGGGGTGGGGAGGGCCAAGACTACATTTTATGTTTCCTTCCTTCTCACTATTGCACATTTTAATGGCATCAGATTTTATACTAGTTAGAACTAATGATTCTCTTCACTGTGAATGGCTTTTGTGCCCTTTCTTTTGATTGGTTCATACAGAAATCACCAGCAGCTGCACTGAATCACTTTGACTCAATACTTTCAAGTAATAGGTTAGACTTTTTGCAGTTTCATCAGGATGAAAATATGATTTGAAACTTTTTAATATTATCTTCTAAGCATGATTTGACAAGAGTTTAAAATCAGAATAAAATCAGAATTAAAATCCCTTTTCTTCTGTGGATAATGTTGTCTTTAACAAAATTTAAATTGTGGTTTTTCATGCTTTGATGGGTTTTGGTCTCCTAATTTGAGGGGAAGGTTGTACTAGAAAGAAGTACTATTATAAAAGTAAAGAACCAGATATTGAAACTGAGAGTTCTTCACTCTATATTTTCTGCTCTGACAGGATTTGTTATGTATTTGGCATAGGATATCCAACATGCTTTAATTTTTTCATTTGCAGAAAAAAAAATGTATTATAACATTATTTGCTATAGAAGTAGTATTCTGCTTTCAGGGTGTTTTACAGAAACAGTGAAGTGCAAGTAATCTAACAGTTGTAGAAGTTAAAATTCCAGTGTGGAAAATCTCTTAAAGCCACCCTGATTTTTTGTGTGTCTCTGCTTGTGTGTAACTTTTATTATTTATTTGTAAATTAGGTATGAAATTTAGGCGTTTAACATTCCACATCAAATTAAAACATCTGGCCCTGAAGTGATTATCCACTGTATTGTGTTACAATCAATAGGAGAGCTGGAATAAAAACCCAAGTTCTTCATTGAACTACAGACATAAGACAGTGTAGAGTGATTTCATAGTGCTCCTCCTGGATAAATACTTACATGAGTGATAGTTAACTTCATGTTTGGATTAAAATAGGCATAATTGCACAGACACAACAGATTATTATTTTATATAATTTTTTTTCCTTTATAATTTTATGACATATGTAACCACTCATCTTTAAAATAAACTACATTTTTAATATTTTTTTTTTTGATACAGTTTTTCTCCTATGGAAACTACAGTGTACTTGAAATATATGTAATATATTAAATATATTTTATATATTTAACTTATGGCATAGTCTAAGTATAATTAAACTATAGTGTACATAACATAGGATACTTCTTCCTGAATCTAGTTCAGGATAAATTAATTCCTTGAGGTCTGAGAACTAATAATAGCCTTTCTAAATTTATGATAATTAGTGTTGCTTAATGTGCAATTCCTATAAATATAATGTCCAACTCATTTTGAAACATGCTTAGCTAAAATCTTATAGAAGAGAATTCCACAGGTTAATGCATTAAATAATAATAATAATAATAATAATAATAATAATAATAATAATAATAATACTCCAATTTATTGTTATTTAGTTTAAAGCTTGAATATTTCATGCTGAGACTACTGAACTGAAAGAACTTCACTCTTAGTTTCCTAAATCATTTTCAAAAATCAATGCTAGAACACAAGCGGGAATGTAGTAGAAGATTGTTTAAGTACCTTGATTTTTAAACACTTAGTTCTGCATGTTTAGTTGCTTATCAATAGTATAGAAGAGAGGTGGATGGAGAGAAATTTTTTTTCCTGCTGGAAAGCATGCAGCACTCTAAATGGTCTCATGGTGCTTTCAAAACAGAGCAGTGTGAGTGTTGCAGGAGCAAATAATACATTTATATTAATGCCTCTAGCAGCAATACTGGCAGAAGCAGCAGCTAACTGAAATAAGTTCTGAGGGAAGAAAAGTAAAACAAAATTTGGTTGGAACCCTGTCTCTATTTATATTAATGGATATCCAGAAAGAAATGAGAGAGGTTTTATGGCAAACAATTCTCTCTGGAAGACTGAACATACACTCATATAATGAGATTTTCTTATAAGAATCTGCTGTAGACTAGTGTATCATAAAGTCTTCATACGAACAAATGGAGAAAGCAGGAAGCATAAGAGATGTCTAAGATAGGCTAACATTTGTCATGAGGGAATACTACTGCAGAGTAGTTACAAAACTCAATATTTAGTATAGAAAAGAGATTCAGCACTTGACAAAAATGTGTTTCAGAAAATTAGTCTCTTTTTCTTTTAATGTCTGTCATATAGATTTCTTATATGATCCTTAAAAATTTCTTAAAATACTCATTGTGTAAATCTTTTACCTGTGACATAGAGATGCTATTTATTTGCAGGCATAGAGTGGTCAGATAACGCTATGGAACAAGTTTGAATAAAAACTACATCTCCAAGAGGCAGGTCAGTATCATAGACACCATACTGTCAGCAGTGTGCACTGTATGTATTCAAGTATACTCTCTTAGTCTCATACTTAAAATGTTTTTCTACACCTGCAAGCCTCCCTAAAAAATGTTAAGGAGAAATTCATCGATTCTTGTAAACATACTGCTTTAATAAATCATCATTTCCCTCTGAAATACTTGCTTCCAGAGGTCCTTAGTTGCATGTAACGAGGTAATCAAAACCCACGCATTGATCTTAACATTATATGTAGCCCAATATGTGTTAAAATTTCCCCTCAGTTTTTTCTCTACAGAAATAACCTGTCCTCCAACACTTCTGCTGCTGCTGTATGAATTTTATTCCAAATCAGGATAGATGGTTGAAATAAAAAGTCACTGCTTTGTGATATGCACAAACATGACAAAGAGATAACTTTCAGACAACCGAAGACATTGTCACTTCTGAAATGTCAGGTATCATTTTGTATTGTCTCAAAGGTGAAAAATCACTGTAGTAAGTGACTATATTACCTAGTTGTCTGGATATGAGATTTTGAAGCAAGATGTGAAGATAAAATGAATAAAATGGGAGAATTTAGCCTTTCCTATTATTTTCTGCAGTCTTCAGATTCTGATGCACAGCAGATGTACAGTTTGTGCATATGAACCAGACCTGTAAATATAAGTATTCTTATTTGCAATTATGTGAGATCCTGCAGCTGAATATTTTGTAATGCAACAAATCCAAAAAGATTATTTAATATCATACAAATAGATAAGTAATTCCTAAGGGGTTTATGCTGAACATTGCTACCAGGTCAGGTTTCCAGGTCTCACATCCAGTTTTAGGCAATGTGCCTCAATTGTGAAAAGATGACAAAAGTTCTATTCATGTTTCTCCAAATATCCATGCTTTTGCCCAAGTAGGTTTTTTTTACCACTTGATCAAATCTGATAAACTATTTCTGTGTCTGAGCTCCATATTTCTACAATATTTCTGTGACTGAGGAAATACAAAGTTAGTTAAGAGGCATATTATTGGTTTTTCTTGGTGATGAGAGAAAAATAATTTGAAGTCAACAGCTTTTGAGGACCTTGGCATGAGCAGAAAATTCCCTGACTGTTTTAAACAAGAAAAGAAGTAGTATTTATGAAGAGGACACACTGTCCCCAGTATAACCCAGTGATTTCTGTTCTGCCTCAGCTTACAGAGAAGTCCTACACACTATAAATAAAAGTTATGAAAGTGTACTTGTACCTCTTAATATGTTTATTATAAAAAGAAAGACAAATACTCCAGGAGGTGACGTGTTCTAGAGTAAGACCAAAAGACAAAGAGAATTGTGTTGAACTAAATGAAAGAAAAATTTTAAATGGAGCATTATTTGCAATTGCTTGAAGAATTCTTTCTTTTTGTAATTTTTTTCCTGTTTTTTAGTAACAGCTTTTACTAAATCTAGAATAGCAATTACTGAAGTTTGGAAGTTTATATCCTAATGTATGACATTGTTGAAAGAGTGCAGAATTATGCTTACATTTATTTTGTCTGGCTAATCCGGTCTACTTTCCTTGGGCAAATATTGCAGTAATTTTCAAATAAAGCTGACATATTTTGAAACATTAAGGAACTGGAACTGGAAATACCCTTCTTCTACTCTAAAACTATAAAACTGGCATGGAAATAAATCTAGATGCCTTCCTGTTTATTTATTAAAGAAAGTGAAGAGAAGAAGCAAATTTTTTCCTTTTCAGTCAGTGCCATGCTGAGAAGAAGGAGAGGGAGTCCCAAACAGCTTGGAAAACAGATTGTATTCCTTTTTGTTTATCATTTCTTCTAATCTAAGATAGCAATAATGCATCTTCAACCTGGATAATATAAGCTCGGGAACTTTAATCTTCTTAGGATAATTTGCATAATGATCCTTCTGGACCATAACAAGCATTCAGCTTTTCATCTGTTGTTGTTTTTATGAATAATTTAAAAAAATAAAAGAAGGAAAAGAAAAGTTTCCTTAAATAATATTCCTCTTTTTCTCTGGATATATAAAGTAGATGAGACAAAATAGAAAGAAAGAGGAAATACTGTCTTCTCTCAGCTTTTAAGTTTGCTGTGGCTTTTTTTGTGTGTTATGTTTGTATTTCAGGGATATCCAGTTAAGGGCTTTCTCTCCCTTGCCTCCACCAAGTCTACAAAAATAATTGGTCATTTGAATTTCTGCTATGGATAAAATAGTGCCATCGATTTTGAGATGAGGTTTTCATAAGATTTTTATTTTAAATGTCACCACACTTTTTTTAGAGGGCCTTCCTACTCGAACAGGAAGGAAATAAAGACTGAATTTACCTAAGTCCAGTTTGTTACCTGACTTCAGTGAAAAAACAGTACTTGAGCAGCAGAGAGAAGGAAAACTAATTTTAATTTCTCTGATTAATTCTGAAAGATTTGATCTTTTTCAATTTTTAGATGTCTTGGCTTTATATTTTGTCCTGTAAGACTATCCTGATTGTCACATTAGGCATATTGTTCTAACTGGAAATCCACCACATTCCAAAGAAGATAAACCAAAAACCAAAACCAAAACCACCCAACCCAAACCAAAAACCAACAAACAAAAAAGCCCTCAAACATACAAAAGAGAGACATCTCTCAAAGTGCTATCCATAAAAAAAAAAAAAAAAAAAAAAAAAAAAAAAGATGAGAAAGATTTGGGCTTTGCTCAATTTAGTGACCATCTTGTACTTTGAAATAAAGGCTTTGTTGCTCTGATGTGTTGTACAGTCAGCAAACAGCTTAACCTGGACCCAGAATCTGGACAAACAACTCCATTACTGAAAGGGACACAACTGAAGAATTTCACAAATGCAACACAGAAGCAGTGACAAGTGAGGACTCCTGTCTTTCTTGTGTTCATCAGTCTATCTTGTCCCAGAAAAAGTGCAAGTAGAATATTCCATTGTGACTGAAGGCCCTGAGGTTAATAGATGTAATTTTCATGTAATTTCCTCCACTGCTTCAATTATTGCTGTTGGCTGTGTTGCATCTAACTCCATTCTGACTTTGGGCTGCTGCATTAAATATCTTCTCAAATGGGAAGGCTGGAGCAAAAAGCACATGCACATAAGCTGCTTTTTAAGATTTCTAATTTACTTAAGCTATCAGTGCCTTAAAAAATATCACTTCATGTGTGATACTTTAGATTTGGTAGCAAAATCAAAAAGCAGTGCTCTGAGGGAGGACTTACTGAAGATATTTTTTGGTGAAGCATGGTGAAAAATTCCACTCTGTGGTCTTCATTTGTTTATATTTTGTAGAAGATACAACTGTCTTTTATACTTTCTTGCTTTTTCTCTCACATTTGTGGCACTCAGTGCCAGAGTCTAGCAACCGCAGCAGTGGTTCAAGGGTTGGACTCGATGATCTCTGAGGTCCCTTCAAACCCAGCCAATTCTATGATTCTATGATTCTATGATTTTCAACATAGTTGATTTGCATATACTGTTATGCTCTGTTATGTCCTAAATCCAACTTTATCTGTCTCTGATAGAGAAGATGTTGCTTGTGTTTTGCATTAACACCAGATGAGGGTCTGGTGTCACCTTTTGTCTGTACCCTCAAGGCCCCCTCTACCACCCTATGCTTGCATTCGCTGCCACGCTTATGATAGGGGCTGACTTCTGAAGTCTATACCCTGTCCTTCCAGTCCCTACAGAGTTCCGGTCTTTGAAAATGTCTGAATCTACACACTTGATGTCTGTGCACTTCTAGGGATTCCTCCTTCAGACTGTTCAACCCTACCTGCATTGCACGTAGTTTTCCATAGATGAGCATGTTCTGCTCTCAGAGAAGACAAATGTCCTTACCTGACCTCTTCTGGGCCATATACATGGTTAAAATATATTGTGTTTTATCAAATCAAATTGTTCTGCTGTTAGTGACAGTAGTATAAGTCTGTATGAGTCAAAGGTCAGGGGCTAAAATTTTTTACTTTGATTTTATTTTTTTCTGTCTAACAGGTGATTTGTTCACACTGAGTTAGTACATCCTGCTGTCTGTGTGCCCCTGCTTAATTTTTAATTAAAATCTTCCCCAGGATATATTCTTGTTATCTTAGTAGGGAATGTCTTCCCTAGTGTGTGATATGTAAATTAATTTTCTGATACTCTGATCACTTTTTTTGAATACAGAGACAGATTACAACAGACACATGACTAACATATAGGGAAAGCTATTTCTGAAACTTGTTCAGTTCTGTTCTTCTCTTGTATGGAAAAACTGAAACAACTGTTGTGACCAAATGTGTTATAACCATGGCTCTGGTAGATTTGGTTGGTTTCTTTCTTTGTTTCCAGAGTTTATTTGTATCCTGCTTTGTTGCATATTTATTAGCATATTTAACTAGACAAGGTTAGGAGGAATGTGAAAGGTAAATGATGATGCTGTATAGCTTCTCAAAATTTCATGAAGATAAAACAGTGCAAGAATTTCTATTTTTTTTCTTATTTAAAAAAATGGTATATTACTTTAAAATAGGAATAGTTCTTTCTACATTAATACTGATGAAATTCAGAGGTAAAGAAGCACTTTATGCATGTTGCCATCTGCACATGCCAATAGTCATGCATAGTCTTAGATTTTAAAGTGCTAATGGAAGCAAATATCATGCCTGCATAGAGATAAGGGAAGAAGTAGTTCAAGTTGAAGTGGTTAACTGCCTTTGCATGAGAGCATCCCTACAGCTGAACCAGAGTTGAACTAGATCCCCTAAATTTTAGGGTGCTTTTTCATTGAATTTCCTCAAGAAACACAGTTACCTTTATGTTAGAGAAGCCATTGGGTGAGTCAGTATTAGCAATACAGTGTGTAGCTCTTGAATGCTGTAGAGTGCACTGTGTGCGTCATTGCTGAGCACAAAATAGTTTGGTAAAATCTGCTGTTGACACCAAGTGATAATCTTGAACTATTTCTATGCAGTGTTAGACTTTTAATAGCTAAAATTATTTAGCAGCAATATGTATTAAGATCTTGAGAGTTACAGTCCTATGTTAATTTCCTAAATTCTTTTAGTTACTCATATCAAGAACGTACTGATTTTGATATTTTTAGGGAACTAGCAGTTTTCTTTGATATCTTTTAATTTTGAAGGACTGAGTTGTTGTTTTTTTCCATCCAACATCCTATATTTTTAAATTTGTATTTCTTCTTCCCTCCAATTTAACTTTTCTGTGAAATACTCTAGCTTTTATTACTATTGTTATAACTACTAATTATTGTTATTACTACTAATAATAATTGTTATTGTTGTTATTATTATAATCTGATTTTTAATTTTTAAAAATTATTTTCTTCCCTACTAAGACTTCTATTTTTTAACCCATTTCATGCATTCTTTTTTTTTTTAACCCAGTTTTGTTTTCCGCTTGCCAAAGGGCTGAATATATGAAAGAAACAGAAACACTTGACATTTCTAGCCAGACATTTAAAAGTGTTTCTTCATCTTTTACCAGATGAATGTTCTTCTTACCACAATCCTCTTAAAACCTGAAATTAAATGGGACACTGAAGAAAGGATTGAATTCTAAAGTGTTGAGTTTTCATCTGTCATGAAAACCATCCCATGCCTAAGACTATCTGATTCACCAAATTTTATTTGTTATGAAAATTATTTTTTGGTCAACACTGTCAAATATTTGAACAGAAACTTAGAGCTTTCACAGGTCTTTTCTGACTCTTCTTCAGATTGGAGAAGTTAAGAGTTCAGATTTTACTTAATTTCATTTTTTCCCCACAAGCTTTAGTAAAAATATCCTACTTTAGTTCTGTCTTCATAGCAAGCAAAAAAAAAAAGCAACCAGCTTTCTCCTTCTGATTTTGAGTTTTTCAGCAGCATACTTCCAGATTATTGCAATGTATCATCACTTTTAATAGATATGAATTCAAGTTTGGGTCAGAAGTTCTTTCAGTAAGACATCAAAAATTGCTGTTAGAGCATGCAGGAGAAAGTTTGTGTTCGTGTTCATGCATATTTCATTACTAACCTTTTTTCTTCTGCTTCTTTTACAAAAAAAAAAAAAAAAAAAAAAAAAAGTGAAGTAAATATTTCTCCTTTCAAGTTGTATTGAAAAGAAACCATGTTTGCAGAGCTATGCATTTCTAAAATGCTGGGATGTTAGTTTAGGCAATATGATTAATTCCAGAGTTGTAAAAACTTTGTAGTGGAATTACAAAAATCCATATAAATATACTTCATTTCTATTGTATTTCTCACAGGAAAGATGAAGAATCATTCAGATTCATGTTCTTTTCTCAAGCCTAAACCACATGATCCAACAAGTCTTGGGTGTTTTTATTTTTATTATTTTAAGAATTGCTTTCTATTTCCAAGGAAGTTTATAGACATAAAATATATGTTTATTTATATTTGAGATTCACCTGGCCATATAGTGTGAGGGCTTTCACCATTTACAAATCATTTCACACTTTTTTGAGCTAATAAAGCCCTCAATGTCATTATGCAAAAACTTATATGCCAAATCTTCTTAAACACTGGAGAGAACTTTGCTTCTTTCTTAAGAATTCAATGCCTTGTATATCAAGATTTTTTTTAGATGAACCAGGGGCTGCTGATGTATTAGGAAATACTTGTGAAATGCTCCTCTAAAAAAAGTGACACAGGGAATAGAGCAGCTGAAGTGCCTGCATACCAATGCCTACAGCATGGTAAGAAGCAGGTGGAGCTATATTGCAGCTAAAAAGCTGCATTCTCACTGTTATCACTGAGATGTGGTGTGATTAAATGCTCAACTGGAGCGTTGCATTTGATGGCTATAAACTGTTCAGAAGGAATGAGAGGTGAGGACATTGCCTTTATGTAAAAGAATGGATCGACTGCACAAAGCTGTCTTTGAAAAACAGTGGTGAGCAGGGTGGGAGCTTATGGGGAAAAATTACAGGCTAAGCCTTCAAAATAAACCTTGTGGTAGGTGTTTACCAGAGGCCAGCAGACCAAGGGGAGGATGCTGACAGAGCATTCTTACTGCAACTACAGAAGCATCACGTTCTCAGGCTCTGATCCTGCTGAGAGACTTCAGTCTCCTTCACATCTACTGCAAAGGGACAGCTGTAAGCAATCCAGGAGACTCTTGGAGATAGTCACAGATATTTTTTTTAATCTGAGGGATAGCCTGACCAGAGAAGTGTTACTAGACATCTTGCTCACCAACAGGGAATAACTAATGAGGTATGTCAAGATTGGTGGGAGCTTTGGCAGTAGTGATCAGTGTAGTGATGGCATTCACAGTCTTGAGGAATGTGAGCCCTGTGAAGAGTAGTCAGGATCCTGTATTTTAGGAAAGTAAACTTTCAAGTGTTTCAGAAATTACTAGATGAGACCCCCTGGGAAACTCGACTCAGGGAAAAAGGAGCTGGAAACAGATGGCAAATCTCTAGGATCTTTTTCCAAGTGTAATTGCCATGGACAATGAAGGCCTGAGATCAGCATGGCTAAGTAAGGACCTTCTGACCAAAGTATAAGAAGACAATGCACAGACAATAAAACCGATGAAACCAGGGCTGTGTTCCTTGGGAAAAATATAAGGAAGATGTAGTGACAGTGCAAGGGGCAACAGTTTTAAACTGAAAGTGGGTAGATTTAGATTGAATACAAGGAAGAAAAATTTTAATTATGCCAGTAGTGAGGCACTTGAACAGGTTGCCCAGAGAGGTTGTGGGTGATCACTCCCTGGAACTTCTTAAGGCCAGGTTGGATGACGCTTTGAACAACCTGGTCTAGTGGAAGGTGTCTCTGCCCATTGCAGTACCATTCTATGAATCTATGATTCATTTTTCTCATTCTTTTCTTGGCAATTGACTCAGCTACTTTGAGTGTAAGAAGAAAAAAGATCAAGGAGAGCTTTACCTGAGAAGTTGTTGTGTTGTGTTGTGTTTCCTAAGACAGGCTATTGTGCTTAAATGGCTTGGCGGTTTCACAAGAAAAGTTTCTGTGTCTTTATGTTTGTAGGACTAACAGTTCTAGGTTAAGTGTTCACAGAAAAAGAAATTTCTTTGTGTTTTTTAAATTGTTTTATTTTTGCTTTGTTTTGTTTTTTGTGAAAAAAGCTCAACAGCTGATTTTTATGTCATACAGAATTTTGTAGTGGCAGTTATATAATAGAGTTGATGTCACCTTGACCTGTTCTTCAAATGTCCTGGGGAAATCTGCAAAATTATACGTGCCCACACAAGAGTGAATAGCATATGGTAGGCAGAGAAATCTGTAGTGTTTCATATTTATCAGGCTTCTAAAGGGCATTTTTTAAAAATCGAATGTTTTAAACATTTCAGTCTTTTTTTTCCCCTGTGATTCATCCTGTGCACTTAATTTATTGTCCCCTGAAGAATAGTGGACCTATACAAAAATCCTGTCATCTTAAATAACTGATTTAAGATAACTGCATTCAGTGTCTTTTCTGCAGCAGACAATAGTTGGGGTCATCGGTAAAATTTCTACAAGAGACAGAATTAGGAAAAAATTAAAATATAGTATTATAAAAGAATAAAGCATTATCAAAAGTATCTACTTAATTATTAAAATAGAATATCAGAGTAGAAAAGCATGACTGTAAATCATATATTCTGATATTTATCACAAGTTATTACTCCTACCATTTATGTGGCCCACTAAATGAACTAAAAATGCATTAACTACCATTTTTAAAAATCCTTCTTTTTAAGCACATCTAAAAATATACATTTTTGGATGAACTATTTGTATCACACTTGCTGAACTTTTGACAGATATATGCATCATGGCTCAGCAGCTGCTGGAGGGTTTTGCTGGCTTTTTAATGGCAGCTACAAAATGTACTGTGTTCAAAGCCCTCTGAGGATGGGAAGTGGGAGAATTCCTTTTGTAGAGCAATATATGAGCTGCTAAATTACTTGTGCATTTGAGGACGAAAAATATCAGTTTCTATGGTCTAAAAGAGTATTTATGGATCAATGTGAAAATGTCCTGGCAAGAAAAAATTGGATTTTTTTTTTCCCCTCGGCAGCTGGGAAAAAAACCCAAAACAACATCTCACAGAGTGCTACTCAGTATGCAATTATTTTTCAATCTCCACAGTTTCCAGTCTCACTCCATATGAGCTTAGATTTTTTGGCAAGTCAGCAGCATGTTATGTTATCTCTATATACCCTTTGAAGTCTGAAATTAGCCTGTTGCCTGCACTCTTTCATATGAGCTCTTTCAGCATGTTTCCCATATCTGTTACCCACTGCTCTTCTCCTATTAGGTGCTCTGAGGAACCGAAAGATTTTAAAATTTATATCCATGTCTGATTCCCAGATCAGGTATTCAACCCTACAAAACTTACAGGTGCAGATAAAACCAAGTGTGCTTCAGCAGTGAAGCACAAAAACAGAAGGAAATTTCTCAATGCCTTTAACATAGTTTGGAGGTAGGTGGCATAGTAGAAGAAACCATTCTTCCTGTAACATCTGACTGCTCTTAGAATGTCCTTCCTCACTGTTCTCAGTCATGACAGTGTTCTGACGTTGTTCTCAGTCAGAACAGTTCTCTGGCAGAACAGTGTTTTATATACATATATATTTGTATTTATCTTTATCTTATCTTTATAATCTTTATTTTTTATTTTTATTTATTTTTATTTCTATTATTTCTATTTCTATTTATTTCTATTATTTCTATTATTTCCATTATTTCTATTTCTACTAATATTATTTGTATTTATATTTATATTTATATTTATATTTATATTTATATTTATATTTATATTTATATTTATATTTATATTTATAAAGCTCCTATCACCATATTTATAAGCTTTCTTTGGAACCACTCTGACAGCAGAGGTAAGAACAATAGTCAGCCCATTAGTACCTCAGCACTTCTGTTTCCAACCAATTAAAAAAAAAAATAAAGCCACAAGACTTTGCTGCCAGCCTGCCTGGCTTGTGTTTAATACTGCTACTTCATCAGGGTTGGAGGGAGACCTATTGTGAATGGCAGCAGTTTGCACTGTTGGCAGACTTTTGTAAATCCAGGACATTGCACTATCAATCACAGACTGAAAAGTTTATAGCACTAAAAAAGTCTGCTATAGTTTAAAAACTAAAATATAAATAGATTTTATTATTATATGTGGGAGATCTTTTGCAGGAACAAAGGCATTTCATTAATTATTTTCCTGGCTGTGACAGATTATCCCAGTAAAGAACAGTTGGCACATCTTTGTTATTTGTCTTGTTGGATTTCATGAGAACAGCAATAAAGAAAGTTGCTGTAATGGCTATTTACATTAATATATGGGCACTGAATTTCTGCCAAGCAAACTTTTTCACTTAGATGTCTAATTAGGAAAGGCTTTTTTGTTGTTATTGTTGTTTTCTCAGCCATTCCAGCAACCATTCTAGAATCCTAATCCTTACTATTAGCTGCCAAATGCTGAAGGTCTTCCACGTATTTGACAAACAAATCAGATTTAATATTGCCAGTGAAATGATGCAATTTTGTCCTTCATGAAGAACAGTTAGAGGCATTGTGTCTTGATAGTGATACCTCACTATCTAGAAGTATTATTTGATCACAGAAATCTTAAAGACCTATTATAATATGTATTACTTGCTCACCACCACTAGTGTTTTTTCACCACTTTGTACTATCTTAAGGACTGCATATTGCTACAGCTATGAAAAATCAGATGTAACCATATATTAGAAGTGTCACATAAGTTTAATATCCTTGGTAAAAATTCCTTATGATATTGATAAATGAATCAGAGTAAGCCTTTCAAAGAGTTCATAGTTACTGTCTCTATCATTTTAATTTCTCCCCGGCCCAAAAATTCAACTTCTAAACAATTTTAAGCTGCAGGCCAAGGGACAGATACATCATGCTTAGTCCTGAGTTGGACACTGGTGCCAGGTTGCTCCTGTGTGATAAGCTGCCAATCAATTCCCAAAGCAATAGCAGAGGTCATTCTGGGAGTCCAGGGCTGCAATCCAGGCTGTCATAAGAGGTTAGGGAAAACAGATTTGGAGATCTAAACACATCATAGAAGGGATGCTAAGCAAGGCTGATGATATTGTTTGGAATCTTAATTTTCACAAGGGAAAACCATTTCTGTCTGCTTTGCTGGTGATGAGCTTACAGGGTTTCCCATGGTTTGACAGCTATTTAAATGCCAGCATTCATTAAAACACACCCTTTATGAAAAACATTCCTATTCTGTACATAAAACGAATGTGCTACATATTACATGAAGCTTAATAATATTAAAATAGAATGTCTTTTCTGTTAGTTTTTCTTGCAAAATGCAGTTGCACAGATCAGCTTGTAAAAAAAATGTTACCATGTGCATAAAAGCTAAACCTAAAAAGTATCATTTTTTCTTCCCCACATTTTAGATGTGGCTATTATCTCTGGTTTAGGTTGCAAAATGAGTACCTGCTATCCTAAAAAAATTAATCAGCTACTTCTCATGAAATCCATATGTAGTAGTGCTAATTTTTGGTTCTTTTCTAAGATTTATACAAAAAATCTTACAAAGCCTGTACAAAGTTAGAATAAGATCCAGCATTGAAGGAATGAATAGAAATGTCTGACATGGACTGAAACAGAAAGAGTACCAATGTCTTGGCAATACTCATCCGCTATATATTGGGAAAAGCCTACAGAAAAACTCAAAGCTCCAGAACATTACAGAATTCTGAGATGAGGTAAAAGGAGGAGCAGAGGAGGTAAAAATGGAAAGCAGGGTTTATTTGGCAGTGGATATTGGTTGCCCAAAGACAGCTGGACTAAATGGAAGGGGAGGTGCATAAATTCCATTATATTCCATTGCTTCCTTTTTAACTATCAAGAAAGTTCAGAAGTCAATTTTTTTTCTTTCAACAACACATTCTGAAGAAATTAGGCCTTACTCAAATGATTGCTCTAACATCCTTCATTGATAACCCAAGGAGATGCTTTCACAATATCTATGCACTATGAAAATGGAAACAATTCCCATGCTAATGATAAATGAGTTTAACCTCTATCCTAGAATTGCACGACTGTAGCCCAGCCTGGACCAGTTAATGCACTGTATTGCTTCTTTACTTGACATGTTTATCAAATTACCTAGAAATATTTTGAGTTTTTCAATGCTGCATAGATGTCTCTGTGTTTAATGAGTGGAAATTCCACTTTTTATTCATCAATTATATGTGAACATCTACAGTTGTTGACCTGTCTGATGAATGATAGTATCTGTGTTTAAAATGATCATGAAAATGCTCTTTTGCTCCTTACCAACTGCCTTTATCTCTTCATCCTGTTAGCTTGTCTTATGAAAGAAGTATTTTGAACTATGCTTTTTGGCTCCCAAATCTCTGCTTCCCCGTTTCTGCAGATGAATGAAATCTGACATGAACAGAGAGCTATGTTCTAGAAATACAGGAGAGAACTCCATAGAAAAAGGATGAAAACAGCATTATTTCTAGGAGAACCAGAAAGAGAGGATAAGTTTTGGTCTCTTTGATGGCACTACATGTTTTTATATGCAGGAAAAAGAACGTTTTTTGCTGTGACGAAATATCATTTAGTAGCAAATCTTAGTCTTGAAAATCATCAGAAATCCTGAAGGCCCTAAACAGAAGTTGTCTCAGACCTTTTTCATCTGTCAAAATACTTTGGATTGTATAGACTCAGATAGTTATAGTTGTATAGACTCAGATATATACTGATAGACTCAGAAGGTGAGAGGATTTTAGGACAGTAAAGGATACAGCTGTTCCATTTCAGAATTAAAATTAATGTTGGTAATGTTTCTAATTTCTCTCAACAGTCTTAAAAAACTTACACTAAAGAGAGACATAAAGACAGTGGTGATGGACTTGTTTGACCTGCATATTAACGTTAACTTGAATTACAGATCCAAAGTATTAAATCCATATCACCAGATAGTCCCATAGAGAAACAGTTTTAGTTAACAACTAGGTCCTACTGTCACAAAATGGCAGTAATGAAAAATCACATCCCCTCAATATTCTTTGCTGACCATATTGGGTGCTCGTCTTACCACACACACTACACAGAAAAGAAAAAAATTTGGATTTAGGATTGAATTTTTTAAAAAGTATCTTATCTCACTTGGTATAAAGGAAACTTTCCCAGCAACAGCAGGTGTTTATGGGCCATTCAAAACTTTACAGAATAATCTATTGTGTTTGGTTTTGATCTCCTTGCCCAAAAAGAGCAATAGGTTATAATTTAGAAATTATCAGTGCTCTAGAAACAATGTGCTCAGCTTTTTTTTCAGTGGATAGTATGTAATACAGGTATTTCAGTCAGTACACATAGTTAAATCACTGTTGCTCAGTGAAACAACAGAGAGGAATGCCATATCTTCCTCTAGGTATTAGTTCTTTACCACATGTAGATTCAACTGAGACATAATAAATCAGTTATATAAGCATTTTTCAGCTCTAACATTTCTTACCTCGACATCAAAGGCAATTTACATTAATGTCTCTCTTTTTTCAAAGTTTAGTAGTATCCAGGAATTAGCATATAGATCTTTGATGTTTTGTACACAGCAGGCTGTTGATTTAATCCCTTAGCTCTGAGTAAAAAGAGAAATAATGAATATTTGACTTTCTGACCTGAGCAAACTAGAAGCATCGTATTTTAGAGTACTAAATTTCACGTTTGTCAGCCACAACTGAGCACAAAATCTCCTTAAATATCTTCAAAAGAATCTTGTGATAACCTGGGACCAATAGTAGCCCGTATTATGCCATCTTTTAATCAAAAGCAAAACAACAATAGAAACTGGATAACAGTTAATATTATGGTCCTGATCCAGTATGGTTGTGCTCCTAAATGTTCCTGACTCATATTAGGATGCTGCTTCAGGATGATTTAAGAAGTGTTTTCTCTGTCAATAAAACCCTTTTGTATATATAACCTGCCATTCAATAAAAAGTGAGAGGAAGCAGGAATAGGTTATGACTCCATCTGATAGATTAATCTTTGAGGTAAGTCTTTGCATCATGGGTTTTTCTTCAGAAACCATAGTCCCGTGCCTTTGAAAAAGGTCATAATGCTCAGGAAGTCATTTGTTGGCTAGTTTTATAGCTTGTTGATGACAATCCTTTGGGAAGGATTTTGTTGATCTGCCTGGGGGTAGGAAGGCTCTACAGGGGGACCTGGCCAGGCTGTATTGATGGGCTGAGGCCAATTTTATGAGGTTCAACAAGGCCGAGTGTCCCTTGTGACCCTGCACTTGGGTCACAACAAGCTCATGAAAAGCTGGAGAGCTGCCCAGAGGGAAAGAACCTGGGGGTATTGGCCAACAGCAGGCTAAGAGCTAGCAGTGTGTCCAGGTGGCCAAGAAGACCAACAGCATCCTGGCCTGCATCAGAAAGAAAGTGGCCATGAGCACTTTGGTATTGATTGTCTCCCCCTACTTGATGCTGGTGAGGCTGCACATCAAATACTGTGTTAAGTTTTGGGTCCCTCACTACAAAAAGGAGATGAAGGTGCTGGATTGTCCAGAGAAGAGGAACGAGGCTGGTGAAGGGTCCAGACATGAGTCTTATGAGGAGTGTCCAAGGGAACTGTAGTTGTTGAGTTTAAAGAAAAGGAGACTCAGAGAAGGCCTTATCACTCTCTAAACTACCTGAGAGACTGTATGCAGATGGATTTTGGTCTCTTTTCCCAAGTAATAAAGCAGTAGAATGAGTGGAAATGGCCTCAGATTGTTCCAGGAGGGTTTAGATCAAATATTAGGAAATATTTATCCACAGAAAGAGCTTTCTGGCACTAGAACAGGCTGTCTAAGGAAGTGGTGGAACTCACCATTCCTTAAGGAGTTTTATTGTCAGCTCTTCCATATTCTGATTTGTTTCCACCAAACAAATTTCTAAATAAGATATGTCTTTGAAAGGGATTTCTTTAAGGGACAAGTATAATAAAGTATTACAATATAAAAGTTAAAAACTATCCTGAATTTCTGATTTACTGATTACTTCAGGAATAAACTTCCCATAACCATAGGGCAGAAAATGGCAATGAAAATTTGCTTTTCAGTATTACACTTGAAAAATTGTCAGCAAATTGATTGTGTTATTATCCTGATGAATAATAATAGTTATTGTGACATTTGCCTTTTATTATAGATATATCTATATAGAGATGTTGAATAATGTTGAAGAAACACTTAATTTTGTATGTTAAACAAACAGTTTACCAAACCAAAAACATTTTAAATCCTGAACAGTGAAATAACGTACACAGCATATAGTCAGGTTGATTAACCCCCTGAAAGATAATATTCCCTTTAATTTATTACCTAATATTTATCTAATAAAGCACAAGCACACTTAGCACCATAAATTATATGAACATCTGTTTTGCACTGAATGACCTTGTAGGATATTTCCTATAGCTTTGACTGATAACTAGTGTGTATTTTAAGACAGCAAGGACAAACAATGTGCATGGAAGAGGTTCATAATGACAATGTAATTTGTAAACATGCTGCATGAGTAATGCAGAGTACATGCATGATGTTGGCACAGTAATATCTGCTTATAGGACATATTTAACAAATTGTGCATTCTCTTGTCTGTAGTTTCATGCAAGTTGATGGGAAAAGTGCTGACATTGCAAATGGGTAGCATTGGGAGGGGCAGAAGAAAGATGGCATTCAAAGACAACCCATTTCAGTAGTCAGTGAAAGTCATACTGTTCTGCAGGTCATTCGCTTGCCTGCACACAGAAACTCTGTGGCTTGTCCTGGAGTCTTAATAAACTAAGTCAAGACTGATTTTAAAGAGATGTTTTATCTGTAAGCTAGCATCATATATGAAAACAGATAAAGGAATGGTCTAGTTCAGTCTTTGTCACTATTTCCACTTGTCTTATTTTAAGAAAGCATAGTGATTATTTTTTACTGTCAACTCTTTGGTATTCTGATTCCTTTCCACCTTCAATGCAGAGCTGTCTGAGGCAAAGGAAAAATGTCTAAAATATTATTTTAAGCTTATTTTAAGAAATACAGGTAATATATTGACATGAATAGTAAAATCATGTTTTTAAAAATAAAAAGTGTGGATTGTCTTTTCACAGAATCACAGAATGTTAGGGGTTGGAAGGGACCTCAAAAGATCATTGAGTACAACACCCCTGCCAGAGCAGGATCACATACATCAAATCACACAGGAACGCATCCAGTATCCAGAGAAGGACACTCCACAATCTCACGGGGCAGCCTGTTGCCATGTTCTGTTTCACTCACAGTGAAAAATCTTTTCCTTACGTTTATGTGGAATAGCTATGGTCCATCTTGTACCTGTTGGCCCTTCATGTCATTGCACATCACTGAGAAGAGCCTGAGGGCTCCATCCTCCTGACCCTTGCTCTTTAGGTATTTATTAATGAGGTCACCCCTCACACCTCTTCTAATATTCCCCTGGATGCCATTGGCCTCCTTGGCCACAAGGGCCTCTACTATCTACTTCTATGTGGAAAGAGGGTGAGGGCAGGATGTAAATATATCAGAGATTTAATTAACCAGAAAAGTAAATCCTTTGGGGATTCAGACTGTTTCAGAATCATCCAAACTAAAGCTGACTGTCATTACTTTGATATTTTGAAAATTTTGCATGCTTTCAAATCTGTTAGGTAATGTTTTATAATCTTATCTTTTCAATCTAAATTATTTCTTATTTAAATATAATATTTGCTTTTTCTCCATTTGGTTTTATGTGTGCACATTCCAACAACTATAGTAAAATGACTATGATAATATCTAACATTTAGAGTAAATGAAATTTCTCTTTCACACACCAAGTAGTTGATTTATTTGTAAGCTAAGCTTGTGATATAGCTCTCTGCAAGTGATTTTAATTACAATAGCTGACATTTTTGACATAGCACAAGCCACACTAAATTTCTCTTTGTAGCACTGCAATTATTTGATCAGTGAGGGTAAAATGTTTGTTGAAGTGATGTATAAATGGAATGCTACACACAACCACACACTGATGTGGGAATCTCATATTGTTTTCTATGTCAATTTTTTTCAAGTGTGTTTGAATATAATGTATTATATTTTAGCTCAGGATTTTAAAATAGATCCCATTCTTAATGACCTAATTCTTTTTTTCTCACACAAAGTTATTTCTATTACTCTGCATCTTGATCCACATTATGCCAAGCCTTTCTTTTTCACTTTGTATGTTTACTTCTTTTTACTTGAGTCTGCTGTAATTTTGTCACAGTTGAACTCTGGTCCTGCAATTAAACAAATGACAGATGCTCTCTATTAATCCTCTTCTTCCCCCTCACAGAGAAAGGAGAGAGAATGAGGGAGACTTAAGGATTGGAAATGTAACTACACAGCTTTAATGAAACAGCAATGATGAAAAAAGAAAAATTATTAAATATATACAAATATACACAAAAGTTATATCAGGTTCCTCACCCTCCCCCCAGTAACTCTCATGTCACCACTGAGGCTGCAGGGCAGCCCTGGAGAAGTCCCAGGCTGGGCTCCTGGAGTCAGCAGCAATCAGGAGCTGGAGGCAGGAACACACAGATTCAGGAGGGCACAGCTTAGGATAAAATGCAGGTAAAAGGATGGAATCTTCCCAGAACGTTGGCCATGGATGAAGAATTTGATTCTCAAATTTTTACAGAGTATGATGTGTATGGGATGAAATACTTTGATCAATTTTGGTCACGTACCTGGTCCTCTCCTCTTTCTAACACGTCTGTCTCTATGTGTAGTTGTTTATGAAATTTTCAGCATTATGGTTCCTGTTATTGTTCTCATAAATACAGAGTTTGTAAAATAAAATACTGAGTTTTCTGGTGTTTCTTGTATTGTTTTCTTGGGGTTCTCCTTTTTTTAAGGATAACTTTTGAAGCTTCCTCCATGACTGAATCACTTTCAGATGGGATTAACAGATTGCTTCAAAATTAAACAACGGAAACCTTTATAGGTAGAGGCATTTTGAAGACTTCTTTACAACAGTCACTCAAACTGCATAAAGAAGCTTCTATTTCACAAAAAATGAGGAAAAAACCAATTTTAATAGATCATTATGAATTAAAATTTCTGAAATTGGTATGAATTTACTCTCAGTAGAAATGCTTTAGAAAATATGACATGTAAGAAGTCTTTTTGAGTCTATGAAGAAAGCTTAGCAAAATGTTTGCATTTTAGTTCTAAGAAACTTTTCTCTATTTTGGAATTTAGCTTTACTGAAGATTTTGCTGGCTGAAGAGAATGGAAAAATTATTTTGAAGTCATAGAAAATTTCAAAGAAAATTAATTCTTTAAAATTGTGTTTTTAAATAAGCTAGTTCTTTATTTTCTGCTCCATTAAACAAACTCAGTTATACTTTTGAATTTAAGTAATTCAGTGATTTTAATGGGTGGCTGAGAAACCAAATATTTTTTTACTTTTAAGGTAATTGTACAGCATAAGATAAGGAGTCCCAAAAGAACCTGCAAGATCATCTCCACTGAGCTGCCAAAATCAGTTTTCAGTATTAAAAAATCTGTTCCATTTAAAAAAAGGTTTTCTCAGCAAATATTGACCAGATTGGCTAATATTTTGGCTAATAATTTTGGTTCTTGCAAGTTGTCATTCTCTTTCAAATATTAAATAAACTATAATTTCTGTCACAAGGAATAATTTTTATATTACGGTATCCTGATACAGTTCATGAATTTGTCGACTTTATAATTTTTATGCATTGGTCTGCTTCTTATTATCTTCAGATCCTTTAAATAAAAACTGTATATTTCCAGTGATAATTCCCATCTACTGCTGCAAATCCAGAAGCGTGCCAGTCTATTAGAATGCACCAATCAGGGGAAATTCTCATCTATTTTACAAGCACTGTAACCCTTATTTTAATAAAAGTGGCATGATTCTTTCACTAGTACAATTACTATTATAGTGACTGTAAAGCTTGTGATTAAAAATGACAGATAAGGCAGCATGTATCATTTAATATTGACTTTGTGTGATTCCAATACAGATGTGCAGAGGATTTCAAAGTAATCTATTAATAATGGAGGATCTTTTTCTCCCATGGCAGAGTCATAGGAATATAGGAAACAAGGAAGGTCAACATGACATTGAAAATCATTATGAGTGGAAGTCTGCTGAAATAAAGCACAACAAATTGCTGAGATTAAATAACAACTCTTGCTTTAGAAAACTCTTAAAGGGTTTGAAAAGTGTTATGGTAATAGCCTTTGTCTTGTGCTGGAGAATTCTGTAGGTAATGTGCTTGTTATTCACAAACGAAATCCAGACATTCACAAGAAAAGATGCAGACACTTTTACAGTAATAGAAAGTTAAACAAACAAACAAGCCCCCCCCAAAATGAAAAAACAAAACCCAAAGCAAACAAACAGTCAAGACTCATAACCAGGAAATAAATCCATTTGTAAGCCTTTTTATTTTTTTAAACCTTTAGAAGAATCAACATTCTATTAGGAAGGGAATAAGAAAATCCCCTGATCTTATGTATTGCAAGAGGCTCCAGTATATCATATGTTTCTATCAACCAGAATGAAAATATTTAGCTATGTCTTGGCAAGAGACATTTTTTTTGTCAAGAAAATGTTATTAGTTCTGAGTCTTCTGAAATGAATTGGTTTTCAATTTCTGTTTGGTAGGTATTTGATCAAGTACTTGTACTATTCATCCATTTATAGCATTTATATGAAAGTTTTAGGAAAATTGCTTCCTTGGTCTGTAGTATTTTGAGGGTTTTTCACATCATAAATGTATACAAATATATGTGCGTGTGTGTGTGTGTGTGTGTATATATATAAATATATATATAAAAGAAAGTAGATGTACTGATGCCAGTGGTTTTGGGATGAAATTGCCCACAGATAATTTGATGAGCTGTGCTTCTGAAGTCTGATAACTGTTCAAGATCAAAGTCCTGATGAATGACTGCATGAGCTGTAGAACAAGGAACAATTGGAAAAGCAAAGCCCAGCCTGCTGTGAATAACACTCATTAGATGTTGCCTGCACAGCACAAAACACACGTACCAAAAATACTTGAAAAGCCAGATTCAGAATTACTGTTTTTCACAGTCCTTCCAATAGACCCAAGTATCTACTGGGGGAAATTATTTCAGATATTTTTTTATTTAAGGGTCTACTTCCTCTTTCAGTGTTGTGATCATTCTTGCACGTGACCATGCTTTAATTTGGTAGTTAAATTGTTGGGATCAGAGGAAGCAAACAAAAGACATTTTACCTCTGACCACATTCAGTCAAGATATGGGCATGCCTTTTGCATCTCCAGACTGCATAGACTCTCTCCTTACTGCCCTTTATATGACAGTACAGAATGTGTTATTTTTTCAGGAATTATTATTGTTCTTCAAAATTATTTTTCTTCAGGTGCTTTTGAAGTAATTTCTGCTTACATATTTTTTTAACAACAGTAGACATTAGTTTATATCCAGACACAATTAAAGTGAGAAATTAAATACTGATGAAACAATTTCTTTTTTCTTTTTTTTTTTTTTTTAATTAAGAAAAGCATTTTGGGGTTTTCTTAGGTGTGTGAAAAGATCAGTTTTACATGGAATCAACAGATGGATAAAAATATTTTTGTAAAGATAAAGCTGCTTTTTATCCCAAGCAAATATATGTACTTACTTAAGGATTTATCCAATTATTTTATTATCCACTTAAACCTTAAGGCATTATTTAGTGAAGAAATAAGCAAGGGATTAATTAGATTTAAGCCAAACTATATCTCTCAGTTAATCCTTAATCTTTGTTATCTCTAGAAGATTATATATTCAGAATCTGTTAGTGACATTTTCCCTTATTTTTCTGAAAGGGTACATTACATTGAAATTAATTGGCATACATCCAATTTTGACTGCTAGGTTATTGAAGAAGAGAAGAATAAATTCTCATCAATTTAAGATTCATAAATCATAACCCTCCTTATCTGCTAATGGTAGGAGTGAAGCAGTTAAGAGAAAAACTGGGGCCTATCTTAGCCAAATACAGCAAATCTTTCCTCTTTATTTCAGAATTTTCATTAGTAGTATGAAATGTGCATTGAGTTTCATGTCTTCTTGTACAGTAGTATCTATGGCATTAGGTAAGGCACTTCCTCTCACTGTCATCAAGAGGGACAACTCTAAATACTGTTTAGGGACACAGACTTAGATACAGGAGTACAAATATTAAGTAAATAATACATTTTCCTTATCTAGAATCAATGATGATATTTATTTACTTAAGAGATTTTATTTCCTTTCTACTTTTTTTGTGACATTAATACAAATGGTAGAGATGTTATTATGTATCTACAGTTTGATAAAGATGTTTCACAGATACTGTGTTGTAAGGTTTCTTTTGTCTTTGCTAGGGATTTATCTTCGGTTCTTCAAGATCTAGAACTGTGGCAATAGAAGAGGGATCCCTTCGAAACTTCTGTGCTTTCACTTGTTTGCTGAGTAGCTTATGTTGTTGTCTATGTGGTTCAAACTCTGACTTGTGTGTTAAAATTCCCACTTGCATACTCAAATGTTTGTAAAAATCAAGAGGCTGAGTCTGGGCTCCTACTGTGGTTATTTAATATAAGAGTCTGAAGTACCATACTATTTTCTGAAAAACAAACTAGAAACATCAAAGAGTATAATTAAGTCGACTTGAACTTTTAAAATAATAGTACATTTTTAGCATGTAATTACCTTTATTCAGGACTTTTACTGAAAGTGGCTGCAAAACTTTTAAAATATTGTTTACCTTAGTTCATCTTTTTTTTAAATCACCTGCATTTCAATGGCCTCCAAACCCCTCCTAGACAAGTTTCTCAAAGGTGACTGCTAATTCCAAGCCATAGCACTATGCAAAACAAGCTGGGCTGACAGAGTAATTTTCAGCTAAAAGATCAGAGGGTAAACTTGTTGACAGTCTTGTTCCAGCAGATAAGGAAGGGAGTAAGCAGGAAAAAGCTCCAAACATGCTATAATCATCAGTTTCAGGAGCAAAAAAGGAAGAAAAAGTGGCTGGAAATGAAAGCTTCAGTAATTTGCATTGTCAGTGTAGAACAGAGCTGTCAAGAAATACTTGGCAGTAGCCACATCCAGAAATAGCCTGGGCCATCGTCTCTCCAGCTCTGTAATTCTGGTGGCAGGCAACAGAGCCTGAGGCAAGTCTGCCTCCTCTGCTCCTTAGAGGAAACTTCTGAAGGATGGGCAGCCAGGACTGAGGCAGCCAGACAAATGTGAGGACTGCAAATGATTGCTGTTTGCAGGAATGTGAGGTTTGCACAAGGATGTTAAGATTACAGCTGGGAGTGCTGAGAAAAAACTCCCTAAAAATAAGCGCTTGCTCATGGGTATTCAGCAGAAAAACTGTTGTTTAGCTCTGGTTAATTGCGTTGGTGTGAACTGTGTGATCTTGCATGCCACCTAACAGGTTGTGTAAAAAGGCAGTAGTATTGAATGTGACTATGTTGTTCCATAGTTACAAATCAAGGGAAAGTTTATGAAGAAAAATTAGGGGGCTCTCCTAATCTTTCCAGCGTTTTTCGCTTAAAATTTTTGTTCTTAAAGATAAAACGAAGGTTGGTAAGCATAAAACTGGAAGGAGGGCATTGTAGGATTTTTATCTTGAAAATTATGTCACCAGTATCTGTACATTTTCCAGATATTATCAAGGAATCCTCTTATCACATTTCCATATAACACAGTGAGCAACAATAGGCAGTCTGTAGTTTTGAAAAACTTCAATACTTTTCTGAGTATGCAGATTTGTTCTATCTGGTGGACTATATATGAGTTTTCTAACCTATCATCAGCTGTGCTGCTGTATCTATGTAGCACAAAAAAGCCTTCCATGAAGTCTTAATTTCAAGAATTAATAAAAAATCCCTGGAAGTCTATAATTTGAATACTTTCTGATGAACAGGTAAACACAGCTGAAAATATAACTTATATGCACATTTAGATGATCTTCAAAGAATGCTTATTTAACAAGAAAAAGACTCTATTGAATTGGTAGTGATGCACTGTGAATTAAAATTAAGCTCCAGGCACTAGACCAGCTAGTGGAAGATAAAGATGGAACATCAAAAATAGGTTATATTGTATGGTGGTATACAGTCAGGAAATAAAAATTTAAAAATCTAAAGAATTGGAATTATTTATTTATTTATTTTTGTCTCTTGCTGAAACGAGATATATAAAGTCAGTAGGTATGTACATTTTTATGTGCATGAATTTTATATCTTCTTTTTAATGAAAGTATTGCTACTAATCAAAACAACTGGTGAATTTGTTTTGTACCCTAAGTTCACATTCACATGATAAAGACTATGTGGGGTTTTTCTGTTGGGTTAAGTAGTGAAAATTATTAACTCTCTGTTAGGAAATCATGAGGTCTGGAAGCATTTAATTTTACCAGAAAGCAGATGAATATAGGAATAAAAAAATTAATAAAATTCAGTTGTAAAGGTTCTGAGAAATTTAAAAATGCCCTGCTAATGAGAGAGAAAAAGACTGAAACAGACTAATAGGAAAAATAAGCTGTCTCTAATACAAAGAGAAGAGAAAAACTTAGATACATCTAGGACTACATTTCATAGGGACAGTGAAATGGCCCTAAAAAAATAAAGTAATGGTATAGACACTTTTTTAAAAAAAATTCATTCTGTTACTTCTTGTGCCTCTTCTTTCCCTATCCTTATGAACACTCCAGCACATGTTTTTCTTTCCTCTTTCATTACAAACCTTTAGTAATTTCAATCAGAATATATTCATGGACTTGATAATATGTAATGCATGTAAATACAATAATGTTGTGGTTGCATTGCTAATAAAAGTAGCACTTTTCTGAGCTACCGAAGCAACATTTTTTTATGAAGCAAGAGTTGCACAAGTTCAGCTCATAGTTCCCTAGCAATCTTACAGTGTATTTGCCATCTCAGGACTTTTCAGAGTGCAGTTATGGCACGTGACACAATCTCACTGAATCCTGAATTGTCACTGATTGAGAGCACCATCTGAAAAAGTTTTTAAGCAATGTTTAGACACATCCTGAAGATAAGACGTAGTTCAATACCGAGTTGAGGAGATGAATGGCAGCTTCCATTGCACCTGAAAAGAATTTCCATTACTGTGCTGTTTGATTGCCTTAAGGGATAAAAAGCGTATAAAAATAAGCTTAATTCCCCGGGACACTGAAACGTTGTGTTCACCTAGAAGGTAGAAAAGTTGATTTATATTGGGGTTTGCTATCACAAAGCAATGTATTAACATTAAAAACTGTGCTTTCAAATGCCAGGCACATCCCCAGGAAATAACAGAGAATTTGTAGCCTGTAAGAAGAGAACTGCAATGACTTTATTGCGATGAAGAAAAAGAAAAATGCAGTTAACAACAACAAATTATATCTAAAATTCTGAAGATATCATTTCTCACTGTTCTCAGGAGTTAGCAGTGATAGCCATGGAACACTGAATATGAAAGAACTAAGATCATTTCAATGATATCAGAGAAACAGATCCTCACAAAGCATTTAGAGGATGATTTATGGGAACTGGATGACTTTGACTTCACAGATCCCAGTGCCTCTCTGTACACAACTGCTTACATTGGAAGGCCCTAGGACTGTCAGCACCTATGGAAAAGATGTATTTGCGCGGCCATGGATGTAATTTTTGTCCTTGTAATGCCAGGGAAATCTAAGTCAGTCTTTTTATCGTTTTATATTTTATATATATTTTTTATCTTCTTTTTTTTTTTTTTTTTTTTTTTTTTTTTTTAAATCTTTCTTATTCAGCTAGATACTTATCACTGGAATCTCAAGGATTTTAGTTGCCGCCTGAATCTGCTTGGGCCTTCTCATTGATGCTGTGTGATTTGCTGAATTTTCTTCAGCCTTTGAATCTCAGCACTTCCAGATTACATTCTTGTATAGCTGAGATCATCAAGTAGCTTACATTTTCCTGGACATTTGTCCCAGTATTATGTAATGAAAGTATGTTCCAGAAAGATATCGCTCTTGCTTTAAACACACTGTGCTTTAAAAAGAAGGATTTCATAGTACTTCCCAGGTAGTTTTATTTCTATATATAAATTGCTCCATTTAAAAGAACTATACTTTTATCTCCCATTTGTGTTTGCCAAGCTTTATCTTCCAGCCATTGGTTCTTGCTATGGTTTATTCTGCTTGACTAAAGAGGTCCCTGCTATTTGGTATTTTGGTATTATCTCCTCATGAAGGCACTTACAAGCTGTGGTGAAGTCACCTCTCACTCTTCTTTTTCATAAGCTGTAACTACAGAAAGCATGAAAAGAAAAAAGAAATTATCCTAAAGCAGATGCTCAAGCAGGTACAATTCAAGTTTGTTGTTGCTGGCAATACAAAGCTGCTATGGAAGTGCTGAACTACATTATCAGTTCTGCTTATAATTTGACAAATAGCAAAGCACAATTGATGTTCTTTAGAAATCAGTTTTCTTTACAGGATCACAAGTGAACTTGTGCACTGGGAATTTAATTTCCTGACTTTCATGCATTTAATTTCTGAAACAATTATAGTTGGTCATATACATCTTTCTGTATCTGCCTTTCATTCTAGCACCAGATAATAAATTTTATAACAAAATATAAACAAAACAATGAGCACTGGAATAGCAATATAAATCTATTATGTCCTTTTGACTGGTTACTAAAAAAGATGAGTGGAGGATTACAATTCTTATCATAGACCCAGAAATGATGCAATATAATGCTTCTGTAATGGAAGTAGCTTAATGTCTGAGGTGTATTCAAATAACTTATAGTGATAAAACCAAGGCATTTTGCAGAGGTGGTTACAATTACATAAATAATGCTAGGAAGGAATGGAATACTGGTGCCTAATGCTTTGTTGTAATTCTAGAGTTAAGACAAAAATGTTTAGGGCCCCTGTCACGGTAACTCTAAACTTTAATTTCCTAAAAGTAAGTAGGATATGAGTGTTAGTATCAGCACTAATTTGATCCCTTGTTATGCAATTGTTTATGCATGTGTTCCCTTTCTTTACTCCATAAAACTAAATGTGCCTGTAGGTAATTCTCATGTTTCACCATTACAAAAAACCAAAAAACAACAAATAACCCAGTGTAGTCTTTTTCCATGTCATTAAGTTATCATTAAGTATTTATTACAATTGATATCCAACTGAATGCTGTTTCCTCATTCTTTTGTTTTGTTTTCAGCTGTGATATTTGTAATCATGCCTTAATATTCTAGTTTATAATTACAGACTGTGACTCCTGCATACATTCATTATACATTTTTGAAACAAATGAGGCAAAACTTACCCGGAAAGAAAATGCTATTTGTTACAGTTATTAACCATAAAGTGAATGAGTTGATTGAGTAGACCTTAGATATGTTTAAAATTCTCTCTACAGGCAGAGAGCAGGCCACCTACATACTAATCCACTAATTCAGTTGGCGGATTTTGAATTTCTGCAATGCTCTGGGGAGAATATGTCATTCAGAATGGTCCTGCAGTTATTTAATTGGACAAGCAATGGGAACTGATTATGATATTCTTATTGGGTTTGTAGGTAATTTTATAGTAATACTGCAAGAAGCACTGATTGCAAAGGCTGAAGTTTGTATTCTTTGATGTAGGATCAAGTACTTATAAATAGTGCTATTTATGAAGGTGATATTTCAAACCGTAATATCTGGGGAACAGGTATATTATATGATTCTCAAATCCTATTATGTCTCTGATCAGTATTTTTAGTGTAACCGACAACCAGCAAGCACAAGTTATGGTTTACAGCTTTGTGAGTTTCTAAAAAAAACTATTACAGATTTAATTTTGCATTGTTTGTTAAGTCAAAGTTTCAATTTAGTGCTGTGTGACTTGACAAGTGGTTTTTGCAAGAGCAAATAGGCCTTCATGACCAAGGGGGACTGCCTTTTTGTGTCTTTTGGGTTTTGACCATGTTTTCTTGGAAGTGCTATTAATAAGGAGTGTACAACCCTTTTCATGTGCCTTCATAGCATCTTACAGCTTCAGATGAGGAATCCCTATACACACCTTATCAGGTAAATGCTCCAAATGTGCTGTCCTAGACTTCAATTCCCTGCTGTACTGCAGCTCTTTCTTACTTAGAAGGAATAGTATGGAATGGTCCTTTTTGTTTTCATCCTGCCAAATGGTCCACATGAAAGAGAGTGATTATCCTCAGAGAAACAGCCTGCCCAGTTTCTTTCAATTTTTTTAGCGAATCAGCTTATTTTTTCTGGTTTAGTTTTGCTTTCTTTCTGTTTGCTTTTAGTTTTGTTTTGCTGCTCATACAAGTTATCATGGAACAGGGCTTTTTGCAATACTCATTTAGATGGTTTAAAATATAGCACAGTTTTTCTTCATTGCATCTTGTTCTGCTCTGCGTCTTTAGTGTTACCTTTATTTCTTAAGAGGGCTGAGAAGGAAACTTTCCTGAAACTGCCTGGCTTATGGATTTATTTGTGCTGTCATCAATGCAAGAGGTACCAGGCTGTTGAGTTTTGCTCTGGCTTTTGCCCTCTGATTGATATGATTGTGCTGCATTTAAAATTCCATCCTGTCAAGTCTTGTAATGCTTGTACAGAGTTTAGAGAAGCTGTATTGCTACTTCACTTTTTTATATCACTGAAAGTATAATTTTTTCCTCCCAAAAGTGAGTTGTAGAAACACTCTAAAGGTGAAATTCTATTGTAATCAATATGTATCCCAGTTTCAATGGGACCTAAGCCCTTTACCTTGTATATTGACATGTTCAGTGATATTTTAAGATATTTTCACTAGTCACATTCAGATTATTTTTTCTTCATAGTTGTTTTAAATTTGTCTTTTCTAGTATGTAGCTGTGAAATCATTCACTGTGAAGCCTATGCATCATTTACTGATTGTGCATAGATAATTTACACAACTAATCCTCAATATGACTCCTATATAGGTGGCTGTGCTTCTTGTTGAATTGTAGTATGCTTATCATGTTTAAGTTAAATTATGTAAATTTTGACTTGTACTTTGGCTGCATGATATTTTCCTTTAGCTGGTGTATACAGGACTCTCAAAGAATGTATTCTATACTGAGGTCAAAAACCAAGAAATTACCAGACACTGGCATAAGAACTTTTCTGAATCAGAGAATGAAAAGCTAAATTCCTTCTCTTGACTATTAGCAGAATAGGTAGAAAATTTTGTTCATCTAGCAAGGTAATTCTTAGGTTCAGAGGTCTTTATTTGTGGAAAGATATAAAAAGTATATATCAGACTTGTTTTCTATTTCTTAATTTAAGTACTGGTGTCTATAAAGGTATAATAGGTAGACAACACTTGGAGGAATAGAGTTGATAAAAATCCTTTATTAAAGGAGAGACTGCAATGCTTCTGAAGGTCAGAGCAAGTGTTGAGAGACCTAAACACTCTCATTTTAGATAGAAAATTTTCCAGTTCCTACTCTAGAAAGTCCTGGGATGTAATAGCCCCATGAGAAAGGTCTGGATACAACATACACTAACATCATAGCTTTTGCAATTGCTCATAGACATATCCAAAAGATAGATATAACTAAAGACTTCTTAAATATTCAGTCCCTGTGCCCTGGGAAGCAAGAGGAAGACAACACAGCATGTTAAATCAGAAGTTGCCGCTACTTGTTTACATTCCTCTTCCTATGGCTTATGATTGTATAGCAAAATTCTGTGTACTAGGTTTGTGTAGAAATAATTTTCAATGGTTTAGTAAAAGACTGTGATAAAGTATTTGTTTTTCTTTGTACTGCTAATGCTCCCATGATATTGAATTATAGCTTCCATTAAAAAAAAATCATAAAAAAACTTAAATGAACTGTTTCTGCCTTATTATATCCATTAGATGTTACAGATCATTAAAGATAACAATTAAAATTAAATTCTCTCATTACACAATGTGATAATTTCTGTTAAGATATGCAGCTATAACTGATAAAATTATGAAAGCACACAGCAGCTAAAGTTGGAATGGACCTCTTGAGATCATCTACTTCAACAATACTACTCAGAGAATAGCAGATAAGAACATGTTGCCCAAGGCCATGTCCAGTCACTTTTTTAATATCTTCAAGGATGGAGATGCCACAGCTTCTCAGGACAATGTTTTCTTCTGTTCAATTACCCTCAAAATAAGCAAGTTTCTTCTTTTGTTGAAATTAAATTTTCTCTAGTTTGTGCCCACTGCATCCCTTCCTCTCTCTGGATCCCATCAAGGTTCCATCCCTCATCCTCTCCTTCTATGGCAGATGGTCCAGGCCCTTAATCATCTTCAAGGCCTTTCATTGGATCTGTTCCAGCATCTCTATGTCTCTTGTACCATTGAACCCAGAACTAGACCCAGCACTCAAGACCTGTCTCACTCACACTGAGTAGGCAGATCTTGGTACTTACTTATTTGTGTGCATACTCTGTTAGTGGACCTCTTTCTACCTTATTTTTTTTATTGAACAAAACCATCTAGTGATGCACAAGTGAACATTAAAATTCAGTGAGCTATGGGCTTCTGAAATAGATAGGATATATTTTGCTTAAATAGTAGCAACTAGGTCTGAAAAATTGTTCCAATTGACATGAATTTTAGAATTTAAACCATATGCAGCTAAATATTTCCATTCTCAGTTTGAAGTAATCTCTACTAATGAAAAGCAAATCATTCTTGCTAGGTTATGAAATAATGTAGGAGCTGATCAGAGTTTAAGGATACTATATATGCGTATAAAATTATATACAGTAATATATGTACATACAAGTACAGAATATTAGTTTTAGACTGTCAAACTGCATTAAGCAATCTCTCCTTGGTTAATAATTTATAAATCCCAGACACACCAGATATACCTATTCAGAGAAAACAGACAAAGCTAACTAGAGGTGATGATCATCTGCCTATTGTCACATGCAGCCACAAGACAGTTCTTTTCCTTGAGCTCTTGACCTGATTTCATACCTTTTTTTCTCTAGCTAGATTAGGAATGCCACCAACACATAGATTATTATGTCATTTCAATATCCACGAACTCTGCAGGTTCTTTCTTCTTCCACAGCATAAGGTTTTGTGAAGTCATAGAACTAGACTGTGTAAATGAAATGGAAGACCTTTTAGACCTTCACCTAATAGCATTCTCTAGTGTTGATAGGACTATGGCTGCTTTTCTCTCCCTTTAAAACTGAATGGTCAAACATAAAAAAGGAGGAAGGAAAATATGAAACTAAATAATTTGGAAATATCAGGCTCACTACAGAAGAAGGATTTCTTACAGAAATAAAGACCATAGACTTGAAAGATCCATTTTGCAACTGTCCAGACACTAACTGTAAGGAAACTGTTGTAAAGAAACAATTCTAAAATAGACTATACAGCAATGTTCTAGATGTTGGTTTACCATATCATTTGTTATAGATTTTAATATGTTAAAGGGCATTCTGCAAGGGAGATAATTATCATCATTTTGATATGTTAATGAACATTTTAATTGTCTTGATCTTTTAGAATAGATAGCCATAAATAAAATATTCCTTCCCTCTTGTCTTGTCCTGCAATAATATTTTTTAGGCAAAGATATGATAATATTTGTCTTCCTGCAATTGCTCTGGGGTTATTACCATGTAGCTCCTGGTAAGGACGTTGTGATCTGTTAATAGAGTCAGACAGGCTCAGCCAAAATGTTTCTTTAAAGTGTGAACGAAGCAGAGAACATTCTGCTGTCTACTACACCAGGAAAAGCCTGTGAAGCCTTCATCTGCTCTTTCTCTTTTCTTATTCAACAATTTATATTGCAGCATACTTACAAAATATTCATTGTGCTCACTTCAAGAATTAACAGTAGTGAAACAAGGAGGGAGCTTTGGGCCTGCCTTACTTCTCATCTCCTCTTCCATTCTCTACTGTCAACAAAATCTTCATTCTTCCTCAAGGAAAATGCAGGCTATGCTACAGCATACCGTGGTGGCAGAAGGTTAAGAGGAAGACCTGAAGCCTAAATAGGTGGAAGGTGTCATCCCTCATTTGTTCTTAAAGGAGGGTGCAGTTGGAATAGGCCTGCAGGGGCTTCATTTGAAATGAGGAGTTGGCATCTATGGGCTTTTTAAAATGGGTTGTGAAGCAGAAGTCTGATTTAAAAGTGAGGAGGGACTCTACTGATCATTGTTGTGCAAAGAATGCTGAGTTCATCACACTTGGATGCATTTTGCAATGTGGTTATGTTTACTTCCCCACCAGTACCACCACCACCAAGTGTAGGTAGAGAGAATAAATATAGAATAGGTGGATATTCATCCACAGTGAAGGTATTAGATTTTTAAAAAAATCCAAACATTGTGCATTATTCTGTTGGAACAATAGTAGTTTATTAAGAGAAAACTGAACATATATATATATATATTTGCATCTATATGGAACCACTTGGTTTACATTATTTTCTTCAATAAAAAAAGAAAATAAAATCAGCTTTGTTTAAAACCCATGGAGGCCAAATATATTTATTTCAGAAAATGGAAATCCAACTATCATAAAGCAGATAGTCACAAACAAATAAATAAATAAATAGTAGTCAATATTTAAGAGCCTGAGTTGTTGAAGGTATGAAAACAAATTTCTTGTAATTTTGTGAGATTCAGGATGCCTATACCTGATACAGGAAAGAAATATGCATAGAACATTGCAGTATAACAAAGTTGTTTTGCTGCAGCCTTCCCTGTTGTTTCATCATTGTTAATGAAAGTATTCAATGACATTTGTCTCTGGCAAGCCTTCAGTAGTAAACAAGGCTGGTTCAAAAGTATGGAGGAAACAATATTTCTAACCAGAGTACTACTTTATAGTCAGGGTAGTAGTAGCAATACATTCTGTTTACAAAGAATCTGTGCCACAATCTTTCAGTTGCTCTTACAATGCTGTACAAGCTCCTTCAACAGCCACTTTTTTTAATAAGCATTCACTTTTGTTAATAAAAAAAAATAAATTGCCAAATGGTATCAGGAACACTGAGAGATTAATTTCAGTAACAAGTAACTTGATCTCATTATATGTATTAATTTTTCAGGACAAAGCAACTTTTTCTCAGTGAAATATATAACTAGCCTCAGCAGCATGTTCTGGAAACTGGATATCCATAGGTGGCTACCATAGCATTCAAGTTGGAGTTTCCTAACCATTATGAGTTACCTACTTTAAAGTCTCACTTTCAAGCTCTGCCTAACCTAAAAATTATTCTACCCTTTCCTGCAAGATGTCACATGCCCATCAGAAACAGTGATGGGATTTACCCTCCCAGCACACAGCAGCTCAGAGCACTTGATGTAGTTGAATGCTCTCAGGGGAGAAAAACTCTAAGGCACCAGTGAAGAGTATTTAACACCAGTGATTAATGTTAAAAAAAACAGCAAAATGTTATTTTAGAAGCAAGTGGTGATTACTCCAGCATTTTACACAGGTGTTAAGCTAATTGGTATGAGAGAGCCTATCAGAACATGACTGTGCAAGAAAGAAAAAGAAAAAAAAGTCTGCTCCACAGCCTTGATAATAATAAGGTACTTTCAGCAGTGACAGACATTCCAGCCGCAGAATGGAGAATGCCTGGGGACATTTTATGGGAAAAATACACAGTGCCTTTACCCTCTCGAATTAGGATTCAAAATAATAGGAATTGCAGATATGACCATTCTGATTTTAGATGGTGGATTGATCGCTTTTCTTAGTAGAGTTTTAGGAATCAAGAAGTTCACTGGAGATGACAAACAAAAATTCTTACACTCACTCATTAATGAGTGTATCTCCTAAACATTTTATTTTCAGCCAGTTTTGTGGTCATCTATAGTTATTAAGAAGTAAAAGTTCATTACCTGAAAGAAAAGGCTTTCTAACTTCAAAATTTTCACATATTAATCCTTACCCATGAACAAAAGGCTCAAGGATTCTTTACTAGTGAGAAAAATATTCTTTTTGATTGTGTTCAATTTTGAAATAAAATTTTTAACATTTTTTTCTGTAAAATCAAAAATCAGTAAGATGCTATTTTAGATTAGTCAGTTTCTACCTGACCTTCTTGTGAGGTTAGTTAGAGGTATTCAATAGTAAGTACTGATTTAATCATCTTTTGAATGTCTCAAACTCTCAGTCAAAGGAAGACTGTTGATGGTTTATGACTTATGCTTCACTTCAACTGCAGAATATTTTTTTCTTTTTTAAATGATATATTGACCAGTTTACAGGGCTTGAGTCATAACTATTAATGTGATTTTCTATGTTGAGAAATTCTGTGGAAGAAACTTCTAATAATGCTTTTTTTATATTGGGGCAACAGTCTTTGTAACAACAATGAAGGCTATGTATTTTTGACTCCAGCTTCTGAAACACCTTTTATTTGAGAATGAATTCATCAATGGGATCTGATTTTTCCCTAGCCTTCCTTTTTTCTTATGTGGGTACTTAGAGAAGCTCATTTTCCTGTCTTTGACATCTCTAACAATTACCTTTTATGTTTCCTTACCTTGCCCCTGGATGTTCAGGTAATGTTTTGGAATTCCTCTCAGGTTATCTGTCCTTGTTTCTGTTCTCTGTAGTCTTCTTTTTTTCCTGCTTGAATTTGGCAAGGAGCTCCTTGTTCATCTATACAGGCCTCCTGGTGTTTTTGTCTAACTTACTATTTGGTGGGATTGCCCATTATTGAGATTTGAGGAGGTGATCCTTCGGCCTCTCTTTTCTTTAGTGTCCTATCCCACCCAACACTTCCAAGCAGAGGTCTCCTGAAGTCCAGGGATTTGAATCTACTCTCCTTCCTCAGGATCCAGAACTCCATTGTGCAACCAAACTGTCCTTTCCATTCATGTCCCAAACTGGTGAACATGGTGTTCAGAAGAACATCTCTCTTTGTTGGTTACTATTTCATTCGAATGACTTGTTGCCAATGCTCTACAGCAGCCTCCTGGATTGATTTTCCTGTTGTGTTGTTCCTTCACCAAATATCATGGTAATTGAAGTCTCACAAGAGGTCCAGGGCCTCCATATGTGAGATTTTTTTATTTGTCTGTAGTGGGATTCAATCATTTGTTTTCCCTATCAGATGGCATATAGAAGATATCCACTATAATATCATACTTATCTGTATTCTATTTCATCTTAATGCTCACTTTCAAGACTATGTAACTAAATGTCCTGGTGAATGTTTCCAATATGTCTCTAGGACACTGCCTGAAATTTGGTTTTCCATCTCTACACAATACTTAAGGTGCTGTCTCACCAATGCCTAGCACAGGGACAGCTGGCCACACTATTTCTAGTACAGGCCAGGATGCTGTTGGCCTTCTTGGCCACCAGAGCACACTGCTGGCTCGTATTCAGCTAGATGTCAACCAACACCACCAGATCCTTTTTGTCTGTGCAGATTTCTAGCCACTCTTCCCAGCACCTGCATTATATGCATGTGCTTATTGTGACCAAAGTGTATGACTTGGCACTCGGCCTTGTGGAATCTCCTAAAATTGAGCTCGGCCAGCATGTCCATGTCCTTGTGCAGAGCCTTCCTATCCTCAAGTGGATCAACACTCCTGCCCAACTTGGTGTTGTCTGCAAATGGGATTCAGGAAACACTCAAAAACTGAGATTCAGGATACACTCAGTCCCCTCATCGAGATCACTGATAAAGCTATTGAACAACGCTGGCTCCAAAACTGAGCTCTGGGGGACACCACCAGTCCCAGCTGGCTGCCAACTGGTTTTAACTCAGTTCAACCCAACTCTCTGAGCTCAGCTATGCAGCCAGATTTTAACCCATCAGAGAGTATGCCTGTCTATGCCATGAGCTGCCAGCTTCTCTCTGAGAATCTGGGACCTCTCCATCAACCTGATTTTAGGATGTCGTGACTACTAGAAGAGAACGCATTATTCATCTTCCCTTGACCTTCTCTAGATGATCAACAATAAAACGTACAATAATAACATGATGGGAGAACGTTCTCTTAGGTGGATTGGAAGTCTTACAACAAAGACAGAATAAATTGAAAGAACCTATATCTATCATATGTTTTAGTAGGGCCATACTGGATGTTGCAGAAAAAAATTTCAAAATGGAATAATGCACAATATTTACTTGTTGTGTATTCTTTGTGTTTTAGAAGTTTAATTACATTGTCAATACAAACTAGATTAATTTTATCATATACTAAATGAGTAAACTTCCAGCTCTTTTTTCAGTTACATATGGATGATAGAAGAATTTCAGCTGCATATGGGCCAAGACTTCATCCATGTTTGAATTGCTTTTCCTTTACTTATTGCATACCAGAAAATCAGGGACATGCCAGAAAATCAGTGACCTTACATGCATGACTATGCATAAAAATATGGAGGAAGACTATGCATTCAGACTGTTAGAAAAGAATACGGTGTAAAGAAACTGTCATCTGTTGTTTTCCAGTTCTGAGGATGTGAGGTCTCTAACTGTTACTTATGAGAGCAAATGGAATGTACTTAAGCAAAAGGTTTTAGCATATTAGCTTACATATAAGTGGTTTACTGTATTTGGTGATACAATGAATCATTATTGAATAGATGGAATACATTTTTGATAGGAGATAAGTAGAAAAAAATGCTGTCACAAAATCTGAGTTTATTGAAGTCCTATATTTTTTTATTGCTCTTTATAGAATCATAGAATCATAGAATTAGCTGGGTTGGAAGGGACCTCAGAGATCATCGAGTCCAACCCTTGACCCACCGGAGCAGTTGCTAGACCATGGCACTGAGTGCCACATCCAGTCTTTTTTTAAATGTCTCCAGGGACGGAGAATCTACCACCTCCCCGGGCAGTCCATTCCAATGTCAGATCACTCTCTCTGTAAAGAAATTCTTTCTAATATCTAACCTAAATTTCCCCTGGCACAACTTAAGATCATGCCCTCTTGTCTTGTTGAAAGTCGTCTGGCAAAAGAGACCAACCCCCACCTGGCTCCAACCTTCTTTCAGGTAGTTGTAGAGAGCGATGAGGTCTCCCCTGAGCCTCCTCTTCTCCAGGCTGAACAGCCCCAGCTCCCTCAGCCTCTCCTCATAGGGCCTGTGCTCGAGTCCCTTCACCAGCCTGGTTGCCCTCCTTTGGGCCTGTTCCAGGACCTCTACATCCTTCTTAAACTGAGGGGCCCAGAACTGGACACAGTACTCGAGGTGTGGCCTCACCAGCGCTGAGTACAGGGGAAGAATCACCTCCCTGGACCTGCTGGTGACGCTGTTTTTGATACAGGCCAGGATGCCATTGGCCTTCTTGGCCACCTGGGCACACTGCTGGCTCATGTTCAGTTTCTTGTCAATGCAGACTCCCAGGTCCCTTTCTGCCTGGCTGCTCTCCAGCCACTCTGTGCCCAGCCTGTAGCGCTGCATGGGGTTGTTGTGGCCAAAGTGCAGGACCCGGCAGTTGGCCTTGTTGAACCTCATCCCGTTGGAATCGGCCCAGCTCTCTAGTCTGTCCAGGTCCCTCTGCAGAGCCCTCCTGCCTTCGAGTTGGTCCACACTTCCTCCCAGCTTGGTGTCATCTGCGAATTTGCTGATGATGGACTCAATTCCTTCGTCTAAGTCGTCGATAAAGATATTAAACAGAACTGGGCCCAATACTGATCCCTGGGGGACACCACTAGTGACTGGCCGCCAACTGGATGCAGCCCCGTTCACCACCACTCTCTGGGCCCGGCCCTCCAGCCAGTTCCTAACCCAGCACAGGGTGCTCCTGTCCAAGCTGTGGGCTGACAGCTTTTTCAGGAGAATGCTATGGGGGACGGTGTCAAAGGCTTTGCTGAAATCCAGGTAGACCACATCCACCGCCTTTATATTGCATTTTTACTATCACAGAGATGGTAAGAAGATTCCTCCTTATTCAGATCACTATCTGAGGTTTTATAAATATAAGTGGACTCACCCTGCAATTTAGGACTGGTTTCCTCATAACGACACATACAATAAATGCAATGCCTCTGTAAATCGTGTATCATTGTGGATACATTCAGATACCTGAACATTAATATCAACTCTGACCTAAAATCTTACCTGAAAACCACTGAATTGCTTTGCAGGTTAATCTCTGGGACCCTGGATTTTCTGATTAAAATGTATGCCCCTGACTGGTATGTTAGGCTAAAGTTATGTTTCTCTGCTGTAGCTATTTCAGACCTATTTCTGTTCCGTCTCCTATTCTTCTGTCTTTCTGCAGTGAACAGCAGTTGGCTCTGCAAATCTAATTTCTGAAAGATCACATATCCCTTTCAAATAATTTAGTCTCCTCATACGTGGTTTTACATGTACTCCTTGACAAAACAATTTTCATATGTTTTCCTTTATTTGTTGTTCCATAGTTGTTCCAGTGGCAGGAGTCAAGGGAGGAGTGGAGGAAAATAAAAGGAAATGATTGTTCATTTGGCTACAGACATAAGGAGTCAGGGATAAAGTAAAGTTATTAATCTCAAAGAAAGAGATGTGTTAGATTCAAGAGACTGTACACCAGCAGCACTTCGTGATAGGGAGTATTCCTGGCATCTCTTGCACATTTGTAGTAAAACCCACCACCCCATTCCTCTAGGGTACACATTGTCTACTTTTAGAAACTGTTAAACCTAACTAATTAAGATAATTACATTACATCAAAAAGCATTTGCATTCAACCTGTTTGGCATTTATTTCTCTTCTGTCAGAACTAATCAACATGCTACATCCAAAACCACTTTAACTTTCAAAAGGCATTGGCTGTCTTAAGAGCAGATACCCACTATCCCTGAAGATCCCTCCCTATAAACTAAAAATGATCCTGGTTTTTACTTTCTTGGCTAGAAAGGCCCTATTGAAAGCATTGCATTAACACTACTGAAAATCAGATGTTTGGGAAAAAACCACTCAGTCCCCTTTCTTTGTCATATGCCATGCTTTTCCTTTTCTCCCAGAGTGTTTCAGACCCTGCAGAACCAGAGCTGAGTCTTCTATATATCTGCAGGACACTTCCTCATTCCCATCCGCATCTTCCTATACTGATTCCTTACACTGTGTTCAAGTTTCTGTCAATGAAAGCTTCACAGCAACAAGAGCAGAATATTCAAGAGACCTGTAATGCAGTTCAGAGTAAAAAAATGTAATTACTTACTGAGTTAATTAAAGTTTTGCACCTGCACTCTCAGGGGTATTTTTGTAGAAAAAAAAAATGCCAAGACTTTGGCTGTACAATTTTTTTAATGTCAAGAAATTTCAGAACTGGATGTCTTGCAGAGTTAAGATTACACATCACATGGTAATGGTCACAAAGCTTTGTCCCAGGAACAGTTTACTGACCTGAAGGAAGCTAAATTAATATCCTGCATGTGTTACTCTCCCTATCTATCACAAACTGGAACAAAGAGAGGAGAATGTCTAGAGGATGATTCAGGTCTCAGAACTTTTTAAGTTTCCACGGATGTAAAGTAACTCTTAAAATGGTAAATCTAATATGTGAATCTGTTTCAATACAAGACTGAGGAACTAGTAAGTAACAGTTATTTTCTCTGCTTCGGAGAAAATACACTGTCCTACGTAAATTGGAGGGACTTTATGGGAGGTTTATAATATAGTTTGATTCTTTTCATTGCATTTTCTCCATAGAAGAGAAGGCTAAAATACCATAAAAAGCATAATTGTCATGAATGAATTATCTAAAATGTACATTTTATATCACTATGTGACCAAAAGTAAAATTAAATCTTTATGTTAGTATATAAACACTTTGGATGAAATTAAACATTTCGGAAGTAAAAAATGAAAAATAATTATTAAATAGCTTCCTTCTAATACTTGAAGGAAACCTATAGGAAGGCTGGAAAGGGATTTTTCATAAGAGCATCCAGTGATAGGACAAGGGGAAAAGGTTTTAAACTGGAGGAGAATAGATTCATACTGGATCTTAGAAAGAAGTTCTTCAGTACAAGGGTGGTGAAACTCTGGAACATATTGCCCAGAGAAGTTCTGGATGCCTCCTCCCTGGAGGTGTTCAAGGTTGGATGGGGCTTTGAGCAACCTTGTCTGAAAGTGGATGATCTCCAGGGTCCCTTCCATACTAAGCTATTTTATGATTCTATGATAAATGATACTTGATGGAATAAGATATTCTTCCTTAAAAATAGTCTTCTTTTCCACTTTTAAAATTGGAAACTTAACACACAAAATCAAAATTATTTTCAACAAGACAATATTTATGGTGGAAAATATGTTAATTATACAACTTATAATTATCCCTGTTTTCACCTGATTAGCTGCCAGCAGACTAGTTTGTTGCTTGATGGGAAAGAGAACCTTGACCAAATTAAACGAAGGCTGGAGCAACTCCATAACTCAGGGTTTGTGCTCACATATAAATTATTTTTTCTGCTTGATTTGTTTGCTTTCCTTTAAAGAATGCCAAAAAATAAAAATATATTCCTTTTTAGTAAACGGCTGTCAAAATCAAGCTTTATTTAAATTCTAAAATAAATACTTGTCATTAGCTTCAGTATGCAGAAATACATTCTCATTTACTGAGCTGAACACAAAATTAATGTAATTTCAGTCGTGTGGAATTTTGTGCATACAATTTGAGCTCCTAGATCCATCCTGGAACCAGAATATTGTTGCATGGTTCATTAGGAATCGGTTAATAAACATTCTAATTAATATGAAGGCATTTCAGACTTCTTTCTAGACTCATGTCATTTGAGCAAGAAAAATAATGGTTTTTTAGACTTAGGTGGAAAATTCTAGTCTGAAACTTGTTTCTGATCTAGAAAATGCATTTAAAATTAGCAGGTGGAATTGGGATGAGATGTACTCACAGACATGCTGACTTATATCTAGTAAACAATATTGAAACAGAAGAAGGTTCTTGAATTGTATGAAGAAAATTTAAAAACAGCTGCTGAGAGAGTAGATTGGACAGTAAAGCTGTGGTAAATACAGTAATAAATAATCAGCAGGAACAGAGACACTAAGAGGACTATTTAATTTGTGTGAAAGCAGGAAGGTTCTGAAAAAATTAATTGGCATAACTGAAATGCATGGCTTTGAATGGAAGGGGCTAAATTACTTATTCTGTATTGCTGCATGAACTGATGTGAAAAACTGGTTTACACTTTTTATAAATTGTCAGGCCAGGAGTAATAATATCACATTGGAATACAACAAATACCTGTAGAGTTCAGCAAACACACACTTATTATTCTGACCTCACTGGGAAAAAAAGCATTTAGAGAAAAAAAAAAATCTCAGCCTGAGAATAATTAAAATTACAACATTGATGAAAGATGAAATGAAATGCATCATACCTTCTTGCAAAATAATTTTACTGGCCTTATTCTCTATACTTCTTTGACAGGATAATCGATTAATTTTAGATAGACAAGACTATCTCTTTTCATATATGGACTAAAGTAGTGCCTTTGATTTAGTGTCACATAAGAAGTTGTCTGTAGACCAGGAAAAGATGAAGATGCAAGTGCATAGGAATATGCTAAATGAGGGTTCTCCTAGCAGCATGAAAATATTAACTGGGAAACTAGTAGTGGAAATCTTTGAGTATTCATCTTGGAGTTATTATATATACTATTTTGATACCAGTGGGACCTAGAAAGTAAAAGTGAAATGATAATTCTACTGGTACAAAAGTGTCCATAAGGAACAAAAGAATTTTATTTAATGATAGAATTAACTTTAAGATTAATGTTAAAGAGAAGAGGGAAAGATAAAATATCCTAAGGAAATACTAAAGGAGAAGCAAGATACAGATAAACTAGTGGATTACATCTTGTCTCTGATCTATTAAAGTGATGTAACCATAAAATGAGTTAATGTGATCACGGGATGAAAAATTTATTTCCACTAAGACAGAGAAATGCTCATGATCTATAACGGTCACAGACAGAATTTAATTTTCAAGGTCTTGCATACTGTCACCTGTTCCTTTCGAAGAAGGTAATGTAAAATAAGGTCAGAAAGTGCTAGTGGGATGCTCAGAGTAAGAATTCATCATAAAAGAACAACAGATAAGAAAACTTTGGCTTGATCTGTATATTTTGTTTGGTTTGGTTTTTTTGGGTTTTTTTTGTTCAGCTATACTTATTGATTGAAGAAGCCAGCATTCATTCAAGGTCAGGTTTGATGAGCAACCTGGTTTGATGGAAGGTGTACCTGCCAATGCAAGAGAGTTGGAACTAGATGATCTTTAAGGTCATTTACAGCCCAAACCATTCTATGAATCTGTGATTCTATGACATAGATAACAATGCCATTAACACTTCACAAAAAAAAAGAAAAACAACCCAGGAGTGTGTGATTTTTACTGCCTTTGATCCAGGTAGGAACCACATTCTTTTCAGTTTTCATTGTGATTACATGCTGTGCTGTTATATAGCTGAATTCAGTAACAACCATACATTTCATCCTGAGCTTTTTGCTGTTTTGGTTTTCCGTGTTTTTTTTTTTTTTAATTTGGGTTTGTTTTTTTTAAAATTCTTATTTTATATACTTAGTCTTTAAAAAAAAATAAGAGTATTAGAAAGACAGATGCCTTGACTGATTTGAGTGGATGTAAAGTCACAGAATCATAGAATCAGCTGGGTTGGAAAGGACCTCTGAGATCATCAAGTCCAACCCTTGATCCACTACCACTGAGTGCCACATTCAGTCTCTTTTTAAAAACCTCCAGGGATGGAGAATCCACCACCTCACTGGGCAGCCCATTCCAATGCCTGATCACCCTCTCTGTAAAGAATTTCTTCCTAATATCCAACCTGAACAACCCCTGGCAGAGCTTAAGCAGACTTCAGCAGAGCTGTGGCAATGTTTATGGTTTACAACCTGGACCAATGGGAACATCTTGTTATTTGTCCTAAGATCGTCTCAGCCTGCTGGCAATAATTTGTGTAATGGAGCCAAGGATACCAGTAGCCCCATATTCAGCTTGCACCAGGGCCCCAGATCTCTTCCTGCAAAGATGCTTTCCAGCTTGGTGAGTCCCAGAATGTATTGGTGCCCAGGGGCCATTCCTCCCCAGGTGCCAAACTTTGCACTTCCCCTTGCTGAACTGCATAAATTTCCTGTCAGGCCATTTCTCCAGCCTGTTGATACCCCCTTCATAAGGTAGCAAGATCCTTAGCTGTATCAGCCACTCCTCCCAATTTTGTGCCATCTGCAAATCTGCTGAGGGTGCACCCCATCATTCTAATAATTAACAAAGATGTTGAATAAGATTTGTCCCAGACCTCTGGGGTACACCACGAGTTAGTGGCTCCCAATCAGATTTCATACCATCATTCACCACACCCTGAACCCAGTCAATCAGACAGTTGTCAATCACCTCAACTGACTTCTCATTCAGCATGTACTTCATGAGCATCTCTATTTATATCTTATGTGAACTTAAAGGAAACTTCAGTGAAAAGGAAGTTTCTTAGGGAAGTTTGACTAAACAATGTTATGAATTGGTACATTTACAGATTGTTGTGAGAATGAAAAACATTTCAGTCTGGAAAAGAGGAGGCTCTGAGGAGACCTCATCACTCTCTACAACTCCCTGAAAGGAGGTTGGAGCCAGGTGGGGGTTGGTCTCTTTTCCCAGGCAACTCTCAGCAAGACAAGAGGACACGGTCTTAAGTTGTGCCGGGGGAGGTTTAGGTTGGATATTAGAAAGAATTTCTTTACCAAAAGGGTGGTCAGGCATTGGAATGGGCTGCCCAGGGAAGTAGTGGATTCTCCATCCCTGGAGATATTTAAAAAGAGACTGGATGTGGCACTCAGTGCCATGGTCTGGTAACTGCAGCGGTAGTGGATCAATGGTTGAACTTGATGATCTCTGAGGTCCCTTCCAACCCAGCCGATTCTATGATTCTATGTTTTACAAAATTTCAATTTCTCTACATTTGAAGTATGCCTTTTAATAAAACAATGGTTTTACAAATTTTAATCTAGTTTGAACTATCATCACAAAAAACATGGAAATATGTTGACCTGGGACCACACAGCCCATGTTGAACCTTGTCTTAGTCACAGAGATACAACAAGGAAAGTTGGGAATTAATCCCCTATGCATGTTACTGTGCTTTTTTGACAACTGTTATTAACTCTAACAAGTTATTTAAATTGCAGATATCCTGTTGATTGAATATTCAAAAGCTACTTGGCAGCCAATCATCACTGTCCCAGATGTGTTTTCCTGTTGTAAGTATATCCTCTTACTTTAGCTTCAAGATAATTTATTGAATCTTTAAAGACTTGGTGTCAGAGACTTTAACTCTTTATAGTAAACTTTTACTTTCATCATCCTGAATTCAGCATTTGTATTAGGAGAAAAAATTTTCACTAGTTACTCTTTTTTATAGATTTGTGTTGAAAGTCATTGGTGTCAGCAAAGATACAGTTGGGACTCTATTGGTAACGTATGTTGCCCATTTATACAGTATACATAAATACAGAATCTTCCTAGGACAGCTACTGGTATTTTAAAAATCATAGTTCTTTGGAAATCTTATCCAAATTTATTCAAAAATACAAATATACTTGCAATTACTTTTAGCTACAGAAGTGACTGTTCATGTCAAGACTGCTACTACATTAGTAGGGAATTATTATCCTTAAAAAAGCAAGTATAGACACTTTTCCATTAGATAATACATTTGTATGGTTATTTTTTTTTTATTTTTATTTCTTTTTAAAATGTATTTTCATTTAATTAGTTTGATACAGAAATCTGCCCCTCAGGTTTGAGGAGGCTTGAATTCTTCTTTATTCTCATTGATAACTGTTAACATAGTTATCACATCTGTTAACACTGTTATCACAGTTAACACATCTTTCATTTTTCAAGTAGCAATTCATTTTATTGTTGGTGGGTAGCATTCTGTACTTGAGTTTGTAGAAAATTTGAAATGTAAACTTCTTTGGAATTTGATGTTAATGTGGCTGGTTATTTCTCTTTCTTTTTGTTTGATTTGCCATTGGAATACGCTGAGGAGGTCTCAGCTGGTTGTCTTTGCATACTGCTACCTGCTTAAACCACCTCTGATACTTTAAATTATTCAAGTCTTATGAAACTTGCTAGACAGGTACCTTCTTGTTTCTTCCCTGAGGAACTGATTCTAGAACTTTATCCATAGTAACATAGTACATGTGGAACTTCAGGACATGCTTTAATGTGAAAGGTTTTTGTTTTCTGGGTTGACAATTGGATTCTGTCATCTTAGAGGACTTTTCCAACCGTGACAGTTCCGTGATTCTATGATCCTGTCAGGTCTTTGCTAGGTTTGCTAGGTCACCTCTTTCAGGAACTTATGAATATATATTACAAAAGTGAGAGCAAACACCTGGTAGTTCCATGTGTCTATAATTAGAGAAGAGATAATGAGTTTGCAGACAGAGAACTCCCTTGGTAATTTGCTTATCCTAGGTGAGGAGAACAAGAGAGAATTGAGGGACACAAGAGGAAGGGCTCAGACTCTTTTGTGGCATCAGCAATGATTTACTTTTTATGTAGTGAGCAGTTGCCACTATAGCACTGAAACTATAAACATGGTGTGAAAGAAATACACCTAAGTTAATTTAACCAATGATATTACAGCAGTGAATGGTGTAAACTGTACATCTTCCCTAAAACAGAAATATTTTTCAAAATTGATATTCTTGAATTTATTTAAAGTGCAACATCCCTCATACTGTTTCTGCAATAGATCTTTTAAACAGACTAAAGAAGACCCGATGTCAATTTTATTTGAAATTAATTTTAGACATATTAAATTAAGTTCTCACACTTTCATACATGAGAGCTTAGGGACCAAATGAAACCACCTTGTAGCTCACTGCATAAAAACGCAGCACATTACCCTTTATAATTAGTGTCATATGTATAGAATAGTTTGACAGAATGATCAATAAAAGAAAAGACACAGAAAAGAGACATTGAATTTTCAGTTACTGGCCCTCAGTTTTACTTTGTGACAGAATGACCACTGAAACATTCAAATCAAGTAAACATCTAGCAAGGTGAAGTTCAGGATATTAGGCAGCTGACCTATAGAACAAATGCTATGGTTTCAGATGAGCTTAATGTTTGTATAAGGGTGAGTACTACTGAGGTCACAAGTTGTGGTGTACAAACTGCTAGAACTGTTCATGTAGACAGCTTCCTCCAAATAAATGTAGACAACTTCCTCTAAATAAAGTGAGACAGAAATTGCTAACAGTAATGTTTATTTGTTTTAATGATTAAAAAAAAAAAAAAAAGAAAAGGGAAAAAAAGAATCCTTCAATCTAAAATAAATGCTCATTAAGTTGTGCCAGGGAGTGTTAGTGATTTGATTAGATGTAATGTGTTCATTACATCTTGTCAACAGCTTGTAGCTTTCTCTGAAATGTAAACAAGAGAAATGAAAAAAAGCTCAAAGGATATGCTGATATTTTTTACTTTGGTCTTCTAGTCAGGTTATCCATTTGATTGTAACTCAACTTTTCTTAACAGCCTCCTGAAATCCTGTACTGGAAATATGTCCAAACTGGATCCCTAAAATAATTTAGAAAATGGATTGATAAGTAAGTGGTCATCTGAAAGAAGTGAATGTTTTCACTAGCATTGCAGAGCAACTGCTTCCCTAAGTAACCAGAAATTGCCATTCCTACTTCTGAGTATTCAGTACTGAAATAAACTACAAAGAGATGAAACCCATGTTCTGGCACTGTGCTGAGCCAGGTGAACTCCAGCATTCCTGTGACAGGTGACCCTGCAGCAAAATTGCTAACTAAATAAAACATGCATTTTATTGGTCTTCCTACTTGTTAATTTTTAGAAGGAAGAAAGCTGCTCAAACCAAACCATTATTAATGAAGCCTTGCTGATTCGTCTATAAATATTTATATTTTTGTAGATTAATTTTGTACTCTACTGAATTATTACCTTCTAAGGCAAAAAAAAAAAAAAAAAGAACCAAACCAAGAAACAAAGAACAACAACAAAAAAAGAAACAGACAGATTGAAACACCAAAACCAGAAAACTGGGACATATTTCTAGACTGCATGATATTTGAGTGCTTTGAGAGAAGAACCATTGACCTGTAAAGAGCAAGATGTGCTTATATATTTGAACAAGTGAAGTAATTTGTGCTGGTGCAATAAATTACAATTATGTTTCACACTGGCTTGTTGTTTATTTTTTAAACAGTATATACACGATTTCTTTTTTCTGTTGTCATGGCTTGACCCAACAGGCTGCTAAACACTATGCAACAACTCTCTTCTATGCATCTCACTCTCCTGGGAAGTAGAGTAAAAATCAGTAAGGCAAAGAGAAAGAAAAAAGAGAAAATAAAAATAAAATAATAATAGAATACACAAACAACAGATACAGTTGCAGTGGAAGTGCTAACCAGTTACTGACCAATACTTAGTTTGTCCCTGACTAGTGATCCCAGGGAAGAGAAACCCTGAAACCATAATTACAAAAGAGGGAAAGAAATTTCCCTACCAATCTGCATCTATATACTGAAGCATGATGTTACAAAATACAGAATATTCTATTGCCTACTTTAGATTTGTTTCTCTGGCTATGTTCCCTCCCTGCTTCTTGTGTACCTGCCCACACTGTAGCAAAGCATAAGAAGTTGAAAATTCCTTGATTCTTAGCAACAACTGAAAACATCTGTATATTATCAACATTTTTCTCATACCAAATCCTATACTAAATCCAAAGTACAGTGTTTTTCTAGCTAGAAAAAGAAAATTAACTCTATGCTTTATGTCCAAAATCAGGACCCACATGTTGTTAATTTGTTTTTGTTGGCAAATACCATAAAAGTAACACATTCTGTTTAAAAGCTGGAGTACCAGGTTATTATATGAGAGAGCTAGGAAAGAGTTCAGTCAGATGACTAGCCATAGAAACACCTCTGGCTTTGAGAACCCTAAGGCAGTCTTATACATAATTTTTCTGCTCTCACTTTTTTCCTGTCCTTAGCTGCAGTCAAAGACAACAAAAAAACCCCCGCAACAAAAAAAACAAACCAAACAAACAAAGAAAAAAAAAACCCAACAGCAGAACAAAAGCAAGACCAAAAAAGCTGAAGTTCTGTTTTTAAAATGGGGGAGGGGAGTGTTTGGTTTTTGTTTGGTTTGGTTTTGGTTTTATTTTTTTAAACAGCAAAGATTAACATTTACATAAACCCTAATGACACAGGAATTCACAATCCACTCAGTTACTGTGAACCTCCTTAAACAACATTTAACACATAATCAAAAAATTTTCCATGGTACTAAGCATTCTAAGACTGAAAACTGTTGATCGAGACCTGCTAATCCAAAATGTGTTTTGGATTACTGTATTTATTTTTATTATGTCTTTAATTTTGGTTCTAACATCCCATTCAAACTTCTGGATATTCAATCTTTTCAATTTTGGGAGCTGGAATTCTCCAGATCTTGAGACAATATCTTTCAATTTATTTTTAATGTATCTCACAGACTTGCTGTTCTTCCAAATTGTCTGGAGTCTCCCCACAGGTAGCTGAAATCACTGGGGTAATGATGATTAATCCTTAGTTCCTGAGAAATAGAGTATTCACACTGGAGAGCACAGTGGTATATTTGCTTAAATCAGGATACAAAAAACTCTAATCTTGGATCTTTTTGAGTAGATGTCTAAATTACTTCTTTAATTATGTATACCTCTTTCTTTTTTACAGGTTTGGTTGGAAGGTGGTTGTGTATTCCTCTCTGAAATAGAAACTCTCTACATAGGTTTCCTTAGTAAGTACATAAGATGATTTCAGTAATAAGATTGAATTCTCACATCACACACATTCCTGGACCAGAAGTCACATAAGTGACTGTTTCCCAAAAATCTAGCTGATGCAGTTCTCAAATGGTAAAAATGGAAAGGTTTGCAAGCTTCCTACCTGAAATGAAAATTGCTTCTATATAGAAGTGTTAGGGGTAAGGATGATGTCAATTATTAATTGAATTAAATAAAACTTTAAGGAAAAATCATAATTGGGGAAGAAAATCACATAAATGAGGAGACATGAACAATAAAAATAGGGCTCATATAACAGTGAAACAGTAAAAATAAGACAAAACTAGATTACAATTAGAGTAAAACACATCCCAAGAAGTCAACAGCCTGGGCTTGAGACAGGCCTGCAAGACATTTGCAGGACAGATGAAAGGGATGGGAAAGAATACTCTCCACAACTTATCTTAGTTCCAGCCCTGAGCACTGAGTAGAAAAAAACATTGAGTAATTGGATTCACTGAATTAATATGCCATTAATATATTAATGAGCTAATAGCATACCAAAATACACCCCCATAGGTTAGGGGACCCCTGCAAACAAAGAGCCCCTCACTCTTTGAGCATGGATAGTGAAGTTTTTGAGCATTGCCACTTTAAATGGAAGTGAGGAATAAGTTAGCAAATTATGGGTGTGAATGATAGTATAATGTTAACCTTCTCACGATTTTGGGTGTAAAAGTAGTACTGGAGTCTTGGGAAATTGAGCTTGCTTTTTGGGATACCATCCTGCTCCCCTTTCTGAATAGAAATGGGTATTGAAGCAAATATCTTGACTCCGTGTGTGTATTGACTGACTGCACACCAGGTAATGGACCCCACTTTCAGGATGACAAGAAGACAAACAGCATAGTAGTCTGTCTCATTTGCATGCAATAAGAGGAAATTAGATTTAAAATCTGATTCTTGTTATTCTTTTCAATTCAGTAATGAAAAAATAGTATTCAGTAGCCCCTCAACTCTGTATTTTCATACTATTTATTGATGAGAAAGTAACATCTTTGATAATAACAGGAGCAATAGCATTAGTTTCTACAGCAATCTGTAGAAGATTTTGTTCTTTGAGTTGAATTTATCTGGTTTTTTTTGGTTGGGGTTTTTTGTTTTATTTGTTTTATTTTTGTTTTGGTTTATGTAGCGGGAAGAGCCTTTCTTGCTCCTGAGGCTCGACAAGCTGCTGGCCTCTCCACTGCCTCGCACCAGAGTGAGCTGAGCTTCCTCTGTGGGTGTGAGTCCCACCTTTATTGGCCCCCTGGTAACCAGGCACAGGTGGACTCACACCCACTCATAGGCAACTCGAGGCACCTGGATGTCTTGTTTCTCAACAGGTTTATTTTTATTTTATTTTATTTTATTTTATTTTATTTTATTTTATTTTATTTTATTTTATTTTATTTTATTTTATCTGTAGTTTACCAGGCAAAAATCTATACTTGGAAACTATAATGAGTATCAGCTAATAAGGAAAATGACCAGTTAAGATGTCTTTTTTGATGAAACACCATAGCCTACAGTATAATTGATATATAAGCCCTTGATGGGAGGAGATGTGTTTTTCCTCTTACAAAATGTATAAAAATAAAATTTCAAATAAAATAATAAAAGTACACATAGAAGCATTAAAAATGTATGGTTTAGAATATGTTTGTAGTGGTTGGTAGACAGAAAGCATCTGTAAATTGCTTACAGTAGATCAAATAATGCAGATGGTGGAGAACCTCTCTTCTGAAGGCAGGTTGAGATAGCTGGAGACCTAATAGCAGCTTTCCAGTACCTGAAGGAGGCCTTCATGAAGGCTGGAGAGGGACTTTTCACAAGGGCATGTAGTGATAGGACAAAGGGGGATGGTTTTAAGCTGAAAGAGAGTATTTAGACTAGTTGTTAGGAAGAAATTATTGTCTGTGTGGATGTCGAGACACTGGAACAAGTTGCCCAGGGAAATGGTGGATGCCTTATCCCTGGTAAAGCTCAAGGTCAGGTTGGATGGAGCTTTGAGAAACACGGTTGTGTGGAAGGTGTCCCTGCCCATGCAGGGGGCTTGGAACTAAAGAACCTTTAAATTTCTTTCCAACCCAGACCATTCTATGATTCTATGATAAAAAGTCTTCCCCCCACTGTCTTACTGTATTCTCCCCTTTATTACTGTGAGATGATAAATAGGTTAAGAAAAGCTAAGAGAAAATATACTTACTCTAGAAAACTTGCAAACAGCTCACTTTGAATGATATAAAATCACTTTGGAAATCTTGAATTTTTAATTTTTTTTTTTCTCCTGTGTTTTTTCAAGAACTGATAATGAAAGCAGTACTTTTTGGTTACATAGAGGGGAATGGAATGGAAGTCTGTTTGCTTCTAGGGAACTGTAAGTTACAAGAAAAGATGATCCTAGTTAACCTATGTCTAGACATTCTCAGTCCACAAGTTAAAAGGCTATGTCATTGCCTGATCTATAATAAACATGAGAGAGCAGGGAAACTGGGATTTTCTGCTTATTCTCAGGGAACAAGGGTTCAGTGCTCAAGTAATTACTGATGTATGCTGTGGCATTGATTTCTTTCTTATGAAAACTGGAACCAACAGATCCAGAAAATCAGGATCCTACCTATCCTTTCCTCTCATCAAATGAAAAAGAAAAGCACTCCAAGAGTTAACATTTTTGGATGACAAGAATTGCATTTAATTTAGGGCTCCATTCAACAGAAAATGCATCTCAGTTGTCAGTCCTTGAAATGTTCTACTACATATGGCAACAAAGTTCCTGTGCACAGCTGGGGAATTTCTACTCTTCCTCTTTCCCACTGCTTTTCTTTAAAATAATTGTTCCCATTGGGAGACAGGCTGTTGAACCCATTCTGTTTGGGCTGCACTAACTTTATGGCCTATACCTTTTGCTGCATAGCTGGAAAGAGGACAGATGTAGATAAAACAGTGCAAAGAAATTGAGAACTGTAGGGGGAAAGATAAGATGAATATGTTTTCTTCAACCATTTGGGCATATCCAAGAGAATACTGATTTTACTATGCTTCTTTGTTATGATACCTTTGAGGCAAAAATGGACAGACCTATGGCAGAGTGAACCATTATAGCTTTGTGTAATAATTGAATAGCTGTTTTGTACTGTGTTGCATTTTCTGCACTGCTTAATTTACAAACATTAATTCAGCTGAAGCCTCCCTCTCAGAGATAATTTTTAATAAGAATTTAATTATGACATAGCAAAATGACACAGCAGCCAAATTCAGATTTGATGTCACTCAAAATGGTAAAGTTGAAACTCTGTTCTCCATTTTCTCATTCAGCTGCTTAAACTAGCTCTGCATTAAACCCATTCAGTATGATATTCTTTTCATTCACATTAGATAAAGCATAATCATCTTACACTGGCAATAATGAAATATGTTAGCTACAGAAAAACATCAAGCAGCTGTGTTCTATACAGAAATGATAAAACCTGTGTGTTATCCTCCTCACATTCTGATACTGAGATATCATTAATACATGAACAACTGGATTTATCTGTGTTTTGCAGATATATTAAATCTAGCTATTTGTTTCTGTCTCTCTCTTCTGGCAGCCTGACAAATGAGAATCTGCTGACAAATCTGCTTTTGTTTTATTGTGAGAGGTGTTTTGTGAGAGAAAAAAACAATTAAAAGAAAAGGTAAGTTATATTATTTTCATCATTACTTCATTCTCCTGCATAAAATCATGTAGTTCATGCCCCATTCTTTCTCTGCCATAAAATAGTTAAAAATTAACAGCAACTTCTTTGCTCACTGTGAGAGCAACTGATGTTATCAAGTCTGCTGATTGGGTAAAACCACAAATTTAAAATGAAGACTTGGAAAAAAATGTTTAAATAAGGCAGAAAAAAGAAGTAGCAGGGGTGGTACATTGGAGAAAAATACTATTTTTTTTCCCAGGGTTTCACTAATTATAGTAACTCCAGAGATAAAGAAAAAAAAATTGGTTTAGTTACTGACCAAATAAATAAATTGTTTTAATAGCTTTTTTTCTTGGATGAAGTATAAGTAACCTCTGTAAGGGTAAGTTAAATTAAGCCGTGGCTTGATATTAGGAGCAAAAATTCTTTCCTGTGGTGAGACACTGGCACAGGTTGCCCAGAGAAGCTGTGAAGTCCCCCTCCTGGAAGAGTTCAAGGCCAGGTTGGATGGGGCTTTGAGCAACCTGGTCTGGTGGGAGGTGTTCCTGTCCTTGGTATTTGGAACTAGATGCTCTTTTAATCCCCCTCCAACCAAAGTCATTCTGTGATTCTATTATGTTTTCATATTCATAGTTAATTAACGAAATAAGAACATCTAGATAGCTATCTAGAATTATTCTCATAATAAAAACAAACAAACAAGCAAAGAATCAAAAAACCAGTCCAGAACTGTACACTATGACTATTTTAAGTGCCTGTTTTTTTATGAGTTCTCAAAGACAAGGTCAGAGACATTTATTTTATAAAGGACCTTATTATAGCGTCTGAGCTTTGCCATAGCAAATATTACAACTAAGAGGTGACACAACGTATGTAAGCTTTATTATAGTTTTGTTTTTCAAGACAAGTAGTTTTGTGAATTTTTTGTAAGATTGAGAGGGTATGGAAGAAAAATAAAGAAAAAATTAGTTTTAATTCCATTGAATAGCTTTAGCTATTTAATGATACCATATTTACACTTTTCATCAAATTGTTTCTCATTAATATAGATAATATTAAAAACATTTCTCTGAATCCTAAGACTATATACCACATGAAGTCACCATTGACTTTGTAAAATATTATTAGCCAGTACAGTCCTGGGAAAGCAGCATTTTCGTTTTAAATTTTTCTTATCTATTTAAGTATCTGATATGTTTAGAAAGAACAAGAAGTGGTAAGTTTCAAATCAACAGGTATAATGGAATTAAAATACGAACTGTAATTCTGAAAGTGAACCAAGATTATTGTTTTATTATGCAAATTAATTTATAACTTTCTTTATTATCATGAGATGTACTTGGAGTTTGATTTAAAAGCTGATATTAAAATGAAATATGTTTGCTGAAGCATATCAAGGTCATCTAACTGAAAGTTATACTATTTTAGTATCATTGGTGACAATGTCTTCCTGCTGTTTCAATACTAAACCCATTAATTTTCAAACTAACTGTATAAGGAAAATTTAATAGGTGTTATTGTTATGGAAATATGATGACACGTGGTTTCAAATTCCTCACTGAGAGAGGAAAGGGAAGAAATATAAATATATATATGTATATATATTTATTTTTTTTATTATTTGTCCATTGAAAATATTAGCCTTATTACACATTTGTATCATTTTTCCAAGTTTTGAATATATACTGAGAGGAAGATCGGTGTAAAAAAAAGGTCCTTTAAGTTTTTAAAGATCTACTGTTCAAAGTTGGTGAATCCTCTAATTTATACTATGATGAATTTAATGTCTTTACATAAAATGATGGGGGGTTTTAATTGTCTTACTGATGTTAGATTTTCACCTCTACAGGAGGTGAAAGAGCAACCTTGTTGTGTTAAAAAAAATGATCATGTAATTAATGAGTTTCTATAAAAATTGTAGCTATCACAGCTGAAACTTTTGCTTTCAGTTTGTACATGAAAAATAAGTATGTCTCAGGTTTGTGCCACCTATTCCTGAATCTCACTTTCCTGTAGCAATGTAAAAAATGAACAGGAAGGGTTGCAAGAATTAGTTTTATCTGAGTATTAATTTCATGTTAACACATTCATCATAGACTGCAGGTAATTTTTTATGATGTCATATTGATGCTAAAAGGAAAAGTTTGCACAGGGTGTCCACTTCTTAATATAGTCATCATAAACTCTTTTGCTGTTCTATGTGAAAAGAGATACAATGTCTCTCTTCTGGCCTCCAAGTTTTGTTTTCTGTTTTATCAGAAAGTGTAGTGTTACTTCAGGCTAGGCAATAGTGTTCAGCTGAATCATCAGGTTCAACCAAGATCAACAACAAACACTACAAGGACTACTACAAAACCTGAAAAGCACACCTGACTCTTACAGTGCTGCATAACATTAAAAGAACAAAAGTATGTAATTTCAAAAAGATGCAGTCTGCACAGTCTGTAAAGAATATTTTAGCATATGTATCCAGTCAAAAAAACCACAAAGTATTTATGTTGGCCTGGAGTTATATGTGTGTCTCTAATACACATATAAGAGATACACCTGTTCATGGTTCAAGATCAAGAGATCAATCTGTTTCTTGGTTCTGATGGGTTTGTCCTATACTTTTTGCTATTTATGTTTGTTTTTTTTTTCTGATACCACAATGAAGAAATCTGTAGCAAAACAATTTCCAAAGAAGAACAAATTTTAATTCAGGAAATAATATTTTAATTTTTTTTTTGTTTGGGATGGTTTTTCCCCTGTGTTATCTATGTGTAGGAGAAGAAAATATGCACCATCTTTAATTTATTTCTACAACCATATTACAATAGGTCTAGAAAGAACTTCCTAAAGGACCTTATTCAATATTATAATTTTTTTGTGTGTGTGTAATTGGGAAATATGTCCATTCCAGTGTCTTACTTTTTTTTTTTTTTAGTTTTTAGTTTTTTGTTCAGATTGTATATCCTTCATCCAGTGCACTAAATGCCAATGTACTGGATGGAATGGATAGAGATGAAATTTTTAATGACCACATATCAAAGTGAACCCAAGCTGAGAATGTGAAAAGGCTAGAAGCACATTTTCCAGTTGGTAAATATATCTTGCTAAATAGTGAGTCACAGAGTGGTTTAAGACAAGATCTTTAAAGATTATCTAATTCAACCCCCTTGCAATGGACAGAGACATCTTCAACTAGATGCTCAGAGGCCCATCCTGCCTGATCTGTAATATTTCTGGGTATAGGTGTTTTATCACCACTTTGGGCAACTCATTCCAGTGTCTTATTATCCTCACTGTAAAAAAAAAAATATTCCTAACATCTAGTCTAAATCTACCCTCTTTCACTTTTAAAACCATTGTTCCTTGTACCATCACTACAGGATCTGCTGAAAAGTTTGTCCTTATCTTTCACACAGGCCCCCTTTAAGTGTTGAAAGGCTGCAAGAAGGCTCCAGGGTGAACAATAAAACTTTTCTCAGCCTTTACTCACAGGGGAGATGTTCCATCCCTCTGATGATTTTTGTAGCTGTCCTCTAAATCCACTCTGACACCTCCACGTCCTTTTTTGTGTTGTGGACTCTAGAACTGGATTCAGCACTCCAGGTGGGGTCTGACAAGAGCAGCGTAGAAGGGCAGAATCATGTCCCTCAACCTGCTGGCCATGTTTCTTCTGATGCAGCCCAGCATACCATTAGCTTTGTGGGCTGAAATCTTACATTGTCAGCTCATGTCCAGCTTTCTACCCACCAGTACTCCCAAGTTCTTCTCCTCAGGTCTGCTCTCAGTCCCTTCATCTCTCAGCCTGAACCAATACTCGGGACTGCCCTGGGCCATGTACAGAAACCTTACACTTGGTCTTGTTGAACCTCATGAGGTTTACACGGGCCCACTTCTTGAGCTGGTCCAAGGCTCTCTGGATAGTATCCTGTCCCCTGTGTGTGTCAACCACACAACCCGATTTGGTGTCATATGCAAACTTGATGAGGATGCACTTGATGCTGCTGTCATTGATAAAGATATTAAACAGTACTGGTCTCAGTATGAACCCCTGAGGGACATAACCTTGGACAGCACAGATTTCTATCTGGACATTGAGTTGTGAAATCTGAACCTCAGGAGTCAGTGGAGGGGTCTTCCAGGCCACCTTGCAGACTCATATGCTTTTACATGACAACCTCATCACCTCCCATAGACTCAGATATATTCAGGTTCCTCAGGTGGTCATGAGCCTCAACTTTCTAGGACAAACCTTGATTCCCCCGTTCCTGCCTTGAAGCCTGTTCACTTGAGAGGTGTGGGAAGATACATTGCCAGAGAAGGTTGAAGCAAAAAAAGCTGTAGAGTATCTCATACTTTCTCTTGTCCATTTTTACAAGTCTTCCAGTCTTGCTCATCTGGAGGGTATATGCTTTCTTTAGCTTTTTTTTTCCTGACTGATGCGCCTGTAGAAGCCCTTCTTATTTATTACTCTCTGCAGCCCTCCATAATTTCGGCTCCATCTGAATCTTGACCTTCCTGACCCCATCCCTACGCAAACATTCAATGATCCTATACACTTCCCAGGATAGCTGTCCCTGCTTCCCACTGCTTGTGTATTCCTTTTTGCTCTTTATTTTGGCCAGCAGGCCTTGACTCATCCATCCTGGCCTCTTGCCTTCCTTTCCTGACTTCTTACATCTGGGGATTCAGAGTTCTTTCTCTCTATGGAAAAAATCCATACAGATCTTTCAGCTTTGTTCTGCTCTCTTGTCCCTAAGGGAAGTTTCCCAGGGGGTCCTATTGACTAACTCCTTGAAGTTCCTTATCTCATCCATCACTTCTCATTTGTTATAATCAAAATAGACCAAAAACACTATTGAAAAAGAAACCTTCTTAATTGAAATGTACATCTCTACCTACTACCTAAGAACACAGAATCTATAAAACTATGAATTTATAACATATTTTCCTTCCACCACTCATGACTCACAGTCTAGAGATTACAACAGTCTTTCCCTGGGGGAAAGTTTCCATCACCCTTCACTGCCCTCCATCTAAAGTCACATCAGCTTTCATGTGTGCCTTAGATACCAACTCCCTTTTTCTCAGCAGTCTAACTATCATGTACCCAATTAAGGTCAGAACAGTTATTCTTGACTTGTGTTTAGTTTTGAAGTTTTCTGCTTCAGTCTCACACCAGAAGATCTGGTATATCCAAAGATTTCTACCCTTTTCTGACTATAATAACATCTCTAATAAAAGAGATAGCTTTTATTTCAAGAACTTCCTTTCCTAGAACAGTTGTGCTGGTACATTTTATTATCTGAATGTTAAGTCATATGTGCTTGGCTATGTTTCATGGTTTTAAAAAGATATTTTGTTGTAGCTTTTCTGCTCAGATCAATTGTAAGCACAAGAAATCTGAATTTGCATGTTAATAAAGTGCTCAGAAAATATATTGTACAGTTTCAGGGCAATATCCTGACATAGAAACATGGAATGAGGTAAGCTCTCATGGATACATTTCAGTTGAGGCCTTTTCTGCAGTTATATTAGACATGCAGAATGCTTGAATAATTGACAGCCATAATATGAATACTAGCTAAAAAAGATGAGAGAGAAGGATAGATATTTATATACACTAAACCCAAAAATATTACTTTGTATTAACATGGATAAATATACATGGATCATGTATTTTATTGCTTCTTTTATTAGAGAGAAAAGGCTGCTACTTGTTTTAAACAATCAAAATATTGAAAAATAGGACATACATAAAAGCAATATGACATAAACCCAAAGTTTTAGCTTGTTAATCTTTAAAAACATAGTTTGAAATAACACAGGAGAATGTAATTAAATTTACATGAGCATGTATTACTAGTACATTGATTCATTGTGTACTAAATATTTGACTTCTTGTTAAGTATTTTTGCTCTCCAGGATCTATGAAAAATCTAAACAGGTAAAGGCCACCATAATTCAGATAAGGCCTGATTTCTTTCTCATTCCCCAGTGAAAGATCTGTATTATTGAATATTTTTCACTATTGCCTCTAATACTGTGTTCTGCATTGTGTATTAAATTTAATGAAAATATATATGATTTTAATATTTCAATAGACTTAGCATTTTTGGTTCTGACATGCAATAACAGATGGAGCTTGCCATGGTGTATTAATCCTGGTACCTCTGTGTCAGGCAACTAAAGATCTAAATCACATGGAAAATATTAACAAATCTCATAATTTTGCTCAAGATTTTATCTTTTTAATCATCAGGCATTTTGTGCTCTATAAAAGCATGCAAAATTGTTTCATGTAAGAGGCCAGAATTCATACTTTCTATGGGTTGCTTCTGTGTATGAGAAATTTCAGACTCTACATAGAAATGTTGACTTTCTCCAGGACTAGCTATCTTCAGCTAATAGTTCTGAACTCATATATGTATATTCATTTTCACAACTGGCACAATGAACTCACAATGCTGTTGTGTAATACTTCCTTTTCTAATAATTAATTCACAAGTATATTGGTATTATCATAAGATATAAACCAGTCAGATTTTGTTTGACCATTGCATGCTGTATTTCCTAAATACTTTAAAATAATGTTCTGCATAACAGCTGTTGTGTGTTCTTTCAAATTACTCTGAAAATTTCCTAATTAAGTACTTTTTTAGGAAAATAGACAAGATTTGTTACTAGGAGCTTAAAGCTTTTACTGCAGGAAAGATCCAAGTTTTGACATTCAGTGGTGCAGGAATTTTGCCAAAATAGGAGGGAGAAGAGGAAGAACATTTTTTCCTTAATCTGCATATATATCAGCTTCTTCACTTTGTGAATCACAGATATCAATCATTCATGTTCATCAGTGTCTCATAAATATGCATTAGAATGTTTGTTATACATGATTAAAGCTGCTATAAAGTTACAATACTGTGTTTTGGTTTTATCTCAGGTCTCTTTGTACTGAAAACTTCACTGGCTGTTACCATCTCAAAATCTGACATTTTCTGCTATCTACAAAGAACCAAAAATGCATATAAGCTTGCATGGATTTACACTCTGCATCCAAACTACTTAGCACTTTTAAAGTTTTTATAAGGAGATCCTGAAGGTTTTCTGTTTTCTGAGAAAATATTTCAGCAGTGTTCAAAGGCAAGCTCCAAGCTTTTAGAGATTAACTAGAAATAAGTGTATTTAGTATGTTCATTTGCATGCAGGTACTGGGGAGAATGTTGCTAGATGGGAAAATGCAAGTACATTCATATTTTCCCTGACTTGGTTTTGCTATTTTTATAGCTGCCCTTATGCTGCCATTTGGACTCACAGCCTCTGTGGCACTAAATTTGATAAAATACTGTGTGGAAAATACAGCTCCTTCTTGCCTAAAATCTTATGTTCTAGGACCTTGAACTGTCATCCCTCTCCTGAAGTCAGCTGTGTAGAATATGAAGCTTTACTGATTTTATTATAAGTACAGCTAAGAAAGACAAGCCTAAAATTTACATGGACAGGTTTGTGAAGCATTCAGAATATATTTCCCATCTGGAATATTAAAAAGCATTTTTTTTCTAGTACTCAGATTTTCTCTGCAAGGAGGTTTCTTCAAAAGTTCATGGTGCTTTTGCTGTCATCTGAAAAAAAGTAAGCGCTTCAGTTTTTGGCTCAGAGGCAAATGTTTTACACAGCCTGTCTGATCTAGATATTCTCAAGTACAAAACTTGATAAACCAAATGAAATTAGAAGTGAAAAGTAATTTTTTTTATTGTTCCACTTAATTGAATGAAGAATGCATCAATGAGTGACTAGTCTTGAGAAAACACCACTTCCCATATTTTACCATTATATGTTTGGCATTTTTTTTGTCATTATAACAATAATTATAATCATCTATCAATTGTGACAATTAACTCAATGAGTCAGTGAGACCAAAGAATGTGTCTTGCATTAAACTGAATGCCAGATTAGAGTTTTGTTTTTTAATACTCTGATATTAAATTGGAAAAACAAACATATGGAGGACTGCAAAGTACTGTAGCAAAGAAGATATACAAGTCTTTTGAATAGCAAATTGGTTGAGGACGGATCTTGTGACAATAGTCTATCAGCTGACATTTAGCCATATCTGACAGTGACTGGAATTTTCCACTCAGCCTAAGGAATAACAGCCAGGGCTTAACAACTTGCTTTTTTTTTTTTTTTTTTTTTTTGATATCTAATCTAAATTTCCATGTCTATAATGTAAAGCCAGTTTCTTAAACTGTCAATTGAGCATATGAAGAACCTTGTGACCTAGAACTAAGAGTCCCAGATCACCCTCTCTAGACTTGGCAAGTCCTACAAGCTTTCCTTAAATTTGTTCTAATAGATGTATAATATTTTTTTCTCACTGGTCCAGACTCTTGGAAAACTGATACCTCAAGCTGGTCACACTACTCCAGTTCCACCTTTACCTGTGGAAAAAAACATTTTAATTTGCTTAATTTCCAAGTAAGACCTTTCTGTATATCTTAGAATCTTGTTTTTCTTCCTCATAACAATGTGATACTGGTATTTCATATTCAACTTTAACTCTGCTATAACCTGCAGGTAATTTTCTGCAAAGTTGGTGTCAGTAATCCTCAATCCTTACATTTCTGTAAATTTTTATACCAGGGGTAAAAACCTGAATCTCATCCTAATTATATTTTCTATGTTATTTTGTAGACAGTTATATCAGTGAAGAGTCAGTTAAATTGTAAAATTCAGAAGTAAAATACACAGGTGATGGGGTGGAATTAAACTGTCAGTTTAAGAATTAAAAATTAGCTGAGCAAATCAAATCAATAAGTGGACATTCAACAAAAGTAGGGAGTCAGCTAAGCAGGATGAAAGGTAATTGCATTATAAAAGGAGTAATTAATGAATCAATAAATTAATTCTCTAGAGAGTGATGGGATCAGTAAAGTAAGGACAAGCAGACCTGTCATTATCAGTAGGCAGCCAACAAGGCATGAGAACAGCTACCTGGAGAAAGTTAGGGAGTGTTCTGAGTACCATCAGCAGCCACAGTAAGGTAGACTCCAGAACTATACCTTTCTTACTGTATTTGCCATTACAGCGTGCCACTGTGCTCCTGGGAGGAATTGTATTTTATCTACAGAAAAAAAACCCACCAACATTTCAGAGGAAGAGCTGTAAAAAAAGCCCTAGGAACAGCAATAGCACTTTGCAAATCTAAAGGTGTGTGAGCTACCACATCTTTTATTTTGCAGTATGTTTATTCAGTAGTGAAATTGTAATATTGCAATTCTATTTAGTTGTTAAAAAGCAACAATAAAGCTCAAGGTTTTTTCAGGAGCACTTTAGATTTTTAATCCTTTATATTACAAAATACAGTTTTGCTGTTTCCACTGTCTAATGTCCACCTTAATGTCTTCTGTAACTATGTTTTTAGACAGAAAAATAAGAGAACAATTAGACAAAAAAATGTTTTATGTGAGACACTAAGGCCATGGTCCGTTTTACTTGTCTACACCTGCTTTAAGTTTTTTTTAAATATCAGTAACTTTTCACAAGACTCACCTTGTCAACAAGTTAATTACATATTTTAAATCAACTATTCTGCATTTTAGCTTTGTATAGAACATGTGCAAGATTTTGAAGCAAACTTAGAGAAGTGTAGTGGAACAAAGCAATCAGACGCCTCTGATTACCGAGAAGTGGGTGTGAGCCGGTATCAAATCCACCTGTGCCCAATTCGGGCAGGCCCCCTATTGAGCATGTGCAAGACCAGGGGGCCAATAAAAGGTGAAACTCACAGCCACAGACTAGCTCGCTCTCAAGCACTATATTACCTTTATTGCGCCACTAGCGCTCATCGCCTCCAAGGTGAGGCTCTCTGTGGAGTCTTGAACCTGGGGCTTTCGGCATTGCAGTACTGGGTCTTAACCAGCTGCACCATGAGAGCCTCACCTTGGAGGCGATGAGCGCTGGTGGCGCAATAAAGGTAATACAGTGCTCGGGAGTGAGCTAGTCTGTGGCTTTGAGTTTCACCTTTTATTGGCCCCCTGGTCTTGCACATGCTCAATAGGGGGCCTGCCCGAATTGGGCACAGGTGGATTTGATACCGGCTCACACCCACTTCTCGGTAATCAGAGGCGTCTGATTGCTTTGTTCCACGACAGAGAAGTGTATTTTTTTACAAAAAAGCTAAATATTGTGAATGACTGGCAAAGGCTGTGTAAATTCCTTCATATATGTCTTCCAGTTAATTTAGCTGTCTGACTTTCAAAAGTCCTGTTATTCTCACTCTGCTAAAAGATTATCAATGGTATGGATTTGTGTGAAGAATTTGTAATGACCATTAGTTTCATGACTGCATTTACATAATTTTTTATTTCTCCTTGAAACCTAATTTTGGAATTGAACTACCTTCTCAGATGGTGGACAGCTACCATATTATTGTATATTACAGTACACAAAATTTCAAAGCTTAGAAATACCATTAATCAGGAATTAAATCCTAGATTACATACCAAATTTTTTAGTTTGGAAAGAAGTGTGATATCCCTCAAAACAAGTATAGCAACTGTATAGTTATATTTAAAATGGAAAAAAAATATAGCATCATTAACATACAGAAATGTTGAGCTAAGGGATTCAAAGAGTCCCATATTTGCTTTGTCATGGTGCCACAAGCAGCTGGTAGTCAGAATTTGTTAAAACTTCCAGGTCTTCCATGGGACCAGTACAGAAACACCAATTCACTTCACAAATGTCAAAAAGCAATGAAAATACTAACCTGCTGCCTCTAAAGTGCAAGGACAATAACAGAATAAATAATCAGGAAGAGAGCTAATAGGAAAATTTCTCATAGATTTTTCCATTTAGGAGACTTTAATTAATAAATGCCTTTTACTGAGCCTGAAATGTTTCAGTTAAAACACTTCAAGTTTAAAGTTTCCCTGTATCCAAGAACAGATTTTGTGTCTCTCTTTAAGCCATTCAATATAAGGGAAATCTGGGTTTCCTGCTCTAAGGTAGTCAGTCCATTTGGCAGCTCTGTTCCCAAACCACAAAAAAAGGAAATGCTTGAGCTTCCTTGCTCCCAGCAATGCCCATGAACAGTGAGTGGATCATGGCTCTGGAACAATCTGTAGGAAAGTGGAGTCTTAGAAATTAGAGTTACAACTTGGTCAATTGTGAGCATTGATTTATCACATAACTTTGCATTTGCATGGTCACTAATCAAAAAGAACAATGACAAATGTTACAAATCCTTTTCCTGATATCAAACCAAGCAATAAATAAAAAAAAATCAAACCTTTTCTTTTGATCTCCTAAAAGGGAATATCCTGATAGGGGACTTCAAACAATGTCGTGTGCTACATTTAAAATTTATATTTTTCTAAGCTTTTCAGAAAGTTTCAGAAATTTTTTGGTCATAATTATGAATTAATTCTCTCCTACATATACCTATGGAAAAATATGTATGTGTATACCTATGGAAAAAGTTTGGATTATAAGAAAGTCTCTCAAAAAAATAACAAACTTTTGTAAATGTTTCTTGCAAAAGTTGAAATAACATGTTTAAATGTTTTAAAAATAATTGGAGTTAATAACTTTAGATCTGTTCATTCTGTCATTTCCAGCTCTTGAATTCTTCCTTCAGTCAGTGAGGAGGGTTAATGATCACCTTTGTCCATGACAGGGCTATGTTATGCTCGTGCTATATTCCCAATCACTTATACAATGTAAAAGTCAAATTTTTTCTGAACTGACAATATTATTTACATACACCCTTATTGCCTGTCTAAGACAGCAAAGTAGAAATGGCACATGGGGAGACATAAGATGACTTAGGGATTTTGAAATGGATTTTAAAAGAGGAGCTTGGTTTCTGTAGATTCACTTCTCTCCAGTATATGTAAGTGTATATACATAAAATTATGAGATAAGTATTTAGAAATTAATAATGTTTCCTCTCAAGTAAACTTCCACCAAACAGGAATTTTATCACCAAAGGCTATATTTGGCCCTGTTTCTCTGATGTGACTGAACCTTTAAGTTCCCTTCTAACTTAACTCATTCTATAATCTTATATTGTCCATATTTTTTAATAAAACTTAGCTCCTACATAGAGCAATGTAGGAAATGTTGTTTACAGAGAAGAGAACTGAAATACTGTTTACAGAGCTAGATAAATGAAAGAACAATTTTTTGCAAATGTTTACTTGAAAGTCAACAATTTATACAGCTTTTTTAGTCATTAGGCAAGAATCATTTCTGTGTTTAAAATAGTTATTGAAACACAAGGGATAAAAAAGAGCATGTGACCACTCACAACCACTACTGAAAATATCCCAATAGTTTGAGTGTAATACTAAAAATATTCAAAATATTGAAGTGAACTTATTTGCAAGAATCTGTGTAGTTGCAATTTGCCAGCCCATAAAGTTTTCTTTCTCTTTTTCTCCTCTTTCTCTTTCCTCAGATACATTTGGAATATCACAGAATCACAGAATCATATGGATTGGAAAGGACCTCTGAGATCATCAAATCCAACCCTTGATCCACCACCACTGTGGTTACCAGACCATGGCACTGAGTGCCACATCCAGTCTCTTCTTAAAAACCTCCAGGGACAGAGAATCCACCACCTCCCTGGGCAGCCCATTCCAATGCCTGATCACCCTCTTGTAAAGAATTTTTTCCTAATATCCAACCTAAACCTCCCCAGACAGAGCTTAACTCCATGCCCTCTATCATTATAGTAGTTCTGAAAGAACTGTTAGCAGGATATTTTTTGCAAATATCACATACGATATATGTGAAAAATTAAACAAAAAAATTGTGTACAAATTGCATTTGGTGAGACAAGTAATTAAGTGTACGGAGTTTCAACATCCATTAAAATATCCAGAAGGCACTCTAAGATTCAGTGTCAGTGGTTATACTCTCCCTTCACCTGTCTTCTAAAAACTATATTCTCATGTTTTTGTCATTAATGGACATACATTAATGAAAAAGAGTTTGTCTGCCTTTCATACAGTTTTGTTTTGTTTTGTTTTTGCTAAACCCACCCATGACCAATCACTGGTATCTTCCATCTAGTTTATTTGCAAGCCATTTATATGTGGGCTCACTCCGAAGTGTGTTACAATTTCCTTCACTATACAGTCAGGCTGTGACCTACATCTGTGCCACAAAGAGATCTGAGAAAGACCACTCACTAAACAATTTCACTTTCATCTTCCTCATACTAATGAGGATCCACTGCTGAATTCTCAAAGATGCTTATAAGAGGATAATTTAATTTGTAATTGAGACATGTATGTTTATTTAGTTTCCTGTTCTGAATTCAAAATTTGTTGTTTCTTTTTTTTTTTTTTTTTATAAATCCATATTGCACAATGTTATTTAAGCATATCCATTTCTTCCCTCACGAGTATAGTTTTATAGTAAGACTGAAGTGTAGTTATGGGCTCATTTCAATTATGAGAAAAATATTTTTCAGAGTGTAATTATTTCACATTTATAGTCCTACCATTTGGTTTATATCCCAAAGTGCTCAAGTCCTATTTCTTGTTTAAAGTGTGTAAGGAATCTTGAGTATGTATTAACTCTGGATCATCTGTTATAAATTTGTGGGAGGCAGCGGAAGAAAATAATTACATTTCATGACACAAAATACAGGAAATTAGTCATAATATTAGGATATGCAAACAGTAATGCCAAACATCAACATTTACTTTATATTCCTCTATTAGCCTCTGTCCAAAGTCATCTTTTTGTTATTGTTTCCAAAGAAATGAATACAGTGTAAGCAATGAACATCAAACTTCAAAAGCTGCAGCTAAAATTTTAGTCTAGGCAATGTAACCGAGAATAAGGTATATTATATAAAATCTTTAGTAAATAAAATATTTAATCACATATATGATAGAAAATGTTGTCTTAATGAGCTAGCAATTCTAGATACAACTGTTTAATAGGTAGAAACTCCTAAAGTAATGAACATTCTTTTTATTTTGATATTTTAAAGTTATGTTTATAATTACAATATTTCTTCTAATATTATTGTTAAACTTGGTTAAATGTACTCTGACTACAGACACTTGCTTACAAGTGTTTGGAAAGATGAAAAGTAGTTTTAGTAATTGTCACAGTTTAACACTGGCCCTGCAATTAAACCAAATGACAGATGCTCTCTATTAATCCCCCTCCCTGATAAAGAAAGGAGAGAGAATAAAGGAGAGAGACTTATAGTTTGGAAACTAAACTGCACAGCTTTAATGAAACAGTAATGATAAAAAGGAAAAATTACTAAATATCTACAAATATACAGAAAAACAATACCACGTTCCTCCCCTCTTTCCACCGATAACTCTCACATCACCACTGAGGCTGCAGGGAAGCCCTGGGAAAGTCCAGGCTGGACTCCTGGAGTCAGCAACAGTTGGGAGCTGGAGGCAGGAACACACAGATATGGGCTGGCATGGATCAGGGCCATGGGCAAATGAATGGATGGAATTCTCCCAGGATGCCGAAGCAAACAGGGACAGGAGAAGGAAGGGAAGCAGGAAGGGCAGGAAGAGCAGGAAGGGCAGGAAGAGGTTTGACCCTCATGAGCCCTCAAATTTATACTGAGTATGACATGTATGGGATGGAATACTCTGTTTGGTCAATTCTGGCATCTTTCTTGTCTGGTCCTCCCCAAAGAAGGGCTGCAGGTGGGACCTCTTTATTCCTTCTGGAGGGTAAAATGTTCCTCAGAACTGAGCAGTGTCCTTGGCTCTGCACACCAGTCTCTGGCTGTAACTATAAACATCAAGTGTTACCAGACCTAGAAGCAGACACTGTCTGAGAAACTTGCTGTTAATTTCAGCAAGTGCAACTACTTACAAGAGACTTAGCTGAAAGCAAAAGTAGAAGACAGAAAATTGCCTTTATCCTGGCCCAAACCAGGACAGTAATGACAGTAAAGGTTAAATAAATACAGGTTGGAATTTGGTTAATTATAGCTGGCTGCCAGGTTCCCACCAAGATGGTATCTCACTGTCCCTTCTCAGCAGGCAGGGGAGAGAATAAGATCAATAGCTTATTGGATGAGATTAGGACAAAAAAAAATCCCTCATCAGTTACTGTCATAGTCAACATAGACTTGATTTGAGAAAGATTAATTTAACTTTTTTTTTCCAAATAAAAATAGAGTAGGGTAATGAGTAACAAAACCAAAGCACTTCAATCCCACCCTTTTTTCTTCCCAGGTTCAAATTCACTCCTTCATTCTCAACTATTCTACTCATCCACACCTTTTCTGAGTGGCACAGTGGGGTCGGGAAAGGGTCATTTCATTATACTTAGTCTCTGCTGCTCCTTTCTTCTCATACTGCTCTCCTTCTACTGCTCCATCATTGAATCCCTCCAATGAGATATAGTCCTTCATGAACTGCTCCAGCATGTGTCTTCTCCATGATCTGCAGTCCTTCAAGAAGGGCTCCATCATGGTCCTTTTCAATAGGATACAGTCCTTCAGGAATAACCTACTCTAATGTGGGCCTCACATGCACCACAGCTCTTGCCAGGAGCCTGCTCCTGTATGGAGTCAACATGGACTGCATCTTCCTTCAGAGTGTGTCCATCTGATCAAATCTAGGGTTCTACATAGGATATGATGTTTGTATCTGCTCCAGCATAGTCTTCCATGGCTGAAGAGGGACAACTGTTTTGCTATGGTCTTCACCAGGGGAATCTCTACCCCAGAGTCTGGAGCAGATCCTCCCCTTTTTCTTTGGCTGTGGTGTCCGCAGGGCTATTTCTTTTACATTTTTCTTACTCCTGTCCTGCACATCTACTGCTAGAAATGTCTTGCACACGTTTTCCCACAGGTGCCTCACCCATGGCCAAGGGGCAAAGCCATGACCTATGGTAGGTCACTTAGAGCTAGCTGGAATCAGCTGTGTTTGACATGGGGCAGCCACCACCCATCCTCATAGAGGTGACCTTGCAGCCCCCACTACCAGCACCTGGGCACCTGTACCAAATACACTGTGGCTATCAATATTTTGAGTGTTCTTAACATATTTCAGTGTTTCATAAAAAATTTAAAATACTGAGAACAATATTTACATTTTATTCCCCAAGTCAAGTTTTCTAGCAAAATGAATGATCAATCCTGTGTCAACTATGATCTATGAGGGAATGTTGACATTAGAAGGTGGGGTATATTACATAGGTGCATGTTTCTGTGATAGAAACGGGGAAATCGCATCACAGAAGTCTCAGTTATAAGACAGCTGTTAAAACACAAGAAATATTTCTTCTTATTCATATTGGATAGAGGAAGAAAGTAATGTTCTCAAATTGTAACTAGAGATTATTAGATAGATAGGAAAAAAAATGCCTTTATAAAGCATAGTAAAGCACTGCTCTTTACATTTGAAATAGCTACTGGAGAATATGGGAAATACTTGAATCTTCAAGAAAATATTGAGTGAATGTGCCAAGACTGATAATTTTATAGCTCTGTGGCTGATAGGAAGAGGACCTGGGTGTACACTGAGGGTGTATAAATGAACATTTGTAATACACTTCCAGATCTATTTATTGTCACTTCTGGATATTATCTCTCACCTATACCTTTTGTCTTTTTATGATTACAGAAATAAACTCCATATTTTATAGTATATGTGTACATGGGCCACAGACAGAGTATAAATTCAGTTGAAATACAGCCTCACAGTTCTATTCTCTGAAGAAAATAATCAATGCTAAGGCATAATATTATCTTGAAAGAAATCATTCTCTGGAAATAATCAGTAACACATGAGCCACAAAAACATTCTCAGCCTGAGAACATTTGCTCAGACTATTGAAATCAGCAAGTCTTCAGATAATACATACCACAATGAACTAAAAGCTATTAGGTTAACAATCAAATTTTTGCTATCAGCCATTCAGGTAAAACATACATTTGGCCTTTATGATTGTGTAAAGACAAAAGAGGTACTTAAGCCTTCCAAACCATGAATGAAGTACCTTAATGACCCTGTAAACGTCTAAGTCTGCAATAGAGGACACACCTCTGGTCACAACTGAAAGTAATCTGAATGCAAAAAGCTGGAATATTCTTGACATGTTAAGGAGTTGACAAAGAGACGGTGTGCCTGCAAGTGCTTTTTTTGTGATAGTGTAGTGCATTGTTTTCCCTTACCCCACCCAGCTGTCCGGCTTATCCTAGATGGAGCGGGCATTAACACAGACAGAATTGTATAGTCTGATAGCCTGAGTCTGAAGACTTGTTTTTAATGAGAATGAAAAGAAAGATGCCTGTTCAAGCCTCAGCAAAATCCAGAAAATTCTGATCTTCCCAGTCATTTGCCTCTGCATCATTATTTTTTCTGTTAATAATCACCAAAAGTTTTAAATTATTCTGCAAGAGTTTGGAAAATACAAATTCCAACCTCGAAATAAAACCTCCTGGAGGAGTAACATTCGTTGCCAGTGTATGCTATTTCAGCACCTGTCCTGAGAACCATTATTAGGAGAGAAAATACGGAAGGAGAAGAATATGCACCAATGTCAGGAAAGACAGAGTCTTTCAAATCTGTTTTTCTGCATTAAAATAAAATTAATTCTGTTTCTCTCATCGTCTTTTATTCTCTTCTCCTCTCATTTTCTTTCTGTCAGGAAAGAAAAAGGAAATATAACGTCTATGCAATATCATTTTTTTTACTCCCTTATGTCTGATAGAGACACAGAAATAGCCCTCTAGTACTGGGAATTCCTAGGGGTAGATTATAAGAAGGAAGTTTTCACAACATTTCACCTAACACCTTTTCACAGTTATATTACTGAATTTATTTAAGTTCAAATGGTATTAAGAATGGATATAAACTTCTTTTTTAATTCACTGTTTGCCAATTATTAGATTCATTCCCTCTCATATGCAGTTATGAAATGAGAGTAAGAAAATTTTGCTGAGATGCTTTTAAACCAATTTTAAGCCCTCAGTCTCTCTTACTTGGTAACTATCAGACTCTGTATCTAAACTTGCCTTTTTTGACTCTTTTTATCACCATATAGGTCTAAAATCTAATTTTAGTACTTAAGATATTTAAAATTTTATTCCTGTACTGAAATGTTTAGGAATACTAGTCATGTCTACCTGCATGACTCCTTACCTTGCACTCTATCATCCATTACAGTAAGGTGTTCTAGTTAAAATTATAGACGTATTTCCTGGGGAAAAAAAGACCATAGCCACTTCTCACACTTCTGAGGTTTATCTAAGCTTTTAATATATCCATCTAGAGAGAGTGAAAGTCTAAGCATAAGTATTGTATGGCTACAAAGAAAAGAAGAATATTCATTCTGAACCAATACTGCCTTTTTCCCCCCTTTTCTTCTGTCTTTCTTATTTGTTTATTAGATGGCTAAAGATTTTTTTCCTGTATTGGTTGAATCTATTAATGTTGTCAATGTTTTATATATTTTTATATATATACTTGCAACTATATTTAAAAATATAGTTTAAAACCACAAAAAAAAAACCACAAAAAAATCCCTAAAACCAAAACAAAACCAAAAAACAAGAGTGTAGTTCTTCTAACAGCAAGGGCACCAGTTACAGTATATGAGAATGAGAATAAAGTCTCTGGTATAAATCAGGCAGAGCAGTGATTATTCACAGAGATTTAAGTGGATATTGACCTAATAGACATATCACTGCAGTGCTATTCTTTTATGCTTCTTTGTCAAATCAGATTTTGAATTCTACATTCTATTGCATTTCTTACATTTGAAAAAAATTGAACCTCTTAATTTGAAGGGGTGGCCCTTCCCCAAGTCAGAGTAATTTCAGAATGCAATCTTTGAGCATGCTCAGACATGATGTCTCCCACTGACAATTCAGTTGCTGACTCCCTCAACTCTTTTATGCAGAATAGGAAGGGCATGGTACCTCGGAAGGTTCAAGACATGGAGAGTGTTTATGGAGTGAGTTATTCACTGCCCACCCAAGAAGGTTTAAGATTCTACTATGACCAGCTAGGGATAACAGTCTGATTTGTGTAAATGAGACTATGATATCATGAAAAAGATGATCACCAGAGAATAGAAAGATCAGACAGAGAAACCATTAGAGTAAAAATTTTATTGGAGTACCAGCACTTGAAAGGCAGTAAAAAAATAGACAAGTTAATGGAAGTGCATTAGAGTTCATTATTTTTTAATAGACTGGATTGGTATCCAGTTCTGCATAGAAGTAAAATTTTTCCATTGGTTATGTCATACCTCACATTTAAAGAATAAAAACAAAACAAAACAAAACAAAACAAAACCAACAAGAAACCCCAAGCAAATAAAAGATGAGAAAAACCCCAAAACCAACAAACCAAAAGACAACAAAAACAAAGAGAACTTGATCTACTCAAGCTATTAGAAAGAAAGAACATATTTTAAAAAAAATTGTCACAACTGGAAAAGATCTCTCAGATCACTGTGTCCAGCTGTCAACATTCCCCCCAGATAAAATATATGTGTCAACACCTGTATCATCCACTAGAGCATGTCCCAAAGTGCCTCATCAACACAGTTTTGAAATAACTCCAGGGATGGTGATTCCACCACCTCCCTGGGCAGCTCATTCCAATGCCTATCTACTCTCAGTAAAGAACTTCTTCCTCAGATCTAGTCTAAACCTTCCCTGATACAACTTCAGGCCATTTCCTCAAGTTCTATCATACACATGAGAGAAGAGGCCAGCACCCACGTCCCTGCAACCTCTTTTCAAATAGTTGTAGAGAGCAATAAATTCTCCTCTCAGCCTTCTCTTCTCCAAACTAAACATTCCCATTTCCCTCAGCCTCTCCTCACAGGACCTGTTCTCCAGACCCATCACCAGCTTGGTTGCCCTTCTCTGAATTCACTCCAGCAGTTCAATGTCTTTAGTGAGAGACCCAGAACTGAACACAGTACTCAAGGAGCAGTCTCACCAGTGCTGAGTACAGGGGCAGGATTGCTTTCCTTCCCCTGCTGGCCACACTATTGTTGATACAAATGTCAGTTTTTCTTGAACTGAATATATTTATACACAGAAATAATAGAATCATAGAATCGGCTGGGTTGGAAGGGACCTCTGAGATCAAGTCCAACCCTTGATCCACTACCGCTGCAGTTACCAGACCATGGCACTGAGTGCCACATGCAGTCTCTTTTTAAATATCTCCAGGGATGGAGAATCCACTACTTCCCTTGGCAGCCCATTCCAATGTTTGATCACCCTCTCCATAAAGAAATTCTTTCTAATATCTATTAGATATTATCTATTCTAATAATTAATTTCAGTACATGTGACATAGAAAGTCAGTAGGATATATACAGTAACATTCTTTCTATACTCTTCTCTGTAGTAGTTTGTTTGTTTGTTTTCAGCTGGGGGTGAAAATAGTTTTGCCCAATATGCCATGTATGACTAGATAGTTTGCAGCACAATTTAAAAGATTTTACAGCTGATGATACTTCAGACTAGTAGTTTTGTAATACCTCAAATATGAGGGTTAGATGGATTCAAAAGTAAGAGATAATCAGACACTCAAACCTTAATTGTTTTTTTATGTCACTGCGGTGCAAACCCTTGACCTCAGAAGAATTGAGTATTTCCCTTTGTTATACTTTTTGTAATAAAGTGACTTGGTGAGGAGGAAAAAAATAAGAGGCATAAAATTCTGGCACAAAGATATCTCAGAGGACTTTTAACTGATAGAGAGCTAGAGAAAAAGTCTGACTTTTGACCCTGCAAGATGAAATTGGCTCTTTATTATGGTTTTAGTTAGCTTCTATAGTGAGAATTAAAAAAACCAAAAAAAAAAAGTCTGCATTTTACACTGAATATGTCTTCCTATTATTTCTGACTTAGAAGATTTAACAACTGTTTTCAGGTTCTCCAATTTCGCTTTTACATTTCAAATGAGATTTTGTAGTAAAGCATATTCTGATAGTTACAGGGTAATAGACTGTCATACTTTTACTTAAGTTTATTCTGCTGCAGATGGTGCACTTCAGTTTTGACATTTGCTACATAATGTTTCTGTTTTCTCTCACTCTTTCTATTTGTCCAGGAGCTAAGGTGAAAAATAAAGGCACACAATGAAATAAGCAGAGGCCTGTTGTCCAGATTCAGATTAATGACTGAGCTCAAATTTCCTCATCATTTGCAGCATCTATGGGTTCATTCTCAGTTTGTGCTTTGTAGAATGTGCCAAATGTTTCTTTAGATGCAGAAAAATTATTTTGGTTTCACAAATGAATTCTACTTGTTTAGGCACTATAGAAACAACTTGCCTTAGACTTTTGTGTTAGTAAAATCATGCTCATGCTCTGGTACAGACACCAAGAGAAGATTTGGAACAGTTCTGAGTTCAAAAACTTTGGGGTTTGTCGTTTTTTGTTTTGTGTTCTTGTTTTGGTGTTTTTTTTTTGGAGGGGGGGGTATTTTTCAGTTGGTTTGGTTTTGATTTTGTTTCTTTTTTTTTTGTTTGTTTTTTTTTTGTTTTGTTTTTTTTGTTTTTGTTTTTTTTTTGTTTTTTGTTTTTTTGTTTTTTTGTTTTTTTGTTTTTTTGTTTTTTTCTCTTAGCAAAATGTGCTCATCATAGAATATCATAGAATAGCTAGGGTTGGAAGGGACCTTATAGTCCCCCATGAAAACCATGGCTTGTGAATGCAAAGCAGCTCATGTCTGCCTAGAGAGGGCCTTATCGACTTGGTCATCCTGGTTGGGTGGCCTGTAATACACTTGCCCCTGACTTTCCTTTAATCCTGACCCCTAGGGTCTTTGTCAGCTCCTCCTTTGTCAGCCATCCCCAGACAGACCCCAGCTGAGCATTGATGTGGAGAGCTACACCCCCTCCTCTTCTGCCTTTCCTGTCCTCTAGTTTACACCCAGCAATCCCCATGCCCCCATCACAGGAGCTGTGCCACCATGTGTTAGTGATACCAGTAACATCACAGTCCTGGAGGAAGGTAGATGTGTAACTTGTGTTGTTTATTCCCCATGCTTTGTGCATTTGCATAGAGGCATTTGAGATGTGCCCCCTTTGGAGCAGTCTTACTGGCATTTCTCTACCTGTACACACACCTTCCTCTTGGCCTGTGATTCTCTTCCAGGCCCAGGCCATCTCTTAGTGCCTTTGTCGTGTTTGTGGGTTTACAAAACAGTTAAGAAAGAAAGAGTGACTACTTTGGAGTTTGGTATGAGAGGATCTATATATACAAGTATAACAAAATTTCAGATTTTTTTGTTTGTTTAAACTGGTTATATTTTTTAAAATAAAAATATGTGCACTTTAACCATGCTAGGACGAGACATGTTTAATATAGGCCAGCTGAACTATAAACCACTTTTCCTGCCATATTTTGTTGCACAAACTTCAGTTAACATGATAAACACCTGCCTACAGAAGATACTATAAACTATCAGATATTTTTAAACTTACGCTGCATGTACCAAGCTAAGGTTTTTTGTTCTGAATCCTCTTATTTCTGCTGTTCCAACATAGGGAAAAAAATGTAAAATAGAAAAAGCCAAAGAAACGGTTTTCTAAGTTTATCCATCTTTTGCTAGCTTCATCTATTTAAACTGAACTGAAAAAACCCACAACTCTTTTCCCAGAAGAGTACTGAATAAAAAAATTTTAAAAATCATGTTTTCAGTCACAATATACAGCTTTGACTCAAATGTTTTTTAATTGTTTTTCCTGTTGTTGCTTTGTTGCTCACTCTAAAATGGTACTACTGGAAGCATATTTTAATTCAAATGACTGGTTTACGTTCATGGTAATGGTTAAAATAAAAACAGTTTTTAAGCACTCTGTAATGTTTGTTGGAAACAAATTGTGAGTCCTGTAAGGATTTTAAAATACTTCAAGGACAGGCTAATACATGGCAGGCATCAACACAGTCCTGTCTAGAATCTTACTATCCACATGTGACAGAATACATAAAAGGCAACAAAAACAACCACAAAAAGAAAAACAGACTTTGAGTTCAAGATAAAATAAAATCTGTTGAACAGACCACCTTAAATGCCACTGGCACAATGTATTAAAATACTTCACATGTTGATCTAAACTCTGTCCTCAAACAGCATAGTTGCTGCATGTCTAAAAAAAGTAAAATATATTTCAATGAAGAGAACATCTTTGAACTCAGAGAAATATCCTCCAGACTTGAAACCATAGAATGAGCTTTAGGAAATCCTAAGGAATAAAGAAAGCCAAAAATTTAGCACTGATCTCATTCTAAATTCTCCATGATTCAGTTCAGGGAAAGAGTTGCAGCACAGTATCTACTTCAGTGCCTTAACCTATCTGAGTATACCTTACTAATTGACTATCACCTTTTTCTCTCTTGTAGTGCATATTGGATTTTCTTTAAAATGACACAAAGCAAAAGCAGTAATACGGAAGTGGGTAAGAGAGACATGAGAACTTTTCCTCAGTGACTACAGAGAGAAGTTTAATTGGCACAAAGAGCTAACATCATAGTTAGAATTACCAGGTAATCAGATATCCTTGCTAACCTGAAGCACCTGAGTTAGTCCATTGATTTGAGACTCTAAATTTAACCTTAGAACATATGTGAGAATAGATTGTGATTTCTTACAAAATGCTAATTATTTACTACAGATTGTTAAGGATAATATGAGCTGCAGTGATGGCAATTTGCACTTTACTCTTGAACTTTTTATTAAATATATATTAAAAAAAATATTTGAAGTCATAAGTTCTGAAATCATAGGAGATCACTGGCTATTGTTGGAGTAAGGAATGCTATACTAAAAGAGAATTATTCTCTGTGTTCCCTGTTAATAATGGTCTTTTCCTAAGCATCTGTTCCTACTGGATAGTGTTAGAGACACTGCAGTGGAATGAATGGGTGCCTGTCTGGCCCATTTGCCAAGTACTGCTGTCAGGACTATTAACAGTATGTCATATCTTTTTGTGACTGAAAATTTACTCCTGCCTATTAAAAGAGAAAAATAACCAACCAACCAACCAACAACAACAACAACAAAAAACAAAAAACCCCCAAGAGAATACTTAATAAAGTTCTCAAAATCTGCCTAATAAATCTAATGTGCTGCAAAAAAATTCTGATACTTTATATTTCCCTAGAGAAGAAAGTAGAATTAGTCTAGGTGAAGACAGCTTTAATTAAATAAAAACATATTAAACCCAGGAATTAGCTACAGATACTATCTTGTATTGGTTACATTACAGAGAGGAATAAAATAACATTAAGTAATTTGCAGTGAAATGTGCATTCACTTGCAAAGTTTTCATTTGTTTAATGTATGGATGCACATACTGAGATCCCAGTCTTTCTCTCACAAACCTTTCAGAGTGATATATTCCCAACAGTAAATATAAAAATAAAAATATTTTTGAAAAAGTCACACTTTCCCTGAGCTTGTGAATCCTGTGATTAGGGAGATTCCATCATGTGAAGCTCAGTACAGCTGCTGGATGTGTGAAAACAGGTATCCTAAATGTCAAGTGGCCTCAAGGAAAACTTAGTTTAGAGATCATGTTCCATTCATGAGAATACTTCTCCCAAACACTGGGGAAAAAGAGTATTGCTGTTAGAAACAAATGGCAACAATAAGAATTAGGAAATAAATATATAACTTTCTTGATTGATTTACCATCTTGGCTGTAATGTGGGAAAAAAACCCCAACCAAACAAACAAAAACAAACAAAAAAAAACCCCAACAGTTTTTAATTTGAACTGTTTTTAAAAGTTCAGCTCTTCCCAATCACATGGATATAGGCATAAAATCACTGTATGAATCAGGCCTAACAGAAATCCTTGATAACCTGGATTAGTCAGTCTGTTTATTAATTTTCCAAAAGGTTGTCATTTTGCTGCTACTCTGATGGCTTGAAGGTTGTGAATATGAGACCCGTTCTGTTAAAAAATACTGATAAAGTCTTTCTTAGTTAGAATTACTGTAATAATTATGTTTATGTTTGAAAAATTATGGACAACAAAGCTATGCCCCAAGGTATCCTAACTACAATGCTGCTTGCATTGAGGGTGAAGAAGCTCTGGATATAGACAGTTATGAAGTCTTTTTTTTCTTTTATTATATAACTTCTTACATGTAAAAATGCTTTGATTATTAAACTACTAAAAGGTTCTGATAACTTAATGTGATTTCTAATGATACTGGTATCTTTATTTTATCTATAAATAAAGAAACAGTATTTAGGAAAAAGACATATATATTTATACAGCTACAAACATATGTTTTTCCACATACATGTTTTATTTCTATACGTTTTTTATTCAAGTTATTGTTTCCATGATTTTTTTTTATTTTTCTTTGACACAGAAATGAAAGTTTGGGGTGATTAGTCTAAGCTTGACACGTTTTATTTGTTTAATATATTTATTTTCATAGGAATCTTAAAGGTATTAATTGCCTAGGACATGCTTCTTCCTGACTGTCCAAATTATTTAGCCAATTTTATATAAGTATTTTAGAATCATACCGTTATTGCTATATATTCTTACAGTTTATTTTCATAATCATTTGCTGAACTTAATTATTTCTGTTAAAAAACATGGGCATCCTAAATTCATACTTTTTTTTCATTGTGGATAACAGAATGTGCTTGTTGTAATCACTTTAGATTGACAAGGCAGCTATAATGTGTTTCAGTCTGTATCAGCATTTCTACAATTTAATCTGTTTATGTGAAATTAAATTCCATACAAAATTTCCCTGCTTCTGTTTATGAAAAAATAAAATGTCTTAATGTCAACAGTGTCTTTCTAAAATGTAGCAAAATTGGAGACACAGCTGAAAAAAATAAATTGTTTTGAGTAGAAGCACAGTTAAGCCTGAAATACAACCTCAAAGACAGTTGCTGGACTCTGTGTCTCAACACTGGAAGCCCTAGAAGCTGCTAAACGAAAACAAAACCTTTTTATTGCTGAAAGTGGTGCTCATACACCAATGTTGCCAAATGGACGGTATAAGACTTTGGTTTTATAAAAATAGCTTGATTGTGGTTATTTGTTTTGCTTTGGAGTAATTTCCTACTTAAAACTCACATCTGAAGTTTCTGAGAGTAGCTGAATGAGAAATATTTTATAGTCGTGTTATTGTTGTTTAATGTTCTGTTTCAATCAGGAAATGAAAATCCAGTTTCTAGATGACTCTATGTCCCAAGTACTTTGGAATCAGAAAACAGCAATTTGAGAACTTGTGTTCCCTAGCCATGGCAACAATTTTCCTCTTGAGAATAATTTCTAGTTGAGTAAGTATAAATCTTATCCATTTTTTCTGGCTTGAGTAAATGTTTACCTTCTCATTTTTACAATTAAATGGAAATTGCCACCAAAAAATTAGAGCTTCTTGATGCCTATGACCTTTACCAATTACCATATCCTTAAACTGCAACAAAGCAAATGTAGTTGGAAAGAAACACATTCTCCCATACTTAGCAACTGTTGTCACATCTGACTATCTGTTTTACTAGGAAGTGTTCTCCTATAATACTTAATCAGATTTTAAACAGAACTACTACAAAAGAATCACAATTATTTTTATTTTTAATTGTATTTTTGTCTTGACTTTTCAAATATGTTTATGATATCTCACTGTGTGTGTAAATATGTATTAACATGTATTAACATACTTTTAGTAGAATGTTTTAGCTAAAGAATATATTTTCCTTTCAAGTAAAACCAAAACACTGCACTTAGTAGCATATTATTGTGGACTTTATCCTTATACTTTTTTGGCTCAAATAATATTCAGATTTCATTGAAATCTGTTCAAGTATTCACTGAATCAGACTCATTTTGTAATGTTAGAGTTGGAGAAACAAGTCTTTTGAAAAAGAAATCCTGTTATGAAAGAGCCTCTTTATTTCCAAAGGGAGAAGCATACAGAATGTCTTGAAGTAGACTGAATATATATATATACATATATATACTGTTGATTTTTAAGAAATTCCTATCATCAGTAACAGATAATTTTAAATTTATTTTCTAGAGAACATATCTTTCCATTATTCCATTATTCTATTATTATTCTATTGGCACAGGTTGTCCAGGGAAGTTGTGGATGCACCCTCCCAAGAAATCCTCAAGGCCAGGTTTGATGGGGCTTTGAGCAAGCTGTGGGAGGTGTTCCTGCTCATGGCAGGGGGTCTGAGCTTCAGGTCCTTCCAATCTATTCCTTGAATCAGAGAAGAAACCTGATTTCTGCAGATTATAATTGTCAAAAGAATTTGAGCCACTACTGAGCCTCTGAAAGTAACTATTACTCCTAATTTTTATTTTGAGTCATCAGTTTTAATTATATATAATTCAGGTCGGACATCATGTATTGCATTGTATTAATCTATTAATATTCTAATTAATTAGCCTTATGGGGTTTTTTTTTTGTGAAATAAGGAGATTTCAGGTCCAGGAGATTTCAGTGCTTTAGCTGTCCATTTTTAAAATCTGCTATTACCTACTTCTGCTCAAGGTATATGCTGTCATTCTGATTTTCTAATACCAAAATCTCAAATACTGTTTTACTGATTTACCAGGCAATGTAGGAAACGCATCCCCAACCTAAATATTAGTTTAAGGGGTTGGGCTTTTTTAAAAATTCATTTAAATTTTGTTTGAGTCTGTTTATATCAGTCATGAATGAGTTTTTTTTCTATACATATATTTTGTCACACTTAAACAGGTTTCTACAGTTGTATCATAACATAGCATAGCAAAATGACACCCCCGCTATTTTTAGAAATTTTAGAGAAACATTTTAAAGAATAATAATTTGTGATGAGCAAATCAAACTTCAATACTTCATGTTTAGTGTTATTTAAAATTCAGGCACTGATAAAACATGAAAATTAAGCATGGTTTCAAACGCAGCCTATGCTTATCTATACAGCCTGTGATATTTGGACAGTTTATTAGAGTTTGCAAAACTGATGCAAAGAGAGAAAGAAGAACAAAATAAGCACCTCATTTTAGACCCTACAACCCAAATATTAATTTTGAAAGAGCCATTGATGCAACACATTTTTACATTTTCATTACCTATTCTTTCTTCAACTTAGTTTTTTATTTTTATGGTAGTTTTGAATTACAAAACACATTCTCCATTGTTTTTTCCAGTGCTGGTGCACATTCATTTTTCTACATCTGGACACAGGGATCATTACTGGGACAACCATTATTTCATGCTTTTTTTTGGGGGGGGTGATTTGGCTGCATCCAGTTGGCAGCAGGTCACTGGTGGTGTCCCCCAGGGATCAGTGTTGGGCCCAGTTCTGTTCAATATCTTTATTGATGATTTAGATGAGGGGATCGAGTCCATCATCAGCAAATCTGTGGATCAGCTGGAAGGCAGGAGGGCTCTGCAGAGGGACCTGGACAGACTGGAGAGTTGGGATGATCCCAAGGGGATGAGGTTCAACATTCCAAGTGCCGGGTCCTGCACTTTTGGTGACAAGAACCCCCTGGGGAGCTCCAGGCTGGGGACAGAGTGGCTGGAGAGCAGCCAGGCAGAAAGGGACCTGGGAGTCTGGATTGGCAGGAAGCTGAACATGAGCCAGCAGTGTGCCCAGGTGGCCAAGAAGGCCAATGGCATCCTGGGCTGGATCAGGAAGAGCGTGGCCAGCAGGTCCAGGGAAGGGATTCTGCCCCTGTGCTCAGCCCTGTTGAGGCCACAGCTTGAGTCCTGTGTCCAGTTCTGGGCCCCTCAGCTCAGGAAGGAGATTGAGGTGCTGGAGCAGGTCCAGAGAAGAGCAAGGAGGCTGTGAAGGGATCCAGCAGAATTCCTGAGGGAGCTGGGGGTGTTGAGGCTGGGAGAAGAGGAGGCTCAGGGGAGACCTCATCACTCTCTCCAAACTCCCTGAAAGGAGGTTGGAGCCAGGGGGGGTTGGGCTCTTTTCCCAGGCAACTCTCAGCAAGACAAGAGGCAGGGTCTCAAGTTGTGCCAGGGGAGGTTTAGGTTGGAGATGAGAAAGAATTTCTTTCTGGAGAGGGTGATCAGCCATTGGAATGGGCTGCCCAGGGAAGTAGTGGATTCTCCGTGTCTGGAGATATTTCAAAAGAGCCTGGATGTGGCACTGAGTGCCATGGGCTGGGAACCACGGGGGGAGTGGATCAAGGGTTGGACTCGATGATCTCTGAGGTCCCTTCCAACCCAGACAATTCTGTGATTCTGTGATTCTGTGATTTTCTGCCATTTGCTTGTGAAGCTTAATGTTTTTCTCAAGTTCTGTGAAAAAATTTCATGTTCCAAGTGTTTTTTGTCTCTGTGCATGTATGTGCATACATGACTAGAAACAATATATAAGCAGAACCTACTTGCCTAAACTGTGAGGTTTCCTCCTGAAAATGTAAAAATGTCACTGTAGAGCTAGCGTTGTATCACAGTCCATAGGTCATATTATCAAAGAAATGTGCTATAAGAATTAGAAAATGATGGCAATGTCTGCTCTGTGGACAGTAAGCTGTGGTGGGCAATCACTGCCTGTGAGGCTGGAGCTGTAATTTCTCCCTCCTGTACCTTGCTCATAATGAGTCATAATGAAAAGAGAACATTTAGCATTTTGCTTGTTAGCCTTGAGCTGGGTACTGTTAGAAAAAAAAAAAAAAAAAGGAAAAAAAATCCATTCTAAGTACAGTTACTTAAATCCAAATTATGGCACAGAAACAAATGGCCATTAAGTTGTGACTATGATGATCATTATCTGAGAGACACTATTTCTAAATATCTTTATGATTAGAGCAAGTATAAATTGATGAGGCTGAGAAGTGGGATGAAATAGTAGGATAGAGAAAGCTAAATTAATGGCACAATTAAGCACAAGTCAACACGCTATGAAGTGCCTTTGCAGGAAAACAATTTCTTGAAGACTGAGGGTGAAATGTTTTAAACAGTACAATAATGTTTATTGTTTTAAAAGCACTGATTAAAATGATAGTAGTACAACCACTTTGGTGTTACTAGGACTGAGGAAAGATTTATTGTCTTTTAATAAGCTCATCTTCTATTAAGACTTAATTGGAACTAAGTGATGACTCCCTTATTAATCTGTTTTCAGACAGTACTTCCAGAAAGTGGGATAGTCACAATAAAATAACAAGCCAAGCAAAAAAATTACACAAGTCTTTACTTTTGTTAGCAAAACTCTTTTCCTTACAATTTGCACTTACAGAATGAGGAGAGCACCAACTACCTTGAATATTTTAAACTCAAAATGTTAAGTAAAATTTTCTTATTTATTTGGAAGGAAAAACTGACCTTTTCACCACAGCACACATCATTTAAGAGAATTTTTTTGTTCCTTAGGCTTTGTTCTGAATATTAGCAAAGTACTAAATGGTGATGGTTTTTACAGATGTGTTACAGTGCCTTCTTCAGTGTTGCCTGAGATAGTTTTCCAGTCTTAATTCTACTCAGATTTCCACAAAAAATGTTTTGGTTAAATTTTTTTCTTATGCAATAAAAGGCATCAGGAAGGAAAACTATTCCTACTTGGACAATAATTTGGAAGGGGATAGTACCTAGGGAGTGTTAAGCAAAACTAAATCTTTTATACAATGTCTAAATTTAAATTATTAAAGGGTAGGTTATTACCTCACTGCTGAATAATTTTTATGAAGAGGAAAAGAAAATTGTATGTAAGCTTAGTTTTCTTAACCTAAATGACTGTCTTTTGAAGAGCAATTTGAATCTTCATGCAGAATAAGGAGAGCTTAGGGTTCTGATTTCTGTTGCAGGAAATTTAAACCTGTAGGTTCTTTGCAAACTACCTCCTCCTCAAATGCAACCTGGGAGCAAAAAAAAAGAAGAAAAGCACATAGGGATCATGCTAATTTACTTATTAGTCATAATCATATCCCATAAGAACATTCTCATTTGTTACTTTTTAGTAGTATACCAAGTACATACTATTATTATTATTATTGTTCTTGTTGTTGTTGTTGTTATTGTTATCGTTGTTGTTATTATTAGTAGTAGTAGTATTTCAGGTATGTCTCATGGATGATATGAATCACCATATTGTTGTTCTGAAATTCACATTGTTTAACAGTAGAAAATTATATTTTTATTCTTGATAGGTTTTTTCTTGTAGCTGATTTTCCTACTCTTTATTAATATTTTCTTTTCTTTATGCTCTGCCAAAATATTCTCAAAGTTTTGCAACAGATAGACTTTCCCAGCTCTTAAAAATAATTCACATTCCCATATGTTGGTATCCAATAATAACAATACAGGAATACTTGGTTTTAAACTTTGTTACAAAAGAACCCGCAAATATGCAGGAAGAATTGAAACTCTTGGCTTCTTTGATCAGTGCCTAACACATTCATCATCCATCTGAGCTTGAATGAAAGTATTTGTTTTGTCTTATCCTTTGAAAACACAAACATAAGATTATGATTTTACAAAAAAATGATATTTCCAGTAAGAAAAGAACACTCTACAAGAAAACTCAAAAAAGTTCTTGAATCTTTACCTTAGGCTGTGATTTTTGGCATTGAATCGTCCTTTATTTTTTGTTGTTTTTGTGCTTTTTTAGGACCTCTAATCATTTAATCTTCATTTAATTCTAACTTGCATAATAGAATTTGCTACATACAGTCATGGATTACAAAAGTGACTTTGATTGGATTGGACTATTTCTTCCATAAAACTTGCTAACTTTGTACTTCTTTATCTTTGGGCCTCTTTAGTCTCTACCACCATACACTGAATTTTTCCATTCCATCTTCTTCCCTCTTCCTATATATATCTCACTTCCTCAACATAGAGCTATTTGAGAGACTCTACACAAACCCACACAACCTCCAAAATCCTATCCTGAATTCCTACATAGAGAACTTTTCCTTCTTTACTCTCATTTCTGTATACTCTTTGCTGAAAAGGACTCTGGCCAGCACACTATGCTGAAGTTGGCTCTCATTTTCAGTATTTCTCTCTGTTTCTTTCTAATTGTCCTTACATACTGTAAGGAAAAAAAAAAGGAAAAAAAAAAGGAAAAGAAAAAATATATCCAAAGGATCAAAAGCCTATGAATATCACACAGTTATAAGGTTCTCAAGAAATATTAGATCAACGCTGACATATGGTGATTTTCCTTTATACTTATCTATTGTAACTTCTTAAAATAAACTTGACACTTCATGAATCTTAACCAGTTTTTCTTTTCACTCCATCTGGATTTCATTTTTGCTTTCTAGTGGTAACTGGGGTTTTCTGGCAGGCACAAATAATTGAATGAACTTCAGTTAGAATGCTCCAGGTAGGAATGGTTCTTTAATGATGGTTCAGGAACAGTGTCTTTAATCCCACAAAGCACTGCTAAAGGCCAGGATGAAGCTTCTATGAGTCTGGGGAAGAGGAGGGTAAGAAAAGGTGAATATCATATGTATTTTATACATTTTTTCATATAGATACATATGTGCATGGGAGTTATCTCAAAGCATGTTTCTGCTGAGAGCAGCTTTCAAACTTATTTTGGGTATAGTTTATGCACAAAAAATAGGGAAGGAGAAACAAGCAAAGTTCTATTCTGCATACCACATTCCCCAGTGAACCTCCATTTTGTAAGTTGAAACATAGCTGGTAGGACCCATCTGGAAATTCTTTGAACAGTGCTCAATACCCAGGAGTATTGTTGATTAGGTTTTCTTTTTTCTGTTGTTTTGTGGGTTTTTTCTGTTTTGTTGGCGTTTTTTTGTTTCATTGCTTTTCTTTTTTTTTTTTAAATCTTCACTGGCACAGACCAAGTGAAAGCTCTTTAATATCAGACTTTGACAAGGAAGGATCAAAAACCTAAACAGTGACCAAAAAAAAAAAAAAAGACTTTTTATTATTTATATTTCAGCAAAGAATGTGAAGCTGAAACAGATTACTTACTGAACAGTACTAATCTGTGACAGACTGTCCTCTTTAATAATGCTCAAGTAACCAGTTAAAAATCAAAGATGTCGCACAAGCAGCAATGGAGTTTTACTCTCCATCTAAATGGTAACAGACATAATTAGTGTGCTCTGAACAAATGCCAGTTGGCTGTATTTTGCAAACAGGTTCTAAAATACTGAAAGTATAAGGCCCAAGGCATCAGGACCACGTTTTTAATGCATCACATAGAGTCTGAATAATTTCAATATTTTTTTCCAGTTAGGTATTTTGAGTATGTATTAGCATTTTAAGGTTAGAAACACATTTTCCTAGAAAATATATTGACCCATCTTTTTTTCCACTTAAAATTAGCAGCCTCATACTCTTGAAGTTGCTCATTTCAAGAGGATATGTCAGTGAAACGTCTTGAGAAATATTGTTTTGTTCAATTGATCTAATGTATATCTACCCTGATTTGGTTTTGGGTCTTTCTGGTTTGGGATATTTGGTGGAAGTTATTCACTTCAGTTTCTAGAAGTGGAAAAATATTTTTAAACAGTCAGACAAACACAGTTATTTTAATCACAACTATTAATTTAGATTAATTGTGATTAATACTTCTGATTAGAAGTTATAACACACTTTTATAAGCGTTCCTGCTCACATGCAATAGATTGTGGATATAACATTCTTATTTGTTTCTAATATGCCATTTATATAGTCTTTCATGTCTGGGGCAAAAAAATATAATTTTGTCACAATTAAATGCAAACAAAATGTTGTCATTGAAGGGACAAAAAATAAGTGATAAAAAAAGAGAATGAATTGAAAGTACTAATTCTTTTTATAATTGCATGATGGATTTTCATCTGGATGCTATAAAACCCTCTAAACATCAAAACAAAAACCCCCTAATCATTGTAACTTTATTGGTGCTATTCTACTTGTTGTAAATTTATTTAAATAAAATATTTTTGTAAGATAAATCCCTGTAAGTGGATCTCCCCACATTTGCTAGAACATATCTAGAAATAACAAGCTACATTAGTACTGCTAGAAGTATTTCCCCAGACCACAGGCCCTGCAATAGCATCTTTTGCTGGGGAGATACTTCTAGCAGTACTAATGTAGCTTGCTATTCCTAGAGAAGCTTCAAATGGAATTTCTACTGTTAGACAATAAAATGCCTTAGAAATTAGATTAAAATATTAACACCTTATAAAGTTAATAATAAATTAAGCTTTGCTATGTGGCAAGATAAGAGAACTCAGACCCAAAGAACATAAACTAGACTGAATTGGCTTATAGCAAATAACAAAACTACCATCAGTGTTTATAGCACTTTGGATGAGTGCTTTTATCCTCTGAAATCAGAGGCATATCACCATGTTATTTTGCAAGACAGAAGAGCTCATTACCTCTTGCCAGAGGAAGTCAAGATTCAAGACTACAAATGAAGTCTGTAAATCCTTGGTGAGACATCACATCATCAGGCAAAACCAAACAAACTAAAAAACAAAATTGCAATGACAAATCTCTTTGTAAGAGACAATGCAGAGGAGAAAATCATACTAATATTGCTATGTATTATAAATGGGAGTCAGATGCTTAATTTAGAAATATGTATTTCATAAATGCAGTCAGGATTGGTAATATTTTGCTTGTTAAGGTGACTTTTGTTGAAGTGAATGAAACCTTTGATATAGATTAAGCAATAATTTTTGCCTCTCTGTACTTATTTTTTAATGGCTTTATTGGTTTTGCATTACTTAGACCTTGCAGTATGTTACTAAGGCCTTTTAGACACTTTATATCCATGTTTCTAGAAAACATTTGCAAAAGCTCAGTGAATGTAACAATTAAAGTAAGTCAGGATGCATTCACGTGTACCTAAAATTAAGATTCCAAATCTATACTATACTGCCCTATGCTAGGGCAATTAAAGCTTCATTTTCCAAGTGCTGAAACCTTAGAATTGTTTTGACTGTCCATGGAATTACCAGGTCTGATCTTCTGTTGTTCTGGGCAAAGGGAAAGTTCTACAAATAATTGCACTATCTCTTTGTTGTAAACACCACTATACTGCCTGTGGAGAAGCATATGTTCAACACAGTGCAGAGTTCTATTAATGCAGCACCAATGCCAGAGATTTGGCTGCTTCCCAGAATCAACTGACAGCATTGTCTGGGCTCTGTATATTTAATGTAGCCTCTCCACACTCTGAGGAATTTGTGATTTGAAGTGATTTGGGAGAAGGAGCTACTACAAATCTCAATATCCATCTTCCCCACAATAAGGCAAAAGCAAGTTCTTGTGCACATCTGGTAAAATATTCATTTTTGAAAATGAACTGCCACAGGGAAGAATAAAATGTTGACATTTTACTTAACTTGCAGGTTCAGATTTTTCCATGTCCACCGTTACCTGAAATATTCTTTCTACATAAATATACCTGCAGCCGGTTGTATTTTTCCATCTTGCAGATATCATCTTTTCTATTTATTTTGTTTAATTGCAGCTTGGTGGACTTGGCATTCACAGTGTTTCCTATGGCAAATAAATATTAGCTAACCATATCAAAATCAGGTTGTATTTTTCTTAATGTGGATAAATTTAATTTTTTTCCTTTGTATACTGCAGCCTTAGAGCCTGAGCTTTTCTTTTCCAAAAGAGCATCTGATGCTTTTCACAAAGCAAAGTACACACCCTCAGCTTCCTAATGAGGGACTTTGGCACATCTCATAGTTTAGAGACATTCACTCATAGTAAACAGTAGGCTAAAGGAATGTAAACCTTTTGCATTACCTTGCTGTCAGTCATTTGGCACAGATAAATGGTAAGACTTTTAATCTTATTGTTTTATTTACCCTGATGCATTAAATATCTAGCACAAATGAGATCTAGAGGTAAGGTTTTAATGCCAGTTTTTCCACCAGGAAGAAAATTACTCTCCACTGCTACCTCTGAAACAGTGACCTAATGAAAACCTTTGACAAGACAGTTCTTTAAGGGCAAAGAAGATATTCTGTCCTGATACAATTACATCATAATCATTAAAGGAAGTTAGAGATGAACCCTTTGGTTAGGAAGAAACTTGTTAGGAAGAAACCTTTAGGTTATTAAATTACAGAACACTTATGAGAACATATATTATTACATCGGATATATGAAGAAATCCCCTGGACAAAAAAATGTTTTTCACTAAAAGATTTCTGCTTGTCTGAAATGTGTTATATTTTCTTTCACTTGCCTTTTCCCAAACATTTTGTCAGGTATGAAATTAATAACTAAGAATACTCACCATAGCCAGGACTATCTTGCCAACTGAAATAGCTGCAGCACTTGTCATCCTAGGAACAGCCAGGAGGTATAGAACAATGATGTGAAATAATGAGCTCAGTGCCTGTGGCTTAAACAGAATCCTTTCCTCTTGTGACAGTCTCTAATTGTCAACTAAGGTAGTTAGTCACGTATCTTATATGATAAAAGACTCTGCTATAAACTTAAGAGCTTGCAGTTTGATCCTTATGGGCTAGAGTAGAGATTTTTTGCTTATATTTTTCTTTTCTTAGAAGCTAGTACATTGAATGCTCTTTATGTCAGAATATTATTTACATTAGAATTGGCTTCCAGCTTCAGGAATATCCAAGTGTTTGTAAAGTGCCAGAGGGGGCAGAGGCAGCAATAGGCTGCTTAGGATGACTTGGAGGAGATTTTTTAGGGCAGAGATTCCTTCACCATTCCCTCCAGTGTGATAGAAGCAGTAGCAACTGCTGTCTTTGTGGAGGATTGTAAGCAGATTTAGAACAAGTCATCTGACTCTGCACAATACTGCTTCCTTAACAGACACTTTTTCTTCTGTAGGGAAAAGCCAGATGGGGAAGATTCCTATGGGCTTATGTCAGCTCATGATGCAACACTTGGATCACTTTAACTCAGGCTGGAAGGGAAATTCAGTAATACAGGTTTTAATATTTTTGCACTTACTGAATACATCTTTCTGCGTGCAAGTACATTATGCACTTTCTACTGACATCATCCAGTAGGATATTTTTTTATTGGAACACCTGAGTTACGTGGGACACAAATTGAAACTGAATGGAGGATGCACAAGCACACTGCAAACTGCATTTCTTACCCTTGTTATTAATTGTAAATCTAGAGTAATGTTCTTTCAGCCTGCTTTTTATATTTGTTTTCTTTTTCATTATCATTTTTTTGTTGGGCTTTTAAAATTATTTTTTTGTTTCTTTGTCTTGATTTTTTTCAATGTGGGGTAAATGTAGGTTTCATGAAAGCAAGGTATAACACCTAAGAGACGAAGTACTGAGGTGAAGAATGCCTAATTACACTGTTTCTATTTACACATTGATTTGAAAGGTTATGACTGCTGACTGCTGTTTCTATTCCTTTTATTTGCAAGGAGAGGTTTAGGAAAAGTATTAAAATACTTTAAAATACCATATTAAAATGGAGCTTTTAAGTAGCAAAGATACACTGAACTATATGCATACAATAAAGTTCTATAAAAAGACCCTAAATGTATTTCTTGTCAAATCTGGAGTCAGATACAGCTGGGCACCATAAATACATAGACACAAGATAAACCCAGAAATAAGCAGAAAGAATTGAGCAATTAGAACGAAATGTGTTCAAGTCCAGAAACTAGACATTGGTTGAATATTCAACCTGTCAAAAATATTGTAAAAACTTGGGGAAGTGTGGGAAAATTATCTACACAGCAATATTTTACTTTTAGAAGACTCATTACTAGACCCAATATGTAAAATAATGCAACAGTTTTATGACAAAAGTGGTAAATAGATACGACATTCTCAGCTGTTATGGGATAAAGGAAACAAAATAATAAAAGATTCTGATTGTACAGTTCCACTAGTATATGTAGTGATGACTGGAAAAGGGCAGAAAGGGAATTATAATGATTTGTTTGTACAAAAAGCTTCTTTGTTTGGATCTGGATGACATCAAAGTAGAATATCTGACATCTTCCCTTAGCATGTCAGAGCATAATAGCAGCTTACAGAAACAAAGCCTACCTGCAAAGAAACCTGGCATCACAGCATAGGAAGCTTGTGTGTAAAACAGATATGAAGAAAAACTAGCAAAGGTGGGACACTCTCCACAATATTTCAATATAGTTTGAATTTCATGCTACATTACTAGTGTCTCTCTGAAGCCAAAATAATTCAGCCTCAGAAGAGAGCTGACCTCCGCCGATTCTTTTTTTTAAACATTTTCAGATAGATAAGACGAAAAATGATTTCATATTCTTTGAAAGTCTTTTGACAAACAAAAATGAAAAGAAAAAAATAAAGACAACAAGCGCTCAGATGAGTGCTGTCAAAGGCTGTAACACTGCCTAAAGTCAAGAGACATTGTCCACTTTCCGTTGCTGTTCATAAATTATTTTTGTGCTGAGACCCTCTGCTAACTCATCAATTATTGAATATGCACAAGGTTTGTAAAACCATTCTTTAACCTAATACTAAGTATCTGGAAATTTTGAGACCATTTCTATCAGCAGAATCTAGCCATAAATCTAAATACCATTTAACCTTTTTACCTGGCTACAGCCAGGTCTTCATTAGGGAACAGTAGATGGTGCAGAGGTTCACAGATTACAACCACCACAGGATCTGTGAAAACAGAGAGCTCAGTTGTAAAAGTTGAGAAAGCTCTGCTTGCATGGCCATATGCCTGAGAAAATAAATGCTGGCTTACAAAGCCAACCGTTTTGTGTCAGGGTTTAACACTGGGCCAACAATTAAATGAATGACAGATGCTGTCTGTTAACACCCCCTCCCTTCCCCTATAGGGAGCGGAAAGAGAATAAAGGAGAGAGAATTACAGCTTGGAAACTAAGCTCTACAGCTTTAATGAAACAATGGTGATGAAGATTATGAAACACATACAGATATATTAAAAAAAATGATATAATGTTCCACCCACTACCATCGATAATGTTCATGTCACCATCAAGGCTGCAGGACAGGCCCTGGAAAAGTCCCAGACTGGGCTCCTGGGGGAAGTGGCCAACAGGAGCTGGGTGCAGGAGCACATGGATTCAGGAGGACACGGATCAAAGAGATCAGAAAAACAGATGGAATCCTCCAGGACACCAGCCATGGGTGAGGAGAGCTTGGCCCTCATGAATGCTCAATTTACACAGAGTATGATGCATTTGGGATAGAATACTTCATCTGGTCTATTTGGTAACCTAATTGCTCTGCTTCTCCCTGCAAGAGGGTCACAAGAGGTGTGATTCTTTTATTCTTTTTGTTTCTGGAGCGTAAGATGTATTTCAGAACCAAGCAGTGATCTTCATTCCTCATACCATTCTCTAGCTATAACTATAAACATTGAGCATCATCAGTCCTAGAAGTAGCCTTAGAAGTAGCACTGACTGAGAAACTTAATTTCAGCTAGTGCAGTTCCTTAGAAAAGACTACCAAAAAGTAAAATCACTCGGAAGAAAATTTGTTCTCTCCTGGCTTAAACCAGGGCATGTTGTTACTCCAAGATTACGATCTGTACTTAGCACAGAAAGGCTCAGAGATCCCTCCTCAGAGACATGGCAGATGGAGTAAATAAAGATCCCATGTCATTATAGCTACAGAGGAAAACAGTTGCACAGATTTACATCCAGAAATGAGTGGGAAATTCGTGCAGTCCTCCAGAAAGTGAGAATATAAGGTTTTGTGTAATAATTAAGACTGCACAAGATTAAAATAACAATAATAATAATAAATAAAAAATGCAGCAAAGCATTTGAGATGGTAATGGACATTGACTTACTATGAATCAATGTCATATTGAGTTCCATTATCTGCAATCAATGTAGTGTTTTTACTATGACAAAGTTAAAAAAAGAAACATACTGTTGTTTAGGAAACTGTTTATTTAGGAAACATCAAGTTTACTGATCCTACTTGCTACCAAAAATATTCAGTGAAAGATTGTGATGATTATAGGAATTGAATTTTGGAAAAAGAATCATGTTAGCTTTTTACCTAAGAAAGGAACTGGAATTCCAAACTGGAAAAATTGCTAAGTCTTGTGAGTAGTCTCTTGGACATACATTTATCTGATTGGTAATTTTTAGATAATTTATGCTGTTTTGCCTTCCTTTCCTTTTGCTATAACTTCCTGACAGTGGACTTTGTAACCCAGAAGGCCAGAAGTTTGAATAAAGGTCACAGTGTGATATTAATTTATTAATTAAGAAAACTACCATTGACTTTCATAACATGGACAATTTGCAGGATAGGCAACTGGAAGGAAAAATAATTGGGAGAGATCTCGGTAGATTTTTGCTTGTTTATTTTCACAAGCGATTTAATTTTGTCAATCAGTCTATGAATTTTAGCTTTTTAAATCTTTGCTACATAAAAAGTCAAGATATTTTACTGAAAAAAAGGAAAGAGTAGATTTTACTTTAATTCTCAGAGTTAGCAGGAATAAGAAAGTTGTGTAAACTTCTCTTTCTGACAATATAAAATTGGTGTAAAAAAATATATCTATGTAATTGCTTTACTAACATTTTAAGTATTGGCTGTCAGAAGAAGTGGCATGGCTTAAAGAGACAGTATTTTTATGCTTCAGATAAATATTGCAGAATAATAAAGGCATAACAAGGTGAGGTTTGTTATTACTACAATTTATTTTTATGCAAGTGACCTATAAGTAATGACCTTGACTCGAGAACTTTTTTTAGAGCATTAATAAATAGATGGAATAAATGACCTGTGGAAAAGGCCACTAACTCTCACAGCTGGTCATTAATCCCCCAGAAGTGCTACAGACCCGAATCATTAAGACTTAATTAATGTATTAAAACAGTGTCTAAATGCTAAACTGAATCTTGGTTTTTGCATAATTAACCATTTGGGAATATTTTATTAATGGAGAAAGGTAATATATGTTGGCCAGGGAGATGCCACACTATTTCTTTTATTCATAGTAAACACAAATAAATTATGGAAAGCTCTTCATGTGTTTGTACATTTCACACTTTGAGGGCTGTTGACTATTGGAAATGCAGGACAAGGGGATGATTAGAAAGATTCATTATGTAGTGGCTCAATACTTTGGTGCTATTCTTCATGAATGTGTTTACCACTCAGAGCAGTGTATTCTCAGCAGGGTAGGTAAAATTGAATTTGCTGCTTCTGCCACAAGGAAGTTAAAGGCCAGAGGATGGGGACAGAGTTTAAATTATAGATCCGGGAGGAGATCCTTGGAGACCCAGGATTACTTTTCCTTTAGCCATTTGAGAAGGGGTTTCTAGGGATGCTATCATGGATATTGTCAATGTCTGTCTTACAAGAGGTAAATGCTGTTACTGGTATGGTTGCCTGACTACAGCAAAAGTTGTTTGCATACCAAGACACTAGTTTCCTCAATGACAGCAGGAGGAGAAGGCTGGCTTTCTGGAGCTCTTAGGGAAAATGAGATATACACTTAACAAGAATTATCATAAACATGGTGCCAGCTGTCATAATTTAAACTTGTTTGAAACATAAACCTGATCTCACAATTTCTAAAGATGATTAGGGGTGGTAGACATTCAACTTCAATTATGGAGCTTCTGATTCATGATATATATATAAAGTATTTTTACCCTTGAAAGGAAATGGGAATTCATGCAATGACTTTCCTGGAAATTCATATTTTCCCTGTTGATGCCCAAACAGCCTTTCTTATCTTGCATCCACATTTTGAAAAGCAAACACAAACAAAAATCAGACAGATTCCAGCTTTATCCTTATAGCTATTGAAGTTGGAAGGCCTAGATAACATGTAATTAAATCTGGGGAAAAAGAATAATGGAGAAATCCATTCCAAAACTGTAGTGTTTCCTGTCTTTTGAGCAAAGAACAGTGATTCATTGGGGCTGAGACAGTACTAGCTGCCTAGTATTGAAAAAGTTTGTCATTTCACATGGAAGTTATAAGGCTGGACCAAGCCTACAGAGGTCAGGGAAGCACCAGAGCAAAGAACCACTGACAAAAAGTGCATTTTTCAGTTATTTGTTGAAAGCAGAGCACTTGGCTTTTGTGGCAAGTTTTTATCATTTGGTGTTTCTGGAGAGAGTAGGAAAGGCAGAAATTTGTCTCAAAAGCTGAGTGAAAATCAAAGCTATGAGCAAAGAGTTTACACCTTCTGCTTAACTTGCTCTTCCCCCTGCTGATGTCCTGGGGGAGGATGAGGAAGTGGACTGGCTGTGAGTGATAGCCTGGAGGAAAACAAGGAAATGCAAGGTCAAGAAACAAAAAGCAGATGTTGAAAAATAGGACCCTTGAGAAACAAGGGTCAAGAAGCTTAGGTAAGAGTTATGAAATCAGAATAATAACTACTGCATCTCCTCACAATGCACAGCATTTTTCTATTTAATGTCAGGGAGGGAGGAAGGGAGGAAGGGAGGAAGGGAGGAAGGGAAGAAGGGAGGGAGGGAGGGAGGGAGGGAGGGAGGGAGGGGAGGGAGGGAGGAGAGAAGGAAGGAAGGAAGGAAGGAAGGACTTTATATGCTAGAGAGATCTTAAAATACATTCTTTCTAAAATGCAACTTTTTAGCTGTCAGCATCTCATATAATTTTCCTAATGTTTGCTAATGCCATTGTTTTGCTCTTGTGCTTATTTTTCATTTGAATGCAATCTACCTGTTAGATTGAAAACTCCAAGGTGCCATCTCACAAGAGTACAGTGTTATGGAGAACACTTCAAACATAGAGTAAATTATATATAGATTGGGAAATGTCTAATAAAGTAATTGGTGTGACAGAAAAATCACATGACAGTAAGGTGTTATTAAAATCTACCTGTGATAATTATATTTTGATATGGTAAATATTAAAGAAAATATATTATGACCTCTCTTTTATTCTTATAGTTCTTCATGCTGCTGTATGGCTACCTTATCAGGGATACTTCAAATATCAGTCTGAAACAGGGGGGCACATTTGTGTCTAAAAGAAAAATGTAGGATGGAAGAATTCAATTTTGGATTTTATATATAGGTATAAACACACATAGACACACATAATAAAACCCTGAGTTTGATGTGTGCATTTAGACATACCCTTCAATATTCTGTTTGGAATAACAGGAAATGTTGCAAATTGCTTCAATATGCCTGTTGCTGGTTTTTCTATGAAGGATGGAGAAAGGCTGTCTCTCAACAGTGTCCATCTTCTAACAGAAAGGCTTTGTGCCTTGATTTACACGCAATACAAACCCTCTGTTGGCAGTAACTGAATAAATTTTTTTAATATTCATGTCAAATTAGTAAGGGTCAAAGTCCACTACACAGCTGCAGTTATAATTATCAAATGCTTACTGATACAAAGTTCATGTGATACCAAAGACCTCCAAAAAATTGGGATCATAAGTGGAAACAAGCTCCCCTTCAGGACATCCATTGCAATTTATCTTTGCAACATTCATAGCAAACACTCTGCTTCTGGTTTTGGTTAGAAGTTAAGAATAAAAAATGGAAGAGTAAGCTGGTCTTCAGATAGCTGATTGGAAAATTCCATGCAAGAAGATGAGCATTTGGATGCTCATTTGATGCTCATTTGATGAGCATTTGAGGTCCATCTGGTTCCCATTCCAGAAGAATTATTTACCTCCCTTTTCCTTCACTGAGTGTAAATCAACTTGAAAAGCAATCCTAACAGAAAAGTAGCTATGGAGAAGGTTTTTTCTCTGCTTATTCTCCAATAACTAAGATTTTCCCTTGTTCCTTAACTTGAGTCAAACAAAATTCGAGCTAATAAATATTTGCCACCTATAAAAACATGAAAAAAACAGTGTCCTATATTTATGCAATAAAGTGATATATTTAGCTGCATATAGCTTTGTACACAGTAGAACCAATTTTTAATGTATTCCTTCTTCAACTCCGTGTTTTTATTAATTAAAGATCATTAATTTATTAATTAAAAAATCCTTTCAACATTTTTCTCTTTCCTCCTCATCCTGCCTCTTCCTCTTATGTGTCAATAGTTGTCACAAAAAGTTATGTAGTAAATTTCACAATTTCAAATATAACTGCATTTGAAAATGAAGATGATAATGATACATTACATCGTCACATTTTACTCTTTAAACTGCAGTCTTCTGATATTGTTGAGGTGAAAATAAAATACTTCTATACCAGCATATTTCTTTTAAGATTCTATTGTTAAAACCCTGCATGCCAAGAAGACCTTTAAAATATTTTATTTTACTGATGTAATGCATTATTTCACCAAACCTCTGATGCTATGTAACCCTTAATGCTATGGACTAACTGCTATCTTTTACACAGATCTTCTTAAAAGATATATTGTACAGCTCAAACCATAACATTGCAAGATGGAAACAGACTTTGATTTTTTACTGTTAATGGCTAAGGGGTTAATGTAATGCCTCAAAAGTAGACACTTCTTGACTTAAGTAGATTCTTCTTGACTTAAGATAGTTCTGCACTTGATACTAGTTGTTGGTTTCACCTCCATTTGCACTGACATATCTAAACCAGATATGTACCTGTATCTTGACGTGTCATCTAGGCTTTCTCCAAAGTTTGAAGAGAAAGAGGTACTTACTGTACACTGTTTAACATATTCTAAGATAGTTGACTTATGACACATACTGAAATTTAGATGAAAAGACCAGATGAGTGGCCTCTGAGTACCCCATGCCAATGCTTGGCTTCTTATTAGCTTTTCTTCTTTTCTTTTTAGGACAATATTCCTTGTAGACTATTATAAACTAGTACAGTTTAAAACAAAAGATTACTTGCTTTGGAAAAAAATGTTTAATGTTTGAAATATTTAAATTTGTAGCTTTAAACTTCTTTTTCTGACTAGGGTTCTATGCTTTATAATGGACAATTCTTTTGATTATTAGTATTCTTAATAATAGGTGTCCTAATTATAGAGTTACAACAAATTCTTATTTAATTTGTCCTGGCTGATGTTCTCAGGCACCTAATGTTTTGAAGATTTGTCTAAAGAGGTTTCACACTGGTAGAAGAAAGATAGAGCAAATGCTTAAACAGATTTGTGTTATTTTCTGCTGCATTCAAACCACTGGTGCTGATTTAGCAGCATAATGAAGGTTCTTATTCTGTTGTTCATAGGTTGCTAAGGTCTTGGAGGTCAAAAGAAGGTTGAGCACCTTGCCCCTGACAAGTGAACTGCCAAGGGAATGACGAATATAGAGATGTGAGCAAGTAATATGACTAGATATTTGCTCAGTTATTGTCATATTTTGAAGAAATTTCATGTGTTCATCTCGAATGTTTTGATCCCATCCATCAGCGATATCAATAAATCATTTACTTTTACAGAGAACTGTCAGGAAAATTCTAAAAAATTCTCTGTAGTTTCTTTGCAGCTCTAGGCAGCAGAAGTGCCTGTCAAAATCCTAACGAGCTCTGGGCTAAAATAGCTGGAACTTGGACAGTTTTATGAGCATATTGCAAATCAGTGTGGATTCGGGAGAAAGAGGAAAGGGTACAGGGCTTACTAGGGATACTTTGCTACCTTCTTGGCTGCCAGAGGTAATCTCATGTTTGTGGGAAAAGCATGGTTCAACATAGGTTATTGAATTTATCTTAGTTTTTGACAAATGTTTTTAATGTATTTGTTTGCTTGATACTGTTGTGGTTGTAAATATATTATAAAATATTCGGTTTTGAATATAGAATATTTTTTTTTGTGTGGTAGAAAAGCAGAGGGAAAAATGTTTGAAACCAAATGCTCCATGTTTGTTGACAATTAGACAAGAGATGTGTCATTTGCCATGTTTTCTGTAAATGAAAAAAATGGCAGAATTATGCTAACTGCTTAAGTGCTCTCTGAAGCATTTGTGGTGGCAAGCATGTCATGTTAAATGGATGAATATTTTTCTCTTACATCTATAGCATTTCAGTACTACTATTAGAAGGCATGCTTGAATGAATTTCTTTCTATGAATACATCATTCCTAGGAGTCAAAATAATGCTTTACACATGTGCCAAAGCTATTTATTGTATGTATAGGTACATGAAAGCAAAAATATTCATCCACTGATACAGCAACACTTCTGTATAACTGTCTGATGATTCTTAAAGCCTCATAAATGAAACATCTTGTATGTATGACTTGTTGATTTAAAAGTTATATTGCAGACTTTATAGACAGCCTTGCAGTAGTTACTAAGGTGGGATTCTGAATGAGTTAACAACAGTTTAATGAATTGCTAGTGGATTCAGGCTAAATTAAGGCACTGTCAGAAGGGGAAGTTGCCTAGGCAGCAAACTAGGATGGACAGGAAAACATCCATAGCTGAATTATCTTCCCCTAGGTATGCTCTCAGCCAAGAAAGTCACTCTGGTTGGCTACTATTGCCAGAAAGTCGAGTGTGGATGGGCTATGAGTTACTGCTATCAGGGCAGGAGAAAAGAGACAGTAAAGGTGATGTGAAATCCCCCTGCATTTCAGTCCTAGTTTTCCCCTCGTCTTCCTTAAGTGTTCAAAGGACCAACCTTACCTCCCCATCCTTTGAGTGGCAAAACTAATTTTTGTCTATGTTGCTGAGAGGTCTGGAGCTGGTTCCAAAAGTAGTTATGTTAGCAGAACAGAAAGCAATTCAATTGCCATTATAAGAAACCTATTTATATGACCTTTATAAATGTCCGTTGTATTTTTCCACTTTTCTAGATGAATGAATGCCATAAAAGAGAGTCTGATGTGATGAAAAATTCATAGAGTTTAAGACCTTTGAATTTCTCCTGATAGTTCTTTTATTATAAAATTTGGCAATGCCTTTTGAGAGGTACATCCAGTTTTAATTAAAGACTTCAAATTACAGAGAATCCATCACGTTCTTTGAAAAGCTCTTCCAGTCTTAATTACAATCACTGTTAAAAATGTATAACTTATACATCATTAAAGTTTGAGCTTTGGGTTCTAGCTATTTGATCATTTCATACCTCCTACTGTGAATTTATGAACCCTCCAGTGTCACTTCTCTGTGTAGTGATCTATAGACTGGTTAACTTGCATCCTAACTTCATCATCCAAAATTCAAATAGTCTTGTCTTTAACATGGGTCAGCTGAGAACCATCCACCTGAAGGAATACTTAGGCTAATTTTAAATGGAACAGCTCATTTAGTAGAGCATGATATCTATTCCAGTAGCAAAGCTTGCTAGACCTAGATTGTGTTAACTGGTTACATAGTTAAGTACTGTGTTATGTAGACATCTCTTTGGAAGCATTGCAAGCTAAAAATAATGACAACAAAGGTCCTTGGAATAACTTGGAGATGATACTTTAAAAGAAACTTGCTGGCCAAAATACATCAGCAGGAAAAACTGTAATAACTGTGGAATCTTCACAGAATTTAGCCTTCTAAAATTCTGGGTTAAATCCAGAAGATCTAAAAAAGCAAAGCAAAACAAAAAACCCACAAAACCCAAAACCAAACAAATAAACATAGACAAAAACCAACAACAAACTCTATATTCTAGGGTTTGAGATATACAGGTCATTGTTCTTTCTATAACACAAACTAAGTCAATTGTAAATTACTGGTATAATATTTCTGCATCATTTTACTCACATGAATTAAAGGAGACCAGTAGCAGTCTATTAACAAAGTAATAGCAGTCTAGCAGTCTACTAACAAAGTAAATGTTAAAATAGACCAGTAACTGTAAGTCCCTTGGGAATGTTCTTTTTACAATAACATTGGAAAATATTTGCAGCAACAAACTTATTTGAAAAGAGTTTAAAGTCTGTACTTTCAACAATTTAAGGTGCCTAACTCTCAAATTTTTAAGGTCAACTTAGATGACAATTAAAAATCATAGGCATTCTAAACCTTTTCATTCGCAGAACAAAACTTCAGAATTAGTTGTGGAAGGATTCAGTCAGCCTTACAAAGTTGTTTTACCTTAGAGTACTTCCCAAATAAATGGTTTTTTTACTGCTACCCATCTATATATGTATTGTTACCTATGCCAGGTGAATTAAACTGAAGGACATTATCTAGCTGGAAGCTAATCTCTATTTTATCAAGCTCCTTACCTTGTTCAATAGATATGACAAGAGTGGTAGGTCACTCCCTCATTAATGTTAAAGTACTTGTAGAAGCACACCTATGAAGTAGTGCTTCGGAGTCATTTTATTAAATCTGATAGGACCATGCAAAGTAAGATATCCCACTAAGCACCATGAATGTGGTCTTTATTGAGAGCAGAATCACTTAGGACATTTAAGTAGAATGTATTAAATGTTATATAAATTCAGATTTCTGTGCTACAAACAGAAATACTCCAATTTAAGACGAGAACTTGCCTGTTTCCCTGTGATAATGAAGGAAATAAGATGTTATTCCATCCCACTGTTCCTTTTAGTGCAGTATTCTTTGTTCAAGTGAAATAGAGTGTTTTAATTCCTTGTGATCTAAATAACCTTAATATCTGTCTTAAATATAGTTTGGTTTATAAAAAGCAAAACCAGGGGATACTGTTAATCACTGCTGTCAACCTGAGTAGCCATATGGGTTGTAATTTGTAGCTTTACACTTTTCTAAAGCCTTTAAAGCTGCTAAATATAAGCCTGTACACTAGTATAATAAATAGAACTACAAAAAATATGTTTAGTTAGTGTTATGTGTACTCTTTCATCCTAACATCTAATTTAGTATCTCCTTAATCATATAATTTGGAAACAATGTTGTATATCATAGCAGTTTTTATTTTAGTCTTATGATTTAATTGTATCCCTGTAGGTTCTTCTTGTCCAGAAATAATACTTCTCATACATATTTCTCAACATGGATGATATATTTTAAAATCTCTTTTAATTAGTTCTAATTTATGGTTGCTAGCAAATAAGAACACTGTATTAATAACTGCTGGTGGAAGGTCAGCAGTGCTGGGGGTACTGGGATTTTGGCTCAGATACAAAGCATATGAAGTCAATAGAAAGGCATGAAATTCATGGAAATTTTAACAATGAATTTAAATTAGGACTGCAAAACTACAGCTGATAAATCTCTGCTGAAATAAAAAAAATCCCATGGGATTTTTTATTTTTATTTTTTCAAAACCAAAGGATAGGTAGGCTTCAATGCATTGATTCTTCAAGTGTGATGTTAATTTGCAGTTCAAGGGTAAAATCTCATTTACAGGTATATTGTATAAAGCTTACCTACCTCACAAGATTCTGATTCTAAGTTCTTCTGTGGACTAAACTGTAGCATATATTTGGTCACTCGTATATCCACTGAATGTATCATATCCTGCTTCAAAACTTAATGCCTGGTGAGCTTAGTGTTTTCTGGGTAAGAAGGTGGAGAGAAGTTTATTTTCAAGTTTCTTAAACTGCACAGGTACTAAGGCAAGGAAAAGAAAGCTCCATCCTCTTCCACTCCTTTGTGCTTATGATTAATTTGCCAATATACCATTTTTAATATGGCAAAATCTAGGGACAGATCAAAAAATAGCCAAAAGACAATCATCAAGCCTTGAATACTTAAATGCTTCCAAAATACATTTGTAGCATTAATCTTCTTTCTTCAACTAGTGATGAGTTTCCATGGTGAAAAATGTGCACTGATGTAGATCTGCACAGATGTTATTCAAATGAATCTGATATTCTGAGAATTTGGCACTGTGCAGTTCTGACCAAACGTTGAGAATCTTCCTGAGGTCCCAATTCTGCACACAGTGTAAGCTCTGATGGTTTTAAACCACTTCCACTGAAGACTGACTGATATAGATGCTATCAAAGTAAGTACAAATAGTCCCATTCGCTTCACATGCAGTGTCAGGTAGTAATGAATGGACTTAAAATTACCCCTGTGTGCAGCAAGCATTTTTAAGATGCAGTTTTGCAATCAGCTTAAGCTGGCCTAGAACTGTGCTGTCCTGTTGTGTCTGCATGAGCAATTCTGTAGCCATGAGACTGCCAAATGCTCCAGCACAAAACGAGCTGGCAGAGAAGGAGTGAGGCACTGAAGCTTTTGGCACATGCTCCATCCTAAGGCTCTCTGCTGACAGTGACAGGAGGCCCTTTTCAGCCTACAAGCTCTCCACTTTAGCGGAGAACTCCACTAGAAATAAGAGCCTTTGTAACATGGAAAAAAAGTTACTCCTTTTCTGCTTTGCTTGTGCAGTGCGATAAACTTAATCATGTGAATTTTTATTTTAATAACCCAAATATTGTTGGTGCTTTGTTGCTATTCCTTTTAATTAGTAGTCATTAGAAACAAATAAAGAAATAAATAAAGAACAAAAAAACCCACCTCTCAAACCTTAGAATAAGTAAAATTATAAACAAACAAATAAATAAACAAATGAAATTTTAAAAAGTAAGAACAGTATCATCACGGGCCATTTCCCTCATTTCTATGTACAACACAGTTTGCCTGTATTCGTTCAACCTCCAGAAAATGGGAACTTAAATATCAATTGTTTATTTATTTTTTAATCCCTCTATTTATCAAATGTTCATTAGCAACATCGGAAGCCAAACTCATAATCATTAATTTTGTGCCTTCAAAACTAATGACTACCCAACAGTGTGGTTTTTGTTTGTGTTCCTGTCACGTAGGGTTACACAGGGACTAAATGGATGTGGGTATTGCAAAAGTCAGTGTCACAGAGAGGAGTGGGAGACCTGACTTGAAAGAATGAGTCCTGCTCTGACAATGCTGTATGTCCTTCATTCCAATTCATTACTTGTTTTCTCTAAAGTGTGTGAGCTATTCCTGGATGGCAGAGGGTCTAATCCCTTCCTTCTACTACACTTTATGTATGTGTGTATGTTTGTATGTGTGATTATAGTAATTAACACGATTTCACAGGATGAACCTATTTTGAAGCAAAATAGATCTATGAGTGGATTTAGGTGAAATGTATAATTCAGGCCACAGTTTTATTCAGTAATGAAATAAGCACTGAGTTTTGCCAACATGAAGAGATTTCTGAGCGATCAAGAACTTTCCCTCAAACTTTTGATGCATCTGAAATAAAATCTGTATTTTAACTTAGGAATTTATGTGCCTTTGATACTTGAGAAGTTAGGCAGATGTTTCAGGAGTCCACCATTACTGGACCTCAGTCCAGTTCCTACCTAAATACTTGGCTATTTGTGTATGTGGATCATTATCTCACATTTGACAGCAGCACATCATTCATTCATGAACTTTTGAATTATTATCCTCTTTTGACACTGGCAAATATTTTGTTGCAGTCCCACTGATTATTCTGCTCTTCACTTCCATCTGTTAGCACTTGGCCTGTACTCAAAGAGGATAAAGCTGCTAACAGCTTCAAGATCATTCAGATGGCTGATTTTGGTATCAACGGAGAAAGAATGCTCTCCCTGAAGTGATACACCAGAGCATGTCTGGAACAATGATCCACGAATGCTTATACCAAGAACTTGAAGTGACAGTGAGATCACTTTCCCAAGAGTTAAAACCCATTTTCTTGATAGATTCTTTACAGCACTTTTTTTTTTACTACTGGTAGTTTATCAGCACTTCTTTTCAGCTATTCATAGTTACAAAGAATACTTGACAATGTAACAAAATAGTGCAATTTGTTGCCAGATGGTCAGTGTTTCTACAAATAAAAATGAAAAATGTAACTTTTAATAGTTACTTTGACAATTAACAGTTCTTCCAAAAATGACCTTGATTTTAGTGACTAAAATACAATCAAGTAAGGTGCAATGACAATGCAAAAATGTTGGGCACAACCCAGAGTCACTGTTTCTAATTACCTTCATCCAACTCCTTTGAAGTTTACTTCACTTAATTGTTTCTCCTGGATAGCAGTTGAATCCATGAGGTTTTGTTTTTCTGTTGTAGTGTAATAACTACATGTCTCTGCTGGCTATTGGAAATTACTAATAGAAAATAATTGAATACTAGTTCTACAACTACTTTTTGCTTGGGTTTGGTTTGGGCTTAGGTTTTAAAATTATTTTTATTATGTTTTGCTGGTTGTGGGGGTTTTTTTTTTGAAGCATATTGACTTGCAAATGGCATAAAGCAAGTAGCCTCTGATAGCTGAAATCATATACATTGTAAGGGATGCTCCTGCTTCTGCAGCTGGCTTAGCAGAAAGACAACCTTAAGTACTCTGGAAGTGAATCTTTGATAATGTGAAAGAGCTTCCACAGAAAAAGAAAAATGCCTCACAAATGCCTTCACTGCCTTACAAAAAAGATTTTGTCAAAGTGGTGTTTGTGAATATACGGGTCCTGTCAATACTTATTTTTGATGCTTCTTCGCAAGTACCACATTGAAACTGAACACTGATCTCATCATAGGTCACAGAGAGTAAGAAGGGCTCATGGGAGAGCTTTACTCTTGCTTTCAACCTAGCAAAAGTCGTCCACATGTTCTGTTCATTGAGAACTGCCTGACAGTTTGTGGGAGGTCATTCTCTGAGACTGCAGCACATTCCAGAATGGGTCAGCCCTGGGAAAAATGTTACGGGTACAAGGCAGGGCAAAGCAGAAATAGAGGAAAAAAGATTTGGGAGGTTTTAATTTGTAGCATATTCCACTCCATTTCTACTGAATGAAAAGGGGATTGTAGCCTCTATTGTTGCTTTACATTTCCCTTTGCTCTCCTCCTGGAATAACTTCTCCAGTAGCATGAAAAGGCAGAATTTTAACAAATTCAAGGTCAAGGAACTATGTGCTGATCTTTGGTCATTATGCAGATTTCTTTTGATGGGAAGATATGATTCGGGCAATAATAAGTATTTTTCCATCTTAAACCAAGCCCACAGGGCACATCTAAAAGATTAGGATGGTTCCAGACATAGTTCATCATTGATGGCAGTGTGCATAATTTAATAATTCAGTCCTTCTAAGGTGCTCTCCACAGCACAAAGAAACAGCATCAGTATCCATAATATATGGCCATTATATATTCATATATTAATTTCAAGATAGTTGTACATTGAGTAACTTAAGAAATACTTACATATGCAACTGTATTTTCTAAGATATTAGGGGGAAAAGAGAAAAGTCAAGAAGACTATAGGCTATGCCAGTGAAAAAACTGTGACTTGGGCTGATTAAAAACATCCCTTGAGGTATAGTTTATAACACAGTAATTGGTAAGCATATCAAAACTCTCACATCCTTTCTTTTCCTAAACTGCACTTACTACTAAAAACTGCCTTATATCACATCAGACGTTACAAAAGCAGGCTCGGAAAGACTGTCATTGAAACTGTCATTGAAAACTAAGGCTGGGGTTACACTTGTTGAATTTCGTGGGTGGGCCTCAGGTACCAGGCGGGCTAGCCAGGCTTTCCGACGGGCCCTTCACCAGGACATCACTGACCGTGAACGAGTTGAGGGGCAGAGGTTTTTACACCTCATTAAGGCTTCATATTTTACTTCAGAAACCTTCAGCTGACTTCAGAGAATGAATTTTAATGCCTCGCATAAAATGAAGTGCCTGCACACACAGGTAGTTATAAGAAGCAGAACCACTCCAACAAGCAGATACAGTGCATCCCCGTGATTTCTGAGGAATGGGAACTGTGTAGTATTTATTCTGGGTTTATAAAGTTGCTACCCGCTAGGACACACTGCTCCTGCCGCCCAGCCCAGCCAGCCCAGCCCAGCCCAGCCCAGCCCAACCCAGCCCTCTCCTGCCCTCCAGCCCTCGGCCACCTCCGTGCCCTGCCCTGCCACAGATGGAAGCCACAGAGCCGGCGTGTCGGCAGCTGCCGGCCGGCCACCGAGGTGACCCCCCCGGAGGAGCTTTTCTTCCGTGGAGCCCCCTCACACCTGCCTGCTGCTCCCCGCAAGCACGGGACGCGCTCCATCACCGCCTCCCGGACGCTTTCCCCGCTGTCCCTCACCGCCGTCTCGGGGTCTCGGCCGCGGGAGCCGCCCGGGCGGCCCGGCCCCGCCTCCCCCCGCCGCTCCCCCCGTTCCGGCCCCGGCCCTGCCCCCGGGCGCACCCGCCGCGCTTCTCTCCTCTCCCCTCTCCTCTGCTCCGGCAGCCCGCAGCTGCGGCGCTGGAATCTGCGGGGGGAGCGGGGCTGGTGTCGGGGCTGGGAGCGGCGGGCGGCTTCACTCACGCAGTCGCAGGCAAGAGGAGCAGCCGGGAGCCCGCCCGCCGCCGGAGCACGGCGCGGAAGATCGGCACATCCCTGTTCCGCCGGGGGCGGCTCTGCTAACCCACCCCCTACCCTCCCCCGCCGCTTCCCCCGTCCGTCCCTCCATCCCTTCCTTCCCGCCCCTCCGGAGCGACATCCCTGCGAGTTCCCTTCGCTGACTGACGGCGGACGCCGCCGCATCTCCCTCGCCATCAACTCTGGGGAGCCGCCGGCGGAGGGTACAGACCCGAAGTTGCGGACAGCCCGGGTGGAAAGTAGCAGCGACGCGGAAAGGGCCGGATCCCGAGCTCAGCCCGGCCCAGCCGAGCGGGGCTGGCGCAGCGCCCCGCCGCCAGTAGCCCCCAGCCCGGGGGCTGGCCCCGCATCCCGGGCCCCACTGAGCGGAGCAGAACGAGTCGGCCCCGCGGTAGTTGCCGGCCCCCAGCCCCGGCCCCGCCGGGCCCGCTGCGGTAAGACGAGGCTTGCAAGACTCGGGGACGCCGGGAGGCTCCCAACTGCGGCGGGGAAGCGTGTGGGGCGCGCCCGCGGTCGCCGCCGAAACTTGTTCAAGTTGTGCGGCCCCGGGCGGCGGGAGGGGACGGGGAGAGGCGGCGGTGTCCGTGGCGGTGTCGGGGTCCCTCTGCTGGCCGCGGGCGGGGGCGCGGGGGGCGGTGGGGCGGGCCCTGCCGGGCCCCTTCCCGGTGCCGGCGGGGAGGGGGCTGCCCTCGGACGGCAGCTGTCTTGTGTCGGTCCGTCTGCTGTACACCTTCAAGCCTTCATCTTGGCGGCAAAAATACACGCGTGGGATTAATATGTGGCTACAGTTTGACTTTATTTTTAGTTTGAGGTCCAATTAATTTTCGTGGCGTGTTTCAGATTTTTTTCTTGTGTGGCTTGTGATAGCACAGTGGGAAAATCCGTCCCGTAGTCACGCAAGAAAAGATTAAACAAAGCGAGCCTAAGCAGCCATTCTGAATTTCTGTTTTGTCAAAGATAATATGTGGGACTTTGAAGATTTTTTTTTTTTTTTTTTTGCAAAAAGTGTATTATAAAGTATCAATACTTTGTTATCCGAACTACTTTAGAGATTTTCTGACACCTCTATACTACAGCTTCAGAGAACTTTTGTTTCTTTTTCCACAGAAAGAAACAACATGCAAAGTGGAAGGAAACCCAAAACTGCTTTTTCAACAGAAAAATATTTACTTCCTGCCTCTCTAACATGTTTTCCTTTTTGCTTCATAATGGAAGGAGCAGGATTATTTGAATCATTTAAGCAAAATCGGGGCATCATTGGCCAAAGATGAAAGAAGACTTGAAAAATCTGTCAGTACTCTGTGACTCTTAACTGAGACTCACCTTTCACAAGCAGAGGGGACTAGTGGTTAAAAGCACTGCAGTTTCGTCAAAAGAAGCTAATGGAGGGTCCATGTTATTTTTTTAAAAATTATTTTGTTTCCTTCCCACTCTCTCATGAATCCCAAAAGAGAACGATGGAAAGAGCATGCATGGAAACTGAGATAAGAGAAGGCAGCAACTTCAGTTTTGGACTCTGTTTTCCAAGTGCTGTAAATTCCCTATTTCATCAAATATAACACTTTATTTTTAATAAATTGTATTGGTTTGTGATCAGTGGAGTTCTTGTCAGCTCTGGAAGTGGAATTTGACCTGATTGAAAGCTTTTTTAAAAAGGAAATGTATAATTTTTACTTCTTTTTTTGTCAAGTTTTTCAAGTTATCAAAGGATAGTATTTCACTCTCTTACCGTGCATTAACAACCTGAGTTTTATATGTATATATTAGAGATTTGACTTTTTGCCTTATTTATGTTGTAGTATTGTGTTTGAGAAAAGTGAAAACAGAGAAGGCACCTGAGATTTAAGTTTCTGAGAGCCTTGTCATCTCAGTGTTGTAGCTCATGTTACAAGTAATCTGAATATCTGTTAGAATGCACAGTACATACTAAGACTTTTCTCCTAAAAATATGCCTTAAAATACCCAGTTTTGTACTAACTGGATCAAAGCTTGATATCTGAACATTGTGTTTTGTTAGGAAATGCATGCCTGGGCTAGAGGAGCTGCCTAATGGATCATGGCTCTGATGTTCATGGGACATACTTTATTTCTAGCATTAATGATGTTTGCTGTCCTAACTTTTGAAGAATCTGTAAGCAATTACTCTGACTGGGTGACTTTCATAGAAAAAGTAGATCAGTATGAAAAACAGCAACCTGAACATCTTGATGCTGAGCAGAAGCTGAAGAAAACAGTACTTCATCCAAGCTTGTATTTCAATGCTGAAGATGTCCAGGCTCTGAGGCTGAAGGCTCATACAAGCCATTCCCATCTATTCAGAGCCATCAGGAATGCAGTGACAATTATGTTATCCAACCCATTATACTACCTACCTCCACCCAAGCATGTTGATTTTTCTGCAAAGTGGAATGAGATTTATGGTAATAATCTACCCCCTCTAGCATTTTATTGTTTGCTGTGCCCCGAAGATAAAGCTGCGTTTGATTTTGTCCTAGAATATATGGATAGAATGGCTGGCTACAAAAACTGGTTGGTCGAGAATGCACCTGGAGATGAAGTGCCACTTGGTCACTCCCTAACAGGATTTGCCACTGCTTTTGATTTCTTGTATAATTCACTGGAAAATGAAACCAGGCAAAAATACCTGGAGAAGATATGGTCTGTCAGTGAGGAAATGTATGAGTACTCAAAGGTTCGCTCCTGGGGGAAACAGCTTCTCCATAATCACCAGGCAACTAATATGCTTGCTTTGCTTATTGGGGCTCTAGTTGCAGGGGTGGACAAAGGGTCTCAGGCAAATATTTGGAAACACACTGTTGTTGATGTGATGGAGAAAACAATGTTTCTGCTCAATCATGTTGTAGATGGGTCTCTGGATGAGGGAGTAGCCTATGGGAGTTATACTGCCAAGTCAGTAACCCAGTATGTTTTCCTGGCCCATCGCCACTTTGGTATTAACAACTTGGAGAATAACTGGCTTAAAATGCACTTTTGGTTTTACTATGCCACCCTATTACCAGGCTTTCAGAGGACTGTGGGTGTAGCAGATTCTAATTACAACTGGTTTTATGGGCCTGAGAGCCAACTGGTTTTCTTGGATAAGTTTATCATGAAGAATGGAGCTGGAAACTGGCTGGCACAGCAGATCAGAAAACACAGACCCAAGGATGGGCCAATGGTTCCTTCCACTGCACAGAGGTGGAGCACACTACACACTGAATTCATATGGTATGCTGCTGAAATCACTCCTCAGCCACCTCCTGGCTATGGTACGGCTAAAATGCATGTGTTTCCTAACTGGGGAGTTGTTACATACGGAGCTGGATTGCCAAACAGTCAGACAAACACCTTCGTGTCTTTTAAATCTGGAAAACTTGGTGGCCGTGCCGTTTATGATATCGTTCACTTTCAACCGTATGGCTGGATTGATGGGTGGAGAAGTTTTCCAATCCAGGACATGAACATCCTGATCAGAACTCTTTCACTTTTGCTCCCAATGGACAGGTGTTTGTATCCGAAGCTCTTTATGGACCTAAACTCAGCCACCTGAACAATGTTTTGGTCTTTGCTCCATCTCCTACGAGCCAGTGCAACCAGCCTTGGGAGGGACAGCTTGGTGAATGTGCCCAGTGGCTGAAGTGGATCGGTGACGAGGTTGGAGACTCAGCTGGAGAAATTATAACAGCCTCCCAGGCTGGAGACATGATGTTTGTGAGTGGTGAGGCAGTATCTGCTTACACATCAGCAATGAAATTGAAAAGTGTGTATCGCGTTTTGCTGCTCTTAAATTCTCAGACATTGTTGGTAGTAGACCATATTGAGAAGGAGGAAGACTCTCCTGTAAATTCTGTCAGTGCCTTTTTTCATAATCTTGATATTGATTTTAAATACGTACCCTATAAATTTAAGAACAAATACAATGGAGCTATGATGGATGTGTGGGATGCCCACTACAAGATGTTTTGGTTTGATCATCATGGGAGTAGTCCTGTTGCTAGGATACAGGAGGCAGAACAAGCTGCTGAATTTAAAAAGCGGTGGACTCAGTTTGTAAATGTTACCTTTCCAATGAAAAACACACTTACAAGAATTGTTTACCTTTTCCATGGCCCATATGTCAATGTTTCTAACTGCAGACTCATAGATAATGCAAAATCTGGATTTCAGATTTCACTTAGTGTCAACAACACTGAAAGTACCATCTCTGTTGTGACTGAATATCAGAATTTAAAGACAAGATTTGACTACTTGGGATTTGGTGGTTTTGCCAAAGTGGTCCATGAAAACGAAGTGACCAAGTTTGGTCTAGGTACTGAGTTTGTGGAAAAACAGATAAAAAATAATAGGGCGGTTTTCCCCTTTGGATTCAAAGTGAACATAGTTGCTGCATTAATTTTGGGTGTTAGTTTGGTCATCCTGGCTTTTCAGTGGCGGTTTTACGTATCCTTTAGTAAAATGTTGCGTTGGATCCTGATACTGGTTGTCACACTGTGGCTTATTGAGTTGGTGGATGTGTGGAGCATGTGTACTCAGCCCATCTGTGCAAAGTGGAGCAGTGACATGACAAGGCTAGAAAACGATAAAGGCAATAAAGCCAAACAGTTAGAAGGAAACCCTGTTGTTTTGCCAGATGTTATCATTACTTCACTTCCAGCTTCTGGTGCAGAAATTTTAAAACAGCTGTTTTTCAATAGCAGTGATTTCTTATATGTCAGGATACCTACACCCTATCTCGAAATTCCTGAGACTGAATTTGAAATTGATTCCTTTGTAGATCCATGTGAATGGAAGATTTCTGATGTCCAGAATGGTCATTTTCGTCTTATTCAGGGGTGGCTTCAGTCTCTGGTTCGAGGCACAAAGTTACATTTGCAAAACATTCATTTATATGAAGCCAGCAGAAGTAAAATTGCTCAGAATTCTGCCATAATTAAGGACAAAAAGAAAAGATCCAAAAAGAGAGAATCTCTGTCAGAGCAAAGAAGCAGAGTAAGAGGGAGTAAAGATAAAGAAGCTGAATATATTAGGGAGCTGAGAAGACATCTCATCGATTATCCTAATGCACGACCTGTGCTTAGTTTAAGTAGTGGGAGCTGGACATTAAAGCTTCCCTTCTTTCAGGAAATCCTAGGACCATCAATGAGAGCATTATATGTAGTAAGAGACCCACGAGCGTGGATCTATTCCATGTTGTACAAAAATAAGCCAAGCCTTTACTCCTTGAAAAATGTTCCACAACACTTGGCTGCAATGTTTAAAGGGGAAAACGGTAAAGGAAAATGTAGTGTAAATGAAGGCTATGCCTTTGAATATGAATTATTAAGAAAAGAATTTTCAAGTGCTAATTCAAATGCTGTTTCTGTGTTGTCCCATTTATGGCTAGCAAACACAGCAGCAGCACTGAGGATAAATGCGGCCTTGCAGCCAACAAATTATCTGCTGGTCAAGTTTGAAGATATTGTGAGCTTTCCTCAGAAGACAGCTGAAACAATTTTTGCCTTTCTTGGTATTCCTCTTCCTCCTTCTAGCTTAAACCAAATATTATTTGCCACCTCCACCAGTCTTTTCTATCTTCCTTATGAAGGGGAAATCTCACCAAGTAGCATTCATGCCTGGAAACAAAACATGCCCAATGAGGAGATTAGACGGATTGAAGATATCTGTTGTTCTCTGATGGATCACTTAGGATACCCAAAGTTTATGGAATAGATGCTGCAGGTCAGCAGAACTTTGCACTAATGATCTCTGACTCCCAATTTGTGGGTAAATATTAGAGGTTTGTTTATTCTTGTAAAATGTGTACAGTCTGCTACTTTCAAAGAGATTATTTTAAGAAAAAGATAGTTGTTCTTGCAAGTGTGTGGAGTTTTTTGTTTTTGTTATTGGGTTTTGTTTTTTTTTCTTTTTTGGAAAAAGAAAACCAACTTGGTAACTGCTTTTGCTGCTTTTCAGAAAAAGCTGTGTGGACCTCTCTAGAACTATCAACTGGGGACTCTATAGCTCAGGGGATTAGTAGTAGAATATGAAGCTTTCCACCTCCAGCTCACCAGTTTGACTCCAGCCCAAGTGGTTGGTTCCTGAAAGTGCTTACCATCTGATGATTGTATGATGGTTTATATGAAATTAAATTGGTTAAACTGGCCCAGTCTTCAACTGTGATAATTAACCCACCCCCTGACAGGTTTGCTGATGCATTCTGTCATCCTCTCACTGGTCGCTATAGTGGTGCAAAATAAACATAAGCTGACATTTAAGGCTGTTCAGCATCTGTTCAGTGGGAGGAAACAGAAAATCTGAATGAATTTAGTTTTCAATTTACAATTTCAGCAGACAGGCCCAGGACTGGAATGGGCATGCAAATTGAATATCATTATAGGATTTGGTTTCTTCAGCTCAGAGATGTGGCAGTTCAATTGACTTCTGTGCTTTGATGAAAAAAAAGACTTCATTCTCCATGCCTGACCCTTTTTGAGCCTGAAGCTCAAAAAATCTGGAGCAAAAAAACCGGGGCAAAATCTAAGAAACCAGCAAGAGTCTAAGAAACTCCCAAACAAGCAGTTAATTTTGAAGCTTTTTTGTATTTCTGAACTTCCTCAATCTAACTTAATTTTAAAAGTTGTTAATACCTTCACCCCTTGCACTGCTTTATCCTATGCCTCTTATCTAAGAGGTTCTGCAAGGATTTTCTCTTTTTTTTAGTGGTACTCTTCTGTCCTTCTTTGTTGTAACACATTTCTCTGCTGATTCTTGTGCATAATTTCACTAAAACCAGTGAAAATATTTGATGTTGTTGTCAATGGGTTATTATTGATGTCTGCATAAAGAGCAATCTGAGATTTAGATGATCTTAAATAAATCTCCAAGTCTGTGTAGCTAAGGGATGTTTTGCTTTTCTGTATAATGAATTTCTGAAGGACAACCATTGCTAACCTCATGTATTCTTTCAGAGAGGGGGTAAATCTGAAGATTCCCCAACCCTCAGCCACCTCACATTTGACTGATGTTTTCTTGCAGTAAACTATTCCAATTCCTGTTCTTTATCATGATTCGTTTCTTTAACGTGGTGTTTTAATATGATATTGGTTTGGAAACAGATAGGCTTGATTGATGCATGTTTGTCATAGCTTATTTTCTTCTTGATTCCCACTCTTTGACTGCGCATGCCTATTAAGAAAAAATTTCCCACTTCCCAATTTAATTTGCTCAGCATTCCTTGGAAATGCATGTATATTTTAAATGTCTGCAGATGTGTAAATCAGATCACAAGGAGACATCTGTTTCCTTTACCATCTGTTTTTTATTACAAATGGAACTGTCTTTAAATACACTTCAGTTGGTTTGTGGGAGCTGGTATCAGAGTTTGGCTTATTATATTGAAATATGTGTGCAATTACTGTTTATTTGGATGGTAACCATTAGACAATGTTGAAAATGTAATGAGTTTCTTCACACACATTACAGGTACCCTTGCTGATTTTTAATATAAAGGTTTCCTTCTGCTCTTACTGTTACATCCCTATCTTAACTCTGCTGCCTTGTCCCTCCTGTACATACATTTCACATCCTTTGGAGCACATTGTGATATCTCATTATGGCCTAGATAAAAGTAGCTCTTGGACAGTCATTAATATGTCAAAATAAGCCTCTAACATTATAAAGCTATTGTTATTTTGCTGTCTCATTAACCATAATTTAGCTGCCATCTACTAGAAACATTTTTTTTCTCTCTCTTCAGTCCTAGGTGTCTAAGTGGAATTCCATGTTAAGGGAAATATTAAACAAGTTACTATACACTGACAAGATTGTGGAACTTTGATTTCCAAGTATCATTCTCTCAAACTGGCTTTTCCCTGAAGCCATTCTTGATTGTATGTTTAAAAAAAAAAACAAAAAACCAAACAAAATAGAGGTATTGATGTCTGTACAGTCTGTACTTCACAAAATAAGTTTTAGCATTCACCTTCTATTTTCCAGGATTTACAGTCTGGAATCAAAACAAATAGAAAGGCTTTTTTTTCCCTGTCAGATGTTTTAGGGCAGCTGAATGTAAAAGCTAAGATTGCCTGTATATTTGTAGAAGTAGAAAGAGACCTTTAAATCCCTTCCTGAAAGGACCATATGAGATGCCACAATGCTCTGTAAACCAACTTTTTTGTTTATTTTTGAGGAGTTTGAGGTGGACAGAATCATTTGTTGGGAGCATCATCTGTGCTGCCTTTGGAATACAGATTATTCCATGCCCATGCCCTTATGTTCATGATAGTGTCATGGCTCTAATTCATTATATGGAAAATTTAGGAGTTATTCTTTTCTGTACTGCACTTTCCAAGCTCAAAGAATGCATAATCTATTATTCAGATTCTGTGGCATTGTGTGTTTCTTATACAGATGTAAAAAGGTAGAAAAAAACATTTTATTTTTAGATCTTGTTGTGAGGGCAAACGCATTATAATCATTATGCTAAAACTATGTAAAAGGAGAAGCACTGTCTTTGAAGACAGCAGAGTATGAATGCCTAAGGAATGGCAAGTCTCCAATTTTCAATCAAGTAATTATTTTGTTGAATTTTAGATGATAAGTTACATTATCACTCAAGTGAAGTTAGTAACAGACAGGAAGTATCCCGACCATGGAACTGAATACCTTTTGTTGAGATTGTGGCCTGTTATCTGTAACTCAAGACACAGCAGAAAGCTGAATAAACATGCATATGGTTGACAAGAATGCTCACTAAAAGATGCAGATCTAGAACTTTGTGGAATAAATTTCAGTGCCTTCATCCATAAAATAAAAATTATGGTATGGAGAAGAAAGAATATTGTGGAGGCCTGTTGTTAAAGAAATAATAAAATAAACTGGCTTTTCTCTAAGGATAAATTTCAATTTTATGTGTATTTAAGTCAAATTGGTCATTAAATATATATTTGGGGGTTTCTTTATGTGATTGTTACCATTGAGACTCGTGTGGCTGCATGTATGAGGAACGTGAGCAAAATTTTGTAATATGAAATGATTTTGTGTGTGAAGAGTTATTCTGATTCTCTTCTGTCATTAGCATCCAAAGGAAGAGTAGTCACTACATAGACACAGACATTAACCTGCCATTTTTCCATATAGTAAAGTTTAAGACTGTCAGAAAAATATGAGAATTGCTAGATCTTTTTGAAATTATGCCTGTTGAGGTACATTGTATTGAGGACTGTTCTAGCACTTTCAGTTACACTTTCATAAATATGCTCATGAAAACTTGCCTTTGTACTTTATCTTTACTTCCTTTTCCTCCCCGTGTTAAATGTCAATAATTATTTGTACTCCCTTGTAGTTTGAATTGTCTAATTATGAGACAGCAAAGATTCTGTTGTATTTTTAAAGAACAAGCTTCACTTAAATACTTATATCTCTGAATGATATTTGGAAGACTGAGAAAAATAAATGCCAAGGAAAATATTTCAGTTATTTACTTACTTTGTGACTAAATGGCATTGGCCCTGGGAAGATCCACATGGGTCTTGGCATTAATAGTTCTATGAAACTGCATGAATTTATAGTCTCTGAGCATACCTTAGTGCCTCTATTGCTCCCAGTAGACTTTTTCCAAGAACAACATCTGTGGAGATAAGCCTCATTATCATTATCATACTGGTTCCTTTCACCCTCTTGACATGTAGCTGGCTTGCAGTCCTCATCTTATTTGATCTGAGAGATCCAGAGTTGAATTTCTGTATCAGATCCTCAATTATACATAAAATATATGGCACAATTCCTTTGAGAGTATAATACTATTCTGATAGTGTTAGAATGCAAATAAAAAAAAATGCACTTCAAGTTCTACAAAGTTATTGGTAACTGATTTGTAAAGCTGCAGTCATGTATCTGATTTTTTTTTTAAATCTTAATGATACAGCTACTAGTGTATTACTATCCTTACCTGACAGTCAATTATTTCCATTAGTAGTCTTACAGACACTATTTATTTGATAATCATGAACATATATAATCTGTAAATAATACTGCGTTTGCTGAAAACATTTAAAATACACAGTTCAAGATTAAGGGTAAAAATTTTACCTCAGTATTTCTGTAAATTACAAAAATTAGCCCCTTTGCAAGTAATCTATATGTTGGGTTCCACAGGATGGAATATTTTCTAAATAGAAACTGATTTTTTTTTTTATAGAAGTAATTTATCAAAACGTTTTCTTTTTAACTGTACATAAAATTATTTTTTTTAAGAGGATAAGTACTGGATCTTAACACTTCTATGATCAGGACAACAAGCTTTCCTTTGTTTCTCTGGAATTCCTTTTAGCTTTGGTTCAGACTAAAACCTTTGTTTAAAGCTCAGCATGAGTGGACTGTTTTCTGAGTGAGAAGTCAGCCTAGAGACTCTTACTGTCTCAAATTCCATAAATGGAACAAATGGAATTTATTAGTCATAAATGGAATGATTCCTTGCTTACCTTAATGAATCTTGTGCCATTGAGTTCAACAGGGCCAAAATACTATCATCAACTGTCATCAAACTATTATCAGCTACCTAGCCTGAATATTCCAAAACATAAATTGCAGGAAGTTAATACCTCAAATGATCATGAAAGATTACAGTTCTTATTTGGTGAAAAAAGGAAATTAATACTGTAAAAAATATAAAATGTTTTTTAACGCTAACCAAAGCTGCCTTATAGGTTGTCTGTTACATTTATAGACTTATCAAAACAGGTATAGAAACAAACAGATATATTCAAAATAACATACAAAGCACAGTTTCAAGTGTCAGGACTTTGATTTTCTTCAGTGAAGAGAAATTTGCTGATACATGAACTACACTATTCTCATAAAGGATGTGAATGGATAATCTTGTGCTGTCTTAGAAAATACTTTGTAATGGGAAAATAGTGTGTCACATTACCAAAATGAGACTGGTTTAAACTAAACAATACCTCTCGAGCTTACAATATGCTGAGAGTTATTTGCAATGTGAAAGAAACCCAGTGTGATTTCATTCACACCTGTCTAACACAGAATAATTTCTGCAAGGTTCTTCATTTATGCTGGTATAAACTCAACAGTTAGTTGACTCTTTTCGGAGAAAAATATTGGGGTGTTTTAGAATACAACGCAAATTCATCTACTACACCTTAGGTAATTTAACTTTCAACATAAATAAGGAGTCTTGTCACTCTAGAATCAATGAACACTGAGTGTCACCTTCAAAGGTAAATCAGACATTGCCAACCTGTCTGAAAATCTTCAAAAGACCGGGTGTGACTAAGCTTTTACTTTAGGTGTTCACTGAAAAGCCTCAAATGAAGTGGAGTGAATCTGACTTTAAATGTGTATGTGTTGTTTGTTTTTTTTTTCTTCTTGAGTTATTTCACAATTATTTCACCACTTAGGATATTACAAAATTTTGTGCTGGACTCAAGTGAATGTATTTAAATTTTTAAAATACTGCTTCTTTTGTTTGCCCTTAAATGTACCGTAAATAGGATGTTCAGTAAAAGACCACAAAATAGCTGTATTCCTAAAACTTGGGAACTAGACAACTGGTGCAATCCATAATTTCAAATTTGACGTTTCTAGAAAACTGTAGCTATATGAAAACTATGTATTTAGAAAGTGTTCCAATTCCTGGCCTGTACCCAGTAATATTTTCATACTATTATTTGGTCCACAGACCATTCTCACAATTTAACAGTGTAAGTAAGCAAGTTCCAGCAGCCATGAATGTTCTCTTGAGTATTTAATTTATATTTTTAAAGAAATAAAAAAAAAGACCCCAGACACATAATCAAGTAAACTGGAGTAATTGCAGTGCTCTGGACTGAACTCTCTGTGGGCTGGCACAGGAAGTATCAAATACAGAAGCAGGGTTAGTTTAGCATCCTTATTTCTGCAATATTTCTGGGTTTGGGTTTTGTTGTGGTTTGGTTTTTGGTTTGTTTTTTTTTTTTTTGGTTCATTTAATTCAGCAGAATGTGCTTGAGGTACATCTTAAACACAAGACAAGAAAAGGACCTGATTCTTTCTCTTGTGAACTTCATCATGTTGTGAGCAAACTTTGCCTGTTTTTAAGTCTTGATGAGGTTATACTTGGTTGTGAAATAGCTTTAGTATTGGTTTGCTTGGGTTTTTTTTTTTTTTGTTTTTGTTTTATTGTTTGGTTTTTTATGAAGGGTGTTAACCTTGTGCCTTCTCTGTTAGTGGCTGGGAATTATTTTGAGGCTGATGGGTGGTGTGGGCTTATCATTTGTAGCTCATCCTAGGTCTTGTCACTGTACTGTCACAAGTAATTTTTTCTTTTAACCTTCTGAACACTGAGCACAACTTTGGCTTCTGAGGGAAAATGGCTATTGATAGGCACAACAGAAAGTAGTGTAAACAAATATTGCTATATTGCAAATTCTTTGACAGTATTTGTGTCCAGCTATTTTCTGAAAGGTTGTACAAAGTGCATAAATCCAATGTACAAAGCTCAGAGGAAACTAGTATCAAGAATATGATGAATGACAGGCTGTGAGAGATAATAAAAGCACACTTGTTTTTTTTTATAGCCATTAACATCTTCACTCCTAATTGTTTTCCTAAGGGAGAAGTTCCTCACTTTGAGGATTTTTTTTAACCTTTTTGTTTTTCTATGCTGCAGCTTATCTATGCTTTTTGAATCTTATGAATTCCGTGTTTTCTGAATCTTAGTTTGAATTGTTAATTTTGTTACATTTTCTAGAACCTTCTTTGTGTTTCAGGATGTTCCAGTCTATTTGAAAAGAATAAATTACATCCTACAGATGCCACTTGATTTGAGGAAACATAATCTCAGACCTGGCAAGGACTATGATAGGTACATAGCAATGAAATGAGAAACAGGAGAAACAAAATGTTATGCTGATGAAGAGAATAGAATTGAAAGCGTGGTTTGGAATATTTAGGTCTTAATGAGCTGCTGTATCATGCAGTATGACTGCCTGAATAATAGACTATTATTCACTTTTACAGATCATCTGAATATTGTCTCTTTTGAATTTCAATAAGAGTACTGATAGAAAGATAAGTTAAAAGGAACTTTTGTTTGGATTTATTTTGATTTTGATTTTTTTCCTTCAAAGCAGTGCTATTCTTTTGTACTTCCAAGCTGTTTAAAGTTGTAACAAGATAGCTATTACCCAGTGTAGCTTTATAACAACATTGTTGGCACCAAAGAATTCTTTTTTAGAGGGTGCAGTTTTACCCACTGAGTATAGATTCATTATTGATGGTTTCTCAACTTCCAGCATCTTTTTGTGATGCGTTTGAAATAAACATTGACTTCTGTAATAAAGAGTTGTTTCATGTTAAAGAATGGACTGCACTGTTGCTGAACAAAGCAGAAGTGATGTGAAAACATGCATATAATAGTCAGACTACTGCCAGTTTGTCATGTTTAACCCCATCTCATAATCAGATCTTTAAAGTATGGACGTAGCTCTCATCCATTCCTTAGCCTGGTTACTAACCTTCATGACCCTCTTTAATTGGAGGCTAAGGTAAGATAAACTTCCTTCCACTTGCTGAAAGGGCAAGCTTACATGAAGACACCCTAGCATTGTTGATATACTAGGGTTTGGGTTTTTTTAAGCTGTTGTCACTGAATGTGTGTCTGTAACTCTAAGTTGCCCCAGGGTGCATTGGAAAATCTTGCATAATGACTGATATGGTCGATGTAGGTGTATAGAAATGTACCTATTTGAATTCCTTCTTTCTCTAATAATAGACACACCTTTGTATCTTTAACAGGTGAAATGATTAGAATGATAAGTAAAAAGCCAGGATAGACAATAGAGGAAGAGCTTTGGTATTCATTGCTCACGATTATTGAAAGCATTTGCCAGGAATCTGCCTCATCTGCATTTAGTTCAGTTGGCTGTGCATAGCAACAGACTCATAGCATCCTCTGCAGAACCTCCCTTGAGAAGTCTTTTACTTAAAGGTCCAGTTCTAAACAAGTAATATATTTATCATTGCTTTAGTGCCTCTTAAATGAATCTAGGTGCAATGCAATTTGGATTTGATGTAAAGGTGCAAGGAAAACAAATGGGAACATTTCTATCTACATCAACAAAAACAAGCATAAGAATGTAACCTTCCCTTCTTTATGAAAACTTTGTGGATGTAATTGTATAATTTATGTTGAAATTATACCAATTTCTATTTAAAATACATAAACAAATACATGTAGTTTAGGATTATAAATATTATTATTATGAATAGTTTCTAACTGAAATTCTGTGGTAGACTAAATCTTCTGCTATATCTCTTGCACTCTGTAATTTCAACTCCAAGACTTGAAATGCTTACGGTTTTTGCTCTGAGACAAAATCTGTTCACAGCACTTAAAAAACTTCCAAACACATAAAGAAAACTTACTTTAACAATATTTTGTCTTATTTGTTTTACAAATCCTATTTATGAGCAATGTAAAAGATGAACATTCAAATCAGAGTTCTCATATGGTTACTCCTTTCTTCTTTCAGTAATATCTAAATTTAAACTTCAGTAAATCTCTAAATCTAACTGGCCAGAGAGTACTGAAGTTAACTAAGAAGGAGTTAACATCTCTTCTGACTTTTAGTTGCAAATGTACTTCTTTAGGAAGAAATCCTCAGTGATACCTCAGATCTATCTCACTGTAATCCTGTTAAATATTTCTTGGGTGATAGACATTCTAGAGATTCTGCAGGCAGTGCTAATGTATTTTACATTAGCACATCATATTATGCAGTACTTCTAGACTCAGAGTACTCCTTATGTTTTGTATTCAGTACCATCAGAAAATATATGTTAGTTTAACAGCAATGGACAACTCATTTCTTACTGAAAAATGATTGTTAAAAGTGGCCTAAGATCTTTATCCAGGTGATTAGTGTATCAAAAATGCTTTTCACATAAAAATAAGAACTCTGACTCTCAGACCATGATAATAAAATGACTTCTTATCCTGTTCTACTTTGGTCAGCTTGTTAGGATGATGTGATAAGACATTCTTCGATGGACTGACACCGATACAAAAACTGTTTGAAGAAGAAAAAAATAATAGTTTTAATAAACACGTAGTAATGTAAAGCAAACTGTCTTGCCTGGCTGTATATAGAATCACATTTCACTGGCGTATATATTTCTAATCCAGGTCAGTGTCAGCTGGCATTAGGAAATCATAATGATATGCTAGCTCATATTATGCATTGCCAGAAGAAGTAGTCAACACAGAGTAGGCTGTAGCCTGAAGTTTTTCACTGCCTGCATTTTAGTATTGTCAAAAAACTCACTGCAAATAGATTATTTTTATTGTGCTCACAGGGCATACTGCAAGCTGTGGAAAGAGTGATCTCTTTCTTCATTGTAAGACTCAGCAGAATTTGTGCTTTGTCTTTCCTTGCTGCCAGCACAGCAGAGCAAAAGTGACATATCTGGAGGAGAAGATATATTCCAGAATGTTCATGCAATGTGATGACCCTCAGAAGTGGTTGTGCAGCCACATATATAAACTAGAGGAAGCCTATTGCTTCTTCCCTGGCCATAAATAAATTCCTGGAAAATCTCTTGCTTGTGAGTACCCTACAGACTCAGAAATGAGAAGACATTAAAAAAAAAACAACTTTAAATTACTTTTATCTCATGACATATGAGGGAGTCACACAACTTCCATGATCTTGGATGATTCTCTTAAAAACTGAAAATGCCTGGGTATGGGATATAGTCATATAAGAGAAGAGGTAATTTTCTGGTTATAAAAAAAACTCCACAGTGTTCCAGCTCATGAGGCCTTAAGTAGATGACAAAGTACAACTCAAAAGTAGAAATATAAGTTGACAGAATGGACTTTTGTGCAGCTTCTAGGGCTGGTTCATATTGGTAGCTGTGGCTAGAGCCAGCACAAAGGCTGGGCAGAGTGAGATACTGATCAAAACAAATGATGTTGTGGCCTCATTCAGGTCTCTTAAGGAGGTTACAGGCTGCATTCCCTTAATGTCACATATTGGTGAAAAATGCCATTGGAGGTCCCTAAGGAATTGTTTCTAAACAAGTGAAATGCACTGATGTATGTAATGGTATGGCATGTACAAGGCCGGGTTCAGGACTAATGCTGACAGTAGGGATGAGAAGTGGGAAGTACATAATATGAATGAAAAGACAGGGCAGCTTGGGATGAACAACAGGAAGTAAAAGGGATGAGAGAGGGATAATTTGCAGAGGACTGGAGATTCCAGCCATCTGCAAGGAGGTCAAAGTGTGACATGTTCATCATTTCTTTAAATTAACTCTTCTGCAATGTGGCTCTCATTTCAGTTTACTGCAAAGGAGAATTAGTATGGTTGGTTTTGTAAAGAAGCCTCATCTAAATTTATAATAAAGCACTTTTAACAAAATTGAAAATTACTTGCATCATATGTTGTTTATGTAATGACAAATTAGATCTCAGAATGCAATATATTGAAATTTAGATTTGTTTTTTTGTGTGGTTTGTATTCTTTTTAAACATAGATTTCCATTAGGAATAGATGAAATAAAATATGCACCTCCATGAGCTACTAAAAATAAGCCTGAGGGAGATGAATGATTTGTTAATTCCAAGCAATTCAAATTAATTACTTTAAAACTGGGATGTCATTTGTAAAATCCCTAGATCTTCTGCCTCAGTATTATTAACTTGGTCTGTAGCAAAATAATTTAATGTTGCAAACTCCTACTAAGCCTCATCACTTGTATTTGTTTTAACTGATCTGGATTTTAAAATTTATTTTCTATGAATAAACACTGAGCAACTATTTATGTGCATCCTCGAAAAACAGAAATCACCTTCTCATTTTACAAGGGACTCCCATAGCAAGCAGCACCTGATGCTCTGCTACTGTAACTGAGCAGAGTATCACTGAAGATACTGAAGCTGAGCAGGGTTGCAGCAGCTCAGGGTAGGCAGCCTTCTATCTGCAAAAGAAATGGCAGTGTGGGACAGAGATTCTGTCTTGATGACAGGATAGCTTAACGCCTGGGAGGTGAGCCAGAAGACAGGTTCTGTAAAACTCAGCCTGAGCAATGCATTCTGTGCCCCTTCAAATCCGCCCCCACTCCCCACTTTCCTTCTGTAGTTGAAAAAGGAGCACTGTTCACAGCCCCATTTTGTCCCAGAAAAGTGATCTCTTTAAAGATTTAACCTCTTTTGTTTTCTGTGTCTTGGCTCTGTTCATTTAGATAAAGAAATAAAAGCTTTCATTAGTGTTGTGTAATCTGCCTGCAATCTGAAACAAAAAGAAAAAACACTGACTGGCACTTGAACTACCTACTAATTTTTTATCTTCTAAGGCAGTATGGCAGTCTCTGTTCTGGTAATAAACAAAGAGGGAAATTTACTCTTCATCTAAATCTGTGGAAGAACTAGCTGGGTGCTTTTCTGTGCTTTGGGCACTTTAATAGTGAAAACCTATTGATTACAAAATTGAACACAGAGGTTTAAAGGATTGAAAGATTGGCCAAGTGGCTGACAAGTTTTAGATTTACAGCTCTCTTTGAAGACCTGACTGTAATAATAGTGATGATAAAGGATTTTTGTCTAGCATGTCTGCTATGGTCTTGTGAGAAATCAGGTATCTTAGTCTCCAGCTGTACCTACCTGCTGAACCAGCTGGTATCTTACTCCTGAGACGTGTTTCCATTCAGGGCACTTTTGCATGAGCTCTAAGTCTGCAGGTCTAGATTTATCTTGTGGCTACATCCTGCATCCAAATCCTGGAACTTGGTATTTGTCCCAGATATGATACTGTGGTCATATCCTGAAGAGACTTGCTGACAGTGGAGGTGTTTTTTTTTTACAGAGCAGAAGAGCAAAGGATGATGCCTGCATTGCTTTCATATGGTGAAACTGTAAAACCCCAGCAGTTTCAGCTCAGTTTCATTTAAAGATTCAGAATTTAAACCCAGAATTATAAATAATATCCTTAAATTTGAAACTCATTCAAGTGAAATTAAAGTACTGGTTTAAATAATTGGGGCTAATCCTTACTCTATATGTTAGTCAGTAAAGTTGAGGTAATTTGACAAGTAGTAAAAGTTTGTTGTTTTTACTAGTTGGTTAATTTCCTTCTTTCTTTTAAAGTGCATAGCAGTCCTTGGCTGTCTTTTCTGCTGCATGAATGCACAATGCAGCTTGCTTTTCAGTGCAGGGCAGCTGAACAGAAAATCTAATTATGTAAGATCAGAAATAAGATTAGAACTTATTTAGAAAACATCATATGAAGACGAGTCAAGTAAATCAAATAGACAAAAATAATGTGAATAAAAGAATTCTGAACTGAATTTACAGTGCATAAACTTGCATTTACTTGTCTTGTACATAAAACAACATGCCTCCTTCCTACGTGGAACAAATTTACTCCTTAGCAAGGGCTGAGATGTTCTCCAAAAGGCACCCTTTCTGAATTCTCTTGAAACTGTTGCTATATCAGCTCCAATGCTTCCCTGGTTTCCTGTCACACACTTAGCTTATAATAGGGCCATGTGATGAAGAGGATTCTGAATCACATCACCCAAGATGAAGGCACTAAGTGAAATTTCCTTATTCTTAGCAAGTATTCTGTACCAGGTGTTATAGAAATTATAATGCAACAGAATTGCAGTTTCGTTGCTCTTCTGCCTAATTCTTTATTGGCTTTTTAGAATTCAGCCTCCATAGAGTCAGTGAATAAGTGATTTTTTAAAAGTCAGTAGAGTTTCACTCTGGCTCTTTCATCTATGCCTGCTTTAATGTGCATGAGACAGCTTACAGCTCTCTTGCCTCAAGACTTCTGAAGGTACAGTCAGGCCACCAACAAATGGAGAGGGTATGAGAAAAGAACTCTTGAGATCCCCACTGTTATAAAATCCATCCCATTTGATAAACAGAGCAGAGGTTACAGATCTGAGGGACATGAAACTTAGGCCATTTTTCCTCAAGCACATACCCTAATGAATTAGGTCTGGACATTTTGGACCCCCACAGCTAGCATATTTCCACTGGAATTTCTCCTCCAAATCAATAGCTTGGAGAAGAGAAAAAGAAGAAAAAGAGAAATTAAGGAGAAATTCCCAGTTTTCTGTCAGTGTGTTGTTCAGAATGAAATTACCTCATCAGGACATGAGTAAGGAAGAAATAAGATTTCAAGTATTATAAAGATACAAGTTTGTTTAAGCACCTAACAGCTGGGTGAAGACAAAATAAGATTTGCACTGAATATGAAGGATGAAAGAGTCAGATTTAGATTATGAGAAGATAAAAAGGTCTGTACTTGGTCAGAGCAAAGGACCATTCAGCTCAGTGCCCTCCCTCCAGTAGTTACTGAATATGAATGCTTAGGGAAGAGTAAGAACAGGGTAAAAATAGGATTCTTTCCCTGATCACTTTCCTAGCCTCAGGACTGAGCTAGATGTATTTAGCAAATCTAAATACATTTCTTTTCCATTAGTTTTTCCAGTCTTCCCTTGAGCCCATGTAAAATTTAGAATATATTATGTCCTCTGGCAAGGAGTTCAACAAGGCTGTTATTCCTTATTTTAAGTGCCATCTTCTTAGGGTTTGTTTTCACCCTGGCTCCTGTCATCTCTTTTCCAAGCTGAAAAGTCTTTGTTTACTTAGTCATTCTTCGCTTGAAAGCATTCCACTCCTCTAATAATTTTTGCTTCCCATACCTGATTTTTTATTATTGTCTTTCCTAGGGGTGCAAGAGCTTCACATAATGTTGAAGATTTGGGCAAATACAAATTTAAATTGTAGCATTACAACTCCAAGTTAGTTTGCCTTTCATGGTCAAGGCAGAAGTTGCTTAATCGCATTTTAAAGATTTTTGCCTTTTCCTGCCACAGTAACCAGTTCAGTTTTGTGCTGTGATTCACAGAGAGAGACTTTGAAGTTTGCATGTTAAGCACAGAAGTGTTATAAATAAATTACGATCATATTACTGGAATGTTTACAAGTTATAGCAAAAAACTGCAGCCATTGCTCTACAAAGCAAAGACTCTGCTTACAGAGAATGGCCAAATAAACACTCCAGTGAAACTTAGGCAACATGAAGTTTATTTTTCCTTAGAATTGAAATTTACTACTAGTTTTTTGTCACCGGGAAGAATGGGTGAATTTTCAGGGCAAAATAGTGAAAGAGTAGCTAATAATATTATACAAATACTGATGGAGTGTTCTGTCTTTTGTGAAAGTTAATGCAACTTTGGCTCCAAAATCCTTGTGTGCTTTTGAAATTTTGTGAGTTTGCACAAGATACTGTTTCTTACATGTGCAAGCAGACTCACCCCTGAATTTTGCATAGCATTGCATAACAAAAACAAAAAACAAAAAACAAGCAAACAAAAAAGGAAATGGTATGAAACTATTTAATTAACTCATTAAATATTCAAGTGCTGTTATCTTGCTTCAAGAATATAAGACATGAAGTGTACTGCAGAGGTTTACAGTCCCTGTCTCTTTACCCCTTTGTATAGAAAAGTTTCTCACAGTTTTATAGGTAAAATGCACTCAATCTTAAGCTATGTTTTCTGTGCAAACATGTCTGTCTCTGAGTATGTTCTTTATGAAGGAATATTTTCTGCTTAGAATATATTTCTGCTGGAGCTGTCAATGCTGTTTCCTGAATAACCATCTGGTACAATCTTTCTAAATCAAGAAGTAAAGAAACTGGTTTAGTTTCTGAACATATAGCTCTATGTAGCTGTATGTCTGTTGATAGGAGGGAGAAGATTATGCAAGAGGATACATTCCCTAAAAGTTGTTTTGTGATTAGGTAGACTGGTGGAGACCTGGCAAGATTCACTTTTTAAATTTATCTAAGTATGGCCTTTCTCAGTGTTACCATATCTTCTGGCTTAAAAGTTTAAATCTGATTTCCAAATCAATGGAATGAATCAAAAGAATGGAATGAATCAAATGATTGTGAAATATTTAGATTAGACATCTAGTCCATATTCCCTGGCTGTGTACAGGTTAGAAACATGTACTGTTGGTTTGTAATGAAAGGCTTCTCCTTAGGAGAGGGACCCAGAAATCTCTGTCCTGTGTGATGCGATGAAAGACAGGTCTTTGAGTAATCCTAGTTATACACATTACACTGAAGTTCTTTGGCCCTCCAATACATATCTGACAAGGCCTCTCTGTTTTTCCTTCACATCAAAGTCCTTTATTCCAACAAATCAAACACTCTAGAGCCCACACAACACGTGCAATTGTCCAATTTACAAATGCAGTTGCATTTGGCAACCTTCAGTCTCCAGTGAATGTACTGAACTCAAAAAGGATTAATCAGTGAGATGGCTATCAAAATGGTGTAGTGACTAGAGTCATGCCTTGTCTGACAGGCATATAACCCCATCTGAGCTGTTAACATAGCAAACTCTCATCACATCACATATACTGTTGCTCCACCTATGGTTTTGACCACAGTGACAAATCTCATCTGTTAGTTAACCGCATACATTAAAAAATAGCTGAGTTCTTCCTGCTCTACAGAAAATTATAGACCATGTTTCAAGTCTTTACACAGCATTTTTCAGATTGCAGATAGTAATAAAGAGGACACCTACATTTTCAGTGTAAGGAACAAAGCAGGAAGGTTATTGATTATTAGTTGACCAGATTATTGGCTGCTACCAAGTTTTTGGAGACTTGCTATTTGCGAAGTCTTCAGTCAGGGCAGAGGGGAAATACTAGAAAAGTCAAAAGAATGTGTGGGATTGGAAGAAACAGAAGAGGCAGGGAAGAGTGCTATGTGGATAGCATTCCCTTGCCTAACTCTGTGTTATTCTCCTCTAATGTCTGGTCCTGACCAGCTTTTCCCACCACTCAGCCCAAGAGCTAAAGATACCAGGTTTCTGCTGTGAAATTGCCATGGATGGAGGCTGTATGCATATATCAGAAAAAGGTATATTATTCTCAACATGAACCTTCCAGCATGAAAGTCCAGGATAAGATTCACTATGGTATCTCTTCCACAATCTATTAGAAAGTAAATTTTCAGAGTACAAAAGACAGACACCTCCCATGGTGTAATGAGCTCCCCCTGTGTTTCAGAGAGAGTGAGAATGCATGGGTTCGAATACTGAAGAAAGAGTTGATGTTTCCAGATATTACTAAAGCAGTGGAATTGATTTTGGAGAAATGAACTTGGAAGAAATGCTTGGAGAGGGAGAGATATCTCATAGCTGAAGATCTTAAAGTCAGATGGGAAGATGTTGAGAGGTGAAGGTAGTGAGTCTGCCAGTGAAGGCATAGGTAGCATATCCCTTCTGACATTTCTTCTGTGAGCACTATGACATCTTTCTGTGATGCATTCTCTCTGTTTTGTAGAGCTCTCTCCACCCTCCAGTGCCCTTCTCCAGCCTTTCATGCTGTGCTCTGCAGCAATTTCCTATCACACTGAGAAAAATTGAAAAACTGGAGGAAGACACCATCTCTTGCATCATGAGATCCAGTGTCAGCAAATGTGGTGGGTGCTTCTGGATATATCATATAGATTATGATCTCTGTACTTCCCAGCACCCAATTTATAGAGGTTGTGGTTTTCCCATCTAGGTTACACTTGTTATACTTTAAAAAATATCTGCAAGCTTTTTTAAAATGGAGGTGACGAGCACTGTGTGGGAGCTTGAGAACAGTCAGTCAGCTGCATACACTGGAAGGGCATAGCTGAATTTTCCTCACAATCAAAATATAAATAATAACTCGGATTGTAACAGGAGGCTACACTAGATCTCTCATACTCATTGGCAATTGTAGATGATACTATGACAGTCTGAGGTGACCTATTTGTCCAATTAGAGTAATTTCTTTAGTGAGATAAATACAACATTAAGAAAAAGCCAGAATAATTTCTACTTCGTGCTAATGCTTACAAAATATTAACAGTGGCCTTATAGTTGAGAACTGCTTTCCTCAACTTTCTGTATTGCCTTGTGCTGCATTTTGTGATTGTCCCTATTTTATTCATTTCAGAAAATTAAAATTCCTAAGAAGTTCCATGCATTATTTTTAGGTCTGAAATATTTGCATTCTTAAATTGGGTAGGGAGAAAAATGAAATGTAATGTCTTGCTCAGAACCAATTTACTGCACACTTTTTTGCTTCCTTTCTTCTTTTTTTTCTTAACTTATGCAGATTCAGAACTTAGCATTTCCTTGCTGAAAAGCATCTACTGACTCTTAGAATAAATTGTTTGCCACAGTATTCAATTATGTCCCCTTTGCTGTTGATTTTAGAGTGCTAATTTGAAAAGAAATAGTGTGTCCCTCCTTTATGGACTGACTGCTGTGTGAAAACAAGCTTTAACAAAATTTAACAGCAGAAATATGTGCTCTTGTAAAATATATTCAAGTATATACTTGTGTATGCAAACACATGATAAATTCCTAGCTTCCTAATATTTCAAAGATAATGCTAAATTTTGGAGATGCTGTTAAAAATCCTTCAGAAAAATATGATTCTAAGTATTTAAAGAAAACACAAATTATTGAGTCAGCATTCTTTATTTCTGAACTGAAGCTTTTTAAGGAAAGTCTGTGCTACAACACACACTATGTACAAGTGAACCAGCTGAAGGATCTTGCCTCCTTGACTAGGCCCAAAGACCTAGCACTAAAAGATTTTAATCTGTTCTTCCTAGGAGCATGAATTCAACTATTGGAAGAGCTCAGATCTGTCTGATTTCATATGCAACATCAGGGTAGGAAGCAAAAAACACTGCTGGGAAAGCTTTTGTGTATATTCTTAATGGAGAAAATAAGCATTTGCTTATATGCTTTGTTTAATTGAGTTGGGATTATAAGTGTTGAAGTTTTCATTCCTGATTGGTTTTGTAATGGGAACATTGTAGTGTTTTCAGTCTTCCTGGGCTATACTGAGTGCATTAGTCTAGCTTTATGAAAGAAGTACATTTTATATTTGTTCTTCATATTATTTTCACAAGAAACAAAATGGTTTCCCAATAAGCCCATTAGGCAAGGCTACAAACTATTGAAGGGAAGGTTAGTTGTTACATTCATGATTTGTAAATTGTGTGTAGCAAGGCTGTCAAGGGAAGTCAAAAAAGTATTTGTACTCTCAAAGGGTAACTATTACGTTTTAATAGTAGATGGCATGCAAAAAAGAACTGGCATAAAAGGTTTGTGGGATGCTTTTATTCTCCAGTGGAAAACACAGAAGAAAATATAAAATATAAGAGAGCAGAACTTTAAAGTGAAATTTACAACAGGGAAAATGCAGCTCAAATTGAACTACTCTTTAACCTAAAGAATTTCACTTAGCTTGTGACATTCCAACAAAAGTTGAGTTTGTTGCATCGGCATTTTATTTTGCAACATATGTCAGAAAAGTAGGTGCATCTGATAATAAGAAATAAATGTTATTTCTACAATGAATAGAAGTACTGGCTTAGATATAAGAAGTGGTGGTATCACAGTGGTATTACAGTGTAGAATCAATGGATTAATTCTGAAAATCAGAGTAAATGCTGTTATGGAAATATACAGGGAAATCATCAACTGAGGAGGGTGAAATGGATCTACAGATAGACCAAAATTAAATCTGATCTTTTGATTATTTAGCTATGTTTCTACCTCTATTTGTCTATCTCCATCCTGTATACGTAGACAGACATACATACAGTATTAAAGACAGAGGGAGAGTCAAGACTAAACTAAAACCCCCTTTGTTCATAAACTAGTCTGTTGCATTGGGAAAAAAGGTGGAAATGTTACCTGAGGAAAAATTATTCTAAAAATTACATAGTGTTGTATCTTCTATTGAAGCAGTTATTGGCTATAGCTGGCTAGAGACACTGCAGCAGGTGAACAGAACACTTATGTGTTCCACAATGTTTGTGACTGTTCCTTTATTTTTTATTTTTAAGGAAATTTACTATTTCTCTTTTATAGATTTTTTTATTTCCCACATTTATGGATTTTTCAACTATTCTGAAAAAATGTATAATGGGCCAGCTATTTTATTCAAGCATAACTTATAAGGCTTCTTGGGCACAGAAGGGAGTGAAAGAATATTGTTTGATAAATTTTGACCTGGAGCTTAGAAAATTCACCTAGAAAAACTAGTATAATAGAAGGAAAAGAGAAAAGTTTGACACTGATAAAATTTTTGGGATTCACAAAATGAGGGTTATGAGACAGTGTTAAAGGTTTTTTTAATGAACCAGAAAGTAGAAAATAAGGAGAGTATTTGGGAAGCAAAACCAGATTTTGATGGCAGAATAATTTATTTTTTAAAAAACAGTCAAAATACAGATCTGAATTTACCACATTTCACAAATTCATACTGAATTTGTGAAGCTGTTTCAGTCAACTTCTTTATTTCTCCTCCTCTGTCAAAAATTAATGCGAAAATAATTTTGACTTTATGCAACTTATTTTAAAAATACTTCAATTTCATTATATGAAAAGAATTGATATAAATCAGAAATTAGAGCTTACTTGTGCATCTCAGTAGGTTTCTATTAACAACTGCAGGATTCATTAGAGTCACATCACAGTGAATGAAGTTCTTATTATCATAAACAAATTATTTTTTCCAGTGAATTATTAATGACATAATAATGCAAGGTAAATAAACATATAATGAATTGGATTTGGTGGAGAGCCAATATATTTCCATGGTTTCAAATTTTTGTTACTCAGTTTCATTAAGAAGGTGTGGTGGGAAATAGTAAGTGTATTGTGGCCTTTAGTGAGCATTGGAACTAAAAGCTTTAAAAGCTTAAAAATCTATTAGTTATTTTTTTGTTAGTTGAAAAAAAAATCTGGGGTTAATTTTCTTCATGTTTTAAATTACTGTGTGGTTAAATAATCATTTTGACAAAGGAAGTACTTGATTTATATTTCTTTGTTTCTGAACATAGTGTTGTCATATGAAATAATATATATCTAAGTGAGGCATGAGCCCTACAGGTTGCATTTGGTAAAGCAGTGATTATTTCTTTTTTAAAAAAAACCACAAACATAATCTATCACTAAGTTTTAGTTTATCCAAATTTTCCCTGCAGAGAAAGCAATTTATAAACCTTACCTTAGCCAATCATGTTCACTTTAATATCAATATTGCCCATTTTACAGGTTTCCCTTTCAGCTATTTGTCAGAATCTTTAAAGTAACTTGAAAAGCTTTGTAGACCATGGTGAGCTTCAGATAGTGATTGCCACTTATTCTTTCTCCATGTCTTTTTTCCTTCTGCAGTCATTCTTTCCTATTTTTATATATACTACTGTCTTTTTTTTTACATGATTCATGAAGACCATTTTTAAGACATATGGTGATCCATGCACGCCAAGAAGATGAGACCCTTTATTTATGTTTTGTGAGTTGGAGATTATGAAATGCTGTGAGAAAATGCTATTCTGCCCTATTCTTTCCTGTACCAGTAAATCTTATGTATCACTTTCACAGTCGTGTCTCAGACTCCAGAGTCTGTAGGACCATTGAAGCCAACAAAATTATGCAGACTTTGACCAAGTGTAAGGGTAAAATGATACCTTTTTAATCAATTGGTAAGAAGATCAAAAGAATGGATCTTGCCCATTTACTCCCCAAAATAAAATTGAGTAAATATTACTTTTTATGTTAACCCCAAGTTATTTTGAACATATGTAAACTTTCTAAAAAATATTTATAAATTGTTCCTTACCTTGCTACTTTTGGTTATGGATCAGGGTGTACAAACATTGAGGACCTGGACTGCTTGCTGACTTGGGAACAATTCGTATTAGTTACTGTCTACTTCCTGCCCTCTTATTGTCTGGTGTGGCAATTAATTCTCCTATACCCATGGTGCTCTGGAAAACATGATATACTTTTAAATATCTTGTAGATCAACTCTGAGAAAAGGATTCCAATAAGAGCTCCACTTTGTTATGCCAGGCAGCAAATCCTCTGTATGGGAGCCATATTCATTATTCATTGGCATTTTCCTAACTTAGTTTCCTCCAAGAAGTTTTAACATTTGCTGACGGAAAATAAAGGCAAAGAAACTGTACAGTGTATGAGCTTCATAAAACAAATTGGCCTTTTGGGAATAGCAGAGCTGCAACTTCAGTGGTAACAATTATGTTTTTACAGCCCAAGACAGAAATAAAATCCTGAAATGGGAAATTAATGCAAAAACTTTGTGGTAAAATCGTGAAAAGTTTATAATCTGAGCATGTAAAAGTCATTGTAATGTATCAGAGTATCTGTTTATGAATGATAAAGTTACATAAGAGCTATGAGTTATAAAAGGTAATATTTTCTTAACCTAAAATAATTGCTAAAATATTTTTCTTTAAAGTGAGTATTACCTGGATTCTACTTCCTTTTTGCTCAGGTTCCATTTTCCTCATTGCTTAAGATTATAATTAAACACAGAACAATTAATGAATCAAAGATTATTCCAGCAGATAGTTTAATCATGAATGGATAATGATAGATGATATGGATATGAGGAAATATTGGTTGAGTACTTTAACCTTCAGAGTAATTTATTATGTGGTATTAGATGTGATACTTTTGCTATCAGTCTGTAGAAGTTGTCAAAGCAAGAAAACAAAAATCAGAAATGAGATGAGGGTGGATTCCTAAAAGTGGTATCACCTGCAAATCCATGCTGTAGTAATTATTATTAATTCAAAATTAATATACCAAAAATCTCCCGTGGCCAGTGTTGGCTCATGTCATCTTCATTATATTTCAATTCGTTATGCTGCTACTAATTTGACTGAGACTCTATGATAGCTGACAGCAGTTAGCAATAGTGTAGACATGGATGTAATATGGTGCATAGCCTTTATTAGTAAAGGCTTCTATAAAATACAAAATTCCAGCCAACTCACTACCCATAAAAATTAAATTAGTCTTTTTGGATTTTTTTAAGGTGATTAAAATTTTCACGCTCAAGTACCTAAATGCATATTTCCAAGTGCATTTTAAGTATACACCAGGTATAGATTATAAACCCTCTTTTTAAGCAGCCTTAAGCTTCCAGTTGTTGAGTAGCAAACCCTTGGTTTGCAGGAGTGCATAGCAGATGCCATTCACTTGTGCACATCTGATTTTACATGAGTGCTGGAAAAACCTGAGAGTGTGTCAGAGTGGATAGAAAAATTTTGTGTCAGGAAGACTCCATCCCTACTCAGGATGAATCTATTGTACTCAGAGTTTTGCACAAGAACATTAAAACAAAGAAATAAATAAAGGATCCCTCATCCTACTTAAACTTTTCAGAAGTAAGAATGATAGGATGAGAAGATTTTGTTACTGCTCTTGGTCTGGCAGAAAGTTTGTGTGAGAGTGAGAAACTGAAGGCAGAAAACATACTGATAGCTCCTTACACTTCAGCATCACAACAGCATATGAATAGCAAAGAAACATTTTCAGGAAAGGCAATGCAAGTCACTACAAGATGTTAGGGCCATAAAAACTGCTGAGATTTTAGACTTTCTGGACAGTGCATGGGGAAAGATAAGCATTTTCAAAAGGGATCCATGACAGGCAGCAGACTGAGCAGGGAGCTTCCAGAAGGCAACATTTGTTATTTGTCCAGTCAAACATAGATTAGGCGATGGGAACTGCTGATATAAAGAGCTGGTTTTAAAACTCAGACCAAAGAACTTCATGGGCATTCATTTGAAATTCTGAGATACTGTCTAGCTACTAGGTATATATTTAAGCCATCTAAAAAGGAATACTTTCAGCTTTTGAAAAATTTGAGGTGGTTGATTTGTATTTTGTTCAGTGTGTGACTGCAGTCCCTATTTAGCACTTTCACTTTAGACTGAGAGTAATTCTGTTCACAGAATTAGGTGAATAAAATTTTTAATAAATATTTTTAATAAAAAAGTTCAATTTTTAATAAATAATTTTAATAATTAAAATTAATTTTTTAAAATAAATATTTTAGATTACTAAAATCTGCTTAAATACCTTCAGATGTGAGACAGGGAAACTTGGGGTGCAGGTTTACTTTAAATGCTTGAAGTTTCCTCTCTTTCTTCCTAAAGAAGTAACAGTAAATCAAAGTGCCATATTCCTGTCTTTTTTGGTTTTGTTTAGTTGTTTTTGTTAGTTAGTTAGTTTGGTTTTGTTTGGTTTTTTCTATTTCTTATACAGTTCCAAAGGGGAAAAAAAAAACCAAAAAACACTGATCGCTAAGGCATTTTCTGCTAGTAGGCAAGGTAAAGGCGTTTTAGGGAGTCTATATAAGTGATTTAATCTTGTGAGCTGACAGCTCTGTTTATTTGAAAGAATAAAGAAACACGGTCTTAACTTTGCAGTAGAATGGGAACTGCTGATGATAACTGCCAGTTGAGCAGTGGTCAGCCCAGCAATTCAGAAGACAATTTTTCTGGGCTTTCAGTGAGATTGATGTTAGTTTTTTTGGGAATTATCTATCCATATCAATTCTTATTTTTCTCATGGTTCACAAAAAAGAGAGATATAAACTGAGGCCACAGAATACCTGACCGGTAGGTGGAAAATAGTAAAAAGCCCAGAACTATAGCATCCACATATTCAACATTATGTGTTAAAAAAGAAGCCGTTACTATTGATTCTTCTTTTTTTTATTCACCATCTTTTAAAAAGGTTTGTATTTTAAAATGCTTTTTTTTTTGCCAATATGTTTCAGCAAACTGCTTCTGTCTGATCTGTGTAACAGAGTCCTGGAGGTAACACAAATCAAAGCATATCAGATGTTTCACAGTGTGCAATGTAATGAAATGTGACTTACATAATTTTTAGCAATTTAAGCATCCAGCAAAGTGTCACCAGGAGCACTGGTGGCAGATGTGCAGGTGAAGAACTGAGCACACCTGACTGAGTTCTCTGAAAGAAGGGCAAGGGGCCACCCTCCCTCATGCAGTGTCAAGTGCTGGCTCATGCAGCCAGGCCTACGCCAGGCCCCTTAGGTGGAGTCAAAATATCTGATTTTGAGATGTATGGTCTTTTTAGGTTTTGACTTCTAACTACAGGTTAAGTGGTAGAAATCTGTTACATTTCATGGGCCTGCCTCTGTACTCATCAACAGAGTAATTCTGATTATCTCTGGTGGCTTTGAGAGGAAAGCTTGAGAGCTCATTTTTTGAGCTGTTTTTTTTTTTTTTTTTTTTTTTTACTGCTGTCTGCCAGTCTTCCCTCCGAAAAGCAGCGGAGGATTTAGTTGATTGTTTAGGGGAGGAGAGGAGATGAGTTCCTTCTTGTCTTGTTTTATATTGTCTTGTGTGATTTTATTGTGCAATGGACTTGCTACAGTAGTTCAGGGGCCCTCAAGGAACAACACTACTCTTCACTTCAAATCACTCCTTAAACACTGAAGAAGTTATCCGTTGTGACCAGATGGGTTTGCACTATCATCTGAGTTGCCTGTTAATTGACAGGCTGTTCATTTCATTTGGCATCACAACCAGCCTAATCAGTTCATTACTGAGCTTAACTAAAGTGCTTCTCTTCCACTCTGGCTGCAAGAAAAATACTTCTGAGGCGAGCAGATGGGCACTTGACTGCTTTTGCTCTCAGTGCGTACTGTGTGCTGCACTTTAGATGGCTGTCTGGCAGTGATCCCAAACTCAGCCCTTCCTGAGATCCTACAGTGCTACAATTCAGGTTCAAGGATGCTGAGATTATACATGTTCATTAAATAATGCAAGACTAAGGAAGACACAGAGATGCACGCAGGTGCAGTACCTTGAAAAAACAACAAGAGTTTAACTTTTAATGCAATTGAGCAGATGAAGACTGGAAGTAAAACATTTATTGTAGCAAAGAAATTAAAGGTAAATTGAATATTCTTGTTTGGTTTCTCTACTTTTTACATCTTCTACATTTTTACATCATTTTACATTTTTTACTCTTTACTGACAGACAAAAGCATTTTGCTACCTGGTTGTTTGAAGTAACATTGAAGCAGACATATTGCTACCATAAGCTTGTTTTGAACATATGAACTAGATATATTTTTTATCACTTCAGTATTGGCCTGTCCAAATTATCCATCATTCAATAGAATTTCACCAATTTTTCTCACTTAATTTAAAAAAATTCTGTCTGACTCCCTGTCTACTCCCTGTTGACACACACTCTTTCAGGAAAAATCTCAACAACATAACATTATCCAATATTTTACATTTATAGGCAAGTCAAAAGACTAGTGATTGACACCTGTGGATTCAAGTCCAGAATGGAACCTTGCAGAGTTGAATGTTTTATTTTTCAGTAGAAAACTTCTTATAATTATTTAAATGTTCCATTTATGGATTAATGTTACATTTTATCATGCTTTTTTAAAAAAAGCCCCAGAAACAAGGTCTTTTGGGGAGCTGTTGAAGACTTATAGAAATTTTGGATGCTAGTTTTTTATTTCTCTGTATGCAGAATATAATGTGAATATTTTTTATGAGATTTTTTATTATAATGATCTAGTGAAGCAGTGGTGAATCTACCACTCAAAATTCCCATTATTACATTTTTACTATATTTGCAAAATGTTGCCTTTTTTCTGAGTTTGATATAAGTAGAAAATACAGCATCTGCAGGCAAATGCTTTCAGTCAAACACCAATGTGCCATCTTTGTGTAATTTATTATGCTGGCCTGGAAAAACAGAGCTTGACCTTCTGAATTATTTTTCAGAGAAACCCTTACGATTGCTTTGTTGGGTGACTTTATCATGTTTCATCCTTTGAGGACCAATCCAAAGCTCCTAGAATTCAACAGGAGTTCTTACCTGGGCTTCCATGGGCTTTGGATCAGGATATGAAATGGGGCTCTGATTCTCATTATCCAGTGAGAACTAGTGAAGTTAGTTTCAAAAAGCAAAGCAGATATTGATCTGCTGTGTGAAACTCTATTACACTGGCTTCTGAACACTTGGACTGAGCCCTTGAATTGTTGCACAAGCTTCTGGCTTAAAGTGCAAGTCACGTTGGCTGACTAAGTGTGAACCTAGCAATCCCCAGAAATTTTACAGCCTACAAGTTCTGGCTAGCCTCCCTAACCTTATTTCATGCCTTGCTACTCAATAAATATTGTGGTGGTTTGTGGTTGTTTGGTGATGGATTCTACTAAGTGTTAATGTGAAAGGTTGGTATGTGTTAACCCAGAGAAAGGACAATTTCAGCATCAGCCTGAAGTGGCTCCAGTATAAACACTTTGCTCCCTGGACTTCAGGCTTCTCCATCGTGTATGTGAGAATAGAGTTTTGCCAGCCTGAAGGTGAGAAGTGGAAGTTAGTCTGGACCTGGGGCTCTCTTGGAATAGGAAGAGGACAAAAATGGCAGAGCTGACTAGAGAACAAGGGGAAAATCGGAGACCTGGCTTTGCTGCTCCTGCTGCCCTGGGAAAGGCAGAAGAGGATAATGGAGCTGATGAAATATCTGGCTGGGACACCTTGAAGGGGGCTGGGACGGAGCCTGACTTTCACTCCAGTCTCATCAGGGGCAGAAGTAGCAGAGCGATTTTTCCAAGGTTTGCTGCAAATGGAAATGAAGTTTGTACCATGCCAACTGCTGTTTTCTCCTCTGTTGTCTGAAACAGCCACCCACTTTGTGCCTAAAATTCACTCTGTTCCTCCAGCACTAATTCTTTTTTTTTTTGTTTGTTTGTTTTTTTTTTAAGAGACATATGTAACACTTATTTATACCCTTGCAAAATAAGGTGTGAAGATACATGGCTTTTTCAAGGCTTTAGAAATACAGTCTAGGGACAGATTGTGCCAATTCAACCTCTCCTCCAATGATAACTTTGTAGTAGAACTGCTCCATGTAGGAAAAGAGTTTAAAAAAAAAAAACTAGGTCCAATTCAGAGACCTTGAAGTAAGCCCATCAAAGGTTTCAGAGAGCCTTAGGTCAAGAAAAACTATGAAGATCACTGTGAAGATTGAGAGGACGTATTCTCAAAGCAAGCATTTTAAGAATGAGCATTAATTTAATCCACATTAATGAGGGTAGTAATGATATAAAGACAATTAAGTAGTAGGTGTCAAGTGCAAAAGCTTCTTACCAATTTGCTCTGATTGCATTGAATAATGATGTACTTAAATAATGTTTATTTCAAGTCAGTAACCATTTACTATTATAGCCTTGTTATATAGGATAGCATCTATAAAGTAGGGAAGGTAAAAAGTACTTAACATAAAAATTATAAGACAAAATCTTAACTTGCAAAAGACTCAGGTTTCCTTATAGTTTCCCTGGTAGATTTAACAATAAATAACTTTGAAATTCATATATCTTTCAAGTCATTAATTTTTATTTATCTTTACATTAGTGCCCATGAAAAAATTCCAGTATAATAAAATATTTTCTAGGGGTTTCATTTCTTTCAGTGATATATGGTTAATTTATAGAGCAGTCTTTTGTCTTTTCTATTAAGAGAAAATGCCTGAAGTCACGATGGGGGATCTTCCTTCATAAAAAAAATAAAAAAAAAAAATTAAAGAAGTACTTCATGTAGCCAGAACATTTTGGCAGTTTTGATTGCTTCAGTCAGAAGTTCAAAATTGTCATTGGAAGCAGGTGTCAGACAGGTATAGGATTTTTTTCCCCCCACTCATTGTATATGGAAGAATTGGAACAGTAAAACCTACCAGGATAGTTTTTTGCAGTCTGTGAGGCAGTAATTCAGTAAAATTGAAATCTGACATTTGTTGACTTAAGATTAGCAGCAGCCAGCCACAGGGAGAAAACAACGCATTATAAGCTTTTCTTTCTGATTTATGTTCCCAGTTCCTATAAAATGTCATATTGAAGGTGACAAAGAGCAGATCTCCCGTGCAAGAATGTAACAAGAGAAACCCTTGCTATGTGACCTGAAAATACTTGCAGAACATTGTTTTTGCTGACAGCAGAGCAGTGATGTTTTCATACCGGTAAATCTGAACACACCACATGAATTTTGGTGAAATTTACTGCTCAGATCCCAGCTTTTCTTCCAGTCACATGTGTAACACTCTTTTGCTGATTCCCATTCCAAGGCAACACACAGTGCAGATGCACTGAAGTGTGCTCTTTGGGCAACTTCTTTCAGGCTGACTCCCACAAGAATATCCACAAGAATATCCCACATCTGCAATGATTGAGGTTCATTGCTTAGTTATAAAAAAATCATAGAATCATAGAATTAGCCGGGTTGGAAGGGACCTCAGAGATCATCTAGTCCAACCCTTGACCCACCGGAGCAGTTGCTAGACCATGGCACTGAGTGCCACATCCAGTCTTTTTTTAAATGTCTCCAGGGACGGAGAATCTACCACCTCCCCGGGCAGTCCATTCCATAGCCTAATCACCCTCTCCGTGAAGAAATTCTTTCTAATATCTAACCTAAACCTCCCCTGGCACAACTTAAGACTGTGTCCTCTTGTCTTGTTGAAAGTCGTCTGGCAAAAGAGTCCAGTTCCCACCTCGCTACAGCCTCCTTTCAGGTAGTTGTAGACAGCAATGAGGTCTCCCCTGAGCCTCCTCTTCTTCAGGCTGAACAGCCCCAGCTCTCTCAGCCTCTCCTCATAGGGCCTGTGCTCGAGTCCCTTCACCAGCCTGGTTGCCCTCCTTTGGACCTGTTCCAGGACCTCTACATCCTTCTTAAACTGAGGGGCCCAGAACTGGACACAGTACTCGAGGTGTGGCCTAACCAGCGCTGAGTACAGGGGCAGAATCACCTCCCTGGACCTGCTGGTGACGCTGTTTTTGATACAGGCCAGGATGCCATTGGCCTTCTTGGCCACCTGGGCACACTGCTGGCTCATGTTCAGCTTCCTGTCAATCCAGACTCCCAGGTCCCTTTCTGCCTGGCTGCTCTCCAGCCACTCTGTCCCCAGCCTGTAGCGCTGCATGGGGTTGTTGTGGCCAAAGTGCAGGACCTGGCACATGGCCTTGTTGAACCTCATCCCGTTGGAATCGGCCCAGCTCTCCAGTCTGTCCAGGTCCCTCTGCAGAGCCCTCCTGCCTTCGAGTTGGTCCACACTTCCTCCCAGCTTGGTGTCATCTGTGAATTTGCTGATGATGGACTCAATCCCATATGTACACACTCTGCATAGAAGAAGAAAGAAATTAAATAAATTGAACACAGCTGGCCTATAACCTTTCACACACACGTTTTTTTAATTGTTTACTGCAAATACCTTGATGACAACTGAAATGCCTCTGAAATATGCACCTACACTGATATCAGCTGAGCACTGTTACAAAATTGATGCAGGTTATACAGTTCTTATGAACTTCTGGATCCTAATATGCTTTGAAGGCAAGGCAGAGCACTTCACTCTGCAAGTCAGTTCTCTACTTAGGCCTCCCTTTCTGCTTGCTCAATGAGAAAAGCATTCCTTCTTCATGTTTTCTACTTTCCAAAAATACCAGTGTGCATTTGAAATCCCCTAGCTTGTCTGCTTCATCCTTTTAACACCTGGTATGTTTTATATACACAACATATTTTTAGCATTATGTATTTGCATGTTATTGGGTATTTGGTAGTGGCTAGTTTGACATATGCTACTCTAAATGGCTTTCCTCTCTTCTGTTCTGAGAACTCTTAAATTTTTGCCAAAAGAGAAGGGAAGAACTTTACAAAACAAGCATTTTTCTTCACATTAGATCCTAAGTTTCTCCTGTGAAATCTGTTTCAAGAAAGGGAAACTCTTTCCACAGAAAATCGCCTTATCAAAACCACAGCTATTCATCAGAAAAGGCTTGGTTGGAAACACATCATCTGGTCTCAATTCTTTCTGCACTAAGGGTTTAAATTCACAAATCTTTGACTGTTTTCCAGTTAGATCCCTGGGCCTCAAAGATTAGAGGTGTACCCTTCCCTAACATTTACCTCATTTTCAACTGCCTGATCAAAACTCAGCCTTTCAGCTTTCAAGCACAAGCTCAGTCTTTCGTGACATTAAACTCTGATATATAAGAATAAAATTTTGGGACAACTGCAGACATTTTCTTGAAGCAGCAATGATATAGCATCCCTTGTATATTTTTTAGGTTTCTCAGTATCTTGCAATTAAAAAAAAATACAAAAAATGCCCCCCCCCCAAAAAAAACCCAAAGAAAACACAAAAAACCCCAACCATAAAACACAAACAAAACAAAACAAAAACATTAAAAAGATGGATCAAACATAATGGTTCTTGCCTTTTTTTTTTTCACAATAACAACACTACTTTCAGAGGATTTGGTAACATTATCCTGTGAATTAAAAATAATTATAGTTAATTATATGAATTAAGAAATAATATAAATTTTCACTGAAAATGAATGAAAAACAGAAACCATGGAATTAATATTTTTTGCACATTATATTTTATTGAAGTTTTGAAAACTAATAATGCTGGTTTTGATGAGTATGTGGATAAACCTCAGGATCTCTTGGCTAATTCAGTGAATAAATATTAGGAACTGGGTGATAGAGCATGGTTATTCTAAGTAAATGCTTACTGTCAAAAAGAGCAAATTTTGTCCTGACATTTGGAGTTTGAACATCATTAATTTTAACTTGGTTGTAATAGACTTCCACACATCTGGTATGCATGTAGAGAATATGTGGGCCTGATGAATTCACACATATATATAAATATACATATATACATATATGTATATATATATATATATATATATATACACATATACATATATATACATATACATGTATATATATATAAAAATACATTTATATATATTTATATATATGTATTATTCACAAATATTAATTTTAAATTCTGAAGATAAAAAAATACAAAAATTGTTGAATGAAAATTGAGAGCAGTTATATTTGGTTCAGAACAGAGAGTTCTGTCATAACTACTCTAAACTTCTTAATAAAAGATCAACTGTAATTTTGTAATACTATAATTCTCATAGTTTTGTAACAGCAGGAGTCATTTGGTGCATAACAGGTGCTGCTGAATAAATAAAATAAAAAATCCGTCCATGGGATTGAATTTTTACCTACAAATCCATCCAGACTACTTGGGTGGTTACTCTGTATCTACCGTTGCTTGTTAAGAAAGAGTAGAAAGAAAAATTAGTGACATACTTTTAAAATTAATCTATATATGATTCCAGTGGTCTGACCCTTAAATTAATACTTGCATTTGATCATGAGGCATTTTTTTCTGCAGTATCTTATAAACTCACTTGTCTTGCTTTTCCTTGCTAGGTCTGGCTATTTCTGTGTTTATGATAAAATAAGATATTAAGAGCATTTGTTTTATATGTTTCTCATAATGATTTAATATATTAATCTTCCCTCCTTCAATTGTTCTACAAAATTTAATTTCTAGGGACTGTTTTTCGAAAAAGAAACAAAAATTTCTCACTTCTCTACCCAACTGAGTGGAAAGAATGATTTTTACAAAAGAGAATATAGAAGATAGCTAAATACAGTGCTAGACAAAGTAGGCTGACTGGTTGCTTAGATTTTAGTCTACTAAACTCTCAAAAATAACAGACAAAATACTTCTGCAAGATAAAATACTGACATCAAGATGCAAGTGTAGAATTTATTGTGCCAGTATAATGTAAATAGGAAGCCATCAGCTCATGCATTTTTTAAGATGATATTGTATATTGATTGTATTTATTTTGTATTATGATATTAAAAAAGATAAAATGCACTTATATTCATGCATTAAATTTATCTATGCAGAAATTCAGCATATTGTAACTTTGATACTGTTAGGGACTGAATTATGCAGAATAGTTCTCTATTTTATAACTTGCAATTCCATTATGTAGGTATACTGACTACCTAAATTACTGCACTTGACAGGACAATCCAGCAATGCTTTTGTGTGGGCAAATTCACTACTGATGTCTTTGGGTCCAACGCTATTCTTGTGATAGATATTCTTCTGCTAATTCTCAAAAGTATCCTTTGTAAGCACTTGCAGTTTTATTTATTTTCTCCATATTGTCAATTGTTTATTGTATCTTCTCTACCACTGTGGCAATGCAAAATAAAGAGACCTGAAAGCACAGATATGATCTATCCTCTGCTGTCTGAGCTGGGGAAAGGCTTAAAACCCAGTTACTTGTACTACATGTAACAGTTTATACTATAATGTTGTGCTACTGTAAAAATATCGTTATATCACTTAGCATACACATAAAATTAGGGAAAGATATTATTTGGAGGTTATTAAAAAGCATGTGCAAATGCATACCCACACATAATTTTTTTTTATATGTACCCACTGATTTAAGTTCTGTGTTTTTGTTCTCAGCACTGAATATATTTTTGTTAAAAAGCAATTGCACCTCAAAATTTTTCATCCTATATGAAGCCTTGAGACATATAGCCAAAGGAAGGGAAACAGGCACTGCAGCAAATGACCTTGCTCAGGGTCACACAGTCAGGGGGTGATTCGTGTTCCCTTTCATAGTCAGACTCTTGTTATGTCCATTATATAGCAAGGTTTTCACCCCAGGGATGCCAAAAAAGAAAATATTCAGCGTTGTGAAGGGCAGTGTTTAAAATCTGATTTTTCTTTTAGGATTTTTGTGAATGAATACTATTTATTTCCATTAATGTTATTTATAAAGACAAAGATGGAAGTTGAGTAAAGTGCCAAGCCATAAGCTGAAAAACTAGTGATAGTCCACTGCAAGCAAGGATTTAAATTTCAGTATTGATATATATTTAATTACAGTATCACAGTGATCCTTTAAACAGCCCTCATTTGAAGATATCATTGTTCTATAAGGAACATTTTACCTTTCCAAAGAGTATAAAGAATCATTTTTCTGTGCTATTGTAATGTGTTCTCTCCTTTGAATATCCTTGATAGGTGTTAAAAAATTGCCTTTCATATACTTAGATATTATTTATAATAGACAAGAAATTCTTTAAAACTTGTAATTTATTCTAGAAAACCATTACAAAATCTTAAAACATTTGAATATTTTCTGCTCTTTTTCTGTCAGTAATATTTGCTGTATTTCTTAAGATACCAGGAATAATTATAATGGAGTGATATGTTTTTCTCTGTTGATTTATTGATAAGTTTCATTTCACACCATGACATTGTATGGTGCTATGATAACCTGGTGAATTTCAGCCTTTTTTGGTGAATGACTGCAAATTCAAATATGACAAGGAATCTAATGTTACTCTAATGTTCAGTAAGTGTACTAAAATACTTCTGTAAGGCAGAATTATTAGCATAATCAGATTTATTTTATTGTGATATTTCTCAGAATTTAATATCCTTTCTGCTTTAAAGTCTTATTTTCAGAAATGTTAATGATACATATTAAAAATTCTTGTTCTGACAAATTAAATACAACATGTCAAACCAAATGTTAAAACAGCATAAACACACACTCCCCAGAAAGAAAAAGTTTAATGCATAAAAGACACCTTTGCATTTGTAGGATAAAATTATCTTAAATTTGAGATTATTAAGACTTATTATTATGGAATTAATTTTCCATACACCGAAGTAATTTCATAGAGTATTTAGTAAAACACAACAGCTCTTCACAATACTTATCCACTATTTCTCAGTAAAAGCTGTTGAAAGATGTGAAGTAGGCAGTTCATGTCTGTAGGGCAATATAAATGGAGCTGCCAGATGAAAAATACAGTTTTCTCTCTGTGCTTCACATCTTAGGTTTCCAGGAATGAGATAAAGCTCTCAAAAGTGCCACTTTCAACTCTTGAACTCTATAGGCCATTTCATTCACAGATACAAAATGGTATCAGTAGCATTTTTTCATTTATTTTTAAAGTAACAATAAGTACTTGTAAATATATTAAGAGACAGTGTTCAGTTCTCTGGGCAGATTCTTCTGCCAGGAATAGCTTAAATGCTTATCTGTGACTTCAGAAATAAATAACTACCTAGCATCATCCAAGTTATCTCAACTAGTTCTCCATATCTTAATCAGAAGTTGTATTAGATCATGGATCATCATATTCAGATCTATTTATTTCTGATTCGAGTCTTCAAAAGTGACTCCAAAGGCAGAAGGTGGGAATGAATTCTTGGGAAATGGCTTCATACACCAGTCACAAGTTGTACACACAAAACCACTTGATGCTGACAAATGTACAGATGCGAAGTCACTTTTAATGTTCCCTGTAAGTACAATGCTCACCATAAGTCAACTACTGTCAACAAGACTTGAAATGATAATTTCCTTTTGACAGTTGGCTCCTTTTAAACACCTACCATTCCTGCAAGGTTGCACACATTCCTCCAGCCTCACCTGATTAAACTTTCTTTTTCAGTCCTTTTTCAATTATTTAAGATTAGCAAGAAAACAGATTATTTTCTATAAGGAGGGAAAAGTTACCAGGGGATTCTGCACTCCAAGCAAGGTACTCAGAATGTACAGCTTTAGAAAATAAGACTAGGGTACCATGTCAATAACAAGTTCAGGGCAGTACTGAAGTGCACAAAACTATATAGGCTGTCTTAAAGCAGACTAATAATATATAAATTATTATATTAAAAAATCCACTTTTGTGGAGGCCCTAAGACAGAAAGTTGCCTCCTGTAGATGGCCAAAGTCAACAACATGATCCCAAAACTATAGTTTGACTTTATCTCACTGACTTATACTGCATCCAGTCGAAGATGCAGCAATCTTCTTGTAGATGGAGATTATCCATAGTGGATGAGAAGGCAAAAGAGGAAATCAACACAGGATTTTTCCTCTTTGAGTAACTGGCTATTTTAGAGAGATAATTGTTTAGAACCATCTCCCATTACCAATAAGCTAAATAAAAGCCACAAATGGAAATACCTTATGCTCTGAAAGAAATGAATTGCTTATGATGGTTAGGATCTTCAAGCTGATTGTGATTTTCATATTGATTCACATAAAGCTTTTTATGATTAATAAACAGAATTGCAAGTACTAGGATTATTATTCATATAGCTAATAATGATGTAGAGAGTCTCCATCTGTAATTACATTTGTGTTATGCCCTCCAAAGTACTATTGAATAAAGTTCTGAAGGCTGTGTTTGAGCAAAATTGTATTGATTTAAACCATAATTACACTTCTTTTTATGAGGTCAGTTTTATTTCTTCAGTGTTTTACACTTGTATTATTGATGATTTCAGCACAACATTGCACTGCTAATATATTTATATAAAGTAAAAAGCAACAGGAACCAGAAAACTTTGACTAAAGCTGTATAAATCAGGATATATTCTGAAACAAAAAGTCCATAAAAAAGACTTATGTCTTCTGTGTGTCTGAGAATACTGTTTGAAGTGATCTCTCTGCTCTTAGAAGTCATCTAATGGACAAGTAAATTTAAATGGGATAAAATAATTTCCAAGATAACATAATACTCACCTAAAATAGATAAATGCTTAAAACAGGAAATTGTCCTTGTATCTGAGAAGCAATTACTTGGTCTTGAATGGACTTCCAGTATTCTATTCAGTAAGATCTCTCTCAATACTCTTTTGGTACCATGGAGACCATAACTCCTTTACCTAACAAGGCTGATAAGTAGTATTACAAAATAGGCAATTTTCAAATATTAAGGTAGTGACAACTCTGAGGTTTTAGGAAGGAAGCTTTTCAGTAAGTTTGCCGTGTGCAGTTTTTAAAATACACCAGGAATATGAGCAATACATCTTGAGGTCTTCACAAAAATATTAATGTCCTGGAGGTCTTTGCTGCATACATATAGTGACATCTTTACATTTTATACTGCACATATAAAAGGTCTATACATGTGAACATTTCCAGTAAAGAGTTTTGAATGCTCTCATTGTAGTGAATGAGGAAGAGTCACTTAATGCATTTATTTATTTAATCAAATGTTACTGCATCCTACTGTAGATATGTTGAATAAGATTTTTTTAAATATTTTTAATGAAGAATTATCTATAGATGATAATTTAATTCCACCTGTAACATTTCTGTTAATAGGAAGGGTCTTTCTTCAACTATTTTAGCCATGAAGTTTATGTTTATAACCCCGTATCTTTCTGTCTTGCTTAAAGTCACAGAGAAAATAAACAAATTACATTTATGAGCATCTGTCTTCCTTTATAATTGATTGCAATTCCATATTCCATAATAGATTTTATCATAGTGCCTCTTTTATAGATGAAAGGATATCCTGAGTTTCACTGCATACCACATGCCTCTTTACATGACGTTTGAAAGAACATGGGTTTAATATTTAGAATGGTCTTATAATATGAGATTTTTAGTTCTTTTTTATTTATTTTGTTATCACTCATTTCTATATATTGCCATGGAATAAGCTTGTATGGTACTACTGAGAGAATGGCATTCCTTTAGAGAAGCTCCTGACTTTCATCAGCAATAAAAACTGTGCTTGCTAGCAACAGAAAAAAAAGAAAAAAAAATTCACACACATACTCGTATATCAATGGTGAGAAAGCATATAATGGACAGGCACACGTTTGGAGAAAGGTTTGACACCAATATGCTAAGAGTGAGAGCCATAACATAGGAAAAATAAAACCCCCACTGTATTCTTCAAAGTGACAAAATATGCAACATATTTATCAGAGAAACATCACTGTGTCTTTAACTGCATAATCTTCATCTCTCTGTTTCTTACTTTATGAACCTTAAGTGACATAACGTCTGGCAAAACCCAGCAATGAATAATGTACTTTTTATGCAATTATTTTTCTTGAAGAATCCACTGTTGAAATATTAAATGGTTTTCTGTAAGTTCTATGCACTTTTTTTATCATCAAAGCCTTTAATGAGCGAGGCAAAAGATTTGTACCACATCCCTTAGAAACCTCTAAGTAGAACAGGTTGTAAATGGAATAAAAATATTTTGAACTACAAAAACCCCAAAACAAAACACAAACTCTAAAAAAAAGCATAATATTAAGAGCAAGTATTTAAGTCCGTAAACCCTTGCCAGTCTGTGTGACTCTTATGCAGGAAGAAAGTTCATTTCTTGCCTAATTTCTATGATAACTGAATTGAATAAGAAAAAGCTTGCATACAAGATTAATTTCTATTAGTTGAAAGCATAAAATCTGAATGCTGAATATTCACGTGGTTTCTTGTCTTGTCCCATGACACATGTCCTACAGGTTACTAGAAAAAAAAAATTACTCTGCTATATTAACTTCATATTGAAATAGCAGTAGTAAATATTCTAAAATTATGTCCTCATCATATTTGGAAAGCAAATCTGTAAATATTCTTTACTTGGACAGATATTAAAAAATAAGCAAGCAGTATATAAGTATTAGGGTGTGCTGGGGTTTTTTTTGTTTCTTTGTTTTTTGTTTTCTTTTTCCCATAAATAAGATTTAAATGCCATGTTGATTTTTTTTTTCTGAATATTTCCTTTCAGAAATTAAAACTAGTGAGTCTGGATAGCTATGAAACTCCCAGTGAAGGCACATAAAAAAGAGAAATAAAACTGTAATTTCATAGTAATTTCTTGATCTCTATTGTGCACTCAACAGGAAAATATAATAGGTGACAGTGTTCCTATTTCATGCCAGATTTTTTGGCATATTATTATTATTATATTTATTAGGATATTTTTTGTAATAGCTAGGGATCAAGTCTAACAAGTTGCTATGTGTTTCTTAAATTTCTCTCATACACTTGAAGACCTTAATGGCTATTGAGGCTTACTTAATGAATTTACTGAAGTGATTCTAAACCGTAGGGTTTTTCAGTAGGCATTAAATAAATATACTAGAAATATAGAAATACACAAATAGGCAGTAATGCAAGAAGTATTCATATAAACCACACTATTTTAATATCCTACAGTGCAAGATCTTCAGCTTCAGAAGAGCCATAGTTTTCTTAAATATGCACTTAAATCTCCATGAAGAATACATTTCATGCAGATATGATTTCCACTATTTTAATTTTCTTAGGCAAGAAAACATTGCCATACTTTTTTGACATGTTTTGGTCTATCTGCACACTCATGCAGAGGATTTGCAGAGGCAGGTAGCCAGTTATGCCATAGCTGAGCACTAAGAATAGGATGCACTTTCAAAACCAATGCATGAGTAAATGTGCTTGGCAAGCTGCTGAAGCAGGGTATTGTAATCTCTGTAATTTGCTCTCAGTATCACACTAGGTTTAGCACAATTCTGTACTTTCATATCCTGATTCTTTCAGTTCTCTAACAAAAATGAAGAGGAAAGAGAGAGAGGAAAAGAAAGAAAGAAAGAAAGAAAGAAAGAAGAAGAAGAAAAGAAAGGAAAGAAAGAAAGAAAGAAAGAAGAAAGAAAGAAAGAAAGAAGAAGAAAGACAGAAAGAAAAAGAAAGAAAGAAGAAAGAAAGAAAGAAAGAAAGGAAAGAAAGAAAGAAAGAAAGAAAGAAAGAAAGAAAGAAAGAAAAGAAAGAAAGAAAGAGAGAAAGAAAGAAAAGAAAGAAAGAAAAAGACAAGAAAGAAAGGAAAGAAAGGAAAGAAAGAAAGAAAGAAGAAGAAAGAAAGAAGAAAGAAAGAAAGAAAGAAAGAAAGAAAGAAAGAAAGAAAGAAAGAAAGAAAGAAAGAAAGAAAGAAAGAAAGAAAGAAGAAAGAAAGAAAGAAAGAAAGAAGAAAGAAAGAAAGAAAGAAAGAAAGAAAGAAAGAAAGAAGAAAGAAGAAAGAAAGAAGAAAAGAAAGAAAGAAGAAAGAAAGAAAGAAAAAGAAAGAAAGAAAGAAAGAAAGAAAGAAAGAAAAAGAAAGAAAGAAAGAAAGAAAGAAAGAAAGAAAGAAAAGAAAGAAAGAAAGAAAGAAAGAAAGAAAAGAAAGAAAGAAAAGAAAGAAGAAAGAAAGAAAAAGAAAGAAAGAAAGAAAGAAAGAAAGAAGAAAGAGAAGAAAGAAAGAAAGAAAGAAGAAAGAAAGAAAGAAAGAAAGAAAAGAAAGAAAGAAAGAAAGAAAGAAAGAAAGAAAGAAAAAAAAAAAAGAAAGAAAGAAAGAAAAGAAAGAAAGAAAGAAAGAAAGAAAGAAAGAAAGAAAGAAAGAAAAAAGAAAGAAAGAAAGAAAGAAAGAAAGAAAGAAAGAAAGAAAGAAAGAAAGAAAGAAAGAAAGAAAGAAAGAAAGAAAGAAAGAAAGAAAAGAAAGAAAGAAAGAAAGAAAGAAAGAAAGAAAGAAAAGAAAGAAAGAAAGAAAAGAAAGAAAGAAAGAAAGAAAGAAAGAAAGAAAGAAAGAAAGAAAGAAAGAAAGAAAGAAAGAAAAGAAAGAAAGAAAGAAAGAAAGAAAGAAAGAAGAAAGAAAGAAAGAAAAGAAAGAAAGAAAGAAAGAAAGAAAGAAGAAAAAGGTGAAAGTGAGAGAGAAATCAAGAAAGCAAAGAAAAAAAAAAGATTTTTTTGTTTGTTTTTTTAGTACTTAATCCTTACTGTTCTTTATGGTAATAAAAACCATCTATCTATACCCAGTTGTACTAAAGGTGCCTCTTAGACCAGCAGTTGGTATACAATACAATGATAAAGCTGAGAGATCATCCTCAGGTTATTTGGCTCATTGCATATAATAAAAATTAATATAATAATTAATTAAATTAATAATTAGTAGAATGAAACATGGGGGAAAAGAAAACCCAAACTACAGTATTCTAGTGTTTAGTCAAGCAGAACATGTAGTCAGGAACGTATTCCTGTAGGACTACTGAAAGACCTGCAACTATGCTCCTGTTGGTATATTCAATTGGGCTAGGGTATTGTGAGTACATGCTAGTACAAATCTCCTTGGCTTTGATTTTAAAGGGTCATATTCTGCCCAGAAATCTGGTTTTCACTTGTTCTTTTTCTTTCAGTTATTCAGTTTTATTGAAAGTTTTTAAAGAAAGAGAATAAAGTATATCCTGCACATGGTAGGCTTTTGAATTCTAAGGTTTGAAGTTTTCACCTGATCTGAAAATTACTTGGAGTTTGGGTAGGATTGTGGGTTCCTTTTCTCCTTTCTCCTTTCCTTTCCTTTCCTTTCCTTTCCTTTCCTTTCCTTTCCTTTCCTTTCCTTTCCTTTCCTTTCCTTTCCTTTCCTTTCCTTTCCTTTCCTTTCCTTTCCTTTCCTTTCCTTTCCTTTCCTTTCCTTTCCTTTCCTTTCCTTTCCTTTCCTTTCCTTTCCTTTCCTTTCCTTTCCTTTCCTCTCCTTCCTCTCCTTTCCTCTCCTTTCCTCTCCTTTCCTCTCCTTTCCTCTCCTTTCCTCTCCTTTCCTTTTCTCTTTTTGTGTTGTATGGTGTTGGGGTTTTTTGTGCCCTTTTTTGGCCGCTTGGTTTGCTTTTGAGGTTCTCAGGTGGATTTTTGATTGGTCTTGGTTATTCTACTGGGGGAACTTCAAGATAACAGTGAACATTTTTTAATTTTTTTTTTTTTCACTCACTGAAAAATTTCTGTTATCATTTTATCAAAATTTAGTTAATGGCGAATTGCACTCATTAATTATTTACTACAGATTTTGGTAGACTTAGTTGATGTATGAAAATGTCACCTCGTTTATATATCTTATGAACATGAGATTTATGAGATTAATAGACTTAACTGTCTAACTAAGTATATTTGTAAATGAAATTAATATAAAAAATTACTGAACTGTATGAATGATTTGTGGGCATACTATCAGTTAATAAACAGCTACTTCTTTCCCCAAAATACTCATTGGACTCTCACAATTAGAGTATTTCTCCATAAGATATTTGAAATTACTTCAAAGATAAAAAGGCTCATAAGACCTAGAAAAGAAAACAAAATCTAAAAAAAGAAAACAAAATCACAAATACTGAGAAATCCACAATGAAAACTAGCCATAGACCAATATATCAAAAGTATTGTTCAGTTCAGTCCTCTAGAGAAGGAGTAAATAACCTCTATTATGTGCTACAGTGGGTGAGCTGTCCTACCACATGCTGAGAGAGGCCAGAACTGATTCACAGAATCACAGAATCATCCAGTTTGGAAAGGACCTCTGAGATCATCAAGTCCAACCCTTAATCCACTGTTAAATTGCTATATTCCACCAGCACTTTTCAGGGTTTGTGTATTCTTAGTTACAGCATCCCTCTTTCCTTCTTTTGGTAATCGTCTGGGCAAATATGTTTTTTCTATTATCTGTTATCTTTTTTTTTTTTTCTTTATGGTAGCTTTTTTATTTTTAACTTACTTTTTATGTTAGTTTCTTTTTCCTTGAGGTATCTGTACTTCTCTGCAGAACTTTGAACTACTGTTATACAAACGTATTTATATAGCTAAGCCACAGCTCACACTGGTCAACAAATGGAAAACTGCAAAGCACCAACTTCCAGAAAGAGATATTCACAATTAAAGTAGTTGGAGACATTTTATTTAAATTTTTTTTAGAGATAGACATGTTTTCATTCCATTGATATTTCTATTTAGAAACAATAATTTTGGGAACAGTTGGGTTTTTTTTTTAAAAAAGAAAAAAGTCAAACAAAAATACAAGAAGAAAGCCTCAGACATAAAAGCTACAAATAACAACAGACTTTCTTGTATACTCTACTTGATGCTTGACTTGACATAATCTACAGGGGGGGTGAAATTAATTCATTTCTAGTAGGGTTTCTAGTGTTCTGGGGTGAGATAATAGGGTAGAGCTTGGTGCAAAAAAATTAAGCTGCTAAAAGAAGTTCAGTCTCTAAGACAACAGATTCTGTCACTTGACACATACAAGGTGAGAAATAAGCCCTAACATGAACTACTTTATTCTTGCCAATACCTTATTAGACCTTTGGAATAAATTGTCCTTGGTTTGGCTTCTGGTCAATTACAGAGGATTCCCTTTGGGTACTTTCTGTTTCTTTACATTTGCCTTTTGTAGATTAAAATGTTTGGTTTGTTTTTTTCATAAAGAATTCTATGTGGTGAGGTAAGAATCTATTAGCTCTCTGTTCTAAAATGATTGCCTATTTAGAACCATTTAAGAACTCCAGGTAACTTTTCTGTTCCGTGTATTCAGCCTTTAGCAAGAAACTATAAGGGTTATCACTATTACCTATGTATTATATATTGATTTTCCTAGCTTAATTATAATACTTGTTGCTTTAAGACTTTCACTATAATTGAGAATAAATATCTCTCTTGTTCATAAGTCTTTGAGGTAGCAATTATAAGGCTAGCATGCCAAGCTAGGTGAACTCTGACAAACCTAAAGAAAGATTTGGGAAATAAGAAAGGGTTGAGCGCCTGTATAATAACTAAAAAAAAATCTTTTCATTATTTCTCTGCACTAATTTAACTATTATTGAATATGCCCTCTAGCATAATCTATAATATTAATTGTATAACAACTTTCTTAAATTTAATCCCTGGTATTAAAATGTGCAGAGACTATTTCTTATTCCTGCTACAATATAAAGTTTTCACTTGATTGAAGCTGAACTGCAATTTGGCCTTTATGTTGTAAGGGAAAAAAAAAAAAGGACTGCTGGGAGCAAACAGATCAATTAAACAATGGTCTTTTGTAATGAGGGTTACATCATTCTGCCAATGATAAAAATCTGTGGCTGAATCTGTCACTAATGATGTATACCATCTTTGTAGCCCCATGATGCTAACCCATCAGGAGTCAACTATTAGCCTCAGTTTTCTATTGATCTTTTCATGTCCTGTTTCAGAAGACAGTAAAACGTGCAGATCATCCCATTATAAAATACTGACTTTATGAACAGAGGTTGTTGGTGGCTGGAAACAGCAATACAAATATCAAAATGTCATTTGTGAATACCTCTCCTCCTGTACAGTGTTTTGCCATTTTGCATCTTGCCTTTTGGACAGCAGTATTAATGTTTCAAATCACAACCAAGCTCTGAAGGTGCAGTACTGAGGAAACAAATCAAGTTTGGTGACAGGAGACATATGAAGGACTGCAGCAAAAGATGTCCATGATCAGTTCTACATACTTAACTCTGAAAAAAAGGAGAGTTCTCATGATTTGTTGTGGCCTTATAAATCTAGCTAGAAGGCAGTTTCACCTCTGTTATTGGTTATTTGTGAGGTTAGGCCTTAACTCCTAAACACTGAGACCCTGAGGGCATACAAGGAGCAATGTTAAGTGTTTGAGCCTGATTATAGTGAGAAGATGCACACTGAGTTGCCTCCTCCCTAGGACCATCCAAGGCAGATGATCAGACTGCTGTCTCTGAAATGAAACCCACCCAGAGAGGTCAGTAGGGAAACTTTCTGCTTGTAATGCCCTGTAGATTAAAGGGGGTCATGACCTAAAGAATTACAGGAATGCAGAGGCAAGAACTTCATAAAGTGTTTTATGGGCACTACATAAGGGGATTGTGGTAATGTGTGAGATTCGGTGTAAACTGCTTAAGGAAAAGGACCATAGGGAGGGATAAAGGTGAGTCAAGGAGGAACAAGTATAAAATAAAAGGGAAAAGAGGAAGAAAAATCTGGTCACATGTAAACAGGCATTGGTCAGTGTACTTGTCTGACTCTGTGTCTTATGAGTGCAGCTCATCCTGTTTTATCAAATCCTACTTCCAAATGCAATCAGTGTGGATGCATTCTCAGTTCTGACTGTATGTGTGCATGCCAGTGCCCTTCAGGCTGGTCTAGCCTGTGAGCATGATAAGAGGTCTGAGTGCCAGCAACTGAGGGGGATCACAAACCTCAGGGGTCTGTAGATTGAAGCATAGCAACAGAAGCAGACTAGGGGGCAGCTAATGCAAAGGCAGTGAGTCTAAGAGCAAGTACTGGAGAGACGTATTTTCTGAGTGCACATGTTCCACTAGAAGACTAGTGGACCCTGAATAGATGGAGAGGAAGAACAGGATGGGATTGTTGGTGCTGTTTGTCTGTGTGAATATTGGGATCTGCTGTCCGATCATTGGAATTTTAAATTGCATATATACATATATGTCAAAAGCGTTTACTCACACATACATTTATAAGCATATTTTGTACACACACATATATGTGTTATTACATATATATAGTTGCAACTTCAAAATTATCTATTAGTTAAATTTATCTACAAAAATGCCTTTTTAACAACATACAGTTAACATTCCGTTGTGGCTTAACACCAGTAGGCATATAAGCACCCCCAAGCTTATTTCCCTCCAGGGGCATGAATCAGAGAATCTGAAGGGCAAAAGCATCTCATGGGTTGAGATCAAGACATCTTAAAATGTGAAATAAAGCTGCACAAGAAAAGAGCAAAATAAGAAATGGGTTCAGTACTTTCCATATCGTGGTATGTCCTCATCACATGTAATATTAACTTGGGAAGACAAATTAATGTGTCTGTGTTCCCCCTCTTTCCCCGAGTTTTTATTCTGAGCATGATGTTGTAAGGTATGAAATATCCCTTTGGTCAGTTAGGGTCATCTGTGTCACTTGTGTCCTCTCCCAGTCTCTTGCCCACCCACAGCTGTGGGGTAGTGTGAGAAACAGAGAAAGTCGATGATGTGCAGTTACTGCTAACCAGTAGGTAAAACACTGGTGTGTTATTAATATTGTTTTGGTCACAGATCTGAAACTGACTTGAAATTAAAGCCAAACCCAAACCATTTTTAAGGCTCAAGAGATTACTTTCCTGTTGGCATCCATTCAGCTTTCTGTTCAGTAAGATCTACAGATTCCATCTATGAACACCTTTCTTTGAGAATTTCTGAAGAGGTGTCAATACCATTGGTATTTCTTGTTTAGTTGGCTGGATAAGTCCTACAAAATATCAAAACATGACTCAAGCTTTTGAAATGTTATGCTTTGTGATCTGTGTGCGCTATCTGAAATATTAACCTTCATCTTTTTAGAAGACTTTCTTGCCCACAACAGAAGATAGGTCCATAAATCATTTCCTTCCTCTTATGGTTTCAAGTTCAAAATAGATTCAGGAAAATACAATGTGATGTACATATAATACATTCATATTAAAGTTAATTTGGGACTTTAAATCTTTCACATTTTCATACTATTATAACCTCAAGGTATTCAATAGTAGCAATGTATTAATGTAGGATTCTTGTTTTTTTTCAAATATTTACTCATCCTTTTCAGAGATAAGCAGCTAAGTCTAACTTCTGAGGACTCATAAATTAAAGAAGGCTGGACTGGATTAGATTTTGAATAGAAAACTGCTGCAGTTTTCTGTGTTGGGAAAAAAACCTTCTAAAATACTTTACAAAGTAGCAACATGATAGAACAGTGATAGAAATGTAAATTGCTTATGTAGGAATACTAAATGAAAATTTATTTCCTCATGTATGGAATATAGTAATAATATTATTTAATTACTTTTAAATTGAAAATGTATTAGCAATGCATAATTTATTAAAATTGTATGTATTTTTATTTTTGTAAGTATGATCATATTTCTTGCATTGCAGGCACATGAGTTTAATTTTTTCCCTTGTTTAGTGGGGTGAAAAATGCACCCTTTCAGCATTTTTTTTGAACTGCCTATGCTTCAGGCTTTGCCTGTAACTTACAATGACTATCAAAGGAAAACAGTGACTGAGATTCAAACTGAACTGTGCTGGAAGGATACAGCATTCTTTTTAAATTTTATTTTAGATCTTTAAGTCAAGAAGTTTTTTTAAAAAAAAAAATCAGTCAATCTTAATCATATCTAATACATGAAACAGCATTTGAGTTTGGCTTTTGAGTTTATTTTCCATTTTCTACTAGAGGTGCAAAGAGTCTGTAAAAGAGCAGAGCAAGAAAGCTTTTACAGTCCAATAACAACTTGAAATAATTTAAGATTAAAGTGGAATATAACATTTTTATCCCTCTCATTTTAGTCAAGAATTAATCTTTTGGGGCACACAAAATATGTTTTCTTGCTGGAGAGCTTCTCAGAGACTGTAAATTTCAACAAAGTATTAGTTTAGTCATTCTAAGGATTATTTGAAAACTAAAAATTTTAATTTTTCCACGATAGAAAAAAGAAAAAAAATGTGAAAACAGAATTTTCTGTCATTGAATTATGCAGTCAAACATTGGAGTTTTTTGTATGTTCACATACTGGTTATGGAAAAATGGTCTTCCTTCCATCACACTTTAAGATTTTGCATATCCATTATACCACTGCTAAGGTTACAGGGGAACTACTTTCTTCCATTTCAAGAATGTTTCTTTGCTAGCTACAACCAAAGATTGTGAAATTTCCCAGATATCTCATTATTCTGATATTTTGGGTTGGCACTGTGTGCTGCCATAAAAAGAGCTTGACTGAAATCTATTTATATTTGTATACTTTGCAACTCCTATCTTCTCTGGATTTTCATTCAAGGGTCAGACTGCATCACATCTCCTTTACTTTGAACACCTCTTCGTAACCCGAAAAGTTGTGACCTCCTTGTCACTATCTGGCTGGTATATTCCCACTAAACATCCTCTGAATCAGGAAGAAAGAAGTCAGAGGAGGACTTTCAGGTATATATGGTTGTGGTGACATGGGTCCCACAGGCAAAGAGAGTATTCTTTTGCTCTTGGCTCACCTTTTAAAAGTTATTTCTGTTTACTGGTTCTCTACCTTTTCATGCTTTTTGCTCACTGATCAGAGGTTAATGACTTACTTGCCCACCAGGGAGTATTTTTTACATTTGTTCTTCATGGTCATTTATTGTGTTGTTTATGCTCTTTTCCCAGATCAGAGAGGGATTCTATTGCAAGGAGTGGGCTGGGGTGGTCGTTCACTCCTTGACTGTCCCTGGAGCTCCCATTGCCTGGGACACATACCTAGGACCCTTCCTGCCCAGATCATAGGCCCACGTTGAAAACTGCAAAAGGTGACCTAATTGGAATTGTTTCCATAATGGAAAAACACTGACCAAAATCATTGTTGTGACCCTAGAGATATTATCCTGAAATGAGGTCCTTTAGAGCTCTCTGGGATTGCAGCAGGCTGCTGCCCTGTGTCTCATGAAGGAAGTTGGTCTGATGGGAAAGAGTGAGTAGTTCACCATTTCTCAGATATGTGCTGAATAGATCAAATTGTAGTATTTTACTATAATCTGATCCCACAGATGAATTGCTGGTATATTTAATTTCAGTTTATTTTTATATGGTTTGAGTATCATTAGGTACCAAACTTTAACTTCTTAATGTAGGTCAACCTCTATATCTGTGCTTGCATGTGAGCAATTTAGTTTAGAAACCTGTTAGATCTTTAACTGAACTTCTGTGTTTGATTATAACAAATTGCTGGTAATTGATTCAGTATTGCTAGAAAATAATATAATTCAGTTTTGTTTGGTGTGTCAGTAAACTTCAATTTACTGCTACTTCAACTCACACCAATGTACAGATCCACAGTTAGGTGTTAAAGCACTACACTGTAATCCCTACAACTGAACCCTTCAACTTTAAACTGTTGACCTAATCTGGGACTAGGAGTAGATCCCATGTAAATTACTTCAAGTCAGTTCCAACACCTACAGATTCCTTCTACATAGTAACAGAGTGAACCTTGCCATTGAATTCTGTTATGTTGTACTTAAATCTATATTAAAGTCTACTTTTCTTAATATCTTTCAGTAATTATTTAAGCAATCTTAAGACCTTCAACTCTTGTCTACAGCAAGAGATGAGTTCTGCCACTGCCTACCAGACAACCTTGTTGTTTTCATTCTGTTTACTACATACTGTAGTGAGGTTACTGGGATAGGGAGCTAGACCAATGGGAAAGAAACATAATTCTGAACATCCCACATAATTGAGTATTTTTCCAAATTAACAATATATGTGTAAAACATATGTAAAACATTCAAGGGCCACAAAAAGGAAGAAAAGAGGTATATTTTAAAGTGATAGAAATGAAGAAATTGGAAGAAATTAGAGAAGACAGCAACAAAATACTCTAATTCAGAGTGCATCAAAATATCCTCCATAGATTACCGCCACCCCAATGTCTACAAACATGTTAGAATATGCATTTGAAATATGATTATATAATTTTGTCGTGGCACTATCACTTTATTTTTAAGAAAAAAAATACAATTTGCATTAAAACTCTTGTATTTTGAGTGTTTATTACGGTGTTAAAATTTGAAGAGTGTGTGTGGTGGTTTGTTTTCTATTTTTACCTTGAAAAATAATTTTGTGAAGCTGAGATTTCAGGTCCAACTAGTACAAAAGGCCCCCTGAGAACTGATCTGTTGTGCTTTTTCTCGAAAGAAATTTTTCTGCCACTAACAAGAAATCTGACATGCTGTCATTGGCTGTGGTGTTATTTTTTAGAAACAGCTATTCCAAAAAACATCAGTAGAATCCACATTAAAGTCTTTGCTTTCTGTATCCAGCCAACACAAAGAGAGTGATCCCTGCCAATCAACTGAGTTCTTGCTTATGAGAATAAGCATTTTCTAGGAAAATCATCTGTACCACTATCTTATAGGAATACTAAAGTGATGGAAAAGAACCATCACTTTTTCTTTCAAGAATTCCACAAGGGAAACATTTTCTCCAAATCAAAAGCCCTCACTGTGAACTTAGTTCTTTCATGTACCTAGTCTAAGGAAAAGAAAGAAGTCTGCCAGTAGTTTCAGTATAGGACACAGTTCTTCAAACTGCTGAGTGACAGATGAAAAAAGAGGCAAAAGCACATAATCCACCTGGGAAGTCAGAAAAATTTTGATCATGCTTAGTATTTATGAATGAAATGTAGTCAGTTTTTTCTCCAGTGGCAGGCTGAGGAGATATCCCTTCTTTCCACTCAGATCTGTCACTCTGAAAACTAAAAATTAAAAATCCAAGTTGAAATCTGTCCTCCTATGTATTGAGTGGGTGAGACAGAAAAGGTGGTGTGATGTCCTGTGCTGTTATTTTGAGGATGGGCATAGGTTTGCAATGATGATGGTGTGTTGCTAACTAAGGCTTTTAATGTACCTTCAGACATATCACTGAATAACCCTTGGACATTTCTTATTGCTATGTCCTTGCCCGAGGCTGCACTTGACTGCTGTATACCTCAGAGATATAAAATGTTCTGCCCTCACAGTTCAGTTGATGGATTTCTACCCTAATATTAAATCCAGGCTGATGACTTGAACATTCTGCTGAGTTACTGCCTATATCCCCCTTAGACCCTTTATTTTTTTATAAGCTTGAATAGAGCTATCACAGCAAATAGTTCAGGCCAGGCAATTCAAATGTGGTAGTTTACTAAGTGTGGTGTTTGAAGTTCAATGTAAGCAACATGTGATGTTAAAAAATTTGCTATATAATGTGTAGCCAGTTAATTTACTCTTCAGACCCCTGGGCTCCCCTCAATTTAGAGATAGTCTACCTCCTGTAGGTCCAGTAATACAACATATTGCTTTCTAATTTAAATAATATAAAAATTTTAGGTTTTACCAAAACCTGTGAAGATAGTTATGTTTTAGCATGTTTGACTAGAGTTACTCCTGTGTAATTTTTAACAAGTTTTACCAGTGATTGATTTAATTTTCTTTTACCCTTATATTTAAACAGTTCATACAACTAATCTGGCAGAGGAATGGATAAACAATCATAGAGCTATAAGCAATTACAAAAATTGCTTAACTGGTACAAATACAGTATGATTTCTTTACCCATTTGTCACAATTTATTTAAGTTCAGCATGGTGTAAGCTCAGCGAAAGATCTTTCAGACATTAATGCAGGAGCTGCAGAACATCCTCTGGCCTACGTGAGTCTCAGCTCTGTTATGGGCTCTAGGAGGCTTTTTCTGGCATAATTTTGTTGACAGTGGAAAAAAAGCTTTCCAGAAAGAACTGAGTCACCTACTTCTCACTTGGGAAACACACTGTGCAGCTACTCTGGGTTGCTGCACCTTTCTTCCAGGTTTCAGCTATTTCAGGCAACTCTTTCATAAGCACTGTGATCTCAAAGACCTGTGCAGAAGATGCAACAACAGGATTTAACTTTCATTGAGATCTCTGTAAATAGAAATGCTTACAAGTCCATGAAGTCCTTCAACATGCTCTGATATTTGGGGAACATTTTCTCTGAAAGCAGCAGAATTTAGCAAATTTGCTTAAAATAAAATCAACTGTACAGCTCTTCTGTCTCCAGAGAGTAATTCTGAATTGTTTTTTTAACATGGATTCCAGCCCTGATAACTCTTTTCCCTTGTAAACTCTACTGATAACCATCAGTAGGGGGAGAAAATTAAAAAACTGCAATTCAGCTTTAAGCTTAACCCTTCCAGAAATCTGTCTGTTTAGTATACAGCGATATTAACTCATTTTGTTACACACAGTTCAGTTCATGTGAAATGTGATACCTAAGAGCAGAAAGAGTGGAAGAGGATAAGAGATATCCATAATGAGGGTCAAATGTATTATGTTTGTAGAAACAAAAGTGATTTATTTTTCCAACATCCTGAATCCCTGTTCCACAGATATTGCAGAGGCTTATGTTTTCTTGAGATGTCAACTCCTGAAACATTAAATGTTTGAGCTGATGACAATGTATCATTAAATTCATCAGGTCCAGTTCTGGTGAGAGTTCATAAGTTGGGACTGGTCTACACCGAGCACATTGTGGATAAATATGGATGAAACTCAGTGATCCTGAGACTTACTGGTAGGCCAGTACTGGTTATGAAGGCTGGCAAGTGAGAACAGTACTTAGCTCACATTATGTCAAATAATTCACCCATTACATATTTTTAACTCTCCAATATGTTTATCCACTATATTTACTGTATTGCTTCATTTCTGATCATAGTTTTCCCTGGAAGGTAAAGACAAGGATAAATAGGATATAAAGCATAGATTTAAAATGCTCAGATGTGGATCGAGTTGGACTTCATTCCTTCAGATGTATGAAAGATATGGAAAAGTAAATAAAGAAATTGATTTGGAGTTTGGTTTTTTAAACGTAAATGTTCCAACACCAGCTGCTTTCAGAATACCTTCTCTGCTGCAGAGTGGATAAATTGCTACTTTCTTGACTTAGAAAAATGAGCCTATCATATTTATATGTTTGAAGATTCATGTTTATTTGGTGGCGGCAGTGAATTTATTGCTTTATTAATTGTTGGGATTTTCTTTTATCACATGAAATGATTGAGATCAAGCTAGTTACAGAAAACTATAGGAACTTCAGGGAATTCAATAATAATTCAAAAGAGCTTTTACAATGCTTTACATCAGTTTTAGGAGAACCAGAAAATCTCAGAACCTAATCAGAAAAAATATAGGTATACAAAAAATATCTGCATTTACTAATATTTGCTACTTCCAAGTCTTACAAGAATGTTTTTCGTATTATGGTCTTTTTGCAACATTTGTATTATGGTCTTGTATTTGTATACTTGACATTCTTGGAATTTTAAGGAGGACAGAATAGCCAAAGATATAGTTATTGATTGCTGTAATCTGCTGGACCCCAGCTTGTAATGGTTTTGAAGAAGCATAGAGCTTTATCTATATTTGATTGCTGCTACTGAGCACCAGGACTTTACACGGGATGTGTGATCTCTTATTTCACTCCTATGTTGGCAAGTGATCCCTTGTGCCAAGCTGATGGCTCAGAAAGAAGCAGATTCTGTTAAGTGCAAAACCAGGAAATAGCTGCTTGTAAGGGGATATGCAAAACACTATTTGCTTTTTATTGACATTTCCTGCAGCATCTTTCAAGAAAGGTCATTCCTTCTTTTCCATCTGTCTTTTCTATTGATGATTCAAATTACACTTAGTGTTGTGAATAGAAATGCAATGCCAGTAACACCCTATGGTGCTAACCTTTATTTTAATGAAATATTCATTCCTAAAGAAACAGTCACCAAGCTGCTGGGCTGGGGGCTGGTGTATATAAGTTAGGTTGTTTGAAGTTAAAAAAACAGCAATAGAGTGCTGAATGTGGCAGCATTCAACCATTCCTTCCATTTTGGGTATTGAAGTGGATTTAAATATTAAGTGATTCTTAGGGATCCCTTTGGCAGACAACTTAATAATTCTCTCTCAAGTTAATTGTATTTAAATATTAAGTTTTCTTTGAGATTAAGTTCTTCAGGACAAGGCCCTTCAGTTCATTAGCCAATATTTGTTCATAAGGATTCCCTTCCCTTTCCTTCCCACAAATTTTGTTTAAAAAAATAATTTTCCAAGAATATAAAATGTTAAAATAAAGAAGAAAATCAAATGGTATTTTTAATGGTCTTTTAAACATTAATGATATTGCAATAGTGTAATATATGGCCCTTAATTTTTACTAAAGCCCACTCTCAGAAAAAAAAAGAAGTGTAAAATAAAACCACTGCCACTTTGCTATATATGTATTTCTACATTTTGTTTAGTGATTTCTTTTTTTTTTTCTCCTAAAACAAACGAAAATATTAGATCTGTCTGGAGATTAAAAATTCGCTCACAAGACTCACATCCCACTGCTGAAACACATCTATTCTTGTGGGTCTGGGCACGATGCAGTAATTCACTCTCTGGAAAAGCAAGGAAGACGGCATTAAATATATTGTGTTTGTGGCTAAAGCTTTTATTACCAAAAATTTTACTCAGAAATGGTATTGTTGCTATATGCTCAGAAATGGTATCATTGCTACAAAGTGCAATGTCCTAGTCATAGGTTACGAGACACCCCTCAGTGATCAAAGGTTTCATGTGATGACTTGATCTGATTTAAGAAGTAGCTTTTCCTTTGCTGGAAACTAGCAGTCAGTACATCTTAAATTGCATTTACTTTTTTTAACCAAGATTTACTTTTCTGAAGATGAGTTCTAATTAACTGAAATGAAATGTATTAAAGATATGAAGATTTTCAACTTAAATGTTTCTAATTATTTTTCTTTGATTTATATAATTCTTCACCTTCTCCCATCCTCTCCAGTACAACTACATATAGCTATGATAATCTTTAAAGCTTATAATATCAACTATAATAAAACTTGAAATCTATGCTTTTTCCAGCTCAGCTGGAATTAAATTAGGGTCTCAATTTATAAACATTCCCAAACAGGAACAAAAACTAAATGTCATAGACACACACTGCTGTTCGAGCAGTTTATGTTTATCACCTTTTTCCAGGGGAACTTATGCTGTTTGATATATACAGATATTAAAATATTCTTGATTTTATTTCATTTCAGAGGAATATATAAATTAAAGAGACTATGTTGATTAAAACACAGTTCATTTCAAAACTGAGGGGAAAATCAGATAAGCACATAAGATTTTTGAGAATTACTTTGAACAAAAAAAAACTAAAGGACATCTTTAAAGAGTTTTAATTAAAATTTTATATGTCAAGTGACTTCTAAATGACAGGAAGATGTTCTCTATGAGGTTCTTTAATGTGCTTTTATATTGGCATTAGAAATAGAACAAAATCAATAGCATAGATATCCATACCCATTACTTTCACAGCACAGTTATTTGGGCTCAGTCAGAACTGTAACTTAAGGATAGCAGTACAGCAGAAAAGTAAGAGGTTTCTAAAGGTCCTTCAGTTCATTAGCCAATATTTGTTCATATGGATTTACAGAAATCCAATGATTTTTCTTTTTTTATGCACCTGAACCAATATTAGAATGAGCAGTAGGAGCATGACTACTGACATTGCTGCAGAGTCACTTTCAGTGACTGGTATTTCTAAATTCTTTCTTATTGGAGGGAAACAAATGTTACCTAGAAGCCATTGAATGTATTTTTCAAGTCTTTATGTCCTGATTCCATGGGAGAACCTTGCAATTTTCTACGACTGGTGCTGCAACTCTGGAGGTAATAATACTAGAAATATTAATGTCAATGAAATAGTCCTTTTCTGGAAAAACATAACATTTCTTAGTGGGTGATCTTTCCTCATTATCTCCCTAAGGAATAAAATATGTATGCCCAATGATGAATGTCACAAGACCTCCAAGTTCCATACCATATCTTAAAGTCATATTCCACATTCAGCTCACATAAAGTAGTGAATCCACTGTCTGCTATGTTTACTTGTTACATTTACTTACCTGATCTAAAAATAAAATAAATTAATTAATTTAAGCAGCTAGAAAAACAAATAAATATAAAACACATCAATAGTACCTGTAAAGGCTAAATGGTCTAGTGATCTGGACAAGAATCCAAGCCTATGACCTCACAACTCTTGTAAATTTACAGTGGATAGACATCATCAGAAATTAAGAATGATAGATATTGCAGAACAAGTAAGAAGGAAAAAAATATTACTTTTGACAAATTGTGAACTTAGAAAATTGATAGTGATTGATGAAATTAGGGAGTATGTATTTACTTGAGCTCCAGTGTGTTTATTCTCTCTCTGGTCTACTGGTCAAAATTACTACACCTGCAGAAGAGTTTCCTTTTTGAGTGACTTATTTTTTGAGGATTACAGAATTCTTTGGTGTTTGCTTCCACAGAATCACAGAATTATTGAGGCTGGAAACAACCTCTGAGACCATCAAGTCCAGCTGATGGCCTAACAATATGACACCAGGTAGACCACGGCACTAAGTGCCACATCCAGCCTTTGATTACACAACTCCAGGGATGGTGACTCCTCCATTTCCCTGGGCAGTCCATTCCAATGTCTGACCACCCTCTCCATGAGGAAGTGCTTCCTGATATCCAACCTAAACCTCCCCTGGTGCAGCTTCAGGCCATGCCCTCTCCTCCTGTCACTCGCTGCCTGGGAGAAGAGCCCGACCCCACCTGACTACAACCTCCCTTCAGGTACTTGTAGAGAGTTATAAGGTTCCCTATGAATCTTCCCTCTTTCAGGCTAAACAACCCCAGCTCCCTTAGGTTCTCTTTATAAGACTTTCTGCCTACTCCTTTCACAGCCTCGTTGCTCTCCTCTGGATCTGCTTCAGCACCTCAATGTCCTTCTTGAAGTGAGGGGCCCAGGACTGTACACAGTACTCAAGGTGAGGCCTCAACAGTGCTGAGTAAAAGGGGAAAATTATATCCCTAGTCCTGCTGGCCACAAACTAATTATCAGGAAAAAAATCTGACAAACTTCACTGAAATACTCAGCAGTTTCCCTCTGTCTGAAATAACACTGAATCATTGAAGATAATATTAACCTTAAATAGCATGAAGTAAAAAATGACAAAATCAGAAGAGATTTTCATAAAGCCAAAGCAAGTTGTATTGGATTATTTAATGTAACATAACATTTAATATTATAACATCTAAGTATGGTAATATTTTAATATCTATATTTTAACATGTAGCCAGGGTACCGGTGCATCCTGGCCCTTATAAGCACTGCTCAGAGATATTTCACTTTCTTTATACCATATGCAAAGATAAGATGCCTGGCTCAAAGGCAGGCTCAGTTTTGTGAAAAGAATGCCTAACAATATTCCACTATGTGTATGTAGTGTAAAGACAGAAATTGTCCCTTCACTATGCCATTATATTTTTGTAATCTTACTTGTTTCAGTGAAAAATGTAGTAATAAAACTATCCCAGCTTAACGGCTTATGTTACTCTCAATATCTTTCAGGTGATATGGTAGCAAAAAAATCTTTTGAATTACCACTGACTATAGCATTATATTTTAGTGCACATCCTTTATCAATACAAAGGGCAGACAGTGAAAAATATCAGTCCCCAATTCTTAAATATCCTTTCAGCCTCAGGAGTAAATGTGTATTATTCTGTCAACAACAGTACTTAAAACCTAATCCATTTTGCTAAAGAACAAAAAAGAAAATCTTTCAGAAAGAAATGTAGTAAATTTCTCACTGGTGCTTTACGTCTTTTCATACCACTGGATAAGACAGTTTCATTTCCGATTTCCAAATACTTAAAGTGTTAACATGGTGAACATACAAGATGATTAGTTTAAAGTGAAAATTTCTCTCTGGTTGTGCAGGTAACACTGTCAATAATAATATTTAGAGAGAAAATGGGATAATAGTAATATTTTCTTATTTGCTTTAATCTTTCCCCCACCCCCTTTTTTTAACTGCGAACTCCCAGGGGCTCTTTTTTTAAACACTATCTATTGAAGCAAGTCTAATAGAACCTGACTTTCCTTTGATTTAAACATTTCCATAATGGTAATAATTATTAATGTAATATAAAAATGAGATATATCATTATTCTAATGTACTTCACATATAGGGGTTTCCATTGTGTTTTCCTTGCTATCTCTTAGCTCCACATCAGCTTTCTCCATCACTTGTATCACTAAAATGGTATTTCTTAATATTTAAATGTCAGAGATGATCAAGGAGCACTATAAAGGAGTTTTTTCTGCTCTGGAGGAGCTGTCAATCTCCCAATGCTCTTCATGCTGTAATGTTTGAAACAAAAGCCATATTTGCAGCGTTCTGTTCACCTTCTTATGTCAAAACAAAAGCTGAACTATCTGGGATCTTCTGGGAACTAACCTGTTAGTCACAGTCTTCCAAATCAAGTGCATGAGAGATAGAAACTACTACCAAGTGAAAGCGTTTAATGTAAAACCATGTTCAAGTCATGAGACTATAGGTGTCTTCTGCAGTGTCTCAGTGGGAAGTGGTGCTGGAGGCTGATGCTTGAGCACTTTTCTTCAGTTCCTACATCAAGTCCCATATTTCAGTGACATGGAGATGGAGGAAATATTCTTCCCATACAGGTATTTACTACAAGACAGAAGTGTTCTCATCAAATTTAGCAGCAGCATAATGGATGGACAGGATCAAGTTAGGACAAACAGTGTGTTTGTCACACTGGCAGCACTCTTCATGCTTTACTATTCTTGAAGCATGCCACGAGAAAGAAATGGGCTTCTCTTCACCATTAGGTTATAGAATTGGCTGGGTTGGCTCAGAGATCATCAAGTCCAACCCTTGAACCACCGTTGCGGTTGCTAGACTATGGCACTGAGTGCCACATCCAGTCTCTTTTTAAATATCTCCAGGAATGGAGAATCCACTACTTCCCTGGGCAGCCCATTCTAATGCTTGATCACCCTCTCGGTAAAGAAATTCTTTCTAATATCTAACTAATATCTAACTAATATCTAACTAATATCTAACTAATATCTAACTAATATCTAACTAATATCTAACTAATATCTAACTAATATCTAACTAATATCTAACTAATATCTAACTAATATCTAACTAATATCTAACTAATATCTAACTAATATCTAACTAATGTCCAACCTAAACTTCCCCCGGCACAACTTAAGACCATGCCCTTTTGTCTTGTTGAAAGTCATCTGGCAAAAGAGACCAACCCCCACCCGGCTACCCCCTCCTTTCAGGGAGTTGTAGAAAGTGATGAGGTCTCCCCTGAGCCGTCTCTTCTCCAGGCTGAACACCCCCAGCTCCCTCAGCCTCTCCTCATAGGGTCTGTGCTCAAGTCCCTTCACCAGCCTGGTTGTCCTCCTTTGGACCCACTCCAGGACCTCGATATCTTTCCTAAACTGAGGGGCCCAGAACTGGACACAGGACTCGAGGTGTGGCCTCACCAGGGCTGAGTACAGGGGCAGAATCACTTCCTTGGACCTGCTGGCCACACTGCTCCTGATACAGGCCAGGATGCCATTGGCCTTCTTGGCCACCTGGGCACACTGCTGGCTCATGTTCAGCTTCCTGTCAATCCAGACTCCCAGGTCCCTTTCTGCCTGGCTGTTCTCAGCCACTCTGTCCCCAGCCTGTAGCGCTGCATGGGGTTGTTGTGGCCAAAGTGCAGGACCCGGCACTTGGCCTTGTTGAACCTCATCCCGTTGGAATCAGCCCAACTCTCCAGTCTGTCCAGGTCCCTCTGCAGAGCCCTCCTGCCTTCCAACTGATCCACACTCCCCCCCAGCTTAGTGTCATCTGCGAATTTACTGATGGTGGAGTCAATCCCCTCATCTAAATCATCAGTGAAGATACTGAACAGAACTGGGCCCAACACTGATCCCTGGGGGACACCACTAGTGACTGGCTGCCAACTGGATGCAGCACCATTCAGCACCACTTTCTGGGCCCAGCCCTCCAGCCAGTTCCTAACCCAGCACAGGGTGCTCCTGTTCAAGCTGCGAACTGACAGCTTTTTCAGGAGGAGTGGTAAATAAATCTCTGGTGAATAAACACTGCAGTAACTTTTCTTTGTCTAAATGCTTAGAGGGCAGTGGAAGGGGGAGAACAAATACTTCCATCCTATAAAATGAAAGCACAGGGGCAAAATAAAGAATATCCAGATCAATCTTTAGTGGAAAGGTCATTAATAGCAAAAAATTTTCTGTAGGAAATATTTGTGCAGCATTGTGATAACATAGGCAATCTCCATGGGAGCTCTCATGGAAGGTGTAAATCCAAACCACTGCTTTTGCTTAAACGTACTCACACTGTCATAGCACTGTGATTAATTATCTTCTACAGTGGAGGAAGGCAGGGAGGCAAAGGAGGAGGGTGATGGTCTCTATGAATCTCAGGAAACAATGTAGGGTGTGACTGATCACAGCTGTTGCAAAGAAACTGACTTTATCTCAACACACAGGGGACCTAAGAGTGATCTTTTTTTCAGTCAGGTACATTGGTTGAGTGGAATAGCTGGTGACATCCCAGCTGAGTGGAAAAACTGGTGGTTTAAATGTTTTAGTAAACTCATTAAAAGTGTATTAATATTTCCCTGAGGTAGTCACACTGGCATGGGGGAGAGTCTATGCATGGCTTGGGCCAATGAAGACTATCAAAACAAACAACTTGCCAAAGAACAGCTATGAAAAGGGCAAGGGGCTTGAGCTGCCTTCAGTCCGTGTCTTCCTTCTCAGCAACCAGGGACTGTGCCTAGTGCCATGATGGACAGCATCTTGTAAGCACTGGAAATGGAGATCTGTAGCGGAAGGAGCCCTTCTTGCTCCTAGGGCTGATCCTGAGGCCTCGGGGTTTAGCCCATTCCTGGACGATGTCCTAGGGCTGTTCCTGAGGCCTCGGGATCTACCCCTTCTTGCCTGCTCCTGAGGCTCCACAAGCTGTGGGCTTCTCCATCCTCACCGAAGAGTGAGAGCCCTCTCTGTGGGTGTCAGCTGCTCTCTTATTGGCCCCCTGCTCCTGCACATGCTCAGGAGGGAGGCCAGACACAGGTGAACCCACACCCACTCATCAATAACTCAGGGCACCTGGTCCTGTCTCACTACATTTCCCCCCCCCCCCTTCCCTTTTTTTTTTTTTTTTTTTTTTACACAGACATTTACATAAACATTTACATCTTTAAGGGGAATTAAACATCACCTTGATCATACCTTACAGGGAGAATGTTCTTGCAGTTTCTGTGCCAGCTAGGTTTTCTGCAGGCTGCCCGCTTTCTCCACCAGATGTAGCAGGAGGAGCCATTCTTGCTCCTGATGCTCAACAAGCTGCTGGCCTCTCCTATGCCTCGCACCAGAGTGAGCTGAGCTCTGCTCTGTGGGTGTGTGTCCCACCTTTATTGGCCCCCTGGTCTTGCGCATGCCCAATAGGGGCCTGTCCTAATCAGGCACAGGTGGACTCACACCCACTCACTGGCAATTCGAGGCACCTGGTTCATCTTGTCTCTACAGAGATCAGATCAGTATTGTGATTGAACTGTGAATTGTAAATGCTATAATTTTGCTAAATAAATGTGTATTGTTTTCTTGGTATATTTTGCATCATTCTACCAAATTAGAAATCCTGTGTAAAGTAAAATTTCTTCAAGTAAGTAAATTTTATTAAATATTTTACACATGGGATATCTAAATGAATGTGGTCAGAAAGCATTTTACTCTGACAGCCACATACTGGCAAACAGCAAGATATGTGTGTCCCAGTAGTTCAGCCAGTCATGAGATACCAAAATGCACCTGGTCCGTCTAGGATTCAACAGATGCCAAATAGGTAGAAAAATTGCTTATAGGGACCAAGAGAGTAAAACAGAATTATTCTCTGAGTTTCAGTCACAATTGTCAATCTTTGTTTAAGGCACTTCTGTCATATTTGGTACAATCTTTGTTCTTGACAGACATAGTTTAAACAATGAACAAATCAAGCCTTAGTGAATTCTTTGTTTCTTTAGTTATGTTTGACCAGAGTAAAGACTTTTGAAGTAATTCCTTAGTCTAGATTAATTTGCTTCATATATATGAACACTTATGTCTAGTGAACATTTTAAAATTAAAAATTTAATTAACTAAAAATCTAATAACTAACTATCATTGGAAACATTATGTAAAACAAAATACAGACTTTCTTGCACTGGGCTTTTTCAAGGAAAGACAGTTTCTGTGTACAAAGACCTTTGATCTATCATGTGTCTGATTTGTTAGAATTCCTGATAAATTTTGAATAAATTAAGAAGTTTTTGAATGTCCTGTTCCTTTTCACATCAACAATGCACAAAGCAAGCCACTATTCTGTGGTATTTTTATGTGCTTAGGAAACATCTTTTATTTCTGATAAATATTTCAGTAAAACAGAATTATCTTCCTGATATTCCTTCTAAAAAAATGTATAAAAGAAGTGCTAAAAATGGCAGGTATTCATCATGCTATTTTGATATTCAGCTGCATATTATTTTTTACCTCCTGAATGGTTTTGGCATTGCATCTGATCCCATGCTTATTAAAATCAATAGAAGCTGGTATATTGACTTAAATGGAGCATAAGTAGATTTGTGGTAGGCAGAGTGGCTGTAGTTAAGAAAAATAGCTTTGTATATCCCCAGCAGAATAAACTCCATTTTTTGGAACCGAGCTTCAGTGCCCAGTGACTAGACTTTTTATTAAAAATATTGCTTTTGCCAAAAAGCAGTTCAGCTCTAACAATAACCAGGACTATACTTGACATTCCTAACGTGTGCAAGGAGACTGTTATTAATTTTTACCTTGTTTGAGTTTATTTTTTTAGCTCAGTGTTTGTAGACTTGGCAAGAACTCAAGGGTTTGTTAATTTTTTGATTGGAATCCCAAAAGACCACACTCTTCCTTTGTTCAAGGCATGACCATTACTCCATTACCCCTGCTGCCTCCTCTGTGTAATTTGCTGACCTCACTCTCTGTAAATGTCTTCTGTCTGACCCTAATATAATTCTGAAACTTTTACCTAATTAGACCAGGCTGCAAGATCAGTGCTACTCAGTGGGGGGATTACACAGGCTGAATACAATGCTCACTCCGAAATTAATTGCAGTGATGACATAATTACCACAAAAGCCCTATCACTGGGAATTAACATCCAGTTTATTCTATGTTCTTTTGGCAACTGAAGCAAACTGAATGTGAAAAATTGTTCTAAATTTTCACTGGTTATTTTTCTTGATCTTAGAGTGGAACGTTACCAACTTAATAAATAGAATCTCAACAGCTAACTGAATTAAATGTTCTGAACTTTGTGACAAGTGTGACAAAAATGTGGGTTGCCTTCATGCAGATGGAGACATCCCCACTGTAATTCTCTTCCCTTAGTTGGCTACACACTAAGGCACCATATCAGTACCACATCAATGGTTGTGTATAAAAATATTTCAATATTTAAGGCTACTGCTATCCTGAGAACTATAGTGAAACTTAAACCTGCTTTTGAACTTGAAGTCTGATGGCTGCTTTGTGTCTGGCTCCAAGGGCACTACCACAACACTCACTGACCCTGAACTCCCTGAGATGTCCTGCTGCATCTCTCTGTAGGTCCAGGAGTTCCATTTAAATTCAGTTTGGGGGTTTTAATCCCTTCCTGGGCTATGCTCCAGATGTGCCTGCCTCCCATAGTCTGCCTCTGGACCCACGTCCTGCAAACTTGACCCCATGGTGAAGCTGGTCCACCACTGGGGCTGTTGATGGTCCTTGTCATTAGTGCCCTACTTGGGACCTGGAGGACTGTCCCTGGGTCAGTAAAGGTGTTGTCTGCTCTGGGGTCACCCGTGGCTTGTCCCTTATCACAGAGGGGCCCATTACTGCTGGTAACACCTTGAATGTGCACCTAAAGCTATGTGAGATGCTCACTGCTCTCAGTACTCTTAGTTTTGTTTCCTACTTCAGAATCATTTGAACTTCAAAAAGCTCTTTGAACAAAATATGAGTGCAGTCCTGGAAGCAGGGTCTGGTATGCAGCAATAATTCATTGAAAGTGACTGCTCTGACTCCTAAGTTTACAATGTACCCTCCCACCTGTCCTCTTATTTCTTGATTTCTTTTTTTTTTGTTGTTGTTTGGTTGGTTTTTGTTTGTTTGGGTTTTTTGTTTTGGTTTGTTTTTTTGTTTGTTTTGTTGGTTGGTTATTGTTTTTTGATTGGTTGGTTGAGGTTTTTTTGGTATTTTTGTTTTGTTGAGGTTTTTTGTTTGGTTGTTTTTTTCCTCCCAATGACTTTTCTAATTCTATCTGCATAACAACACAGCTCCAGCTGAAAAGGCTTCTGAGTAAATAAGTTGTAGCTTCCTAGTTAAGGCACCCACTTTAAAGACTGTATCTCTAATTCCCTTAATCTGGGAAATGACTTCTAGTCCTTGAGCTATTGCTGCTTTTATCAGTGAAAGGCATCAACTATCTTTCTACAGAAACTCCTGTTTTTTACTTTGCTAGGAAAAAATGTATTTAATAATGAATGAAAGTTCAAAGCTGCATATCCTAAATAGAAGAGGTCACCAGCCACTTCAGCCTTGGGAAGGATGCAGAGTCAGTGTTACATCCTGGACTGCTGCAGGTAGATTCAGGCAGAGTATATCTGACTTCAGACTGACCTCTGCTTATTCTGCTGATTGTTTTGGGCTGCCATTTTAAGGATCTTAATTCTTTTGGGGACTTACTGGTGTATTCTTGGGGCTAAACCAAGGCTCTGTTTTCCATGTTTGAATTCTTGGTTTGACAGAACTCGGGTGTTGTTGTTGTTCTAAATATCCTGTACCCTGGAAAGATTTTCAGACAGAAGTTTAAATTAATGTAATCTGTGACTAATGGAAAAACTGATTTGCTAATAAGGCAATCAGAGTTTTAAAAAATTTACATGTCAAAGGCTGCAAACTCCCAAAAGCTTAAGTGTTTGGGGAAATCATATAACATAAGCATCTAAGCACACAAAAAAACCTGGAAAATTCCTGTTCTCATAATGAATGTAATTTCTAAAAAAAAAAAAAAAAGCAAAAAAGCACATATTTGTGCTTGAGATAAAGCTTTCTTGTTTCTAGTGCACCTGAAATTACCTATAGAGCAAAACCTGAGCACTGTGGAGCGTTTGTTGCAATCTTGATTACATGTATTTTAATATTTAATAAGTTATATTAAATACTATCCATCCTGTAGAATTAAAAAACTTCTGTCTATGTTGAAATAAAGACCAAAGAAATACTGAAAAGTTTGTCAGGATGTAGTCTTTGGAGTCTTTCTCTTTTGCTACTAAATGGAATCAGGCCAAATTAAAAAGGAAGTCATGAGTAGAAGTAATATCCATTTCTAAAGGATCTTTAAAAAAATAAAATAAAATTTAAAAAATTAAATAACTTTTCAGGCATACAAATCTCTCTTCAGGTAAAAAATAGAATTAACTAGTTATTAATTCCTGGTGAGTTTGGAAAGAAAATGGGATGCTTTCTACAGCCCTCGCTAAGAGTAAACCCATGTAGTTGATATCCTTGTTGAGCACTGCAGATATGAGCAACTATAGGTCAGATACTTATTTTTGGGAAAGGTAGGAATTTCTTATCTTCAAAGCTCAATGTAAAATGTAGTAAATGCTGGTATCAGAATTTTTCCCAAAGAGGAAATGTTTTTCCTGTGCAACTTTCCTACTAACTCACATAATTCTGTAAATCCCTAATTCTTCTTAACCTTACCCAAATATCCACTCAGGAAATGGCAGTGAAAGTGCCAAAGATTCCAGTGAAACAATGTGTCCAAAAACTCTGGAGAGAAAATTTCACTTTATTTAAACTAAAACAAAAGTATCTTTCAATGTCAAAGATACATTACATTAAAATCCTATTTATGGTGGATTTTAATATTATTAATTATCTTTTTAACACTTAAGTTATTAACTGTAGTGCACCTCATTTAGCTCATCTCTAAAATGGATTAAAATGATGATATTCAGAGCCCTATGTTTACATTTTCTACAAAAATAACTCTAGCAATTTCCTGTGTTGCATAGCTACAAAATATTAAACAAATAAACTGTTGAAGGAAATCAACACCCACCTCATAGTGTATTTTACTTTCCCTTGAAGGAGGATGTGAACAAAAAATTAAAAGGAAACTTTGTAATGTTTATTTCAGGAACTCGCTTACACTTCCTACTGGGAAAATTACATTCCCAAGGCTGTACAAAATTTCAAAAGATCTTAAAGCTTCAATTAATTGGGGTTAAATATTTTTTGTCTAAGTTCTTGCAAATACGAATTTACTAGGTTTCTCTGTTCTTCTACAAAGAAGAGATCAGTATAAATCCTGTTTTCTCTTTTTGGAAGATTAATTGGAAGGGCAGCATTGTGCAAAGTGTTGAGTGATGTATTCCTCAAAGAACATAACATCTCCAGCCATTATTGACATTCAAATTGAGGTTGAACTTCAAAGAGAACTTCAGGCTTCTCAGTTTCAGACAGGAACCAGTGTACTGTTACAGATCTTGTTTAACAGCAGTTTAATGGTTCCGTTCTCTGGAATGAACTTTTAAATTTTTGTAATAAATAACATTAACATAGTCTTTTAGTTGTGGTTTTTTGTTTGTTTTTATTTGGTTGTTTGTTTGAATGGGTTTTATTTTTCTTTTTCTCTTCGTTTATTTTCATAAGTCCTCACATGAAATGAGCCTTGTCCTCATCCTGTACATACTTGTCCACATACAGTCCTTGGTATACTCTTGAATTTATGCAAACATTGACACATGAAGCTTTCTGCATTATTGTGCTCTGTGGGACACAAAGTGCTGCAGGTGGGCCAGACAGAGGAATTGCTTGACAGGCAAATAGAGTCATAGCTGGAGGGGGGACACCAACAACTTCATATCCCGACTGCAAAATCACACAGGAGCCGCTAGAGCAGGAGATAATTTAAGGTATTGTGTTTATCTAAGGCTGAGGACAGCTAAATGGAGACCACATCAATCACCAGTTACAAGGGACTTTACTGCAGAAATTATAAATCACGTCTTTTACATCCTTAAGATTTACGGATACCTTTCTGGACAGCTAGCAGAACAGCCTGTTTTGTAGTTAAAATGTAGTCACAGTTCTTGCCTACCAGCAAAAACTAAACCCACAATAAAAAATACTGAAAAGTATTTGCAGGGATTCTTCTGCTTTGTGGACATAATGGTATTCAAAAGTAAAAATCCACCTACTGACAGGGACTAAAAAGAAGCTGCAAACTTGTTAGGACTTCCCAACCAGTATTTCTCAGTTTAATAGGGTCAGACCCCAGGAGTACTTACAGATATAGGACTTCCAATTATTAGATAACAAACTATTGAAATTAGGGTGAGAGCTTACTGCTACAGAACGATATCAGTGTCCTTTTTGGAAAATATTTATTTTTTTACAAAGAGTTAGAAAACGTAAAAAATGTGAATACTAAGCAAGTTTGTACTGAAATGGTATGAGGCAAACATAATATGATCTGAAAAAACCCCCCCACAATTAGGGGGAAAAATGTTTTGGAAGCAGTGGAATTATTAAAGCTACATTTATGACAGAATAATATATTGTTTGCACTGGAATCTTGCTTCCCTAGATTTACAGAATAGTTCCTGTATCAAGAGCCCTCAGCAGATAATCTAAGTCTCTCTCCTCCTGCTAAAATCCAGTTTCTTCCTGCATGCTCTAAAGACAGTGTGATTTCTTGCCCTCAAAATCTCTCTTTTCCCCAGTTACATAATTACAGTAAAAACTTTGCTTCATCTCTTCCAACATTGCACTACTAATGAACAGACCTTCATTCTATAACTTTCTATTCTGATCTTCCTGCAACTTAACAATGCCCCTGCAGTTTCATCTGCCCTTGCATGGCCTGATAGCTGCTATATGTTGTACTTGCTATTCAGAATTGTGTACAGCTGATCAGACTTGAGGCTGATAAGTCCAATCAAGCAGTCTGGATCATTTACTTCCTGCACTGGCTTTATGAGATGCCTTTCTGCCATTTGTAATATCTTTTAAGGTCTGTGATATTCATCGTTTTGATAAATTCAGTTGAAATTTTCCAGAGGTATAGAACTTATTTAGGGTATTGAGAGAATGATGTTTCAGAAATCAAGGTAAAGGCAATTGTATTTACTTAATATAGCACTTATACATATACTTATAACTTAGAAGTGGTTTGGTTTTGTTTGCTTTTGTCTTTTTTTTTTTTTTTTTTTTTTTTTAATTTTCTGTTTTTTTAATTCCAAGTTTTTGTAGTATTTTACATCTTCCTCTGACTGATATTTTTTCTCTCCAGGACTACTATGTGTATATGTGATTTATACATACATATGTATATCAATATTGCTTACAGTTCCATGGTTACTGACAGATCTATATTAGCTCAAGTTCTGATTAAATCAGTTATGCAGCAAATTGTTAATCCTATGTAATTCTGAGCACAAGGAACTCAAGGGAAGTCAATGTAGCCAAGAAACATAAGTGAACCTAATGCCATTGTCAGAGGTGATTAGCAACTCTAAACCACCCTTGGGCTCAGTAGTTGAAGTAATCTTGTTACAGATTTTTTTCCCAGGGTTTTTCCATTATGCTGGTGGGTTTGAGAAAACGAGAAATGTAATAAATCATTTGTAAAATCGGGTTTTTTAAGCTGATTCAGTCTTTGCTTGGTGATGTACTTTTCCTTTTTGCTGAATGTCAATAATCAAGTGAAGGTACTGTGCATATGCATTTACATGTTGATTCTGAAATTCCTTTGAAATTTATATTTTTTTACTGAACTATGTTTAACCAAACATTGCATTTGTTGCAAGCCAAGTATGAACATCAATCCCAGTCCACACAGTGCAGGTACACAATTTCTTATACCCCTACAGGCAAATAATTTGTTTTTAAAAAAAAATGTTTGAAAACGAATGCTTAAGAATAAAGTGGTTACTTTTGTGTAATAAGATCTTGATTAATATTAGTAGTAATGTAACTGAACACAAGTAGATAAATCAGTTTTTTGAGTACATGATATGACACCTTCTTCATTCTGTATCTTTCCAGCTGTAGATAAATGAACTTGTGTCATTTTTGTATCATTTTTTTTCAAGAACATAAACTCACAACAAAGATCTGTGTTTTCTGAGGAATGTAGACATAGGTTGAAACTATTAAAAATATTAAATGAATGAAAATATTAAGGTTTTGCAGAACAGTTTGCTTTAGGAAAATGAAAGCTGTGTTAGCCCTTCCAAATAGAAATGCAACAACCTTAAGGGCAGAAGGGTGTTGGGAAAGGAGTAGTCTAAATGAATGGTATAGTAAGGAAAACAAGCCTTCCTTAAAGGTCTGTCCTCTACCCTCAGATGGGTGAACTACCTTTAGAGAAAGGAAAATCGATGATACACTAATAAGTTAATTCAGGGAAGGGGAAAAATTCTCCCTTATCACCCTGGCGGTGCAGCCTGAGGCTGTTCCTATGCCCAAGTTAGTGTTACAAGAAATAGCCAGATGCAAGGGCATGCTAAGTGTCTGTCTCATCTTAATTTGGTCAGTAAAAGAAGTAAAGTTAAACTTTTGTTTCTGCCCAATCACAACCAGCCAGAGTCTGGATTTGCAACCAGGAAATATTTGCTGGTAGAGGACAGCACATACCATGTCAATAGCCTGTGAAGAACGTGACAGGATGAAGCTCATACCTGATATTCATATAGTCTGTGTGGGAGGTTACAGAATGGACAACAGTCCAAGAAAGAATAATGCTCTCAATTTATAGGAATTATTCTTTTTATTATTATTATTAGAACTGCTGTAATCACATTGAAATAAATACTTTAATTCCCCATTTCCTCCCTTCCTCCATACTCCAACCCCCCAACACACACACATACCTTACTCCCCTTCCCTCCATGCCTCCATTCTCCCTGTATATCTGAATTTGTTGTACAATAAATCCAGCCTTTTGTGAATTTTCCAGCCTAAAAAAGATGGTAAAACTCTTTCCTTGCCACGGAGAATCTGCCCTATCATATTACTGATGTATGAACTGTCATAGGAATTACAAAGGATGGTGTGCCTTTTTTGTCTTATGTCTGTATTTGTTTCTTTTTGGTCATAAACTTTCATTATATATGGAATTTTCTGCTGAAAAAGCATTTAGAAATACACGAAAAATTGACTTTTCAAAAACTTTATATGAAGGAATCAAGAATGTATGAATACAATTTCCTGCCTGCTTTAGTCTTTGGGGTTGTTAAATATTATATTTCAGGTCTATGTCCAGACAAAGCATTTGCCAAATAAGTATTTTCCCAGTGCACTAGCTACCTCCTTGTTATCATTCTTCCTTTCTAGAGCTGTACAAAGAAGGCCAATATCACTAATCTCTTCTTTCACATGTGGGAATATTCCTAAACTATTTATTGCTGTACTATGAGCCATCTGAATGAAGACCTATTCCTGGCTTAAGCAGTTTCTTAGCCATAAGCTCCAGGCCCACTGAGCAGTTTGGAGTACAGTTGGACATATTTAGTTCAGGCTATTTGGAAGCAGGATAATTTAAGATTTTAGCAGATTTTGCCTTTTGTAAACTGAATTCTATATTTGCTTTCTTCTGCACTTAAGTTTGGTTACTGTTGGGCTGAACTCCATATCAGTCTGGAGATGATCCAGGTTTCATAGATCATCCTGACTGATGATCTTAAATGTAGCAAAGGACAATATTTTCAACTGGATAATGGCTCATTGTGGTATCTTAGTATAAAAATATCTTCAAAAGCTTTTTATAAAGGTAGTTGCAGTCCCTTATTGCATAAAAATAACTTGCAGATAAGCAATGTCTTACGCATATTATGCATAAATTATGCATAAAATTATGCAAAAATTATTTTCTCAGATTTAGAAAATTTGAGTTTTATTTTAAAATCTGTTTTGAGATGTTTACATATCTATTTGACTTCAAAAATTATTACAGTTAATGTCAGATCATTTGAATTCTGGTTAAACATGAATGGAAATACACAAAACTGAAGGCTTTCTATAAAACAGATTTTAGAAAACAGTTGTATAAATTTTATCATTTCTATTGTACCAATTCAATTGTTTTCCTTATATAAGCATTTTGAGATGGTAAACATGCAAAATACAACATTGACATTTTGTTTTGGCTTGTTTTGTTTTGCATGGGGAAGGAAACTAGAGAAAAAAGCAATGATGCAGAATTTTAATTTGCATAGCAATATGTTATTTAGATATTATTCAAAAAACATCTGATGCTAGTAAATATATTTCTTGGACAAGAATTCTTCTGCAGGAGAATTAATGTTTTTGTACCTCAGCCAATACATTGCTCAGCCAACAAAAAAAATCCACATACAGATCTTGACTATTTTGCTTAGCACCCATTAGACTGAAGGTGCATTAGTCTCCACCTGGGAAAGCTAAAGGTGTTAAATATCATAACTGGTGTTCTGATAGACTTATGAGCTGCACTCCAAAAGAGCCATATTTAGTGTCTGTGTGTCTGTTCACAGAAGGAAATAAGTTACTTGCAGTGCCATCTCGCTCACCCTGTGTTTGCTCGGGAGGTGCAGGAAGCACAGGGAGGAGGTGATGGAGAATTCACACAGGAGAGCATCATCCATGTCACTGCACACTGGGGGTGACACATTACAGGTTTTTACCCAGTGGAAAAAAGGTGACTGGATTTTCCATCCCTGATAATTGGCAGGTATATAAGAACAGATACAGCTACCTAAGCTTGAAATTTCCCAGCAGCAATGGGATGTAGTTCTGGTATCAGCCTCTCTGTGGCAGCATGGGCTGTGCAGGAAAAAAGGGTGGGGTGGAGTATTGGTTTAGGGTTGGTGGACGTTAGAGATAAAAACACCTTGGTACAGTGTGGTGAAGGGTTGTGTTATTTTGGTTGTTCAGTGCAGGGACAAGTAGAAGTGTAAGAAGGCAGATGATCTTGTTTGGGGGTTTCATGTAGAAGAGCTGTAACAAAATAATTCAAATTCAGTGTTGAACAGTCATGCAGAATGGCATGTAGTTTGTTTTTCTGACTGAGCTCTCAGCTGCTGCTGTTATGTTGGTAAATAACATTATGGATCCCTTCTGAATGCAAAGACTGCCCCACGGCTGGACCTACAAACAGAAAGTTAAGTTAAAAAAGGAAGGGGGGAGAAAAATTTTGGGTTTTAAGGTTTCTGGTTTTGCCTGCCTTGAAAAGATTGTGGCTTTTAACAATCCTTTTTTTGGTCCTTTATTATGGATACACGATTCCTTGGGGTATATATCCACAATTATCATGTTCTTGTCAGCAATAAATTCAGGAAAAATAATTTTGCTTAAAATATTTTGGAGTATAAGTTCTGTGAAATAATATACAGAATTAGTTCATGCAGGTCATTTACCGGTCCGTCTCTTCTCAGATATGTTTAGCATTTGAGGCTTAGTCTTTCCCCACCTAATGGCTTGTTGTCCTACACATTAATTACCTTCTGTGTGAAGAAATTTATCCTCAACTCCCTTGCTGACCACTCTTTTCTTAGCTTCGGTTCATGCCCTTAGTCTTTCAGCCCATTACTCTGTCAAATAATTGCAGGGCATCCACCTTTTATATGCCCTTCAGAACCATGTCTCTTAATCGTTGTATTCTACTAATCACTTCTACCCTAATTAATATACCTTGTCTAAACTCCTTTCAGAATTCTTGCCCTATACTACTAACTCAATTGCTCACTGTCTCCATGTTTGCACCCACCATCTGGTTTATCAGACAGTGTCAGGAATTCTGAATAATCACCTGCAGTGAGGTCCTCGTAGCCTACATTACAAAATCAAGCTCAGGGACCAAGTATCATAAATTTGTGATCAAAAGCTGTTTTCTGTCATGACTTCAATGCAGACAGCAGGTAACATCCTAATGTTAACAACTGACGTCTCATCCCATCTCCATGTTAAATTGCTGTCAGTACTTCCTAGTAACATTTTAAAGGCAGAAAGGATCAAATCCACAGGCAGAGTCTACTGTAACGTAGCAAACTCCCCCCCAGCTTAGTGTCATCTGCAAAGTTGCTGATGATGGACTCAATCCCCTAAATCACCAATAAAGATATTAAACAGAACTGGGCCCAACACTAATCCGTGGGGGACACCACTGGTGAGTGGCCACCAATTGGATCAGCACCATTCAGCACCACTCTCTGGGGCCCTCCAGCCAGCTCCTAACCCAGCACAGAGTGCCCCTGTCTGAGCCCTGGGCTGTCAGCTTTTTCAGGAGAATGCTGTGGGAGATGGTATCAAAGCCCTTGCTGAAGTGCAGGTAGACTGCATCCACAGCCTTCCGCTCATCCACTATACGGGTCACCTGAGCATAAAAGGAGATCAGGTTGGTCAGACAGGACCTGCCCTTCCTAACCCTGTGCTGGCTGGGTCTGATCCCTTGTCCAGCCTGCAGGTGCTGTGTGATTGCCCCCAGGATGATCTGCTCCATAACCCTGCCAGGCACTGAGGTCAGGCTGACAGGCCTGGAATTTCCTGGGTCCTCCTTCTGGCCCTTTTTGTGGATTGGTGTGACATTTGCCAACTTCCAATCATTTGGGACCTCCCCAGTGAGCCAGGATTGTTGATAGATGATAGAGAGAGGCTTGGCTTCTGTTGAGGGCCCAAATCCTGGTTAAATTGTGCATTGTCATAGCAGTAAGTATGTAGGCAGGTGAAAAGTCTTTTTCTCTGATCCAGTATTTCTTTAGCACTAGTGCTCTAGTGACACTCAATTTTTGACACGAGTACTAACTCTAACTGCAAAATAATGAATGGAATTGAAGTGTAGAGTTTGAGACAGACACAGGCTGTACCATTTCATTGAAATTTCTGTTTTGTATGCTTTACATATGGAAATGCATCAGGATTTTGTAGAATCTGGTAATGACCAGGGAGAAGGCCAGAATGACCAGTTCAGCCCAGAATGAAACAGAGAGGGTATTAGTAAAAGAGGTAAACAATTCCAATATAATATGAGGGTCATGTAAATTTATTTCACTGATGTAGATTATATTGATTATATTCTCAGAAACTCATCAAAAACATTGGTGCACAGTTGGTGTATTATGGCTACTTTTCAGTGCCACTTAATGCACCTGTTTTAGTCCTCTTTAATTGTGCCAGTACAGGTTTCAGCTGTCCTTGGAGGACTGGGACAAAAATGGGATCAAATCCAATAGAACAAAGCCAAAAGCATATTTATTGTTGTACACACACTTTAGTCTTTCAATCTGAATTGTGTTCCTCAATTTCTGTTCAAAGATGCCTTAGATTTTACCAGTAAAACTCATGGTTGTTGTTTATTAGAATATTCTGTCTTTTCAGGTTATAAAGAATAAGTCTCAGTGAAAAGCAAATACAGAGTACCATCTCTTTTTACGTTTAGTTTCATGATTTTTCATCTGCACAGGAGTACTTTAATGGCTTTTATTCTATTTTGTTTAAATATTCCATATGTGCATGAATTGCCTTACCATTAAAAAATAATTCTGTAACTTTACATTTTTTAATTAACATACTCATTATAATACCCCAGTATAAGTGAAAAGGTTTTTACTCAAAGTATGTTCACAATTGGGATAGTTTATGCATTAAACATTAAGAATGCATATTGAAATTTCCAGTATTATTCTAATGTTAAACCCTACAAATCTCCCTTGCCTTCAAAGTTCTGTGCTCTTATTTCTTGCAAAATTTTATCACTGTAAATGCATGTTGGTATTCTAGTAGTACTGCAATTAAGGCAGAATGCCAGAACATTATTACAGTATAGATGTGTTATGTCAGAAATTAAGTTACACAGTGTCAGATTGGTGAATAGTTTCTGTTTAATAGGTCCATTTAAAACCAATGTGTTGTCAGTACAGGTGTTCCTGGCTAATGGGGGGGGAAGAGGGGAATTTTTTCTTCCATCCGTTCTTGTAGAATATAGTATATAAATGTATCTTTGCACTTAAGGAAATTAATAGCTAGAAGCCATTCATCAGAATTACACATGACCCAGCTTTTATGGCCTGAGATCTTTTATAGGTTCCAATAATCAGGATATCAGTTAGGCTTAATGAATTCTCATATGCACATCTGTGAAACAGGTCCTTGTCAAGGATTCTGTATTTAAAAATTAGAATCTGGAAGCAAATCCATTATTATATCTTAAGTTTCAAGTATCGTTTAAAACATTATAGGCATAAACAACAAAATAGGAATTAAAAATATGAAGATAAAGTCTTTTGTATTCTCTTTTGTATGTTTCATGAGGTAATTTTTTGGTTTTGTAAACCCAAATCTTGCAAATCAAAATTCCTCTGAAGATATACATTGCTTTCTGTTTTCTAACATTAAGCAAGTTGAAACAGTTCTAACAATTAATAACTATGTCTCTATTCTATTAATGAGTAAAAGAACCTGTATGATAGAAAACCGAATGCCGATGGCAAATCTCTTTTGATGTTATTTATGAGAAGAAAAGAATCAACAGTATGCACATAGTCTGATCAGACCCTTTCACTGGGCACTGCTTACTGGTAGCACCAACATATTTGTAGTAACAAACTAAAAAAACCAATTATTTGTATTAATGAGAAAAATAAAACAGTGGTAGGTCTCATCAAGTGTACTTGGCAAGTTTACACATGACTGCTCATGGATGCTTCTAAGAGTTTGTCACTGAACAAAAAGCTAAAGAAGGTATTAGAGAGGAACGGTAATATTTGGGGGTAGTTTTATATGAAAGTCTTCTCTTCATTCCATGATTTGAGAAATAATTCAATAGCATATTTCCAGTTTCATTACCTATTTTTCAGATATTAATATGGTTTTGGCTCCAGCTGATGTACTGAAGGAGAACATTATTCACTATGTGAAATAGACTGCAATGTTAATTTTTTCCTTTTTTTTTTCCATTATTTTGGGAGGATGTGGAAAATTAATATTATCAAGTATTTTCTTCAGACCTGACACTTCCTAAGTGTGTAGCTGAAAAAATTACTGGATTTTTTTTGCATTAACTAGCAACATTTGGTCATCACAAGAGAATAATTCATGACAGGGTAAAACAAAGAGTTCTGACAGAAAAGCCAGCTCTTTCATCAACATTCATTTCTTCAAAACCAAAAGACTACTGTGAGAACAGATGCAAGCAAACTGTTTTGAAAAAGGCAGTGCTGGTTGAACTTAGGTTTGTGCAAGGGTGCAGAAAAAGGCAGAAAACAAATTTAAATGTATAAAATTTGAATATATAACATTCTATTTGGAAGGAAAACACTGGAAATAAGCAGCTGCATTAACTAAATCAATTATGGGGTCATACTGATGTCGTAAGGATTGTGTTGCCATGAATCATCTCAATCCCACACTTCTGATAGTGTGTGGTAAGGGCATGGCAAAAACTCTTACAATTTTTAGGTTTTTTTTTTCCAAGTACTGAGTCAAGGAAAAATAAAATTTGGTGCAGTTCTTGAGGATTGGAAACATAAGCGTTTTTTTTTTTTTGACTGCAGGCTTTTCAGAACATGAGGTATAAGCACACATTTCTAGGACAGCCCGTGCTTTTCAGTAGTTCAAAGCCAATAAACAGATGTTAACAACCTGAATTCATGCACTTAAGCCAATACTCAGCTTCCACTAATATGTGAAAATTATTTCATAAGAATTCACTTGTCCCTGTTCTTAACAGAAGTTCATCCTTCTGAACACATGATCTCATAATTTGAGATTAACCAAAGAAGAGGAAAGGATGAGGGAAGAATATGATCTTTATTAGTGATTTCATCAAGAATAGTGCACTTGCAGTAAGAAGGAGAGTACACTTCAGAAGAGAGAAAGATTACTTCTGGCAAAACAGATAGTTCCTCTAAAAAAAATACTTCACTAAGAACTACCGAAACCAAGCCATGTCAAGTCTTGTGTGTCATAATCCACCATTAATGTGTGGGTTTTCTATTATTACTGAAGTAGAATGTGGAAGATGAGGAAAAGTCTCCCAAGGCAAGAAACAAAGGCATTATTTCTTTTAGCCTTCTAGAACATCATACTGCTACCTGGTTTCTTGTGTATTATGATGTCATAAACCACATTTTCTATGCTATGATAATTCCTCAAATGTTTTTTAATTGCTGTGTTTGATGTTGCTAACTGAAGAAGAATATATTTGGATGTAAAGAGGTGTGTGAAGTGAAAGATGAGAAATAAATTCATGAATTATAACAATCGTATGCCCAGTACTCCGAGACTAAGGATTTTTTACCTCTGATTTTTCATCTATCTTCATAGCAGAAACTAGATTTTGATCTTAAACACTGAGGTAAAGACGTTATTTCTGATATCTTCAGTCTGGAGGAAAAGTAGTGCTAAAGGTCATGTAGCTCTGAAGGTCACTGGTGTTGTTAATTCTGAAGTATGAAGTCTGCAATCTGAGACACATGAATCACTTAAAATGTTGGAGACATAGAAAAAAAAATGAATTTAGAACCTAAAAAAATAACTCCTGGTAATGGGTGTATTGAAAATTAAGTCAAGTTTTTAACACCTGAGTTTTATAGTTGAAGTTTCAAATCTTTCATAAAATGTGTAAATTGGAAGACTTTTCCTGAGGAAAACACATTCAGTAATGTCTAAGTTACAGACCTCCATAAGTGAAATTCATGACAGAGAAGGCAGTGTAGACAAAATAACCAGATTCTTTACACAATAATAACAAAGAGCAAGAAAGTTCCAAGTGTGTGTTCCTCATCTTTTTTTTTTATTATTAGTTTTTTCTGTTGGCCCAGTATATATATTTGTAGTAGACCCACAGGTGCTCAGAGATCTTCACACATATTTTCTTCATAAAAAGGACTGGTCATAAAACCCAATGCTTCCACAAGAAAAAAGACTGATTGAAGACGAAGACAGCAGAATTTTTAGTTTCGTCACATCCATTAATGTGGATAAACTGAAATGCTTAGAAGAAAGAAAGAGCACTTCAGTTGCGCATTTTCTCTCAGAAATTCTGTAGATGCAGAATATAAATTTTAAAACATTTGCGATTTTATATGCATAAATTTTACTTTTGTAAATAGGCCTTGATTTCATTTGTACTTTAGATAGAGATTTTTAACATCTGAACACTCGACAGAGCCCTTCATAAATGTGCATTATAGTGGAGCTTATATCTTGAAATTTTAACAACAAATAGGAAAATGGGATATTTTTTTTAGTTCTGTGTGAAAACATTGCACAGTAATTTTACCTACATCAAATTAATGATGGTATTTACCTCAGAGTAACCTTTACCTGTAAAGAATGACATTTAGTTGTGGTGCCATATCATTTTCTAAGTCCAAGACTCAAGCAGTTTTAGCCTCTTTTCAGACAGCATTTTATGATATATAAAATATTCATGGTACCCATACTCTTAGAAAAGCAAAACACAAACAAACATATCTATCTCTCCATGCAGCTGCAGTGGTTAAGATCTGAAAGAGTAATTCATCCCTTTGAAAATGTTAGCAAGTAATGCTACAAAAGAATATGTCAAGGTGCACCATATGACCTATAAACGCCATTTGTAAAATAGAGGGGTTTTTTCCTCCAGAGGTTGTAGTCTAAATTGCTTACACAAGTTTTAAGGAAATTGAAAATATCCATAATATGATAGATTACCTTAAAAGCCATCAAATCTTATTTTCCTTTATTTTTTTATTGAAAAGTACCACTCTACTATAGCAAAGTGATCTGAATTATTTTGAGGATATTTGCGTGCAGAAAAGCATAGTAATAATAAATACATAGAATATGCATGTTTTGATTAAAAGCCCATCATAAATGTTGAAATATAATATTTTTAAAAAACTCTCAAGCCCCTCCAAGGTTTTATTTTATGTAAATCCTCATAACTGTAGCCATCCCCAGAACTTGCTGGGTTTTTTTCAAGATATATTAAATACCATCTAGTTTCACTTTTCAGGCACAGAAGGATAATGTGTTTGTTTAAAAATATCTGCTTTACTTTGTTGTTGTTGTATTCCCATAATTTATTCCAGTATTCCAGACCACATTTTTTTTTTTTAATCTAGTTTCTATCAGAACAGGTAATAACTATGCTGCAGGAATTTGGATGAGTGGATGGTCTGATTTGCTATGGCATATAGAATCATAGATTGCTTCCTTGCTAGGTCTCTGTTCATTCTCCTTTGGTGGGGATAATGCCACAGTTAGCTCAGGATTGGAAAGAGTTTCTCTTTTATGAGGGGTCTTTTCACCAATAATGACATTCTGAAGACAAAAGAGAGGGTGAAGGCATTTGAGAATGAAAGTATCATTCAAGCTGTATTTCACATTTACACTTCATCTTTTACAACGCTTCAAAGCCTCAGCTCTGCAGGAGGCTGATGAATCTGAGCCCAGAGGTGGCAATTTGATCTCAAAATTCCAAGGAACCCTCTGAGCTGGGGTATTCCAGTTTTCAGTAGACAGTTTATGAACATTTGTGTCTAGCTTCAAGTGAAACAATAATATTTTCTGTGGAAATGAGAAACTCTCCCTAAACTGTTTCAAAAAAAAGTAGTTCTCCACAGAAACCTTGGAAAAAAGTCAGTGTAACTTTGCACACCAGCCTTTCTTTCTTTCTTTCTACAGAAAGTACAGTTAGTTTGTAGACAACAGCAAGATTAAATATACTTGCAATTTTCACTATGTGTTGTTTTAAGGCCTTAAGCAAACTGAGATTTTGGAAGGACAGTTTTTGGTTTATTTTGGTGGTGGTGTTTTGGGGTTGTTTTTTTTTTCTTTTTGGTTGGTTTGGTTTTTTGTTGGGTTTTTTTTTGTTTGGTTTGGTTTGGTTTTTATAAACTAATTTGTCTTGCTTTTCTTGATCAAAATTGCTTTGGAAACTCATATTCTTCATGGCAGCCTGCAGGTTGACCTGTTCCCACCCTACTCCAGCATATCTTTTTGTTGGGGAAGAAAAGATGAAGTAGACAGTTTATAATTCTGCCTGGATGCTGATAAATAACACTGTTCCAGAGAGTAAAAAAAAAATAAAACAAGGACATTAGGTAGAGGTGTGAACATATTCTGTTCAGGTTCTGTTTCCCTTGCACACAAATTTATCATGACTCTCTCAAGAACTCATAGAAACTAAGAGAGTGGGTCAGAGCAAGAAAATGAGAGCTTTGAAATGGCTTATTGCAGCAGCTCATACCTCAGCTTTTATTGTGAGCACAATTTTCCTTTAGTCAGCTGGGGTCAGTGGTGTCCCCTCTCAGCTTCTTGTGCACCCCTAGCCTACTCAACAGTCGGGTCAGATGAAGAGAAGAAAAGACTTTTATGCTGTACAAGCACCATTGTTCAACAATGATTGAAACATTAGTATGCTATTCACAGTTTTTATCAAAAATCCAAATCTAGACATTCTGAAGAAAATTAACTATATCCGAGCCAAAACTGGTAGACAGTGTTGTTAGTTTTGAGTAAGATTATCACTGTGAATAGCAATGGATTCTGTCCAGTCACCAAGGACTTTTAATCTGCCACAGTAAGTAGTTTACAGAGACATATAACTTCATTAATGTACTTATTTATACCAAATAACACTGTTGTGCATCACAGCAAATGTTGAAAATTTACAAAAATCCAGGTTTTCACAAAGCAGGATATGTGCATGTGTGTGTACATGTGATTTTGTGCTTCAGCTCCCAGGGGAGAACTTTAACTGGAAGTCTTATGTTCAGGGTATACTTTATGAAACACTGATCATCTCTAGAGTCACAAATTCTTCTCTAACACATCACACTGTTTGTATGGAAGTGGGTTATAGTTTCATTGGCACTTTATCAGATATATTGTAGACTATATTGTGCAAGTATTCCCAGACTGAGATATGTTAAGGTCTTTAGTGAACTAGACAGAACCTGTGAGATGAGACTGGAGCCTTAGGAGAATATTTCTTTATTACAGTCCTTATTAAAAACTTCAATATTTTCCTAAAACCTGCAGGACAATTTTTAGGGGGAAACCCATGTATCTCCAAAACCATCTTTGGATAAAGGGTTGTATTTTTCATGCATCTGTAAATGCTAAACATAATTAAGGTGTTGATTCTGACTTGAAATTCTTTGAAAGCAACCATGACACTGAGATATGACTCCAATGTTTTATTTTCCTTGCTCTACCTCCTATGAGGAATTTGATGCTACATTTTTCTGTGATACAGCTCAGCTTATTATCAAAAGTAGAAAATAAAGCTTCCAAAAGATGAAGTGACAGAAATCAAAGATGTTTATCTCTTCATGCAGGCTAAAATTGGTGGAGTCAACAGGGTTATACAAGCTTACAGCTTCTAAGGGTCTATAATAAACACTTTGAAACTTGTGTACTTTTAGAGGTAAATTGTAGAGACAAATTCACATCACCATCAAAACAGAGCTCACTTGTGACTGTGAGTAAAGTGAACTGAAAATGAACCTCTCAAGCTGTCCCTGTAAGCCATGTCTCAAGGAAAATAAAAGTTCTGACAACATGTAAAGTCACACTAACAGTAGGAAGGAATTTCAAGCCAACATCACATGCTGTATACAAAGTAAAATACTGGATTATTTTACCCAAAAGATATTCCAATTACAAGAACTGAAACTACCACCTTATTCTAGCTATTGTTCAATTGATCTGATACAAATTCACAGGGAATTATTGCATATCAACAAAGGCTGATTTTAACTGAATGTAGAAATGTTGATTGGCTTACCAAAATAAATAGCAAGATCAACAAGATTTAAAACTAACCTCCAACTTTTAGTGTGTTATAAATAAAAAATATTAAAGCCATATATGTGGCCTAAAAGTTCTCTTTTTACCTTATTTCTTTATCACTTATACTCACTTCATTCCTCCTGATCCTACCACTGGCTGCTGTTTGCTCTTAAAGAAGATGGAGAAGAACATGAAAATCTCTTGAGAAATCAATAAAACTGAAGCTTCTTTTGTAAACTCATTGGAAAGTTAACAAAATAATTTGTACATTTTAAAGATTCAGTAAAGGAAAAAAAGATACATGTTATACTGGTATATTAGAACTGCTTCCTTCTATATATTGTAGAGTCTACCCTTGAGTTTGGTTTTTTTTTTTTCAAATTACAATGAGGAACAGACCAAATTGAATGTGTCAGTAACTCATCTGTCAAAATCTCAGTCTGTTCTTCAGACATCTATTACAGCTTTCAGATTTGGATAATAAATCTGCAGTTATGTTTGACGCTAGTTTAAGGTCTCACTTCAACCGTGTTCCTTTTCCATTCTCCAAGATCTTTTCAATAATGTGTAAACAGTAATTGGAAACTTTAAGTTACAATTCTGCCCCTGTGGCTGCAAAACTGTTGATGTCCCATGACTGATAAACATGAACCTCTCTTGATCAAAGATTTATTACACCAGAATGCCATGGTTAATGAAGGGTAAGCCTTAGAAGCCCATTGTGAGAGTTCAGATAATTATCCATAACCTGACGTATGCACTCAAACTAATCAGACAGAGAATTGCCCATATGATTCACAAAGTTTATCTTTCAGATATTCACAAATTCCCCTCATCTCACTCTGATTACACATTGGTGATGAGCACATTTTTGGGCCTCTGCTTTCATAAAATACAGAATATGTGAACTGCAGAAGAAAGAAATACAAAAAGTAAAGAACTCTTAGTGATTGAGAGATGTCTGAACTGAACTGAATTACTGAACTTATTTCTGAACTGAAATAGAAGAATAAACCTGAGGTGCCTGCTTTAGCACAGGGAAGCTTTCAGTTTGCAGAATGAAGCTCCAAGTAGGAAGATTTGGTAATTCAATTAATCTAGGCAGAATTCAAGGAGTATTAGGTGGATATATACAAGGTCAGCAAGAAAAGGAAGTTCAGATTTGGGATAAAGATGTAAAGAAACACTAAGTCAGTACAGGATTTAAATAGGACAATAGGATCAATAAAATTGCATAGTCTGAAGAAAGAGTAAATGGATTTATAGATGAATAGTAAACAGAAGAGTTAGTTAACAGGTAGGTATGAGTTGAAAGATGACTGAATCAGTTTTGCAATGGGTGATTTAATGCATTTTAGTTGTCCACAGCATAGAATTTTCGACTAACACTACAGAGCAAAGTACAATACATCAGATAATGCAATACTGTCTCTTTTGCCATTTAATTCCTCTTCTTTCTTGTAAGCATTATTCACAATAGCCATGTGAGGCAAAATTAATATATCTTACTTTGGTTTTTACCACTGACAAGGGCAGAATAAGTAGTTTTCACTTCATCTTTTCATTTTATCATTTTCTTTCAATTGCCTGGGAAAATAAGTTATTTCCAGAGCCCAAATGACACCCATCACGTGAGTTTATACTCATTGAGGCAGCAGAACTAGAAGTGACATGATAATTATAAAAAGCTTTTTTTTTTTTGCAAGAAAAGCCCTTGAATTATTCAAGCCTGGTCTATTTTGCATTAAATTCAGTATTATTTACCTTCAAAACATGTCAGAATATGAGCTCATGTTTCAAGACAGAAACGAGGAAATAAAAATTAAGGAGAACTCTGGGATCAATGTTAATTTTCCAGCAGCTTTAATTTCCCCTCTGTTATGCTTTTCCTTCACAGTAAATCATGCTTCCTTTCTGGACACACAATAATGAAAATTACTTATTTATTTTCATCTAATGATCATGATTGTTGTTGTTAGTAGAATTATCTTTTGAAAACATCATATTTCTACTCTCCTGCTTTCATCTTTTTTTGACTCATTAATCTTCAAAGTAGGAGGAAAAGCAATATCTCAAGTCAGACCTACTCTTTCACACTATTCAGCCAGCACAAATATTTTGAACAAAGTCTGCTAAATAAATTTGAAATGCCTGGTCAAAAGTGTTTTATAATACATACAGAGTTATGACAGTATGAAGGAGCATAATTAAAACTTTTTTTGTTTTTCAAAACTAGGTAATGGCATTGCATATTATTTCCACGCTCTGGATTCTGATCTTGACAAAACCAAGGGCTGGATAAGTCTGCAGAAATAAATTACCCAGAGAAAATATTGAGTGTGACTTCTAAGTTCAATGTGTTAAAATAGTAATTGATCACATACCTAAAGAACATATTCCTGGCATGCTGAATATCTATGACCACAAAAAATGGTCAATAAATAAAATTAAAAGTTCCCTGATGATCATAGTTATGCTGGTCCTGCATAAACTTGATACAGTCTTAATGTAATTGAAATTTTAATTTTAATTTTTATTTTTTTCCTTTTTTTTTATTTACAGTTAATTTATTTCTTGACTAAAAACATTTTTTCTGGAAAGTCTGTTTATATAAATGAGTCAGTGATGTCAGAAAATATTTTTCAACTAAAGACAACTGTAATGCAAAATCTCTGCAAAAAGGTCTCATTTCTAGCTTGCAGTTACTCTAAGGTCATGAAGTTTAATTATGTATTTGGAAAGAAAATACATTCCTTGGGCTCTAAGTTCAAGATGTTGAGAACTAATTTTACAGGGTTTTCAACGTGTGGCATTCTGCCAAAGCCTTCACTTGTAGACAAAGATATTTTTTGTTTGAACCAGGTATTGGATATAGCTGCCAAAATGCTTCTGGTCCCAAACAAGCCAGACGCAAGATGTGTGAGAGACAAACTGTATTCATCATTTGCGTGATGAAACATAAGACTTGAAGGAAGAAACCAACTACCTGAACTTATGCTATAGCTGTAATTTACAAAATGTAAACAAAATTAGCAGAAACTCATTGACATATTCTCCTTAAGAAAAACAGAATTTTGATAGGAGTGTGGTGCTGTCACCACAGGGGCAGAGGGCAGAGCAGTCTGGAAGAAGCAAAGAGGTGAGCAGTATAACAGATGAAAAACAAGTTAATATCTTGTCAGTGAAAATCCAGAATGCCCACTGCACTAATTCCTTGATAGATTCCCACATCATGGGTGTATAATACAAAGGTGCAAACAAAATATGATTCAGTGATATCTAATATGTATTTTGGCCTAAAATTATGTTTTTATCTTTACATGTACATGGAACTAGATAATCTCTAATGTCCCTTCCAATTCAAACCACTCTACAATTCTATCCGTTTGGCCTAAAGAAAACCAAAACAAAACAAACAAACCAACCCTTTAATTTTTAGGTTAAAATTAATTTCTATTTATTTGCAGTAAATTCCTCTCAATGTTTTAATTTTTATTTGTGTATTAAAAAAATATTACACAATTTTCGCTTCAAACTTCTGGGAATGTTACAAGTCCTTGACACAAATATATTTTTTATTTCCAGCGTATTAGCCAAGTATTCTTGAAGTAAATCAAAATTTTATCTCAGAATAACCCTGTGGAAACCTGCAAAACAGACTTCCTTTATTTTTTTCCCATAAACATAAACTACAGATATATATAGTGACATCTAGTCCTTCAAAAGTAGGTTAATACTGTTCTACCTGGTTTCTACTGAGGCTGTTTATCCTAAGAAGATTGTTCTTTATAATTTCTTTTTGTTATATTTTACCTTTTGACTAAGAAACATTCTAATCCTTATTCTTCACTGGACATGTCTGACTTTTCTCTGCTAAAATAAATGGGTCTGACAATTGTACAGAAAATCTTGACCCCTTTTCAGTGTGTTAGAGTTGTCTAGATATTATCCTTTCCTTGTAACAATAATACAAGAGGAACCTTAAGCTCTGAAAAAAAAACTTTTTTGTGAAAAAGATTCAACATAGAACAGTTTAGATCAGTTTTTCTGATATTAATTAAAAAAATATTCTCCCTTGAGCAAATTCTCTAATACTTGGAAAATATTTATAGATGCAGCATCTCCTCGCTTCAGTCCTCCCAGATTTTAGTTTAAGGAGGTTTGTAAGTGCTCTGGGAAGGCACAATAATGTTTCTGAGATGGTCTCCTAAGAGTAGAACAATAGAAGTGGAATAATAAGCAAGGACAGTCTGTAAGATGAATGGTTAATGAAATTTGGTGCTCTCATCCACAATGTAGAAAATTCCTAGACATAATTAGTTATAGCAATCCTTATGTTGTTCTGCTCATTGTTGATAACAGTATTGTTGGCTTTATTGCACGGAGCTCATGGCAGGGGTTATGGTTTGGATAGGTAATTATGCTTAATTGGAATGTAGGACTCTGTGGTATCAAATACCACAGACCTAAAATAATTATAGAAATGTTAATGATAAGGGGAGTTTTTTGAAGGGGGACTTTTTTATATGTGTGTCTGTGTGTGTACGTATATATATTTATATATATATATTTAAAAGTACATTGTCATCCCACAAAACAAAGGATTTTTAGCTGCAGGAATGACTCTCTCATTTTTTTCCCTGAGTAGCATCAGCTGTTAAGAAAGAGCTAAGACATTGTCATACCTACAAAAGTCAAAAGCAGGCTTTTATTTCCATTCTTTTAGATCATGTAATAATCCACTTCAGTACATTTAGAAAAGGGAGCTAGAATTTCTCACCTCCACTCTTCTTAGTTTTTCATCATCCTACAAGTAAAAGGATTCCTTTGCTGTGATCCTTTGTCTGAAAAACAAGAATAAAATGTCTGCTATGTCACCTTTATCTAAATGGCAGCAAATAACTCTCTTGTCTTTTCTTCTGAGCTAAGGGAAGGAGAAGAAGCAGAAGCCTTTAGGGAATTGTTGGGGATTTTTTTTTGTTTAGTAGAAGACAGTATGTGATGGGATAGACAGGTGAATGGTTTGTAAGGTCAGTTTACGGTGACCTCTTTTTATAAGATGTCTAACTCTAGAGACTCATTACAATCACATTTTTCTCAAGTCTTGACACAGGTTCTTTGTTGTGAAGATCCAGGTGGCTTTACTTTTAATACATCCATGATAAGAAAACATAGCACAAGCAGATAACAAAGGAAATAAGCTTTTCTCCAGAAACCATTAATTTTTGAACATGTCAGTTGTTTTTGTGGTGCAACATATCATTTCTTCCAGTCTCTGATTCAGATTTAAAAGTCCACCAGCATCATCTGCTTTTCTTTTGCTTTTTTCTTTTTGTAGAAGAAACAGTAACATTAATCTAGTTATAATTCAGAGTTGGAGAGAGTCCAATTTTTTTCAAGATTTTAAGGAGTGGAATTAGAAGTTTAGATCCAATCTTGTAAATACCAGTGGTCAGAAACAACCATACACTGGTAATTTGTTTTACTGCTCACTTTTATGACTACTAGAGAATGACTATAGTGGGACAAAATTTGTAGCATCTGGACTTAAATTAACATTGGGCTGGTATAAACCATATGCATGAATTGCCTATGAATTTTGGAATCACAAAGTCAACTCTAGTGGCAAACAACGGTCAAAATCAGTTGGATGGAAATACAATACGTGATAATACTTATAGCTAGTAACCTTTACTTAAAGATTACAAAAAATCCCAAAACTCATAAAAGGACAGGCAAAGGAAATATTACGAAGATAGCCCTGCTGCTGCAAGTGGTGTTTTAGCTAGGAACATCCACAGTGCCTGTGTGTTTACCAATCTGTCTCAACACTGAAGACAGATATTTGAAAATCAGTAGTGAAAGAAAAAATGAATCACATGTGAACTCTGCCTCTTCAGATACTAGAGTCAAAATTGTCCTGAAGTGCTGTATAAGAAACAAAACGTTTTATTGATTGTTAAAACTTAACAAAACTGGATGCAGAAAGCTAGTAAAAAAGGACGTGCATGTTTGAGAAACATTTTCTTCTAGATAAGGGAAGAAAGATATATCAGAACACTTACAAATTTTGATTCACAATTTTGGTTTATAACATAGAGTGCAGTTACAGGAAAACATTTAAAGAAGTTATGTATAGATATTGCTACATATAGAGACCAAATCTACATTTCTGGGGCAAGATGGATCAAAAAAAAAAAGTTCTACTACTTGTGCTAGCTCGTGTTTTCTTGTTCTGAAGAAAGGACTCTTGCAGCTAATTTTGTTTTGGTGATCTTTTTTGGGCATGAGATGGCCCTAATCTTTCCTCTTTCGCCTGCTTCGTTTCAACATGCTATTCACTTGTTATCTCTTACCATCTACAAGCAATTCATGCATTCTCTTCCATTTCACTGATCTACTAAATCCTTCAGTATCTTGGTAGATATGGAATCAGCCAAAGACTCTATTTTCTGACATTGTGACTTATTCTGGGAAATTACAGTATTCTGTTGAACCACAGCATTACAAACAGAAGAAAGAACTTTAGTTTAGTCGGGTGTTGTTAGGCTGGCTGGTATTCCACAGAAAAGTTTGACTTCATCTATGAAAGATGAAAGAATAGTTTTGGGGAGCCAATGTGCTAGTTAAAGAGTATAACAGTAGTTAGCCATTTTTTTTAAGGAACTCTCCTGTATATTGTTTCTACATACTAAAGTAGGAAATGGAATTTAAGCATTTGTGAAATTTAAGAAAAACTTTGAACCTAAATGGTGCCTCCGAGTTTCCATACATTAGGATTGGCTGAAACTTTCTGAAGTTGGTCACAAAAAACTAGTCACACATTTTAGGGGATGGTAATTTTTTTAGCAAATGCATTAATCATTTCAAGCTCATCACATTTAACAGTTCACATTTCAATCTTCTTTAGCTCACAAGGTCAAGATTAGGATAATGCATAAATGCCTTGTTGAAAGACGAGCGAATTCTGTATAGAATATATTTGAAATATCATAGAATTCTAATACTGAATAATACATTTATTTCTATTGCAGTTTCTAGGAGGAGACTGCTCTATCCAAATACTACCATAACGTATCACTCAAAATTGATAGCAAAAAAATAAATTGATTTTCTGTTATATGCAAGGCAAATCAGATGCTTGGTTCTTATCGCTATTAGGCCTTTGCCTGCACCGTCCTAAGTACATCTGCTTGAATATTTCTCTATTTTTTCCCTATTGCCTAGAGATAATACACTGTCATTAATCCTTATGCACATATTCTCACAACTTTTCATTGGATTCAAATTGTAATATTAACTTTACATACAAAAAAACCAAAAACCAAAACCATCAGGTTGAGGGAGATACAGCAAAGCCAGTTACCATTTTCAATTAGGAAAGGAAAAGGTTACTTTTGTTTAAAACAGCCATTACATAAATCTACCACATAAATACACTGAAGATATGAAACCACATTATACAACAAAATTGGTTTCTCTGTTTTGTCGATTAAAGTTTATATTGGATTTACACATCATTGAATTCTTGACATCATAAACTGTATAATAGTACCAATCACAGTAGTTTTAAAATGTCATTGCTTTTATAAAAAAGAACATGTTGGATTTTTAATTTAAAAATAAATGACCTTGTTCATTCCCAGTGAGAATTATATTAGGACACTTTTGAAATTAAGCACACTTAGGCAATTATTTTATAAAAGCTCTTAAACAGCCATGATAAGCTTACTTTGCTGTCAGTCATTTACTTGATTCAGCATTGCCATAACCCAGTAAGTTTCTTTCTAATTTAAGTTTACTGAGACTTAATCTAAGAAAATGTAATTAATATAAATAGCATTTTAATCTAAAGCTGAATTTGTTTATCTCAATCTTGTTCTTTGCACATAATGTACACTTACTGAAATAGGAAGAGAACATTAAGGATGCTTGCTAAAATACTAAAACGATTTAATCTATTTTTACATTATTTGTGTCACTAAGCTTCTATTAAATTTAATTTGGGAAATGTCTCTAGAGTGTTTTGTATATTTATAAAATACAGTTTGGCAGAGATCTTCATTTTACAGCAGAGTTGCTATATCACAGGGTCTGGGTAATAATTGGACCTTACTGGTACATTTGGATTTGAATTATTGTTGAGACAAGGGACTGGACTACGTATTACTGTTTCATCTGCTGATAGCTTCTCACCCTAGCATTAACCCCATGGTAAACCACTTGTAATAAATATAGTCGTCTGGCTTTACTTTATATTACTTTATACAATTTATTTTACTATTTCTTTACAAGTTCTTTACATAATAAAAACTTTTACAATTTCTTTACACAATAAATATCAAAATTACACCTTTGACTGGAGGTGCTAGATATCTTAGGAAGTCTACTTTAGTCAGATAGGTTGGCCTATTTCCTGCTGGACCCAAGAGATGGACATTGTGTTTGGGAAAACTACAGTAACTAAGTTTGAAAATCTTGGAGCTTGCTCATGTTCATAAGTGACTCTTTTGGCCTGCTTCATAAGTGTAAAAGTTGAAAGATTGGTCTCTGTGCAAAAGTCAGAAAACTGAAAAAGAAATATGAAACATCTCATCGGAATAGAAAATAAAAGGTTTTTCCTACCAATCTCTTTTTAAAATTATTTTTTTAAAAGAGCATGTGGAGCAGAAATGGGGACATAAGCTAACAAAATACTCAACATCAATGTAATATAAATTATATACTAAATGTGAATATAATAAATGTTAATAACATAAAATAGAATATTATTTTAACAACTTTTGTCTAAAAATTTTAAAGTTAAAGCATATTCTCCAGCTTAGATGCTGTATGTTTGTTCTTTATTTTCTTACTTTCTTTTAGTTTTTTATTAAATATAACTATCATATCTTAAAAATGTGAGATTACTGTTATTGCAAAGACTTTTTTAGACTTTATTGGAGGATATTGTACAGATTAGCATTAATTTATTTAAATATTCATATATATTTTTGTCATTTATACTAGGAAAAGAAAAAGAATAATTTTAGATTAGATAATTTCTTTGTTCTAGTTGACTATGTGACTCTGCAGCTCATTGTTCCAGAACAAAGAAAAGGATGACAAGCCTCAAGATCAGTATTCAAGGCTGAGAGCATAAGGATTGATTTTTTTTTTTCATGGTAGAGTAGGCTTGTTCCAGTTTAATATGTGTGTGAAACTATTGCCTGAGCTGAAGAATTTTCTGCCTGGGAAAGTGCATCATCTGCTACAGATCTACGGGGGGGGGATGAGAGAAACATTTTATCTCTAATCGCCAGCACCACTTGCAGTGTTTGGATTTTTACTAAAGAACAAGAAAGTGTGTGCCTTTTTGCACAGCTGTTAACCAGCTCTAACTGCAGCAGAGATCACTGAAGTCTCCTGGTTGAAGACTAAAAGTCTCTGTAAGTGGAAATAGCTTAACCACTTTGCTAGTTTATCAGCTAGTTAATTCTAAGACTAATATTATCTCAAATTTTGTCAAGCAAGCACCACTCTGATTTCCCTGATCTTTATCAACACTGAATCGCTACTCACTAAAACAGCAAATTCTGTCAGGCTCAAAGTGATTCCTTTGCCTGACAATGTCCCTTTGTTCTGTCCCTGTGATTCAAGAGAGTTAGAAAAAATCTTAGCAATGGATATTATATTTTTTTTTGTCACTATTTGAAGAATATTGAGAGAAGTGGAAAGTGACCTGTGTGTATAAATACTCTATGCACACTGTGGCCCAGGAGAAGATACTGAAAGCAGTGGAGTCTGCAAGTGGTCTAATGAGTTGCACCATCCATGCTAACTGGTTGCTCACACACTGTCATAGTGTCCCAACACACAGTAAGTAACCCCAGCTAGGGTTTACACCTGCTAAGTAATAGTATCTTATGTCATCTGCCTGCAGCAATCTGTCTGCTTTTCATGCAAGTGCTTTATGTCACCTCCGAAGCATTCTTCAAGGGATCAAGGCTGCCCACACAATCTCAGCAAATGTTATCATGCTAAGGAAGTAAGAAAATACTCACATTGTAGTTGCTGTGTTCATGTTGGGGTGAAAAAAAAAACAAAAACCCAAACAACATGCAAACAGACATTATTTTGGAAAAGTGGGAGAACTGAAGAGGAAACCATTGAATTTTTCATGAATAAGAAAACTCCAAGGGTATCTTAATAGGAGATAAATGGAATAATTTCACTGGAGGGTGCAAGTAGGAACATAGGAAGTTAAAATATAATTAAAAAGTCAACTTACTGTGCTTCTATGTTGCTATATCTGGTCAATCTGGATATGTAAAATGATCGCTTTTAAACACTCCTTCATGGAAATAAGATGATTGAAAGAAATGAACACAAATTAAGCCAGCTGCTTGACTTTTTAAGGTCTTCTGTCCCATGGAGCTGATACAGTTCTTAACTTCTGTTTAGACAACCTGTAAATAAGTAAACACCCACACCTTTTCTCAATCTATTAAAAAAAAAATCTTCCTAGTCAAAGAAATGTCCCTCTCCTTCAGCCATATTGGAAGATAAATGTACCCATACAGGCTCCCTTGCTAGTGACGAAAGTAATTATAGACCTTCTATGTTTTACTGAAGGAACAATAGTGCTATTTGATCTTTCTTAGTCTGCAAATGTCCCATTTTAACATTAGAATTTAAAAAAAACAACTTGGCACTCTCATTACTGCTTTAATGTATGCCTGCATTATTTTTTAATAATCTTGCTGCAGTCATTCAGCAAAGTTGGATCTTTTGTCTGGCTCTCCCACAAGATACTCTAAATTTGCTAAATATAAATGGAATCATTCCAGGTAGCCATATATATCAATTCCAGATAATTTCCTATACCAGGGACACATATTAATTCCAGGTGGGTACTATGAAAATCAATTTTAATGAGCCTCCTGGTGACCATAAATCTTCTTATAAGTAAATAAATAGAACTCAGCTAAATATAAAGTTTTGTGTCCTCTGATGTATAATGTGATTTACCACAGTGTATTAAGGGGAACCAACACAGTACTTGGAGACAATCAGCACCTGGGTCATTCTGTAGCAGATTTGCAAACTATACACAAACTCCTCCTCCATTCCTCCTTCTGTATGTCTGCATTAAGCACCCTGCTCTGCTCCCATAGCAACTGCTATTGTTTGGGACCATATCTCTGCATTCAAAAGGCACCTTGATTTACACAGGCCTTTCAGAATAAGGGGTGGGAAAAGATTTTTAAGTTCCATTGATACAGAAGAAGGAAACAAAGCTGCCAGGAGAGTAAGCAAAGGAGTCTTTGCCAGGTAGAGAGGGTTTGCACCTTCTGTCTTGATGCAAAGCTAGCACTAACACATGGATGCCAAAAATCAGAGAAAGCAGCAGCATTTGTACAGCTGCAAGTTTATCAGTGTTCACTGGTGAGTCGCTAGCAAATTTTATCAAGCTGAAATTAATAATGGGATGGAGCTTCAGTATTTGGAACAATAGACAGATTTTAGATTATTTGTTTATTATTTCCCCTTAATTTTCTTTTTATCCCCTATCTTATTCAAGGTGTTTCTTCCTATTCTAGTGCCATTTTGCACTATGGAAGAAGTCTTGAAAGTAGGCTGCATATAATCCCAAGTCTGACTGAATGTAATAACAACTTCAAAGCTGATGAAGTAAGAATGAAGATTACTGATTTCTATGCATTGATAAAAATTGTCATTGGCTCTGGGAGAAGGGAATTTTCAGATATTATTTTTATTTTCTCTTACCTGCAATATTCCTGGTTCTACATCTAAGACAGGCAAAGGTACTTCTGTATTGCACATAATGGAGACTAGAAATCATGATGAACTGGAACCATTTGAACAGATGGTCATGCATGTCTTCATTCTCAGTTTTATGCCAAAACTGTCAGGACCAGCAACAGTCAGCAGGAATATTTAAGCAACTGGAAGCAAAAGAGAGACAGCAAAAATAGATTAAATGTATTTAAATTTTGCCAAAATTTATCAAAAGTAGTTGCTCTATATACCACCAGCCTTGTTTGCTCAAAAGTTTAAAAATAAATAAATAAATAACATCTTTAGAATAATATCTGTATTGAAAACTTTTGTTTATTTTTTGCAGCTGTTGATTTGCAGGCCCTCAGAGACAGTTTCTAAATTTGTTGTGTTCATATAGGTCCTAACTTCACTGAGGCCTATTGACCCTGCATCATTAAATTCAATTTGGACTGCTAGACTTGAGGCTGCAGTGTACAAAAAGAATTTGAGCCAATTTAATATAATTAAATTCGAGATCAAAATGAATGAGGCACATAAAGATTAGCCACCCTCAAGCCAATTTAAGAGTGTCTACACAAGGGATTTCACTAGTTTAAATCAATTTAAGAAGTGATTTAACTAAATTGTTACAATTTCTTTCTGCAAGGAGGGGACAAGTTGCGTGAATTTTGTATTAAGAAGCTCTAAGCACTCGTCTATACACCAGAGATTTCAAATGCTATCTATGTAAGAAGGTGTCCTCTAAGAATTCTTAGGGCTATTGTATGATGTTTGAGGAATGGGCAGAGGTAACAGATACAGAGGAAGCTGAATGCCACTAATATCATCATTATTATGTATGTATAGCTAGCTATCTGAAATTACAGGGTCTGGCAAGCCTGTCAGATCCAAAACAGGTTAGGAAATTGTTATGATGCAATTGGATAAGAAGAGACTTGACTGGAAGTTGAAGATATCACACAGACTTTTTCTTTTTTTTTTTTTTTTTTTTTTTTTTTTTTTTTTTTTTTTTTTTTTTTTTTTTTTTTTTTTTATCCTTGAATAGCTGAGATACATTATTTTCACAGGTATCCTAACAGTGCTGCTCAGACCTGTTCTAGCGACAAAAATAATTCACCATCTGTTCAACATCTGTTCAATCCTTGTCTTTCTGCTAGGAATACTAGACAGAGTGTCAATTAACTCCACTTTTGACAATTCTTGCTCAGGCTGCAGACAGCTTTCTCCAGCAGCTTGGTCTTTCTTTTGGCAGCATCTACCTGCAAAGCAATATTCTGTCATTAATCTAGGCAAAGCCTGAACTGATATTTGGGTTTCAGTTCAGTGCTGCTCATAAGGTGGACTGACTGATGTCAGTCACTGCCTGCACATGCTTAGTAGCCACCAGCATGGAAAGCCAGGAAAAACCTGAACACACACCTCTCTGTGTATGTGTAGCTGTGTGTCTGTGTATAATGTACCTCAGCACTTACTAGGCCCCTACCTTGCATCAAGTTTTATGCTTTTTTCTTCTCTAACAGAACTGTTGTAAAGGTGTCACTTTGTGGAATAATTTTTCAACACTGACTGAATGTTTTTGCTTTCATTTTCTGCACTGAAATGTATTTAAGGAAGCATAAAAAATGAGGACCTGAATATTTCAAAAGCTGTCAGGAAAGGGAGGATGGATGCCTGAAACATATAGGTTTATCATGGAACATTAAAAAACTCCCTAGAAATGCTTAACTCCTTAGAAATCCTTAACTGTAGTCTTATGGATATTGAAAAGAGACTGAAATGTAATCTATTCTTATTAAAGAAGACATAGCTTCCTTAATGGTCTAAACCAAAACAGATATTTTATCAACTGAACTTGAATGTTTTAAAGTGTGATTTCAACTCTGTGCAGATGTCCAGGTGCTGGCAGTGGGAAAGCTGCAAGGTCACCTCTGTGAGGAGAGGCCAGAGCTGACCCAAACTGGACACAAGCAGTTCCAGTTATCTCCAACAGACCCATCTCAGGACATGGCTGAACCCTGCAGTGAAGACGGTGATGCATGTTTGAAAAGAATTTTTATTATAACATAAAAAATACCAAGCAGCAGTGACAAGAGTGAAAGAAACTGCCCTGTGGACTCCAAGGTGTGAGAAAAAAAAAAAGGAATGGGTTCTTCAGGTGCTGGAGCACAGGTTTCTCTGGAACCCCTGGAGACCAGGCTGGAATAGGTTTATCCCAGTAGATTGCAGTCTGTGGAGAGAACCCATGATGGAAAAATGAGAAGAGGAAGAACAGCATCAAGTCACATCAAGGTGAATTATAATATTATGGAAGAAGTATGACCTAGATAGGAAAAACTGTAGTACCTTTTTTTTCAACAGAGGTTCTGGAATTTCATGGTGGTTATGAAGACAATAACAATGTTTTAAAATGTTCCATTGTGGTTTGGTTTATATGTAACTGGTCTTCATATCTGCCACTGCAGAAAAAATGGGAAGATCAGGTTTTTTACTTATATAAAATAACTGTCAAGATGTGATCATTAGAGTGTAAAGTGTTGACAGCACACTGTCATCATATTCACAACATAATTGTAATAAAAGATCACTAAGGAAATGGGGAAACTAGGTTCTGAGACATAGAAGGAACAGCCCACAAATGGTTTAAAAATTCTCTTTATAGGAGGTTTCTAAATTGGAAGCAAATCCTCCAAAATGCATGCACATGATTGCTTCCTTTGGTGACAATAAATCTGACCCAACTTAAAAATTTGATTTATTTAGTTCATTACTTTTAGATTGATTTGGTTTATTCTATGATTAGTACTAAGATAAGCAGTTGTTCCTAGAAATGCCTAGATTTACTTTAATATTTTTGTCTGGCATAAACATGTCTTTTCCCCCTCAGTTTTATTCATGTTTATTTAATTTATATGGTTGAAAAAAAAAAAATGTTCCTATTTGGTTTTAAATTCCTAAAAACACTGAATCCAGACTGTCCTTTGGAATCTGTTTCTGACCACTAAGACCAGCTTTCTCTACTCAGTCTTCTTTTTGAATTGTTTGTTTGTCTATTTTACATTAATTTGCTTTTTAGGCCTAATATATCTTCTGATATGCTTATTTATCATTCAGGTCCAAAGTCGTTTGCAGTAAGAAATACAAACTTTTGCATATTTTTTTTTTTAAATAATACAAAATCCCAACATTCTAGTCCAGCTGTCTTGATTAATTTGTCTGATTTGTAAGAATTGTATTTTCTGATTTAAATAAAAGGAAAAAAAAAAAAAAAAGACAAATATTGTCTGTCACATTGTATTTCTTTCATTCATACCAAGACTATTTCCCTAGTAATGAATTTTTGTAGTACTGGTACTTCTTCATACCAAGTAAAAATATCACCCACTCTTCTTAATTTGATATTCTATAAACAAATCTGTTGGATGTAATATCCCAAGGATATCTAAGCCTTGCCATAGTTAAATTAACATTAAAAAAAATTTAAAAAATTACTTATCAACATCTCTCTCAAGAATATAGGAATAGTTATAATTAAACTGAGTGTTTCTGAAAGGGGTAAAAAAATTGTGTGCTTCAGAGCACAGCTGTGTTTTGTTGTAACACACAAGTTCAATGTATTGTGTGCTATGAATGTTATCAGACCTTCCATGAGCACCAACTTGGCCGTATGAGGAAACTTGGTCTACGCATCCCGTGTTCACTTGCACAGGGACAGTTTCCACCCCAGCACTCCTGATCACAGAAGCACAACAGCTTTTATTGTATATCTGGAACAATATATCTGACTCGTTGACCTCCTCCAGCACTAGGCTGCTTGATAGGGATGGTGTGGTCCAACTTACAGAAATTCCACTCTTCTTTATCTCCTTTTTCGGTCACTTCACCCTGTCTTTTGCTACCTTGTACATCTCTTTCTCTGTCCCAGACTTCTCACAGGTAAACAAATTTCCCTATTTAAATTTTCTCTGTCGATCCCCATTTTGCCACATACATAAACAAATTTGTCATTTTTTATATACCTTAACCTCAGTAATATTGCCCCTATATGGTATTGGTGGCAAGTCCCCAGTGGTCCCCTTCCACTACCCAGGTGGTGAGATGGCACCACCTGCTCAGTGCTATCCCTGCCTCTTGTCTGATGTGCACACTGTTGGCTGTCATGTCCAGCAATTCCTTGTGCCAAGACCAGAGATTTTCATGGCTATCAGCGTAAATATAACCTAGTGACCTTGTTGTCTGCCCGCAGCCTTAACAATGCTGAGTCAGCTTGTTTCTTAAACCCACTAGAATGCTATTTCTGTTGTACTGGTGTGGGCTGTCAATAGGGTTAAGTTTTTTAATTGCATACGTGATCCAGCATGCTAATCTTATCCAACTGAAGAATGAATTAAACTGAATTAATTAACAAAGAAGAAAAAAAAATACATTATCTTGCATTTTTTAAAGTGGATTCCTTTTCCTGAATGTGACACAGCATTTCTTATAACTTACACTGCATTTATCATATTTCATTTTACAGACTATAGAGAAAGAGTTATCAGCATTTATATATTCATGCATGTGAATGCTGGAATATTTACACTTTGCACAGATAACGTCTGCAACTTGAAAAATAAAGTTTGTAAAACTCATCATCGTTTGGGAAATTCAATGAATGTCCTGAGACTTTCTGATAGGTTTCTAATTTTATGAAGTATAATTAAAATTATAAACAAAGTCTAGGAATAAGCAGTTATTTAATACACCCTTGTACAGTTTAGTACATGATATTACAACTTAAGTGTCTCTTCATCCAAAGAATGTTTTAAGGTTGTGACTTTAAGGAAAAAGACATTATGTGCAATTTTGTTTGTTATTAAGAATTTCTATGGGGAAAAATCCATTACTTAATTTAGAGGCCAGGATCTCATATTATTGGTGAGACCATATAAAAAGTAAATTGCTTAAAACTAAACTAAGAATATGAAAACAGTCCCTTGAGTTCCTCTTGAAGTAAATGTCTTTGACATTGTTAACCTGGAAACTCACATTTTTGTGATCTTTTCACCTGACTAATATTAAACATATTACACTACACATGAACATTACATGTTCAAGTTTATAGAAAGAACTTTTTTTCTGGTAGTGTTTTCCCCAAAGATGCTATCTGTTAAGGCTTCAACCTGGCAGATCTTGAACCGACAATCTAGAGTGTGCCAGGGATACATTTTTTTCAGTAACCTGGCAGTGAATTGGCTTGAATAGAAATGAATCTGCAGTCACCAGATGGTTTGTACTTCACATTTTACAAAGGACTTCACATATGCAAAAAGTCCCCAGTTAGAGTTTGTACAGGAAAGACTCACATGAAATGACATAACAGGTCTGAACATGCTGGGAGAGAGGGATTCAAATTACATCTCTCTGAGCTTGATGTTGTTGTACCTTTGTACAGGTCCACTTAAGAAACACCTAAGGGACATTCAATTTTTCTTGAGAATTTAGCAGGAAAAAAAGCAGACTTTAAAAACCACCTTCATCTCAGGGCAGACTGAATTGCCCCAGTTGTGAAGGAATAAGAATCCATCCCCATCTTTGTATCCCTAGGTTCTTTTTCAAAGAAGTGTTTGCTTTATGATCCCTTACTTGCAACATGAAGGACTCCTTACAATTCCTTTGACTTCAGAATTATTGATTTTTAATGGATTAAATAATTAGTAATTCAATCCTACAATTCTTAAGATCATTAGTGGTGTCAAGGTTTTCCCACAGAACTTGACTCTATTTTCATTTTGCTTCACACTTTTATCAATGAGATCATTTCCTTGACATTAATGTTTATATATATATGTGAATTATTATGTGTACCTGGAATGCTATTTATCCTATCTAAAACAAGAACAATGCAAACTACAACTTTGTGCTTATTTCCTTACTGTTTTTCTCAGATCTTATTCTGTAAAGTACTTTCCAGTCATTAAGCAAAGTTGATCTTGATTTGCAAGGGCATTCACAAGCCCACAGCTATATTTGGCAGGCCTAATCCTTTCTTGGATTCCTAAAACTTTAAAACAAATTTACCTTTTTTGACATTCTTTAAAACCTCAGTTACTGAGATCTCAATGAAGTGTAAACAAATAATGACAAATGTTTAAGTCAACTTCAGCCCCTACACTGAGCTTACAGAGTCCCATGGGCATAATAAGGTTATTAGAGGAATGTTTGTGATGACAAAAACCTCACAATCCTCATTAGCATTCAGATTAGGGCACAGGATTGCTCCTGAAAAGAACTCTTAAATACTTTGAATAAATATTACTATTGTGAACACTTAAAGATCAATAAAACATTGTTCTAAATGAGATTTTCTTTTGACAAGGGCAATTAAAATTCAATAATGGAAAAACACCTGAGCTTTCACTTTAGCTATTTTTATTCTTTACAGGGAATATTCACAAACTCCATTTCACAAAGTATAATAAAAATATAACAAGATAAATAAAAAATAGTGAAATTTAAGGAAAGAATTTTAGAAAGCCTTTTTTGTAGAAGAGGTTTCAGTTTTCATAGTTGAGTATAGATTTTTAAATGTATCTTCATTTGGTTGTGATGGGGAGCAAAATTGCAATACTGGGTGGATTCAGAAAATAAAAATTAATCTGTTACAATAATTTCATTGTATTATTTATATTTGGAACACTTTATAAAAATGAAAACGTAGATGAAAAGATTATTTAAAGCTGAAAACCAGAATCCCCTTCCTTGGACTGCTAACTACTCTATTTTAACAAAAATCTGTACTCTCCTCACCATATAAGGAAAATCTGAACACAAAAATTTGAAAGGTATTTCAGTGCTGCAAAGCTCAAGTCCCATATTTTAAGTGACTTATGTGCCTTCAGGTGACTTCGAAATCAGTGCAACTTAAATTTGTAGTAAGTGGGAGAACATATATAGAAACTGGGTGGGAATGTAGGGTTAGTGGTTCTGGCCACCACAATTAATTTCTGTTCCTTTTGTATGAGGACAGGGATTTCAAAAATGGAAGCTTCCACCAGAAAACTACATGATTATTTCCATTTCAGACATCTTAGGATTGTAAATTGAGTTTTTAAAAAAATGTTATACTCCTAAATTTCATTGAAACATGGTATCTTCTTCATCTTATCTAAGTTTAGCAGAAAATTGCACGCATAGCTCATATTCTGTCTTTTGTTGCCCATTGTAATCAAAGCAGAGCCTTCTCCTCAGTCTCTAAAGTTATTTTCATGGGTTATTCGAGACATCACCAAAAAAAAAACCAAACAACTGATAATCTGTTTGACTCCACTGTGGTTTGTGTTATATTAGCTTATCTTGTGAATTGTTCCTCTGGAATTTTTTCTCCCACCAATCATATGACTTTAAATTTTACAGATGTGATACTCTCATAGATTCAAGAATCAGTTCTGTCAAAGTTTGAAATTAATTTTGGTATGTTTTTTTCCCTTCACAACACCTTCACTTGAAAAAAATTGAGTTAGACTGTTTCTTTCATTATTCACCTTTTTATCAAATATATCAGGAATGTTTTGACTTTGGATTTTTAGCTGTCCTTCAACACATTCATTTTACTTATTTTTATAGAGGAGTTGTGTTCCCTGATAAGTATTCTTAAACTTTTGCTTGAATAGTAGAGTTCAAACACTTTATTATACAATTCCTATGACATACATTCTGAAATGAGCCACCAGGGAGTGTCTTTGAAGCTGATGCTTTGATGTGTCATTCATTTTCTTCCATGTTTAGTTGTAATCGCTCGGAGGTCACAGTATTTTGTCCTTTTTCCACTTCTTTCTAAATTCACTTTGTGCCTGTAGAATCTCATTAGCACTAAAGTGGTACAACAAAATGAGCAAACTAAGCCATGGCTACTTTAAGGACAAGACAAACAATGACAAAAATCCCTAATGTTAACACTTCAACAGTAATTAATTATTTATATTGTAAAGATGTTGGGTTGACTTTCCAAATTTCTGAAGTTGATTTTCTTACATTTCATTTTGAATTTAAAAAAATGTTGGTAGATCAGTTTTATTTAAATGTCAGTATTCTAATAAAAAGGAGTCCTATTATCTTTTCACTCATATGGGACCCAAATAGCTAAATCAGTTCACTATCCAGTATAAGGAACAGATACTGCATACTCACTTGCCATTAAATTGAGAAAAGAAATTAATTCTATGAATTCTAATATAATTTAAATAACCTGGCTTTTTATGCTTCCATTATGGATTAAAATTTAGTAGTTGCACTGATATTGAAACTCAGAGCCACAATAATCTTTTTTGTTTGCTTGTTTTTCCCCTCACGTGCATTAAGTATCTAAAGCTCAGTAAAAATCGAGTCTGTTTTATACAACCAGATCAATTTCACTCATGTTTCTGGATGTGGATTTAAATATCTATATTTAGGAAGCTTCCTTTGAAGATGTTGTCTTTTGGTAGTCTCCTTTTAGTTGATCAAACATTTATTTTTGAAAGCTGTAAGATCAAGGATAGAATCTGTCCAGCTTTCTGATATTTAAAAATCAAAAAATTAAAATGAGTATTTGGTAGTTTATGAGCTTCCAGGATTAAAGAGATACTATTGTATTTGCAGGAAGATGGGTTTTACAGATATTTTTACAGAATGATCTATTATTATGCAACATCATTAACACATGATGGATTCCATAATCATGTTAGCTGCTATGTTTACAATGTATATACCCTGTCTACAGTGCCAGAATACAGCTTTTTTGAGAGCTGTATTTGAAATTATGTTATTAATCATAATTAAATTCTCTCATCTGTCTGCACTGTTTTGTTAAGAAATGTTCACTTAATTTGTTTCTGGTGTATTCTTCACTAACTAGTAAAACTATATTCTCTGTGGGTCCCCTTAGATTATGAAAGAGTTAAACAACTCCACTTTGCATAAGGAAAACATTATGAACCCCTGGTGTGTTGTAGGTTCCTCAGGAACTTTTTGTGGAGCCCTGTGGATGCATTGACAGCCGAGTCAGACTGAACAAAAACACCTGAACATACTGTTTCGTAGCCTATAGACTCTCTAGCCCTTTTTGCTGTACAAACTGACTCTACAAGAAATAGGAGGGGAAGGGGCTGATTATGCCAATGAAGTAATTGTTACTTATGAAAATAATAAGCTTTTCCTCTTGACTACCTTTATTAAGGGCAGGAACTTTTATATGGAAATAATTTTCCATTTATCCTCAATAAATAAATAAACCCACAGTTTTTGGCTAAAATTTTGGAACTCACATGGTGAAAACCTTGAACTGAAAGAGTGAGCCAGTCTTTCACAGAAAACATGGTTGTTGTTTTTTTCTTTAGATGAAGGTATATGTTGTTTCCTAAGTATGCTATTCTTCCATTTGTGTTTATTAACTAAAGTGTATTTTCAAAATGGTCTATGGCATCATGCTAACCAAATTTGTTAAGAATTTATAATGTTGTCCTTCTAAATTGAATTTTTAATGGAGGAACAGTTTCTTCTGCTTAAGCTCTACAGCCCACTCTTCCTCATATTATTAGATGTCCTTAGGTCTGTAAAAAGCAAAAGTACTTAGAATTATGTTATAACTGGTGCTAACAACATTGAAAGCCAATTGTCCCAGCAAATCCAGAATAACCTGTTTACATATAGATTTAGATAAAATACTGCAATAAACAAAGATTTTTCCATTCTATTTGTGGTATTTGTTAACTTCACTAATCTTTTTCAGTTCATGCATGGCTTTAAAAGGTATTCATTAGGGCTACACAGTCTGTTGGATCCATATAATTAGACACCTTCCATTTTCAAAATTGATGCCTCCAAACCAGCTCCATGATTACACAAAAGAAACTCTGTTCTTTGATTCAAGTCAAGCTTCAGTGTATTTTTATAGAAACGAGAGATGACTTATTGTACCAAGCCAGTAAAGTAGGAAGCTTTAATAAGTAATGCTTATTAACTGTATCTGTTTAAAATAACACTTGGTTCTTTCATTACTGCTTCTAAAGCACAGCAAAGACCTGGTTCTTTATTTCTGTAGCTGTAACTATGCATACAATGTAGGCTATTACACATCTGGTTTCTTCAGAGCATTCTTTCCATATGTAAATCAACATAGCATCTGGAAATGTTATTCATAGAATCATAGAATCATAGAATCCTTGGGGTTGGAAGGGACCTCGAAAGATCATCTAGTCCAACCCCCCCTGCCAGAGCAGGGCCACCTAGAGCATTTCGCATAGGAATGTGTCCAGGCGGGTTTTGAATGTCTCCAGTGAAGGAGACTCCACGACCCCCCTGGGCAGCCTGTTCCAGGGCTCTGTCACCCTTACAGTAAAAAAATTTTTTCGAATATTCAACTTGAACCTCCTGTGCTCCAATTTACACCCATTACCCCTTGTCCTATCACTGGTCAATTGTTTGGTTATTGTTTGAGATACTTTCACTGAGAAGGCTAAATCTTTTTGTGTGTGTGTAAATAGAAGGGGGTGGGTTAAGAAAACCTGTATAAAAACACTGTGTGTGTTAGTGTGAACATGCATTTATCTGGGAGGGAGGGAGGGAGACAGCAGGTTTATTAAGGTAATCCAAAGAGCAAGGAAGCATTTTCCTTTATTTTAGCTGTATAGACACATCAAATTGTAGTAGAAATAAAAGTTATAACAATTTGAGCATATCTTGAATTGGCTCCAATAAGATACAGCAAAAGGACTTTATCCTGTCACAATCAGCACTCCTACATAGTGAGATAACTCATCTAAGGATGTTGATTTTTTTCTTTTTTTAATAACCCAGAACACTGTATGTCAACCACAACACTAAAAGTCACTGTCATACACACACCATCTATACCTTCAGTGTGATTTGCAGACACAGTGGAAATGGTTGCTGTCAACCTCGGAGCAGATGAGGAATGAAATCTGTCACTAACCTTGAGAACTTAATATATCACTAAAGACAGTTAATTTAGCAGCCATGACCCATATAGGCAACAGAATTAATAGCAAATCTGTTCAGCAATGATGTTCTCCCTGCTGTACCATTGGGAGTCCAAGTCAATACTCCAATTTCAGCTGTGTACAGCTCTGGCTCTTCTCTCCCTTCACATACATCTCCCTTTGATCCAAGATAGCAAGCTACCACCTTTCTAAATTTATGATGCATTTATTTTGACTAAGGTAAACATATTCTAAATCTTTGGAATGTGTTGAGTGAAATTCATTTTAGGGTTACAACATGAAATATACACAGGAATGTTTTAAAATACTTTTAGTGCTGGCCCCTTGTATTATATTTAGAAAGTACCGGATTTTCTCCTGGTAACTTCTGCCCTTTCATGTAATGTAGAATTACAAAAACAGTTGTCACAGATGTTTTGGCACAGGTGTATGAAGACTATTATGTATATATATATCTTACTATTATAAATCATAAGACTACTATAGCAATGTTTCTAGGTGTCTTTTCCAAACTCTGCAGTGTTTTCTCTGTCAAGAGATCCCTTTGCAATAGTGCTGAAAGGAATTTACCAAATACACAGCTGGATAAAACAGCAGGAAAAACAAATACAATTCAAAACCCCAGCAAGTTTCTATCCAGGCTACATCAAATAACAGTTTTATTGTCAGAAAATGAAATCCTGAAAGTAGTTTTTTCTGTGTTGATTGATACTTAACCACTTTCACAAGTTTAAAATGCTAGGAATACTAACAGGGGTTTAAAACACTAACCAAAACCCAATATTGAAAAGCATCTGCCTATTTCAGACATGCTGTTATAATGTAACATACTTTTATAATGTAACTATTAATGGTGATGTTTGTAAATTATCAAGAATTTTCGTATTTTACAAAAGATTTCCAAGATTATGTTCCAAACCACTAAAATTTGCCTATTTGGAATCAGTAATTACAGAAATACTTTCTGAATTACAGAGCTAATAATTTCCCTTATATCATGTATGCAAGAAAAAATATCTCAGCCCTAGCTTACATATTGAATAGAAACAAGATAATTAATTCTCTTTCAATTCATGTCTTCAGTTGCTTCAGTGCAAGTATGTGTTTGAATAGCATTATTTCACAATCGCAGTCAAATACTGATGTCATTTTGGTTGTCTTTCTTCCTTTCTTTCTTCCTTTCTTTCTTTCCTCTCTTCTTCTCTTTCTGTTTTTCTCTCTTTCTGTTTTTCTGTCTCTCTTTCTCTATGTTTAATTTTCAATTTAGTTACCTAAATTCAGCCAGTTTTGGGGGTTTTTTAATTTTTTGTCAGGGTTTGCCATGCTGGGTGTTAGGTCTGTAGCTCTATGCAGCTGCTCTGGGAATTCAGTCCACCAACTAAATCCCCATATGCAGTTTGGGTGCCCTCCAGAATCACAATTCTATTTTTGAAAGACTATGGGTGCAGAGTTGAGAACAGGCCAAGCACATATGCAAGTAGAAAGTTATATGAGCTGGTAAAGTTGGAATAAGATAAATAGCAAAAACTAAGATTTCAGGTATACAAGTCCTCTGTCAGATCTGAAATGGAAACAACATAAATTAAGTTCAAGATAAGAACAATTATCCTTAATGAGAAAAAGGTAATTTTGAATGTCTGAAGAGAAAAATGAGATTTTGGGCACCTGTGGATTAGTAGAAGTAGTATTATTAAGGAAAATATAGTTGATAAGGTGTTTTTCTCCTAAGTGGAGGCTAAAGATGTAACTTAGAGCCTGTTAAATACAGAGATATTGACTAGAGATGAAGGAAGGAAGAGATAAATACTGTTAAGTATTAAAAAATCTCTGTGGAGTTTTTTGAGCAGCCAGACTGCCATTAAAACATGGAGAAATTGTTCTGTGGAAAATGTTTTCCTGCTGGTATTATTGTCACCTTTTGAAAATGCCTGGGATTGTTGAGAACAGATTTACCTGCCTACAAGACAGCAGGTAGATGGCAACCTCCCTGAGAGCTTTGATGATGCTCGAGATGGCAGCAGGGAAAGGAAGCAACACTGCCATTGCACAGCTGTTCAGAGCATCCAAGCAATCCCCCTCTAAGTGTACAGGGCTTTGGTGTCAAAGAGAAAACATTTATTCTTTAGTATTTAAGAAGGTAGTACCTTCAGTACAGGCATTTGAACTTTCAGCAAGTCCTTTATGAATTTGGGTGAGAATTGTCTTCTTGTCTTTGTTTCTATTTTCTTTCAACCTCTAAGAATAGGTCTGTCAAAGATTTAAAATTACTATGAAAACTTTGTGGCAAAAGGGTATTTAAATGTGGCCAAGTAATCAATATTTTAAAATATTTTTTTACTAACCTTTGGGAAGTATGGTCTAGTAATCATAAAAAAAAAAATTACACCCAGCCACAGACACACACTGTTAGGAAAGAAAATGTCAGGGAAAAAGAATGCTACATTGGGTCGCCAACATACTTTTAGACTAAAGTAATTTTATTATTGTGTCCCTTTCATCTGTTCTTTGATCTTTAGCACAGCTGTTTGCATAAACACTTCAGTGCAGAATTGGCTGTTTTCTGTTCTGGGCATTGCTTTTGGTGAAATACTTTCTTCCTATATTTTTAAGTGTTGCTTTCATATTTTTATATACCTTGAATAACAATTCTTTCACCAAATATGCATCCAAAATATTGCATTGCTTCTGTTCTTCCATTAAATTTGGAGTTTTACAGGTTTCTTCTTTCTCTTAGACTGTAGTTTCTCTATTTTCTTGATTTTGGCTTTGTTCTAATTTGGAGTGAAAACAAACAATTTCGTGCTTATGCAGAAGGTGGACCCTGGGAATGACATGGCAAAATTAAGATCTGAGCTTCTTTGGAGAGAATCTTTCTTGCCATGACTTGCCCTGCAGCAAGGAGGTTTGGAATTAAGGCATTTGTTACTAGATTATGAAAGCAGAAAAGTAATCTGGATCCACCAGTAAATTTGAGATCTAAGTGAAAAAACAAGACTGCTCCATGTTAAAACATCTAAATGTTCACTGGTTGGTGTTTACAAGGATAAAGATTTCTAAACTCCCCTTAGTATTCTCAAGATCTTGATTCTGTTGTCTAAATGTAAATGTGTAATACCATTTGAGGAAATTTATCATTATCCAGGATAAACACACTGAGATGGTAGAAAGGTCGTAAAACCTACAAGAGTCCTCATGTCTTCCTGTAAAAAAACCACCCAGGTCTTCTTCCAACCCAAATTATTCTACGATTCTATGATTCTATGACATTCCATATGGCACTTGACCAGTAGGGCTTCTAAGGAAAAGTCCTGAGGAATATAGTTAGTGGAGCCTAAGAAGTTATTCACATTACCCTTAAAGTAGTGGCTGATTAATAGGGTATCCCTCCAGACTCCATCTTCAGTGTTGAATTTTCTTTAAGGTATGATAATTCCAAGGTAATCTTGCCCATGTAGACATCCTCTTGAATTTATCTGGATGTAGATGTCCACCTGGAGCTAAATCCCAACCTAGACAATGATTACACAGGGCTTTCAGGAACATGGTAAAAATAAAATTTAAAAAAAAAAATAAAAAAATAAAAAAATAAAATAAATTTGCCCCAGATGATAAAAGACAACAGCTTGTAGATTAAAAGTGTCACTTGGAGATGAGACTTCAAATTAACTTCAGTAGGATAAAGAGACACTATAAAGAAAGTTATTAAGATGATCTAGAATTTGAAGAGAAGATCTAGAATTTGAAGCAAAGGCAGGATTTGTCAGAGAATAAATGAACAAGATTAGGGTATTCTGTCTTTAGAAAAGGAACATATGAAATATAAGTGTAGGGGAAGAAATTACTGCTTTAAATAAAATTTATATGTATAAATATATATAGTATTTATACATAGATTCGCATATCATACAGGTATAGAATATGGTTCACAGAAGGCCTAAATACACATGAAAACTTATGTGAATATAAAATGTATCATTCATAGAGAAAAGTAGAATGGACAGTATTGAAAAAGCCAAAAGTGTGATCATTTTTGCTGCATGACTTATTTTGCCACAACAATGAGGAAGCTGCTGCTCTTCTTTTGGTCTCTTATTTTAACCACTTGAAGCAAATGATTCAAATGCCACTGCATGATGTGTTGAACTTCTGAATTTAGGAGCTATAGGCTCTCTTTCTCTACCTCTCACACTCATCAATATGTACTGTAATGAGGTGTAGGAAGATTTTCCATGACTCACACCAAATATGTTATGTAACAGTACTGTAAAAAATATATTACAATACCTTTCTCTCTATCTCTACCTATCATAGATCTTCTCCTAAAATTGTTTTTTTGGGGTTTTTTTTTTTTGAGATTTAAATGGAACCATACATCTGAAGTCTGAGCATAAATAACAAGTACTTTCCCCCAGCCCATTACACCTGAAGAAGGCCTGGTGAAAGTCTGGAGGAAAGTTTTCTTTCATTATGAACAAAAAGTGCTTGCTTTTTGTTCAGTCTCTTCCCTAACAGCTTGCAAAAAAAAAGAGAAGTCTTTTTGAACACTCAGGATCTATCTTTACATACCAATTAGAGACAAAGTGAGATGTAACATTTAAAACTGATTAGAACCAAACTGTAAGGAGAATTCCCATAGATCAAAAATTACATTTTAAGTTACCCTCAAAATTAACCACAAAGCTAGTCACTAAGACTCCATACCATAATCATACTAAAATGGGAAAAATATTCCAAGGAAATAAGCATCCTCAATTTACATTGGAAATCTTTCTGAGACTAGATATAAGCAGAATGCACTAGCCTAAAAATGAAGATTCATAACCAAATCCAAGTTCACACTCCATGTGAATGTCATATACCATGAGCATTTTTAATCTTTCTATTACAGTTCTCAAAGTCTTTTCCTCATCTCTTTCCGTTTATACTTTCCTCATGGCAATTTCAAACATTATATGTTCTGGTATATTGTCAAAAACTTCATTTGTGAAAGATTCATATTTGAAAATGAAATCTAAGGAATCTGAAGGTGTACAAGTCCATGGGACCTGATGAGGTGCGTCCATGGGACCTGATGAGGTTCATCCATGGATCCTGAGGGAACTGGTGGATGAAGTTGCAAAGCTGCCTTGCAGTCTACTTGAAAAATTGTGGCAGTCCAGTGAGGCTCCCAATGACTGGAAGAGAGGAAATACAAGCTCTATTTAAAAAAGGAGGAAAAAAAAATACCTAGGGAACTACAGAACAGTCAGTCTAACCTCTGTGACAGGTAAGATCATGGAGCAGATCCCCTTGAAGGCTCTGCCCAAGAACATGAAAAATTATGAGGTGGTTGCTATAAGCCAACATGGCTGATAAGGAAAGAACAGCTGATGTCATTGTACTTGTGCTTGTGCAAAGCATTTGACACTGTCCTGCATGTCACCCTTGTGTTTAAATTGGAGAGACACAGACTTGATGGATGGGCCATGTAATAAGGAAATGTGGAAATAGCTGAAACAGAGGGATGGTTTCTCTCAAAGTGTTGTGGTCAATGGTTCTGTGTTCAAGTGAAGATCAGTGTCAAGTGTCATTCCTCAGGGGTTCAGTACTGGGACAGGAACTGTTTAACATCCTTTTTGGTGATAGAGATAGGGGGATCGAGTTGGCCCTCTGCAAGTTTGCTGCTGGCACCAAGCTCTGTCATGTGGTCAACATACTGGAGGGAAAGGATGTATTTGGTCACAACAACCCCAGGCAATGCTACAGGCTTGAAGAAGAGTGGCTGGAAAGCTGCCTGGCAGGAACAGACTGGGATGTATTGATTGACAGTCGGCTGATTATGAGCCAGCAATGTACCCAGGTGGCCAAGAAAGCCAGTGGCATTCTGGCTTGTATCAGAAATTGTGTGACCAGCAGGACTAGGGAAGCAATCCTGGCCTTGTACTCAGCACTGGTGAGGCCACACCTTGAGTACTGTGTCCAGTTTTGGGCAGCTCAGTACAAAAAGGACATTGAGGTGTAGCGGAATGTGTAGAGGAATGGCCTGAGCATGCGTACACAGCCCCCTGTCTGAGGCACTCAGGTGCTAATTACGAGGTGGGAGGCGTGAGCTTGTGTCAAGCCCACCTGTGTTAAGCCTTGGCCCCCAGCCCAATTAGGGTTTGCCTCAGCTGCGCATGAGCAGGATTGGGGGGCCAATAAAAGGTGAGCTTCTAAACACCTGCTCAGCTCACTCTAGAGCAACCAAAGGAGGAGGTTAGCTGAGGCTGGAGCAGAAGCACTGAAGGAGGCTAGCTGAGTCTGAAGTCGGTGAAATTGGAGCACTGACTGTGCACCTTGGTGAGAACACCTTTTTGACGTCGGAGTGCTGTACCCCAAGAAAGGTTTGCCCATCTGCATTGAGGTGTTGGAGCAAGAAGGGAAACAAAGCTGGTTAAGGGTTTGGAATACATCCCTTATGAGGAGCAACTGAGGGTGTTGGGGCTGTACAGTCTGGGGAAATGGAGGCTGAGGGGAGACCTTGTTACTCTTTACAAATACCTGAAAGGAGGTTTTAGTGAGAGTGGAATCGGTCTCTTCTTACTGGTGACAGATGACAAGACATGGGGAAATGGCTTCAAAGTGCATCAGGGGAGATTTAGATTGGATATTAGGAGAAAATTCTTTACAGAAAGGGTTCTTAAGCACTGGAACAGGCTCCCCAGGGAGGTGGTTGAGTATCTATCCCTGGACATGTTTAAAAATCACCTGGATGTGGTGTTTGGGGACCTGGTTTAGTGGTGGGTCATCAGAAATAGGGTAATAGGGTTAGGATGAGGCTGGACTCAATGATCTTGAAGGTCTTTTCCAGCCTGAGCCATTCTGATTCTATGATTTCAGGCAGATCTTGACAGGACTGAGAGGTAGGCCTGTGCAAATGACATAAAGATAAACAAGATTAAGTCCAAGGTATTGCACAGGGTCAGAGCAATCCCAAGCACAGTTACAGGCTGAGTGGAGAATGGATTGAAGGCAGCACTAAAGGGAAGGACTTGGGTGTGTAGGTTGATGGGAAGCTCAACATGAGCCAGCAATGTACACTTGCATCCCGGAAAGCTAACTACATCCTGGTTTGCATCAAAAGCAGTTTGATCAAAGAAAGTGATTCTCCTCCTCTACTCTGCTTCTGTGAAAGCCCACCTGCAGTACTATGCCCATTTCTGGAGTATCCAACACAATAAGGACATGGAGCTTCTCTAGTGAGTCCAGAAGAGGGCCATGGAGATTATCAGAGGGCTGCAGCTCAGCCCAGAGAAAAGAAGGCTCTGGGGAGACCTTATCACAGCTCTCTAGTACCTGAAGGGGTCTACAGGAAAGCTGGACAGGAACTTTTTACAAAGTCATGAAGTGACAGGACAAGGAGGAGTGGTTTCAAACTAAAAGAGGGTAGATTTAGATCAGAAAATAGGAATAAATTATTGACTGTGAATGATGAGACACTGGAACAGGTTGCCCAGAAAGGTTGTGGCTGCCTCCTCCCTAGAAGTGTTCAAGAACAGATTGGATGGGGCTTTGAGCAACCTGGTCTAGGGAGAGGTGTGCCTGCCCATGGCAGAGGGGGTTGTATAGTGATGATCGTTAAGGTCTCTTCAAACCCAAACTATTTTATAAATCCATGAGTCCTTACTACAAAATTTCAATTTGCATGCTGAAAACCAACCAAATTCCTTTATTCTCATGAATCCTTCACATTTTGACAAAATTTTGTCTGAAACTGAGGGAAGCTGTATGGTGCCATTTATTACCCACTTAGCTCTTAGCTTTGCTTCTTCAGTGGAACCAACAGTAGAAGAACTTAAGGGAATTTCATGTAGACAGAGCTTTATGCTATAGAGGAGAATATTTTGTTTCTCTTGTCAAGCAAATAGTTATTCATTTCCATACTAGGAGATATATTGAAGAAATATGTTTATTGAAGAAAAATGTTTGCTCAGATGAAATCTTATATTGATACAAGTATAGTTGGTAAGAATACTCAATGTGTATAAGCATATTTTTAACATACAAAAATATCTGAAATATTTTACAAGCCTTTTGACACCATTTATCAGCAAAAATAAAAAGTTAATGAATATATATTGAAACACTGAAAAAAATTAGAGCACCTCTTATACAGAAATTTACTATGATTTAACCCAAAAGAGGTCATTTGTGTTGTTCTATAGTTTATGTGCATGAAAGAATGGTATTTCTTTTTTCATTTTCTTTGTAGAAAATTGTTCATTAGAAGTTTTCAGATGTTGTTAGTGCCACTGAGAAAAAATAATCTTTGACTCACTGAAAATTCTGTACAAAACAAAACACCCATTTGAAAAGTACAGATACATATCTAAGACTTTTTAACAATGATAAAAAATGCTGTCAGTCAGTAGGACTTTACACTCAGTCACTCCATCAGTAAGATGGCAGGGAATTTGACTGGTGTTAATGGGTAACAATTTTATATGTCAAAATTGTCTAAAATCCAAAAGATTAATTCATAAACCCAAAACTGGTGGATGAATATTCCTCTAGTCTTTTTAAAATTCTGCAAGCCCTATACAATGGCTTTTGCTGTATGGATAACTAATTCTGGAAGAAATCAGATAACCATGGAAACACATCAGAGTCAGGAACTGAGAGAAGTAGGGAAAACCAATGGAAAGGTGAAGATGTGCTTTTTTCCCAGAGTGCCACAGAATCCTTCTTGTTGGAAAAGATGTTCAAGTTAATCAAAGCAAACCCTTAACCTAATTCTACCAAGTCCAATGCTAAACCATACACCTAAGCACCACATCTCCACATCTTTTAAACACCCCCAGGGATGGATGGTGATTCAACCACCTTCCTGGGCAGCCTATTGCACTGTTCTTTCAGTGAAGAAGTTTCTTCTTATAGCTGAGCTGAACATTCCCTGGCTTAACTTGAGACTATTTCCTTTTGTTTTCTTGCTTGTTAGTTGGAAGAAAGAGACCAACCCCCACCTCTCTACAACTTCCTTTGGCTCCAGCCAAGGAGAAGAAACAGTGAAAGCCTGTTTCCTATTGAATACAGGAAGGAAGGCAAAGATGAATACTGGAGAATGATCCATGTCTAAGTCTTTCTGTGAACAAAGGTGGCACTTTTGCAGAGACTGTGAAGAGAGAAATAATTTTGGTGATAGCAGGAGCCTTAAAGTAGAATCAAAAGCTCCTTGATTTAACTTGAAGACAGATTGCCAGTACAGAACATAATGACGGTTATTAAATAAGGATGTGACTTAGTGTCCTGGTTTGGGCCAGGATAAAGGTGATTTTCTGTCTTGTACTTTTGCTTTCAGCTAAGTCTCTTGTAAGTAGCTGCACTTGCTGAAATTAACAGCAAGTTTCTCAGTCAGTGTCTGCTTCTGAGACTGATAATGCTTGACGTTTATAATTACTGCTAGAGACTGGTGTGCAGAACCAAGGACACTGCTCAGCTCTGAGGAACATTTTACACTCCAAGAGGAGTAAAGAGGTCCCACCTGCATCCCTCCTTTGGGGAGGAATGGACAAGATAGATGCCAGAATTGACCAGAGTATTCCATCCCATGTACGTCATCCTCAGTATAAATTTGAAGAATCACAAGGGTCAAGCAATGCTTCCAGCTTCCTGTGCATCCTGCGCTTCCTGCCCTTCCTACCCTTCCTGCCTTTTCTGCTTTCCTTTCTTCGCCCATTCCGTTTTTGATTCAGCATCCTGGGAGGATTCCGTCTGTTCATCTGCCTGTGGTCCTGATCCATGCCAGCCCATATCTGTGTGTTCCTGCCTCCAGTTCCCGACTGCTGCCGACTCCAGGAGTCCAGCCTGGACTTTCCCAGGGCTGCCCTGCAGCCTCGGTGGTGACGTGAGAGTTACTGGGGAGAAGGGGGGAGGAACATGGGATCAATTTTCCTGTATATTTGTATATATTTAGTAGCTTTTCCTATTTATCATTACTGTTTCATTAAAGTTGTGTAGTTTACTTTCCAGCCCATAAGTCTCTCTCCCTTATTCTCTCTTCTTTCTTTATCAGGGAGGAGAGAGAGATTAATAGAGAGCATCTGTTACTCGGTTTAATTGCCGGGCCAGTGTTAAACTGTAACACTGAGAGGTCCACAGGCACCTTAGTATACCTGCTATGGTAGGCAGAGGTGATTGCAACAAGGTTGTAGTGATGTTGGTAAGAGGTGAAGAGATGAACAAGTTTGATATTTTATATACTAGACTAATTGCTGTCAGGTATTCAAGTAACAGTGAAACCTGTATCAAATGGAGATGCAGACTCATTTTTGGGTTTAGGATAGGCTATTTGTTAGGGAAAGGGAAATGAAAGTATGCATCCTACTGTGAATTCAAAGGCATATCTTGCAATCATTACAGAAAACCTCCCTGAGCACCTCATATCTTTCTGTGTTTTTCTAAAGAAGGACGGATAGTTTGGATTTGGTTTTGTTCACCTTTTTTATATTAATGCTTGAAAGCAGGAAAGCCCATGTCTGTTTTCTTAAAAGTTACTGTTTTCTGATGTGAGTGTTCACCTTTTGCTGTGGATCCAATATACAGTGAAAAAGTTCAAAATGTCATTTTGAGGAGCCGTTTTGTGTGGGAAGTTGCTTCCAGTACTTCTAGATCAAAAAAACATCAATGCTCTCTCAAAAGGAATTTTGAGGGTGTTTGAAATTTACAGAAAACAAATTTATTTCGCAGTTTACTCCTATGATTTTGATACAGATGGCAATCAAATGCTGTACAGAGGCAAAGGAAGACACCTTCTATTGGAACTAAATCTGCATATTTGTCCTTAATGGAAAAATATTTTTCAGGATTTACATAATACAGAAGTCAAAGACAGACATAAAATTGCTTTTTTCTTTTCCAAACGTAGTAGATTTTTCCCTATAATGTTCCAATGCACCTGTTCTATGAAATGTTACATTATTTTAAGAAAACTCTCAATTAGACTCCCCAGGGAAAAATATGTCTTTTTAATTTTCTTGTTTTTGTGAGGGGTTTTTTGTTTGCTTGTTTGTTTGTTGTGGTTTTTGGTTTTTTTCCTTCAGAGACTTGAAATTAAGCTGTTTTAGACAACACCTTTAGATTAATTAACATTTCCACGTGTTTTACACCATGAACAGATGGAGATCAGCCAGGGGAAAACAGCTGTGTTCTCCTGCTACTGCTATTTATTATACATAACATTATGGGATAAACCTTTCCTTTTTCAAAAACTAGGCTTAGAATGTATGGTCTACAGGGTCCTACAAAATTTAATCTTATAGCATAGTTTTACAATCAACAGTGTACATATGGTTTTGTGTACAAAACACAAGAGATAAAATTTCAATCAACAGCTACCTCTTCCTAAAATAAAGGAACAGAAACTCCATTTTGCTTCCTGTTAGAATAATGGATAGATTAACCAGAAAGGTAAGAACAGTAACTGAAGTTTCAAAGATGCACAGTTTGAGAAGAATGTGCAGATCTGATTATATGAGCTCAGCCTAGAAACCAGATTAATTTGCAGTTAGGCACATGCTGTGGGAACTTGCTAGTTCAGTGTTTGCGTTACCAGATCAAAGATGGGGCTCTTTTAGATCCAGGTGGATCACAAGTAAAGCCGAAAATAAATGCTGGCTATTGGAACTGAACATAAGAACAGCTGTCTGAGATGTTCTTTAGGAGTATTGGAAGAATAAAAAAAAAATGTAAATGGATCTTTTATATTAGAAGTTCCTTCTGTAACACGTGATGAAAACGTAAGATCAATCTCTGTAGTTGAGCACTACACGGTTTCTGTGGTGCAACATTCTTAGATGAGCCATTCTTACATTCTTATATTTAACAGTTTGCATACTGATTTTCCAGATTTTAGGTAAACACTGAGGACCCAGATTCCTGTTTGTCTTTATCATATACATTCTCTTCAATATCATGAACTTTAGATTGAATCTTGCTGCTTCCTCACACTTCTAACTAGTGTGATTGTGTTGTTTATGGTGCATCCTGAAATGTATTTCTTAGCTGTTAATTTCTACACTTTCATCCCTCCCTCTTTGCTAGACAATATGCCATCTAATTAAAAAACAAATGCACCAACTGATTTAGAAGGCACCGTAGGTTCTGGAATGGGATTTCTGAGCAGCACCAAGTTGGGGTGTGAGCCTCACACATGGTTCTCAGTGTCTCTGGAGTGGTACTCCCCTGCCCCACTGGAGTGCTACATGGGCAAAATACCCACTCAGCTGTTTGTTTGGATGTTATTAAAATCATATTATTAAGGACAAATAGGCAAATGGTGAGGTGCATCTTGGCCATTTCCCTTTGAGGAGAAAGCAGTAAGCTGTAACTACTCCAGGGAATTGCAGCAGAACATGGCTGCAATTCCACTATGACAATAAGTAGTGCCATGAAGGAACGAAAAGAGGTAATTCCAGCTGAGAATAAGCTAACTATTGGAAAGACTGGATTTAAAAATAATTAATTATCAATATATGAGCTTAAGATGTTGAATTACCTCTTTAAAATAACTGTGTGGTGAAGTAAACTACTTCCTCAAAGACTTTTCATGCACATGGCCTAAAATTTTCACATTTCACATTTTCTTGTATGCATGATGCTCACAGGAACTGAGTCAGACCCTGGCAGTTTTTCTTCAGTTGTTCAGTGATTCTGTGAAAGAAGAAGGGCTACAGTATAAACAGCCTCATATATAAAAGGCTTAATTTGAAATCCCAAAGAAATCTGCAATTAATTTGGTTTGCTGTATGTTAAAGACTCGTTCTTTATTTGTAGATGAGAATTTTCAGTAATACTACAGCAACCTGAAGAGCTAATAACAGAAGTAAGATGAATTGAATGTTCTCTGAAAGACTCATCCAAAACACACTGAGCTCAATTCAAATCTTTCTGCTGACTCCAGTGGGCTGAAGAGGAGGCCTCTGTTTTACAAAGAGGTAGGTAAATGAGCAGTTTTCCAATATCTAAAGTTTCCAGGCTTTTTAGAATATTGTATTTTCATTTAACAGAAAATAGAGGAGAGGTTTGGATTTTTTTCTTTTCATGAATTAAATTGACACTATATTGAAGTAAGCAGAGATTCTATTTTATATGTGAGGAAGAAATAAAGGGTGAAAAGAACCTTGTTCTTCCTTGTTTTGTCTTGTCATTAAATCACTCTAGTTGAGCATGGAAGTGTCAAGGTGGATATAAGTCAAACATCTCGGGTGGCAGGTGACTGCACTTGATGTTCACCTTTTATAGCATTGCCTGTGGAGATGCTTCAGATATGAGCTTATCTGGTGTTGCTTTAACTTCTCTATCTAATAGTGGGAAATGAGAGAGAAAAGAGGACATATGAGATGCTGAGTTTGCAATACAGTGAAAAAGTCATTTACTAAGGTGTTCTGTTGTGGATGTAAGATTCAGTCTGTAAGACTGAATAAGTACAGTCTCACAACAAAGGCTGAAAAATCTGGAGGTGATAATTTAACTGCCATGCCTAGAGATGCCTACTCTTCTGCTAGTAATGCTTACTACTTCTGATTACTAAAGATTTCTATAAACCTTTAGTAAAATATGGCTTGACGAAGTCAAACCATTGATATCTCTTTGCACATCAGTGGCCTGACCCAAGATTCTGGTCATGGTTCTGTCCTCCAGAAGTCTCAATATGATATTTCTAGCAGTGTTATTTGAGTCAGATCTCTTAATATATAAAAAAGGCTTTATTGCCAGAAAATAACTGTGAAAAATATCAGATGGAAAATTTCCCGTGATTTTACATTCTTTTAAATTAATATATTGTATATATTGGCTGAAGAAAGACTAGTTATTACTTGTGTCACACTCTTTGTTGGGATGCATTCTGGAAAAAGGAGGCATAAATTGTTCTCTTCCATGAAGATTTAATGAGGGATAATTTTCAGAGCTCTATTGTTTCTTGGTCCTTGAGCTAAGAATTTGGAAAGAAGGGGGTTTCTTGTGTCTTTGTGACCTGCTGTAGAGCTGCTTAAGGGCATATTCTAAAAATAAACATGCTCAATAGAACTCCATGTCACTACTTTTCCTTCTTTCAAAAAGTCGCCTCTAAAAGGCCAAACTGCCAAGCACTTCTTGACAAAAGAACAACAATAGAATACATTCCACAGTTTTTCATCAGAACTTGAAAAATACAAAAGCATCAGAGGTAAATAAAGAAGTAAGCTAAACTAAATTGTCAAGGACAGAACAGAGGGGAATGTATTTGATTCTAAGTAAAAATAACCACTGGTGGACCAGACACCAGATAGCTGTACCTTGGTGTTTGTATAGTGGTTACTAGAAATAGTGACATTGAAAAGTATTTAAAATAAAACCCTCATATCTCTGAGTCTTTGTAGTGTTTTTTCCTATGTCTATTTTTATTGACTTAGGGAGGCAGAGGAAAAAATATCTTGTCCTGTTATCTTGCAACACTATCACCTAATTACATTTAAGAAACACTGATTTAGATTGAGTAAAAGCATCTGGACCTTAACCTGAATTTGCATTAATTTATTTGAGATTATTCTAAGTTTGTATTCCAAAGACAGTATCTTTTATTGATAGCTTTTGTGCAAGAATAAGGCAAAGAGTTACTCTCAGATCTTATTTGCTATGTATCATTCATGATCTTTTACAGGACTCCTCTTTGAAAGGAAATGGAAATCATAACAAGTTCTGTCATTCAAAGAACATGTTGCTAGCTTTCACCCCTCTATAAACTGAAAATTACCAGTTCAGAAAGTGAAACAAGAGCTCTGGTTCCAGATTCTGAGAAGCTGAAGTCCTATTTCTCCATCTGGAAGAGGCAGGTTGCATGCATCCATCTCTGCCTTCTCTTTCCATACTCCTTTCATCTGCATCCAACTTTTGGAAAATCTCATATAAATAAATGTAGAAAATATGTCTCCTTTTTCTACTTAATCATCTGAATAGCCATTATAGCTAGGTAGTAATTCACATAACCAGAACTTAGTTTGACTAGATGAACTTTGACAGGGAAGGATGATAAATTGAAAAATAATAAATTACTGAGTAGCTCTACTTAGAATTGGTAGTTTGGCAAACTGAAAGCATTCTACTATGACAGCATGTGTTGACAGTTCTGATTTCACAGAAATCTGAAGAGTGCAATTTTGAAAGTCCTTGAATTTCTGCCAGCTTAGTGGCACAGATGGGGTGATGAAAATTCTCAGTTTCCATCTATTGAACTGGGTAGCTGGCCAGACTGACTGCTTTGTGATCTAGAACTTTACAGACACACTATAAATAGTCTAGGATTCAGGATTACAGTTTAAAATAATGTGGGAGCACAAAACCAAAACAAATTATACTGAAGACAGTTTGGAAATTTCAAAATCTTAAAGCTTTCTGTGAGCAGGAGCAACCTGCCCTATTTAGGAAGGGAAGAAGCCAGTCCTGGAAATTACATGGAATAAATCTGTATTTTTAAAGTAAAAGTAAAGACAAGGACTAGGAGGGTTCCACTCCTCAATTATGGTCATGGGCAAAACAGATTCAGTGTGGGGAAGCACTAATTTAATTTATCAATAACCAAAACAGGGCAAAGAGAAAACAAAAAGAAGATCTTATATGCCTTACCCCACCCTTCCCTTCTTCCCAGGCTCAGATCACTTAGTTGCTGATGTCTCTACCTCCTCCCTCTGCCAGTGACGGAGGGGGGACACAGAGTGGAGTTTGTGGTCCATTTGTCACAGGTTGTTTTCTGCTGCTCCTTCCTCCTCAGGGAGAAGGATTCCGCACTCTTCCCCGGCTCCAACATAGGGTCCCTCCCGTGGGAAAGAGTCCTTCAACCTCTCCAACTTGAATCCCTCCCACCAGGTGCAGTGCCCCAAGAACAGACTGCTCAGCCTGGGCTGCCCACAGAAGAAACATGTCCTGCTTTGGGCACAGGCACCTCCCTAGATTGGGCTCCTCCATGGCTGCAGCTCCACATCTGCTCCACCATGCAGCTCTATGGGTTGCAAGGGGAGAGCCTGCTGTCTCCCCATGGGATGTAGGGGAACCTCTCTGTTCAGGCACCTTCTCCCTCTCCTTCCTCACCAACCTTGTTATCTCTGCTCGGGCATTGCTTTCACCTCTGATACTCCTCCCTCTTCCACCCTTCCTCTGGTCTGCCCTGAGGTCTTACAGCTGCTCCTTACCCCTTCCTGAATGTGTTAAATGCAGAGGTGTATCTATTCTCACTGATGGTCTCTATGTTAGCCAGAGGTGGGTCTGGACTTTCTGAAGGTGGGGGAGATTTCAGCAGCTTCTCACAGGAGGCACCCCTGAGGCCCCTACCCTGCTACCAAAAAAAAAACAAAAACCTCACCACATCAAGCCAGAAGAATAATAATTTTGATTTTTCAAAGCATATCTCTTAATCTAGAGAGATCTTACAGCATTTAATATCTACTTTTTATCTTGATCTATTAAAGCCCAAAGGCTTTTACTTTTGTCAGGTAGTGTCAAATTCATAGGATCAAAGAAGACCAAGGTTGGAAAGAACCTCAGAAGTTCACTCGTCTACTGTCTTGCATAAATGTGTTAATTTTTATTAATATTAATGCTGCTGCTAATTCCAATTTACATGTGTAATCCTATATATATTAGACACATTTTAGACATTTTTCTAGCTGTTTAACAAAAATAAAATTAAAAAAATAACAATTTAAAAATGCTAAAACTACTATTTTTAAAAATTATTAAATCACTAGTTTTGACTTTGCAAATCACTCTTTATTTTAGTTTTATATTTCCTGGGAGATGTCAGAAAGTGAAGATAGAACATGTCTGTGCAGTGCACAAAGCTTGTTTCACGTTGAGCCAGCTCTGACATTAAAAAGTGCATCAGTGTTGCTTGTGTTTCACCCGTAGAGAAACAGGCTGTTGGAAGCTGCATGTACAGTAAAATTTTGAAGTTATCTAGAATACAAGCTCGGGTAAAAACAATAGTTCAAGATCTAATGTGTCTTATGTTCAGGCTACTGAAATCTTTAACGTAGGCTTGGGTTCTTCTAGTTCTTGTCCTAAGATTATGTCTTGTATTTTAGCATAAAGAATAAAGTGCTTCCTTAGCTCATTGCACCATATCAATTTACTTGAGTGGGTGAGGATCCACCTAGTCTATTTCAAGTACCCAAATATTCTCTCTTTCCAAATCACACACTGATATATTTTACACATTTAATTTTAGAGCAGGATTTGTTGGCCTCTGCTATTCTCAACTCCCACTTTACTACTTGTCAAGTAATTACTGAAGTAGTAATAATAAAAAAATATTTACTCTTAAATGGAAGCTAAAAATTATCTTATCTATGTTAATAGTAACAAGAAAAAAAAAATCAAAAATAATCATACCAAAAATTCAGTTACAGGTACCTATGAATGCAAATGTTCTGTTAGAGCTTGTTCAATATCTTTGTTTTATCCTCTGTCATGCAAAATAGAGATGACTTTACTGTCTTTCTGTATCAGAAATAAAAATTAAAAAGTAGAACTCTCTTATTGTATTAGAGACTTCTGAGAATAAAATCATTAATTCAGACTTTCTGACTTTTACATATCTGTAAGAATCAAGATACCTGAAGAATAAAAAGCATGTTCATATGAAGCTATCAGACTACAACCTCTAGAAAACAACAACCTGAGATCTTCACAGTCTCCACCCTCCTTGACCCATCACCCAGGGTGGAAAAAGGAAATAACATAAGAGGTACTTGAAAAATAAGAGAACATAATAATAAGATCAATTAGGAACAGGTCATAGAAATTTTTTACTAAAATGAAAATACTTTTAAAAATATCTAAATAATATACCTTAGAAATAATATGGTAAATCAGCTACTGGGAGAAACAGTTAACAAAAATAGCCACTGCACAGAATTTCTTTGTCTATGGAAAGTAAGTAACTTCTGCTTTCTCCCATATAGACTTACTTTTCTAAAGAACCTCTCACCCCTGCTCTGAAAACTTACAATTTCTTTTAGAAGAACTGAAGGAGAAATGCCAGATACCCCTGGTTCAGTTGCTTGGTATGCTCTGGGTCAGCGTGCAAGTGCTGCTGGATTTCCCTGCCTGATGAGGCGGGGCTATGACAGGCTGTTCAGTACTGGAAACATTTTGTTTGCAAGTTTTTAACCTCTGTGAATACTTAAATATTTGAAATCATAAACATGATGTATAAACAGAAGCAGCAGTGTTGGGAGGTTTTTCAGTGAATTTCTCTTGTGTATGACAATGGACTTCTGTTATACTACACCTGCACTGAGCATCGTACCTTCATCAGCAATCACAGAAACCTCAGATAAATAAATCTTGAAGTAGATTATCTGATGTCTGACAGACTGCAATCTCCAGTTAAGTTTTTGGGAGTTCCAGGATTCATGACCCATCTCTCTTATAGACTTTTGTTTGGGGTCACAGGGCGTTCTTTCCCTCACTGATGGAAATAATACAGTCCTGTTTTCTCTTTTAAAATGCCTTGATTTAGAAATTGTATCAGAAAGCTATCTTTGAAATATCTTCTGTATGTCACTACATCTAGTTAATAGGAAATTATATCCTTTGGTCTTAATGTGCCAAAATAATATAGAAGAACATTTGACATTCCTGTCCAACATACAATTTAATGGACAAAAAATTAAGGGCAAGCAGAATTTAGAACAAAGACAGGAAGAGACAAACCTGTCTGTAGAAGGTATGGTCGTTTCAGTTTAGGAAATCTACACAAAATAAGTGTTTAGTAGAATAAAGAGCTGTGGAGTCTGTTCCTGCATGGCCATGTGGGAAGAAGTGCCATAAAAACCATAGGATTATTGGCAAGGAAAGTAGCATGTTTGTTATTAAATTAGGAAAAAATCTATACTGAGTCTACAGGCCCAGGGGGAGGAAACCAGCTTTACAAACTGCCTCATCTATAAACTTATGCTATAGCCAAACAAGTTGGACAGACATTAGGGCACCATCTTATCAAGTGGTTGCCAAGGCAACCCTGAATGAATGTGCAACAACAGAACAGCTCATCACTTTCCAAAGATGCATAGAGCACACAGAGGGGCTGAGATCACTGGTTAGAGGTCACAGAAAGGTAGTCTAAGATAGTCTGCTGGCTATATTGGAGTGAGCAGGTAATTATACAAACCCAATTACTGAGGGTACTAAGTTGTGTTGGGATAAATCTAACACAACCTCTTGCTATAGGTAGTTTTTAATTTCTCTTTGCTTTGGAGACGGAAAAATGAAACGACAATGAACTTTTATATCTTAATTTTCTTGAACTGTAACTGTGGTGCATTCAAAGCTAAAAGTATGAATTATTGTACGTTATTTTTGCACAAGATTTGTAAGAAATCTACAAACCTTTATCCCTTATTTTGTTTCCAATCTGAGCAAACTTGCAAGAATTAATTCTGATCTTCTTTGTTTGAAGAATGTGAAAAATGTAACGATTTTAAAATAACAAATTCATATTTTTAGATGCAAAAATTAATATTCAATATGTTGATATGGTTAAACACAAACATTTTATAGATATATTGTAGAATGATTTAAAATAAACATGAATTATATGTGTCATGAATATCAAGACTTGTATCAAGACTTTTGAGCCATAGGTTATGTTTTCATATTAAATCTGCCACAGAGTTGTTGGCCATGCCTAAGTCATAAATATATACAATAATATATACAATTTAAATGAACACGTTAACTGAGTTATGAACCCATTTTGAAATCCAAAATTCTTTCCTGTTTTCATATTTGTTTCTTGTACAGAGCAGATGTGTTCTGTTAAAGTAATGAGCTTTTTTATACTGAGTCCTTTACTTTGCTTCATATGATTTTCTTTTCAGAGCCAGCTTGCACAGGAATAGATCAAAGAGCAAACAATGTAAGCTCAGGTCTACCTGAAAAAAAAATCAAAGTAAGCCTATTCTTCAGTATTTTGGCAGGACCTACAGACCAGCTGTTGGGTTCAAATGCCTTCTGCTAAGTGAGTGCACAATGAAGAAGTTATTCTTTAACTGTGGGAGTACTGCTGTGCTTCAGTACCTCCCTTATCAGTGTATACACTTTTTTGGTGGCTATGTCTGAGATGAGCAGAGGTGCTTGACCTGGAGCATCTGCCATACCCAAGAAGTATCTGGGCATGCTGTGCAGGAAGCCAACAGCTTTTTCTTGTCTTTCAATGTAGCCAGGACTTTATGCTCTTTGGAAAACGGAGGAAACAACATGGTTGTAGTCAATGGTTAGAGGGAGATGTGGTTAAGCTTTTCATCAGAACAACCAGAAAATCACAGGGACTGGGGGAGAAGAAGAGTTACAGGTTATGTTGAAAGGTGCTATTGCATTTCACTTAAGATGGGTTTGTGACCCTGTTTTGTGGAAATTCTTTAAGCATTTATCTCATGTTGATCTACTGCTTGGAAGTGCTAACTCAAAAAGAATAAACTAAGAACTGAGAAAGAAGTCTGCTAATATAAATATAAATAAGTCTGCTAATATAAATAAGTGACTGAAGCACTTTTGATTTAATTTTGAAGATTTCTGTGGAAATATGTAGCAATAGCTGCTCATGTATAAGCTTGTGAAAAGTGACAAAATAACTGTTCCTCTAGAAGAAGCCTGTCATGACATAAATCAGTTGTGGTATTATGCGTCAGCATGCGTCAGTGCAGCAGCAATGGTACATAAATAAACCTTCAGGTGTGCCAAAGGCTTGACAGAAGAAATCTGGTCGCAAGAAAGACTGGTTAACATTCTTATTTGTTGTAGTTATTGTTGGCAATAAGAAGGATCTGGAAGTTAACACAATGATTTTCACAATTCTCCTCATCAAGACCAAAATAGGTAGAAATTACTTTGTTACGTTATGTCTGCGTACTGAACATTTGCAGCAGTTTGCCGCTTTCTACATTTCTCATTTTCCTCCCTTACTATATGTAATTATTTCTTAGGTAATGAAAACTCAGTCCCTATGAAAGCTTCCAAGATAATAGTGCATGCAAACACAACTGAAGGGAAGGCAGAACATTTAAAATATCGACTGGTTCCAGTCATGAACATCTGACAGCAAAATATGAATCAGCTTTGGAGAAGTAGTTTTCCAGGAAGAGCTCATGGACATTAAAAATCTGCCTGCATCTATTGTAGAGAATAACCTCAAGACCAAAGCTGACCCTGTTAATAAATTTCTCAGAGTGAATCAGTAAGTCATTCATTAGTTTTCTTTTCCTTAAAATTAGGATATGATCATATTCACAAACAAGAATAAATTAGAGGCTCATCAGGCAAGCGTAGGGTGTGTGGGTTTTTTTCCCTGGATACAGTGAGTTAGGCAATTTAAAATAGAAGGAAGCAAAGGAACTTAAAGAGCAGAACACATTGACTTCTCCAAAATATCACTTTAAAAAGTGAAAGAAGGTTTCAGATTGAAACCAAAATTTGAGCTAAAGCAAATTGCACATTTTCACACTGAAAATGTGTACATTTGAAAATGTACATTTGGCAGACAATAGTTTCGGGTGCATTCAGGAAATATTTGACAAGACTTCAATGAAATTTATCTAAAAATTATGGTAGTATGAGAGAAACTATAAATTTCATAAATTTAATAATTATCAACATAAAATATAACTATACAACTATACAAAGATAAATATAAACACATTGTTCCAATTTGTCAGTTCACTTACAATAGAGGAAGTCTTTGCAACAAGCAGATATTTTTCCATGTCTTTCACTTTAAAAATATTTTTATAATACCTTCCCATCTATTCTATGAAAAGTACCTTAGAGGTATAATACCTGCCAATGAAGAAGCAAGTTTTATGGTAACTCAAATGACTCCACACCTCGTGAGATTAGTATACAGCTCTTCCAGACTGAGCAATTAGGCAGTACATGGAGCCTTTAAAATTTATTACCAGAAGAAAAACAGTTTACTGTATGATTCTGCTATTTCATGGGAATAGGTTTATTTGTTTAATCATCTCACCTTTCTTCTGATAGTGTTGAGAACAAGCAGAGCCAATGGAAAATGTGCTCTTTGGCTTCCTCCCAGGTCCATGCCACACACACAGTGCAGCCCCTGCTATTGCCTCCTGCTTCCCTTGCACAGCTGCAGCAACTCAAACCATGGGGATGCCCTGGTTTGCCATCCTGTTTGCCTTTGCTTTTCCAGCTAACATCTCAGGGCTGTGCTTCTGCCTAGCCTTCCCAAGCAGCACCTTGCTGTGGATGGAGGCAGCCCACACTTCCAGCATTTAATTGGCACTTAAGAGAGATTTAATTCCTCCTTCTGTTTAATCTTAATGAAGAGAAGTAAACAATCCTCCAATGAGAGATCACTATATAAAGAGCAAAACGAATGGCAACCAGTAACATAACTGGACAAACAAATACAAGATTAATTTTAAGGCTAATAAGGTTAGGAAATTGAAAGCATGTATATTTGGTTTGCAATTTTACCTCTGAAATATATTTGTATCCGCATGTGTATTTATGAATACTTGGTAAAAACACAGATAAAATTGGCTACCAGGAGAGATTAGGGACTGAGGTGTCTAAATAACTTATTACCTAAGGTTTCCATTTGCAGGTACATGTTGTTCTCCAGGACACTGAAGTGAGCAAGAAATCTTTACCTTGTTGGATTTGAATGCAAAACAATGATTTTTAGGACTATGACTCCTCAGTTTCCTTTTATCTAGCTAAAATCCCCTAGCTGATGAGTGATAAAAGGATATAATCTTAGCATTTTGTCAAAGATGAGAGGAAGAAAGTGGCTCTAGCATCTGTTCATACAAGGCACGCTTACTTTAAAAGTAAAGCATTGGGATGTCAAAGAGAATAAGGATTCAGCAGCTTATTAATAACAAAAAATTCTCCCAATACACTGGGGATGATATTTACATCTTTCATCATAATGCTATAAAGAAAAAAAATGTTGGAAAGCGACAGTGTTTTGCTGTAGTGTTGTAACAGGCAACAATCCTAGAATTTCAGGTTCAGTAAAGTTAATGAGAAGATACTGGATTCTCACTCTCTTCCTCTCTCCCTTTCAAGGTCTTTTGTTCTGCAGCTGACCTGGTCGAGAAGGAGCAAGATCCTGTCCCTAGGTGGTATCATTCTATGTCAAAAACCATGCTGGAGAGTAATCTTGGAGAAATAAAGGTCTGTCCTTTCGCATGTTTGGGCGAACCAAATTCTTAGTCTGGCTGTAGATTTAGACATCCAGACTCTTGGTCCAGCAAGCTGTATAAGGTTTTTGTTTTCCATTTTGTCATCCCTTTGAGGAGCTGAGTAGCCTTTGGAGGTGTTTATCTTAAAAGCCTGTGACTCTTGGAGATAATTTTCAACAGGCAGTAACCCCAGAGCTATAAAATATCTCTGCTGTCTCTGCCACTGAAAAAAACAGGCAAAATTCTTCTTAATTACTTTGTTGGTATTCAGTGATGGGCAGCTGTGAAATGTGGTGTAATGTATTTTTTGCACGAGCTTCAAATCCACCCATAGTTATACTTGCATTTAATTTACCTTGTCCTACTCTTCTATTCCAAGAGCTTACCAATTAGGTGATTTAACAGTAGGGTTATGTTTGGAAATGAGAAGCTTAAAGGTCAAGCATATCAGAAATTATTATCTGTGATTTGTTTAAGATCTTTCATGGCTTTTGGTTTTAATTTTGTAATTTCAGAGGTGATAGGGGCCCATTCCAAATCCAAAATCAATTTGGATTTTAATACTGTATTTTTGAGTGTAGCAAGACTGTTTGAAGCACTGGATTCTCTTTCTTTACATTAACATATTTCTCTTATTTGAAGTAGCTTGATAAAAACCACAGTAGTGTTGAGTAGCTTAAGTAAAATCTTAGGAAACTGGAATTCCACACAAATTCTGTATACAAAACTATTGGCAGCCTTAAAGAGGAATAGAGAGAATGACTTGAAGTCAGCCTGTTTTAGGGAGGTCTGAAATTATTTCCCTGGTCTGCCCTGGTTGTCCTTGACTGTCAGATAATCTGCAGGGTTATTATACTTATGCCTTTTTGAATGACCAGAATGGGAACATCCTCTTCCTCCAGAGTTTTACCACCTGCCTGCCCTGCCCTGTTGCCTACATGCAGGAACACATGTATTCTTGCATGGTCTAGAAAACACATTAAACAGAGCTTGAATTCATTTGCATAGTTGTCATATAGGAGGTTGGAGGGGATAGTTTTGAGAGTAAAGCTGCTTTTTAAAAAAAACAATAGACTGCAAACAACCTCCCCCAGATCTACAGTGGGTTTTTGTTCATTTTCCATCTCAGAAGGATCTTTGAGCACGAAAGCATTCATGTATGGGATGCTCAGTGCTGTAATAATAGGGAATATGTATACCTTTACAAAAAGTAATATAAATGCATTATTTATGAAGCAACAGGACACTGAAGAATAAGACGTAAAAGCAAACTGAACAGCAACAGAAGTCCTTTGTTACTTCTACTTTTTCTTTCTTAGAAAAACAATACTGCTGAAGCTATGATTTGTATTGCCTATATAGCATAAAAGCATTTGAGAAATATTTAGCAAGAGCAAACCACAAATGCAAAGCTATAACTATAAATGCCAACAAAATAAACAGAAAGCTCAAGTGTTTTTTAATACTATGTCTCCAGACAAACATCTTTCATAACTGAGTAACTTGGTTTCCCTGTTACAGGATTTCTGCCTGAGAAATATTACACTACTAAAACTATTATGTTGAGTTTTGCTGAAGACAAAAAGATAATTACATATTGGGATGAAATTCATTCTCTATCCTTTGGAAATATTTTGGTCCTTAAATGAGGAAATATCACATTAAAATGACTGTATAAAAGCAATATGACTTAGGTTTAGAGGAAAAATTGGGCAGTTGTTTTTCTGTTATTTTATTTGATATTGGAAGAAGCACTTTCAGTGAAACACCCACATAAAAAAACAGTGGCCATATTTTATTTTTTTTTATTTAAAAATATTGATTTTCTAAATTCCATTAATTTTTATTAGAACAGTTTATATTATTACTGTATTCTTTTCATAGTTAATATTAATTGTAGCTGGAAAGGAGTCTCTTGTCCGGGATTGACGCATTGATACAGTGATATAGACTCGTAGGATGTGATCTGAGTCTATTGCCCACACTGTGGAACTAGCAAAGACAGTCTGCTGCTAAGGAAGCAACCAGCCACTCTCTCAGCTAGCTCTAGGATGAGCTGCCTCGGTGGGTGTGAGCCTCACTATTTATTGGCCCCATGGTCTTGCACATGCTCCATAGGGGCCCTGCCCTGACTGGGCACAGGTGGAGTTGATAGCGGCTCACACCCACTTCTTGATGATCAGAGGCACCTGGTCGCTCTGTTCCACTACATTAATACTGTGCTATACATGGATATTTTGACATTATTGAAATATTTAAAATGTTATTCATTCTTTTAGAATGAAGAAAATAATCAAAATGAAAAATATTTTATGGATTCCTGACAGTAGTATTCCTGTCATTTATTTGCATTCTGAGTGTAGAAGCGAAGATTTAGCACCACCAAATTATCCACATAACAGTCTTCAGATTTTGAGAATGTGAATATTTATGGATATGAAATGTTTCATTAATGGTCTTCAAAAGTGTTTGTTAAAACAAATGCTCTATTCCTAAGGTTAGAAAATATCTATGTTCTTTACAGAAATGGCATAAAGCAATGCATAGACTAATTATGTTAGAATTGCAGCTGGCTAGCCATTAACATTACAATCAATTTTTTCAAGACCCTTCAAAATGGTGCCTGAATATCTGAAATGAAACCAGGACATCTCATTTTGTATGCGATACAAATCAAATAATATTATTTTTTAAAATCTTCATTATTTCACATTAGAAATTAAACCAGAGTACTGTCTCTTTTACAGTCTGAAATCAAATTTCCTCCTGCTAATAAATGGTAATGGGGACCATTTGTGGAGAGTGGTAATGAAATCACCCTGGTGTTCCCAGAAATGAGGGCAAGGGGATTATTTTTATTGTGATTGAGATTTGAATGGTTCTACACAAGGAAAAAAAAAAAAATATCAAATTATCCTCTTGACAGGCAGAAGGTCACAGGTACCTCTGTAAGGAAAAAGATGTAGAGGAAGGAGATTCTATCCATCGAGTTTTTGTAACATTGTCTATGTAAAAATAAATGAGTAAGTAATAAAAATGCTTTCTACATGGAAGGCATGGAGATTAGACAAAAAAACCCAAAAAACCCAAACCAACCAAAATAAAAAAACACAAGTACCAAAAGACTGTCTCTTCCTAGCCTGTTATTAAAATGACAGCTCAGAACAAAAACTGAATTAGTGAGGCAATGAATTTAGAGAGTACATAAGGTTTTGGTTCATAATTATAATTCCAAGTGGAAGCAAAGAAAATACCACAATAAGGTCCTTCCAAAATGTAAAATATTGTAGTTTAATAAATGTTTAAAATTCTGCCAGACAGTATGAATGAGGATGAAGAAGTCAGGATAAGAAATCAGTAATTTAGAGGTCAGACAGTAAATAGGACATGTTCCAACTATTACTCTCCACGAAACATAAAGCTTTTGGGATTATTTTGAATGGACATTAGATTACTCTTCAGAAACTCTATTTCTTACAAGAGCTACCTTCTTTGCTGAAGTTGACTGATTAGAAAAGCCAGATACTGGGTCTGTGGGTTTTGTATTTTTTTTTTTTTTTTTTGTTATAGGTTATAAAATCTGCAAATTGAGTCACTGTTCTGTAGGGATTCTGTGATTAAAGCATGGGCTCCCTCTGTCTGTATAGTAGAAGCTTGCATTGAAAGCAATTTTTCCTCTCCCTTCTTTACTGCAAATTTTCACTATGAAAATATATACATTTTATTACACTTCTTTTAAATAAGGAATGGGTACATTTTTTAAACTGAAGATCACGTATAACTTTGTGGTCTCTAAAGTCTCCTGTGAACCATTGCATTTTCTTAGGTTAATGAGCCTAATGTTAATGATCTTAGGTTTAGCATGGTGAATAACAAGTGGAATAGTTGTCAATATTTTTGGACTTAATGCGTTCCTTATTATTGAAAAAAAAATATTTAATGGTTTGGTTGGCTTTTCCTCTTTCACACACAGAGGTATAACATCTAAGGTTCCTCTCTTTCCTTTTTTTTTCCTTTTTTATTTTTTTTTCCTCAGTGACTTGAAAGTTTGACTGAACTATCTTTTAAAAAGTTTGCCTTTGGTTTTCCTTTGGATGAAACTTAGGTTACTTCTTGCACAGTAGGACATCTCTCATAGCATAGACTGACCCTGGCAATTATAAAGAAAGAACAATAGAGACTGCTTTTTTTTATTTTTTTTTTTTTTAAATTCTGTACCTTTCTAATTGGTACTCCCCTGCTGTGCAAAGTGCAGTGCAAGGTGTGTGAATATTGGCCTCTTGTACAGACTTGGTGTGTCAATGTACTTCTGTGTCCTGTAAAAGAATAAACAAAGTAAATCCTGCTTACTGTAGATGTCTCATATTAAAGATGGAGAAGAGTTTCAGTGATGAAGATTTCTGCATGTATTTTATTAAGGATTTTTTTTTTCTTTATTGGAAGCAGTACCTTTAATCTATCCCTAAAAAATTCTTAAATTAGATAGGAGACATACTTATAAAAAAAAAAAGAAGCTGAACAAAATAATCTTCCATTCTGGATCTTTATGATAATTCTGAGAGAAATAAGTCAGTTTCAAGAAAGATCAGTAAAGAGAGAAGGCACTGAGTTTTCATGGGTAATAACCAGTAATCTGTAAACAACCCTGTCTGACAAAGATATATACTGTACGCTCACAGGGAACCAAGAGACCTGAAGGCAAAAAAAGGGAGGCACACTACTTGGTAGCAGAAGAAATAGTCATACCATTACCACATTTAGCTGTGGGATGTAACAATGCCTGAAACTGGAAGAGAGAAAGACAAAGGCTGTGATACACAGGTCGCAGTAGATGATAGATTCACCTCTGATGCACCTGACATTGTTACAGTTATCCAAAATAAAATCAGCAGGCCTAGGAAACTTGTTTGAAGTGTACCTTCTCCCAAGGGGGAAGACATCAAGTCTGAAGTGAGCTGTTCCCAGGAGCTGATGTATTAAAAGGACTAGGCAATGCTTATTAAGCATTTCCTGCTTCTGCACATCTCCATTTAAAAGATTCTTGCTCCTGACGAAAAACCAACAAAAAAGCAAAAAAGCAAAAAGACATTTTACTAAGGGGAACTAAATATTCATGATCAGAATCTTTCAGATAAAAAAAAAAAAAAAAAAAAGTTACTTTATGGATAAGTGGGTTATTTAGCAAATATTCAACTGGATTAATAGTATTATGATGAAAGTTGCATCTGAAGATCCAATGAGTTTCCAATAATATTGATATAACAGATAAGTGTTTGTCCTTCTCAAATTTCTGCTCATCCTCTTCATTTTTCTAAGGAGGAGTCCAGTGAAAAACACCTAAATAATATTTAATATCTTCCCTGGGTCAGTGAAGCCAAAAATGTAAGAGGGAAGGCATGCTGTGATTAGTTGTACCTTCCTTCCCTAGAGGCTCCTTGAGAGTTAAAGCAGTTACCATGCAGAGATGTTTTTCTGTACCTAAAAGCTGCAGGGAATATTATCTTGGAATGATGGTCTATTCAGTCTCTGAATTTAGACTAATCTACCATAGTTATTTCTACTTATCAGCAAATTCAAAAAATAGCAAGTGATCCTCATCTATGAGATTAAAAAAATTGATTTCCTGAAACAGCTGAAAATGAGTTCTTCTCTATTAATTTAGCTGATTTGCAGTGAATCAACTTGATACACTCTACAAGGGTTTGCCCTATTTCTGTTAGTTCTCTTCTCTAAGATAAGTGAAGAGTTGAAAACAAGTGAGTGTGAATATATGTAGAAAATGAATAAAAAATAACCCTGAAAGAAGAACTAATGGCCTCCTATAGGCCAGCATTTTCCTATAACTACTCATGTATGACTACATGGACTTACTCTCCTTTTATTAAAATCATTTTTCCTTCAGGGAGTGAGTACTACCATACAGTATCTGTCCATTTCTGCTGAGATTTCATCACACATGTCAGTTATTAAATGGTTTCAGCTTTCCATGACAGAAAGACACCATGCGTTTTATTTTGTCATCTGGGTAGGCAGAAAAGTTTTTTAATATGGCAACAACTGTTGGTCTTCAGTCTAGTTTAACCCTGATTCCATTCTTATCAGAGAAGTAGAACAAGAGTTTCAAATTCAGGTACGGGTCAAGATTGCCTTACAGGTACTGACAATCTGTTTTGTTTTGCTGTAGTGGGTTTTGGGTTTATTTTGTTTTGTTTTTCCTGCAGAAGGGTTGTCAGTAGATACAGTCTAATAGACTGATTCTTCAAGACAGAGCTCTATACAGAAAGGAAAGTGTGTGATCCTGCAGCATGTTCTTGACTGTACCCAGAACTGAGGGCCTTTATGTAAGTGTTTTGTTGCTATGACAGTGACACAACTGTCCCCTGAAGGCCAAGCTCCAGGCACCCTGTGGACCGGCTTCTTTATGCATCAGTTATTGCATCAGGTTTCATCAGGTTTTCAACAGAAAAAACCTGATATTAATATGAAAAGCTGGCTGTCTAACTCTAGACTTTTAGCTGCTTATGTATTAATCTAACTTCACTAAGAGAAACTATAAAGCAGGTTGTTCAAAACTATTACCTGTGCTAATCACTTGCACGTCCCTGCCAGCTCAGTTGTTGGAAATCTACCAGCCCTGACATTTCATTTTAGAGTTACACAAAATTTATTTAGCCATCAAACAAAATAGATGCTGCAAGGATGTTATTAAAATTGAATGAGACACTTCTGCTTTTAATGACGGTGAACATAGTGTAAGAGATAGAGATTTTTTTTGTTATCTAAGCTGTTAATATAGACCTCAATTGATATGGGTATTTGACTTTATTACTTTGTCCAAACAATGTTCTCCTTCTGTTGTGAGATTAAAAGGTAAGGTACAGAGGAAACAAACCAATAAGGATGAAAACTGATTACAGCTGCATGAGCAAAAGTAAATTTGATTCAATTAGTACTGGTGATTAAACAGATGGTGTATACTTACAAGCACCATCCAATATTATACCTATTTGGTTATTTTTAAAGCTGTCTTTAAGTATTAACCTCAGGTTTCCAGGAAAAGATAATATCCCGTTCCTGTATGTGTATGCCATGGATGAATGAAACATTACAAATGAATAGGATGTGCATGTATCTTAAGTGTTTTAAAATTTTTTCTAGATGAATACTTTGATCAAAAGTAGCCAAAAGAACCATACTGACAATGAAAGCTTTGTCTTTAATTTGAACAAAATCAAACAGTGAGAAAAGGGCAGGCATATAAATAAGAATACCTAATAATTGCCTCCCTCAGATTTGTCCTGGCTGCCACTCCTATCTAGCCACAACCTATTGTCTTTTTAAAGTAATCTTTCAAAATCATGAGCTGTCAGATAACCACATATGTCAGAGAACTTTTGCCAGTGGTAAATGTTTCTCCATTCCTCCCTCCAGCACTAGTTTATGTATTTGAAACAGGTGTGAAATTTTAAAGCATTATTTAAACACAACACAGTCCTCCCAACACAGCTTCATTAGCTCAGTAAAAATTTCTGTCAACAGTGGATTTTAGTATAGAGTCTTTTATTATTTTTCATTTTATAACAGTCTTCATAACTTAAGGTGTGCATGCTTTGCAAGTACATTTCCACTGTAGTTTTGGTGTGAGTTTCTTTACTTTTAGTATTGAAATGTTAAAATTATCTGACATTTTTATGTCTTAAGAGAAAAAATTTCTTTCAAAGTTTGTATTTGACATACAATTTTAGAAACAGCAGGGTTACACAGACAGTTCCCCAAGGCCATAAACTTTATACTTGTATCTTTGCAGGAAACTTGCATCATACTGCATTATTAAATGGTATATATGGTACACAGTATCTTATTAAACCTTCTTTATCCTATCTTCAAATATCACCAACAAAAAAGTACTTTCCACATACTGTTGGATTTTCATCACTGTTAAACCTATATGTACATGCATATGTATATTCACACACAATTATGAAGCATATATATACACAATCATACTACTCTTCATTTCCTGTTCTGTACAGTTTTTTACTGAAAGGTATTATATGGAAGATTTCATATACTAACTGGTGTGCTAAAAATCAAATAAGTTCTTATTTCACCAGTACCAGATGAAAGCTTAATGGCATACCAAGGCATCATACAAGCTGAATAACAACCTAAACAAACATAGACATTTAGGCAATAGAATATAATTTATTATATGAAGCTTCAGTAATTCTGTTTATATTCTGACAGATTTGAGTATTACAGGTAAGTGTGGAGTGCTGTTCTTAAATAACTTTGGTTCAAGCAAAGACCCAAGAGAACTATTGGCTGTCTACCATGTTAAGATTTGATACTTTTATCTTAGCCAAATGAGTTTTTATGAAATTTTATGTGGGAAGAGAACCATGCAAATGTATTACATCAGCAGATAACCATGTAACATTTGGGTTCTTCAGGTGTTATGAAAAAAGTTAATAATGAAATTATATCAAATTGTTTTGAACTGAATCTCAGGGTGCCTTTTATTGAGAAAAGGGGACATAAGCACCTACATGTTGACAGAAGTGGTCTAGCTGTGATTGAAGACAAGACAAAAAGAGGTATTTCTTCAGTGTCCCTGCCTCTGTGTATCTCAGTATGACTTGCCAAAAGTGGCAGTCACGATGCCATAAAATTGTTTTGTGTATTGCCTGCTCCTAGAACACAAATATTATTTGTTGCTTAATTTTCCAGTTCCAGGTTTTACTTGATTCTAGCTAAAACTTTTACTTGTATCTTTAGGAGCTTTTCAAAAGATGCAATGAATGAAACTGAAATATAATATTTAATTATGAAAAAGCAAAAAACTGTAACCCTATGTCCTAACTGTGCTATATACATTATAATAGGGTAAATTTAAGCATGATTTTCAATAAGAAGGATATATGTTCTCTGGTATTTATTCACCTTAAGGACCAAGAAAAAGTAACAGTATTGTAACAGAATTTTTACAGTTTTCTTGACGTTCAGTATTTTTTCTGCATTCTGCTGATGATCACATATCACATACTACATATAGGCTTCATTCTGTATGAGCAGTAGGTAATCACAGGAGTAATTAGGTATATATTCATATATATATATATATATATATATACAGATACTCAATGCAAATGAGTTAACTTTCATTACATACGTAAGTAAGACAACTAAGAGGCAAGTTAGAGTTTTCAGCATTAATTGCAACCTGTCCACATGTAGAAGCCATATGGTGGTATATGGCACATTTATTCTCATTATATTCAAAAGGCACAATAAAATCAGCCTACAGTATTTAGCAGCAAAGTGCAAACACTAAACATGGCTATAAGAAACCAGTGTCTTACAACACTTTTTAGTTAATTTGTTCCTTGGATTTACTTAAAGGTATTTGCAGAATCTTAAAGTGACCTCCCTAAATCACTGGAGTGTGGATATAAATGAGAATTCTTTTGATTGATTAGCCAATTACCACAAAGTACTGTTGTTTATACCCTGCATATTAAGAGGCATGCTATTAGGTGATGGAGAGAATTAAAGGGCTATAAACACATCAAATGGAATATGTGTGCATGGTTAAATAAAAACAGTTTTCCAAAGTAATTTTCTCCTGATTTGTAATGTATATTTGTGTTTGGTGAGAGAAGGACATTTATTTTCTTACTTACTTATTGCAGTGTTTATCACCTTTGCTTTCATTACATTCAGACTGCCACTGCTGCAACTTCTCACAGATTTATGGACAGATTCATGTTAAAAGTCTTTTCCTTGGGTCAAGTCTCAGTTCTCCTTCTGACTCTTAGCATTGATGTCTGTGATACCAAGCAACTGCGTAAGTCAGTAGCTTTAATTTTGTCTTCATTATACTATAGATCTAAATTAGGGATAGGTGACTAGCTCAGGTAACATTCACCCCATAACGTTCTTTTAACAAGCTTGGACGCCTTAAAATTGTGAGACATTTGAAAGTATCATGTAGGTTGTTTCTTTTAATCCTTGCCGTATATTCCAGTGTTTGGAAACTAGACTTTACTTCCCAGGACACAGATGACCCTTAAAGAAGTCACACAAGCTCACTGCAGCTGCAATTTTACTTCTTGATATCTCGTGAGAGGCTGATTCTGCAATGTTTTGTTACAGATTTCTAGGTAATAGAAATAATGATATATTTCGATACTTTTAATATTTTGAGGAAATTAGCCTTCAAAACTTATGAGGTAAACCCACTGTGGAACATCTACCCTTATATAACAATTTAAAGTTAAGAAAAGACCCTGAGGTAAATTTTACTCTCAGGTAACCACAGGAAACTCCATTGGCCTGGAAATCTGGTAGAGATAGGCAAGTGCACTGTTCTTTCTTTTGCACATATTACACAGAATAATAGCTGTATGTTCCAAGAAATTTTCAAACTAATTTCATTAAAAATTAAGACATTGAGTGAACAATATTTACAAAGCCTGTTTTTTAATTCTTATACTACTGTCTCCTTTAAAGGCAGAATAATAGCAGTATTCTGGTGAAATCACTTGTTATTTACAAAATCTGCTCACCTTCTAGGCAGAGGAATTTTAAGCAACACAGAAGTGAATAGAATATTTTATACTTTATTTTCACTTGACGTATGTGTTTGAAATTTTGAAAAGTAGCTGACATTTACCATGTTTAAAACACTTTGATGTGATGAGACACTAACATGATTTGTTTTTCTCTCATATTTACTTACACTTGTGCTATTTCAAAAGGAAAATTAAAAAAAAAGCCCAACATAATCCCTCTATAGTGTATGACAAGCACAGACTAAGTACACTCCTTTGGAAAAATGTTTATTTCATATTTTACAAGGTCATGTTATGGAAGCTCTTCAGTGACAAAACGATGTGAAAAGGACATTTTCAATTATGGAAATATATTTATAACTTCATGAAAAGGAGAAAGAAATACAGTTTATAATATTAACTCAATATGCATTTGAAAATATGAAAACTAAATCAAAGTACCTGATCAGGTCTAGAGAACCAGATGAATTATGAAGAACAAATCCTGCTACACAGCTGCAACAAAAAGCAATTAGCCAATTCAAGAACTGCACCATTCTTTCCTACTAACTAGCTCTTCCACACCACCTAGTGCCTAATCCTGACTCTGCATTTATTTGATATATACCAAAAAGTGAAATGAGAGCTCTAAACGCACATTAGCCAAGGAAGCGAGCTAACTACTTGTGGTCTAGAAGACCTCTGTAAAGTAAATCTTACACTGCCTACTTGGCCTATGTTTTGAAAAAAATTATTAGCTAGTCTGAATTATCTGAGCAGCAGCAGCCTGTTGTTAGTGCCCTACCAGCCTCATCTTTTGCTGGCATTGTGTCTTGTCATGAAACATCTCATGTGGACATCCTGGTCCTTCAGAAGTATTCGAGATCTGTTCAGCTCACAACCATTTAACCCTTGAGCCACTGCTTGCTTTTTATATTAAAAGCAGTCTTCAGATGTTAGAGAGGTTTATAGTGATCAGTACCAGTTTGGCAGAATTGTTTTGAGCTGCTTCCTACTCAAGCTGCTGGTGCAAAAGTGTAGCAAGAGCTGACGGTCTCTGCTTTATACAGAAGCTCAGTCCTAAAATCACAATCCTCATGCATACATTTATGTACAAGCAAAACTGAAAAAATGCTATTAAAGGGTTAACTTTGTCTTTGCATGGTGTGTACCAATTCTTGGTGAAGCCCTTGAAAGTCAGTATCAGGAGGTAACTGCTGCTGAACAACCAGTGTTTCTGTTCGTTGTGATTTATTTCTTGTCTGACAGTGTTTAGGGCAAAATGTTAGACTCTATCTCATGCCCATTCCACAGTAAACTTAAACCTTTTCTTATTTTCTTCAGAGTCCTTTGAGAGTAAACCATTTTTTAAATCCTTGCTGATTACAACTATTGTGACTCACTTGTTTCCCACCCTAAAATAGAAAATTTTTCACAAAGAAGAACATTGATTCCTAAGTTATAATGACTATGCTTTTGGGGCTCAATGGGGCTTTTTTTCACCCATGTTGTGCTGTTTTTCCAGACCTTGGGTTTTTTGGGTATTTATGAACAATTCATTTGTTCCTGAGACTTGCTTTCTGGGGTGAAATAGCAAATCCTTCCATTTTCCCTAATGCTGATCTTTAATAAGAGATTAAATGCAGATCAGCACCCCACTGAGCAGTACTACTTTATTCATTAAATGTCTAATAAGTTTTTGAACTGGGAATAACAGGAACTCAACTTCCATAAATTGTCCTTTTTAGCTTCAGCTGAGAAGCTATCTGCTGAATCAGAGACAAAGAAAACCCAAGAAGAAGGAAAACCACCAGCAGAAGTGAAAGAACAGTAAGGTTGGGGGGCTCTACCAGGTAAAACATAAGGAAGAGCCAATGGTGACAACGAGGCAGGAATGATCCATGTCCTCACCAGCAAGGGTGGATGCAGTCCATCAGTACCTGAGGAAGGAGGACAGAGCAGGAACAATGAGAGGAGGCAGCTTTGGGCTGGACATGAAGCTCTGGACAGGTTGGACACGAAGCTCTGCAGTGACAAAGAAGGTCCAAGGCCAGGCCAGCATGCCACATCAAGACAAGGATAAGCAGGTTAAGAAAGTAAAGTGAAAGAACTCCCATGGCATAGCAAAAAGAGGGGGAAAGGCTGAAGGCTGCTAAACCCTTGGTGTATTCAAGATCTTTACAGCAAAGGCTGAACTGACCTGGAACCGAACCGAATTCATATTCAGATTTCTAATGAGATATTAAAAAGTGGGAGGCAAGAAGGGGAGAAAGGTAAATATTTGCTTTGGCACAACATATTGTATTTCTCATACTGAATATTTATTAAGAAACCAAGAGCACTGATTTTCCAGAAACGTCAGTGCTTTAGATGGTATCTGTATGGCCAATATTATTGAAATTCAGATGACAGCAAGAGAGATGAAAAAGGGGACTTATTTTAAAATCCCTTTTAATGTTTATCTGATTTTATTTTTTTTTACCTTTATTTTAAAAAACAAAAATGTCTGTCAGTGACTAACTGAAGGGTGTAAAAGTTAAAAGGTATACCCAAGAAAGAAAAGGGAGTTTTCTAGTTCTTTTCCAGGAAATGTTAAAAAATAACATGGTGGCACACCATCATCAGCATGTGGTTTTGTACAGAAATCTCTGATAAAGGCAACTGAGAGTTCAGTCAAAAGTTAATAAATATATAAATAAATGAAGGAAGGAAAAGAAGTTAATGTTGCATTAGCTGCTGTGATTTATTCAAATGTTTTATATAGATGTTTCAGCATTCTGTAAATACATTTAGAAATCTATGTGACTTAGTAGCCTTGATTAACCTAATCTTCCTAAATAAAGGTATTTAAAGAAAAACGCTTGGAAAAATAGCGGCTGATTTATTATTGCAGAGTCTGCTACCAATTTATTTTAGTAGAAAATCCTGATGTCATATATTATACCATTTGGAACACAGCACTAACACAATCTTAATCATGTAATAAATCAGTACAATGCTGACAGAAGCACCTAATCTCACATACTGCAGTGCAATGTCTGACTTTCTAATATATTTTACTAAGTAAGTGTTTCCATTGACATATTGCAGAAGAACATGCTGTTACACAGTACACACATTTCCTTATTAATTCAACATCTGTCACAATGTCTGATATTTCCACTGAATTTTGATGAGCAATGATAAAAAAGAATCTCTGATGACTTCACAGAAAAAGAAACCTTGTTTTTCCCACAATAGTTCAGCTTATTTCTGTGGTCAATTTTTTCCCTTTTTCTTGGTCCTACCAATATTTAACTCTTCAAGGAATTAGCCTTTTTGTTTTTGGAGTACACAATCCTATTACATTTTAAATTTTGATTTAATTTTTTTTCACATTTCATTTTAAATGAATGTTCCTATATATGTCTCTAACAGATTAGAATTATGTCAGTATCTTCTGGAACTGACACAATTTTTTGGTGTTTCTCAGTTCACTTATTACTGTAAGGATCAATGAAATTTTACTAAAATTAAATTATATTTGATTCAGAAAGTACTTTTGAATAAAATATGGTCATATATTAACTAGATAAATGGTTCATTTTCTTAAATTAATCTACTATTAATATTCTGTTTTGGATGAAAATTTGTCCTGGAGCTTAATTAATTTCCAGGAAGAATTGTAAGTGATCGTATCATGTAGCATTTACCATTTACTTGTAGCAAAGAATCTGGAATCACTGATGCAAACACACTTTTAACAGCAAAAGTGGATCCCACAGGGTGTTTGCTCCCAGTTATGACCTGTTACAGCTTGCTGTACTGTCTACCCTCTTGGATGTGTAAAATTCTGTCTGTGCATTTGCTGTAATAGTATGTCTGAAAGATGTATAAATAAGCAAAGTGTTTCTTACTGTAATTGCAGAAATAGACAAATATGGTTTCACTACTTTCCCTCAAGGCAGCAACTGACGTTTGTTTTTTATGTCACCAACAGATACATCTTCATCCCAGAAGCACATGAAAAAACATAGCAATATCAAGTTGACAGTAATTTTGAAGGTACTGTAGACAAAAATCACAAAATATTCATCTGTAAGATCACCAAGCATTTGTTCAGACATTTGCTAAGGTGTAGTTTCCTGTCATACTCAATCTGATATAACTTTGAGATGCTGCCCAGTCTTTTTCCCTCCCCCTCCCATCTACCAGCTGCCTTTATGCATCTTCCCTGAAGGATGAGTTGGTTCAGCTCACTGATGACAGAAACTACATTTCTCAGCATGTGAGAGGGAAGAAGGGATTAATTTTCTGTCAAATGAGTGAATCAGCCAACTCATCCTGTGGACTCAAGCTTGTCAGTGAAAAGATAGGAGTGTGCAGGTAGTAAACAGGACCTTTCAGCAGCTGCCTGAATTCAGATGCAGTTAAAAACCACCCTTGTTATTCTGCAGTTGTGAATCCAGGACTATTTGTAACACTGCTTGGAAAAATCTTCAGCAGAAATCACACTGCCAAGCAGTTTATTCTTGCAGAGAAGGCATTTTATATTTGCCAACAGACTTACATGTACTACAGATACCATATTTGCAATCCAAGTCTGAAGTTCCCTCTGGCTGGGTGGCTGGGTGCTTATTGCCTAAGCACTTATAAGAACAATTAGTCACAATTCTGCAATAAAGTAACAGACACCAAGTTTGTCTTTTAGCTGGCAATTACTTCTGAGGTTTCTAGTACAGACTGAGTGATGTTCTGTCTTGTCCTAGGGTTGCAGTCTAATAGTACAGCATAAATCAAATGTTTCGCATTAACTACCTTTACTAGGTGCTGAAACAGAGGTGGAAAAGTGGCTTGAAGCTTGCACCAGCCGTAGCTACAGGTGGGCAACTCTCAGAGTAGACATCTGCCTTATGTTTTGATCCCTCCTCTGCTCTCATAGTGACCCAAGGAACTGCTGTGATTTTCTGCTTGTTTAAAGTTAATTTAACCAAAGGTAAAATCCCCAGCCCCAGAAACTCTCTCACACCCCCTTCACAACTGGGCAGAGGGAGAAAATGGAATGAAAAAGCTCATTGCTCAAGATAATGACTCACCAAATACCTTCACAAGCAAAACTACCTCATCTTGAAGAAAATTATTCAGGTGTTTGTTGATTTAAATATATTTGAATTGTGACAAACAAATACAAAAATCAACCCAACACCACTCCCCTGCTCCTTTCCCAATCTTCTCCACTACCAGCTTCCCAACCTCGTTTCTCCTGAGTGGTAGAGACAGGGAATGTGGGTTGCTCTGAGTTTGTAACAGCTCCTCTCTGCTACTCCTTCCTCCTTTCAGTTTTCTGCTGCTCCAGAGAGAATCCTACCCACAGACTGCAGACTTTCAGGATAAACCTGCCCCAGCATTCGTTCCTCTGTGATCTGCAGTGTGGATATCTGTTCAAGTGTGGTGTCTCCAGGGACTGCAGGGGAGCCTCTGCTCAGGTGCCTGGAACATCTCCTCCTCCTTCTGCCCTCCTCTTGGTGTCTGCAGGGTTGTTTCTCACACTTTTTCCTGCTCAGTCCTCACCTTTGCCCTTTGCCCTTTCTTAAATATGTTTTCCCAGAGGAGCCACCATTTGGGATGAGGGGCTGTGTCCTACTGTGGGTGCATTTGGGCTGGCTGTCTCCATTATGGATGGCAGCTCCTGGTCCCATATTACCTGGGCTACACAGTATGGGCCAATTGCACAAAATCCTATCGCTTCCGATGTCTTTAAAGCATAGTCTGTCTGTGAAAGTATTACTTTTCCTTGGGGAGAGTGGGTCTATATATATTTGTAACAATGTACACACACTGTGAGGTCCTTCTGGATCCACAGCAATGCTGTCATTGTTATCCAGGTCTCCTTTTGTTGCCCTAGAGTCTAACCTTTATTCAAGTGGCTTTATTCCTACTTAGACAAACAAACAAGCCTTTTAGCAGTTCCACATATTTTTCCTGAGGTAGCTTTTGCTTTAGTCATCATTCTTCTGCAAGATATGCTTCTTAGTCAAGAAATTCCAATTTTATTATTCTTTGGTTTTATGATTTAGCTATATGCTGTATAATGAGAAACATGGTTAGCAGAAGAATATTTTGATGGCTGTGCTGAGACAGTCTAGCTCTAGCCCTGCATATTGTCTGACATGAGCAGGAAAAAAACTCTTAACTAAAACCATAGAAAATCCCTAACTTTCTGTCATATCATTCCTGAAAACAGGAGGTAGGGACCTTTCAGAGTTGTAGCTTGTAATCCCATCATATGTTTCTTCATAGCCAATTATATCAGTTTTTTGAAAGCATTTATAATTCATCCTTTAGATATTAAAATAATGTAAATAGAGTAGTAGTTTATTACAGATATTTATTTGCGTTATTGCACAGAATTATGGCTCTTCTCATCCATCTTTAGATTAAAAAAATTGTTTGATGTACAAACTCTGCTAGGTAATTTATAAATGCATTTAACAGTGCAGGCTTCAGTAGGGAAAAAAGAAAAAAAATACAAGAAAGAAAGAAAATAAAAAATGTGTTCTGGCAATGTTTGTGCCATATTTTTCTTTTTCCCGAGTGCTCCATTTTGTAAGTTCTGTTTCCTGACCTTCATGACATTCCTTGAACTGGAATCTCATTTCCAAGACCCAGATATACTTTTGGTGTGATCAAAATATTTATTGGCCTGTAAATCAAACTGGGTTCAGGGATCTGTCTTACCCCTGGTGAGAAATTTCTTATTTGAAGGTACAGAAGGGGAAATTTTATTTTGATTGTTTCTCCTTTAAATTGTAGGTAGCAAAGAGATTGAAAAAGTAACAAGCATTTTTTAACCTAGGAGCTATTTCCTTAACAAGAAATGTATAAGCCTAAAACAAAGATTAAATTTAGAGAGAGGAGAGTAGAGAGATAAGGAACAAGGACTTGGACCTGATGCAATTTTCATTATAAGACATGGAAAAGTACTTAAAAAATTTAAAGAAACTACTAAACTAGAATATACTCACAGGAGTTTTCCTCTTCTGAAATATCCAGTCTGCTGATTGAGAAATCCTCTTAATTCTGCTCCTCCATTATATTGTAATCATTTCAAGACATTAAATATTACTGGATTAATGGCTGCTAGTGTAAGGCTTTGCTAGAGAGGCACATTTTTGGTAAGAACAGTAATAAAGAATTTCCACTTGGAATTCAGACACAAGCAATTAGAAAGCGAATATACTTTAAACAGAAAATGAAGGGCAGTGTCACGCGTTGAAATCTGCCTGTTTCTCAAAGTAGCTGTAGCATGCTGTAGCATGTTAAATTCTTCACAATTGCAGGAGTGGCCAATGTTTTACAAACAAATATATAGTCTTTTCCCAATTTTGGGGGTGTCTTCCTATCTAACTATACACTGGCTAGCTTTTACTATTCTCTATTTACCACTTATGTTTTCCTACTGGGTCAGTTGCCTGTTTGTGCTCCATTATGCTTTCATCCTTTGACTTATGTCCCGTAGACTCAATTTTCTGTTTCTGTTTCTGTCTCTTTTTCCTCATTTCCCTAAGTCCTGACAATTTGTAGTCAAAATCAGGAATTGCTAAGATTGCCGTGTATCCATTTCAGTTTTCCTGCATATCTGATTATTTTGATTTTACATTCAGCTCAATGTTACTTTGCACACTTTGAGTCTGAATATTATTTGCAACTGGCATTTTTTCAAAATCAATCCTGAAGCTAATCCTTCTTCCTAAATTATATCTTTATCATTCAGCTACAAGTAACAACCTGTATAGTGCATATACTTTTAGCATTTTCTTACAAATCAAGAGTCAAGATGAGGTGAAAAATCTATTTCTAAAATTACTTTAAAACATAAGACAAATGTACTCTCTGATTTAATTATTTTATTTGGTTTATGTGGCAAGATTTTGGCAGCAGTGGGGACTGCAGATCTGGCTTCTGTGAGAAGAAATCTCCATGTTGGGCAGAGATATTTCCAGTTGGCTCCAAGACAGACCCACTGCTGGCCAGAGCTGAGTTCATCAGCAACACTGGTCTGCTACTGATGCAATACAGAATCTCTGTGATAATACATTTAAGAAATTACAAACTTTTCACAGTTCTAGCTGGAAGAGAGGGGTGACAATCTGTGCAAGTAACAGCCTTATTGGCAGCAAAGTCAGTGGAGAAGAGGTGCTTTAGATGTTAGAGCAGAGGCTCCCAGAGAAAAGAAGACCATGGTGACACAAGCTGCTCCCCTGCATCCTTGTTGCTCCACAGTGGAGAAGATAACCACACTGCAGTCCATGGAGGATCCCACTAGTCTGTTCCTGAAGGACTGTACTCCAAAGAAAGGATCCATTCTGGAGTACTTCTTGAAGAACTGCAGTCCACAGGTGAGAGCCTAGAAAGAAGGGAAAGGTGGAGGGATGATAAGTGTGGAGGTTTGAGAGTCTGATCTCACTGATTTGAAATTGTCTCATAAGAACAATTTTAAAGTGAATAGCCCTGGCTAGGGTGGAGGACCTGGACTGGCCAGAGCTGAGCAGGGGGCGACACACAGACTGTAACAGGAGGCACCCAAAAACCAGATAGAGCAGTCACTCAAAATGAAAATTTATTCTAATAAAATTATGCAGCAGCCCAACAAACCTAAGTGAACCACAAGTGCAGATGCCAGGCAGATGTAATACTACACAGCAGATTCAAAAGTTCCTAAATGTCCTGGTTTGGGCCAGGATAAAGGTGATTTTCTGTCTTATACTTTTGCTTTTAGCTAAGTCTCTTGTAAGTAGTTGCACTTGCTGAAATTAATAGCAAGTTTCTCAGACAGCGTGTGCTTCGAGGACTGAAAACACTTGATGTTTATAATTACTGCTAGAGACTGGTGTGCAGAGCCAAGGACACTGCTCAGCTCTGAGGAAAACTTTTACCCTCCAGAAGGAATAAAGGGGTCCCACCTGCAGCCCTCCCTTGGGGAGGAACGGACAAGATAGATGCCAGAATTGACCAGAGTATTCCATCCCATACATGTCATACTCAGTATAAATTTGAGGGATCACGAGGGCCAAGTCAGATTTCCTGCTTCCAGCTTCTGTCTGCCTGCCATTCCTGCCTTTTCTGCTTCCCTTCCTTCACCTAGCATCCTGGAAGGATTCCGTCCGTTCATCTGCCTGTGGTCCTGATCCATGCCAGCCCATATCTGTGTGTTCCTGCCTCCAGTTCCCGACTGCTGCCAACTCCAGGGGTCCAGCCTGGACCTTCCCAGGGCTGCCCTGCCCACGTGGTGATGTGGGAGTTATTGGGGGATAAGGGGGAGAGGAACATGGTATCAATTTTCCTGTATATTTGTATATATATTTAGCAATTTTTTCCTATTTATCATTACTGTTTCATTAAAGTTGTGTAGTTTAGTTTCCAACCCATAAGTCTCTCTCCCTTATAAAAGGTGAAGCCTGGAGCACAAGCTCAGCTCACGCTGGAACTCACAACCATTGCTTGGCTTTGTACTGCTTCTATAAGCACCGCGCTAACTTCAAGGAAGTTACTGGATGCCAGCTGATGGACCTAGTTCTGGTTTCATCACCACAAAATCATCCTGAAAAACACTCACAGAACACTGTTAGTTTATGCAATAATTCACATAACAGTAGTTAAGGTGGGATACAAGTTCATGACTCCCAAAGAGTCCATGCATTACTGATTAAGCTAGACAAGCAGAAATTAGGAATTCTGACCTAGTGTTAGATTCCCTTGTGGTACACATTGTACTTCTCCATCTTTCATCATCACCCACCAAGTGTGTCCAGGCCCTTGAGCGAAAGCAACCCCACAAATGGGTTTGCCTTTGCCCGAGGCAGGATAAACCCAAACTGTTTTCCCTAGCAGATTCTTTTCATGCACCACAGGCACTTTGTCCCCATCTACTGTGTGTAGAAGATCTGACTGAGCAGGACCAGCTCGATTGATGGAACCCCTGGTGTTAACTAACCAGGCAGCTTTTGCCAAGCACTTGTCCCAGTTTTTGAAAGTTCCACCACCCATTGCCTTTAAGGTAGTTTTTAACAGTGCATTGTACCTTTCAATTTTACCTGAGGCTGGTGCATGATAGGGGATATGATATATCCACTCAATACCATGTTCTTTGGCCCAGTTATTTATAAGACTATTTTTGAAATGAGTTCCATTATCTGACTCAATTCTTTCTGGTGTACCATGTCTCCACAAGACTTGTTTCACTAGGCCCAGAATAGTGTTCCGGGCTGTGGCATGAGGCACAGGATATGTTTCCAGCCATCCTGTACTTGCCTCCACCATTGTAAGCACATAGCACTTACCCTGGCAGGTTTGAGGCAGTGTGATGTAGTCGACTTGCCAGGCCTCCCCATACCTGTATTTTGACCATCTCCCTTCATATCACAGAGGTTTCAACCTTTTAGCTTGCTTAATTGCAGCACATATGTCACAATCGTGGATAACCTGCGCAATAGCGTCCAAAGATAAATCCACCCCTCAGTCACGAGCCCATCAATATGTTCCATCCCTGCCTTGATGACCTGAAGCGTTGTGGGCCCATTTGGCTAAAAACAGTTCACCTTTATGGTCCTAGTCCAGATCTATTTGGAACACTTGAGCAGCCTCATCTGCTCGTTGGTTGTTTTGATGTTCCTCAGTAGCTTGATATGAAGGTACTTGGGCATCTATGTGACGCACTTTTACATCAAGTTTCTCTAACCTAGCAGCAATGTCTTTCCACAGTTCAGCAGCCCAGATAGGTTTATCTCTACGTTGCCAGTTGTTTTGCTTCCACTGCTTTAACCAGCCCCATAAGGCATTTGCTACCATCCATGAGTCAGTATAGAGATAAAGTCTCGGCCACTTTTCTTGTTCAGCAATGTCCAAAGCCAATTGGATGGCTTTTACCTCTGCAAATTGACTTGATTCACCATCTCCTAGTTACAGGGTCAACAAGTAGCTGTGTGGGCTGAGGGGGAGAGGCTGTGGTGTCTGCAGCAGTAGCAGCAGCAGGGCTTGTTTTCTGAGCAGCAGCAGTGTCTCTGGGGGTAGAGACAGCAACTGCAGCTGTAGCAGATACGCTGGCGATGCTCGCTGGCCTTATCTGAGTTCTGCCCTTGCGTGAGGGGGGGCGAGAAGCAGCTGTGGAGGCAGGAGTGGGGGTGCTCTCTGTACGAGGAGCAGCTCTCACTCTCTGAACAGCAACTCTCGGCCTCCGAAAAGGCATGCTCAATCTTATTACTGTGGTTTTTGTGTTACTCCTCACCAATATATGAGAAAAATTAACAACACCCACCAGAAGATTGAGAAATGAAATGCTATTGCTACTAAAATCTGGTGGAGTCAGCCCAAAATACGATGGAATGGTATAATTTCCCAAATTAAAACTGGGAGTGTAATTACCGACCAAGTTTTTTATCTCTGTATGAAACACTACTGCACCATGCACCATGATATACATCAACATTGAGGACCATATTGCAACGATGGTTCTTAAGCAGCTCTTACGAAAAAAGACCCACATAGTAACACTCATTCCAGCTGCAAAAATACATATCACATACCCTAAATACCAAAGGTATGGCATGATTGGTTTAATCTCCAGCCCTGTGAAATTTCCAAAGAACAAGGTCTGATTCCAGCTCAGCAAAGCCATTCTTCCACTGGAGTTGGAATTCAAACTATTCAGGCAAATTAGTCAAAATTTAAACTGGACTCGAGCCAATTAGCTCGGGACCCACGAAGGGTGCCAATAAATCTGTCATAGTTTAACACTGGCCCGGCAATTAAACCGAGTAACAGACGCTCTCTATTAATCTCTCTCTCCTCTCTGATAAAGAAAGGAGAGACACTAAGTTTTCATCCTTTTGGATGTGCCAAAATGTGCAATCACTCATCAACAAGAGGAGAGCAGTCGGTTCCAAGGAAGTTACCTTGGCCAGTGTCCTGTACCAGTCCCTGACTGCAGACCTGCTCTCCCAAGGAAGACCCACTGGAATCATCTCTCTGGAAGGGCTCTATTTATACCCATAACTACTTGGCTGGGGGCATAATCTTCTATGGACAGTGTGCCTTCCAACAGCTACTGTAAGCACGCAGCAAGGCAAAGTGAGTGAAAAAAGTAATCAGGTTTCAACAGGTGGACATCTCCAGTCTTTTTCAGGTTGCCAGAAGATTCTGGTCTTTGTCAGGTCTTCCTGTGTCAGTGCACCTGACACAGAAGGTGGTTTTAATTTTGGTTCATTCCTCACTATCCTACTCTGTTACAATTAATTTATAATAAATTAAATCAACAAATTGAGTATGTTTTGTCTGTCAACAAACAAAGTATGAAATTAGAATTAAGCAATGGTTTTCACTGTAAGAAGTCATAGAAAATTTCGAGGAACTATATCTCTTACACACACTTAGAGGCAAACAAAATCTTATGCAAATTGCCAGGTGAAAAACCTTCTAGCAGAAAACTCTTAGCTGGGGTTTTCTTGGATAAGATGGTTAGTAGAGGTTTGACATCAGAGGGAAATACAAAAAGCAACTGTGCAGGAGGACATCAGAACAAAAGACATGTCTTAGTGGGTCAGACCAATTACTTATCTATTTTCAGCATCTGCAGTAGGAAATACAGTGCTCAAAGGCACCATGATCCACGTCCTTTCTCTGCCTCATAACCATCATACATTGATATAATCAATTCTTATTGCAGAAATATTAGAAAATACATCCTTGTGAAGGAAAGATGAAAAAAAATATTTTAGCAGTTTCTTCAAAATTGTAATAAAAGTATTTTTTAAAACTTTAAAAAAGATCTTCTATCCTTAGGTCCAAAAACTGCTCTTAACAAAAAACTCTTTCTGTTACAGGATGTGTCATGTCAAATTCCAAATCAGCAACCGTAATATAAATCATACAATAGTAACAGTCAGAATCTGAAAAAGTTGTTCATTCCTCCTCAGAGAGGAGTTAGAACAAACATTCCCAGCTAGTATTTCACTGAGGCAAGCTTTGATTTTCAGACTGATCCTGTAATGCACATTTGATGATCACAGTTTCTTCAGTTATATTTTTTTCTGCTTGAGGTTTGTTCATAAATAACTGAAATGACATTTTCTCTTCTGAGTTATCACTGTTACATTAAATCTGAAATATTTTTCAGATGCATTCATAAGTTGCACTGACATTTACTTTCCATTATATTTTGTCAGTGTAATAAATGGCCCTGATGTTTATAGAAAATGAATCCTGCAGATTTTAAAGTATATTAGAGACAATGGAACGCTGGTTTTTCAAGGAAGAAACACTGATCTAGGGTGGTTCCATTTGAGATGTGTGAAAAGTCTTTCTTGGCAGATAAAAACGATTTATAAGATTTTAATCCATAGTGCAGATAAAATATCAGAGTCAGAAGTAAGCATAAATTACTGACCAAAGGAGATGCATACTACCCGAACATGTACCATAGTGGGAATAGAAAAACAAGACTATTTAGTTTTAAAAATATGTTTGTTCACATAGTTGAACAAGCCTTTTACTCTAATTCTGTTATTGCCTTACTGCACTCTTACTCAAATTAATGCTTTTATACATTGTTATCTGTGAAATTTTCAAAGCAAATATGTTGGATGAGCCTTCGATTCCTGCTGAGCACATTGACGCTGATGTGACATTGCCTGAAGATAAAAGCATCATTGTTCTTCCTGCTTTTGGATGTGGCTCTGTGCTCTTTGCTTATTCCAAGGTCATTATTGTAAAACCACAGCATGTTCTCACAAAGATCAAATGTTTTCCCAAGAAGAAATAATGGCAACAGAATACAGTGAAAATCGAAAACTTAAAAGCCTGTATAAACTATTGATCAAAGGAGAGAAATACTGTCAGAGGAGAAAGTTGTATTTTTATTTAAAAGACTGAGCTGTTTCCACAGAAGAACAGGTAATTGTGAGATACATTGTAGAATAAGGGGAAAAGTACTTGTTTCTTTCATATCAAAAAACGTTTGGTTTTATTATTGCTGTTTACTTTTGGTTTGTTTTGCACACCACCTCCCATTCCACCCCCACAGAAAAAAAGCACTTAAATTGCTTATAATGAAACATCTCTATACTGCAAGATAAATTTGGTGGTTAATATCTAAATATTTGTGTCAGTATTATTCTGAGTTCAAAAAATTATGTTGTTATTTACTTATTAGTATCAAATATAAAGTTAAAAATAAAATTTAGATACATCATGTTCCCTGCTTTATGATCACATGCTTTTCCATTTCTTAAATAAGCTTGGTGACAAAAACTGAATTTTCACTCTGAATGCTAAGGACTCATCAGAAGACTAAAAGATGTGAAGTTATAATTGGAGGATTGAAAATATACGTCAGGTCAGTGAAGTAGGATGAAACAAGGTAATGAAAAGCTGAAGCTAAGTAGGAGTTTTACAAGACACTAAAGAAGATAATAAAAGATGAAAATTATTTCTTGTCTTTCTGAGATGGGGAACTATCTTGATCTTGGCATCTGTAAATGTTTGCAATTTCTATTATTTGCTTACAGTATTGGGTAGTACATTATAGGCTTTTACTGATACTCTGGAGATACATTGATGACTACATAGTTGAGAAGTATTTGTTCCTGCAGCAGATTGGTGGGATAAAATACAACCATGTCTCAAGTTGTGCACTGTTTTACTTAGAGTTTTGCCATAAAGCTTGGATATCTAGAGTTTTGCTTTAAAGATTGGATAGGTCACCAAGTTAATGTGTATATTCAGCCTTTCAAAAGCCTCCTCTAGTAATTAATCCTCTCTTAAAAGTTTGAGGAACACTGCTCTAGTTTTGAATCTTATTTATCCATCCAGATAAGCATAACAAATTGTAGTGTAACGAGGCAACCAGGTGCCACTAATTGCCAGGGAGTGAGCATCAGCTTGTGTCAAGCCCACCTGTGCCTGATTAGGGTGGGCCCCCACTGCGCATGAGCAGGACCAGGGGGACAATAAAAGGTGAGGCCTGAGACACAGGCTCAGCTCAGTCCTGAGCTAGCCAGCAGAGAGATCAGTCATTCTCAGAGCAACTGCACTGATCCAGGCTAGTCAACTCTGTGGGCTATAGGCTCGGAGCACTGTTCGTGAGTCTCTGCTGGAGCACCTGGTTGGACCTTGAAGTGCCGTACCCTAAAAGAGGTTTGTCTTGTTACAACAAATATAGTTTAAATGCATTTGGTGTGGGCTTAAGGTGTAGCCTTGCTTATCTCCTATTATGCCTTCCATCTCTTTGATGTATTGTAAAAGCCACTCTTGTAATAAGATCAAAGATGATGTTCTGGATCAAATTTGAACCAATCTGAAATGACAACTATTACGAACTGTATTAGCATCTTTTGTTTCCTTATACTAATGCAATCAGATTTATCCTGTCTAACCTACAATAGCTCAGTGCTAAGAATACATTTAAAATATATTGCTATATTTGAATAATTCTTTTTTTCTAAAAAGAAAGGCACAAATTTGTATTATGACTCACTGAGTTTATGAAAAATATCTTTTTCTTTTTTTTGTTTTCCCTTTTGAACAGTTACTGAAATGAGTTGATGCTGAGAGTGGTTAAATTGTCAGATTCCCAGGGGTTAGACAGTATTACTAATGACTTGCATCATAAATGTTAAATTAGTTGAGGTAAGTTGACATGAAACTTGATTAATGCATTAATTTGCAATCCTGTGAATTCTTAATTAAGTGATGCATAAGTAGATGTCTGCATTTGTACCACTACAAACCATATGCATTGCAAATAAAGAAAAAATGTATGTATACATACACCTAAGTAACTGTGAGGAGGAAAAACATGAACACCTCCTCATTTTAAAATAAACAAGACATCAGATCCTCTGTTTTTATTTCTTCAGTAAGTACAACTGCATACCAGCAACCTGTAAATAATATTCTATAATAGGCTTGTAAGTGATAAAGAGTTAACTAAACTGTCAGATCAAAAGCTGTTATGTGTTTCTAAAAGAGACTTAAAGTAATATATATGTCTCTTTCATCAGTAGTTTCTTTGTTCTATGCTTATTTACTCCCTAAGTTTGTGGGAAATAGTCTCAGGAGTGTCTGAGTTCCTAAAATATCAATTAACCACAGAATTAATCATTACCATCCAGAAAAGGAGATGGAGAGCAAAGATTTCAAATTATATGAAGGTAGAGACAGTATGTAAGTTATGAAAATAGATGCTTGGCAGGCACTTGAACTGAAACCATGAACTGGAAAAATGAAAAGAGCATGGCAGCAAATATACATGAAAATGGAATGAGAGAAAAAGTCAAAAGAACTTGAGAATTACAGAAGACAGATGTGGAAAAGACCTTTTTATACTAGTTTGTAGGATGGAAAACCAGCTACGAATGGAACCATACAAGAGAAAAAAACAAAATGTAACATAAGAAATTTCTAGTTAGAATGAAAATATGACATCTGTCACATATTAGATTTTTAAATTGTGTCTTCAGACTGCACTTTCTTCCTTTCTTCATGACACTCCAGCTATAATTGTATTTCCAATTGAAAATGTAAACCAAAATGTCAGTAAACAAAGTCAGGAGTTAAGCTGATACCACTGTGCCAAGAAACAAGAAATCTGCTTCCTGAAGGGAAATTTGTAACACTTAGGAGCCTCTCCTTATTGAAGATGATGCAGAAGAGCTGCCTCATCTATTTTGCCTGAATCATCACTCAAGTGCAGTAGATTTCTTTCAACAGAAGTCTGCTGAAGCACTGCTACTGAATGTTAGGTACTTTTATTTTGTGGGCACTCCAAACACTGAGCACTTGAGTAGAAGACAATCTAGTTTCTATAAATTTATCAATAAAAGAAGGAATTTCTGCTTTTGCTCACACATGACCATGCATTTTCTTCATATTGTTATAGTAACAAATATACTATTACTTTTTTCTTTATTAATTCATAGAATCATAGAATGGCCTGGGTTGGAAGACACATAGAAGAACTTCTATGTCTAACACCACTTCATGGGCCTCTCTCTGGGCAACCTGTTCCACTGTCTCACCAGCAACAACACAGTAAATAATTTCTTCCTCATGTCTTAGCCTAAACCTACCTTCTTCCAGTTTAAAACCTCAGCCTACCATTACATGCCATTATTAAAAACTACATCCACAAGTTTCCTGTAGGCCCCATACTGTAGATACTGGGAGTTGCTGTAAGGTCTCCCTGGAGACCTGTACAGTCTGTAAAACTTTACAGTCTGTAAAATCCTTTCCATTTGCACTGAAAATACCCTCCTTTCCAGAGTCTGATAGATAAGCCAATGGAAAGAGAATGATCTACATTAAAATCCACATCAAACAAAGACAATTAAAAATACCCCTGTTTTATGTATTGCAAATGAACACATTCACTTTTAAACTCTGTGGCTGAGAGAGGGGCACCATTGTGTGAAGTCTAACCAATTAGTAATATTAAAGAAACGCCCATCAATTTCATCCCAGGAAATGAAAAATAAGATAAAATAAAACAAAATCCAAAAAGCTGTAATAAGACACCTCACCAGTGCTGTCAAAAGAATTTGCTCTACAGTGTCACAAGGGAAGAAGGTGAAACCTTATCATCAGTGATGAGAGAGACTAGCTGATAACTGGAATGAGGAAAACTCAGCAAGAAAGAAATCATAGAGGAAAAGAGAGTGAAGCTTAATGAAAGCATGAGATGTAAAAGAAGAACATTTTGGCAAGTCAGAGAGCTGAATTAAAGCACTAGGGCAGATGAAGACGGAACCAGCAGTGAAAATGATCAAATGAATCATTAACAAAGAAACCCATGAAAAGCGCAGCAGGCTGAGGGAAAGGGAGAGGTTCAAGCTGAAATTAGAGAGGAAAGCTGAACTCTAGGGAGATGACTGCAGCGACAGATTATGGCATCAGTTGTAAAGAAGAGAGAAGACTTCCTACAAATACTGAAAGTGAAAGAACTGAGGGGGTTCGCAAGAAATGATTAGAGGAGCGTCCCAGCACCAACAGCCTGATCTTGTCTACAATGGCTAGGTGCAAAGATGAGAGATTTAGCTGAAATTTTCCAGTTCTCCATAAATCAGAAGTTCGTATGGCAGTAGAACTGCTGTGAATGTCATATTTTTGTTACATTTTATTAAATTTATTCTATGGGTGGAGGAAATGTTCCAAAGAAAGGAAAAGGAGACCAATAGAAATGGCCATAGAAATTACAAAGACAGCACACAGTGGTGGAGGTTCTGAGGAGGATAGATAAGTGGAATACGAGTAATAGACATGCAGGATAGCAAGAGTAAAGGAATATAATGTCAGAGAGCTGCATGAAAAACTATGAAATTGCAGTTGTTTGAAAGGGAAGAGAACAATCAACTAAAATAGAAAAAGGGAGTCGGGTTTGTAGAGACATAAAGGTAAGAGGTATAGTAGTACAGCATGAGAAGCTTGCATGATGTATTTGTTCAGTACATGAATATGGAGAAGAACTGGGTGAGAGAGGTACAAAATTTCAGTGGAATAGTAAAAAAAAAAAAAGTGTCATTAGAAGATGGTATGAAAATGTGAAGCTTTATTTTAATTTTTTTTAATGCTTTGGTTGAAAACTGATAGACCATACAGCATATGAGAGAACAAAGAGCTTCACAGAAAGAAAAAAGGAGATGGTGGAGTTTTTCCATGCTTATGAAACCAGACTAAGCTAGATCTCACTCACTGTGCTCAAAGAAACAAAGGAAACCAACAACAAATAACCCAACAACTGAAAGGCATGAAAAAGCCTTTTATTAAATTAGAAAGCCTAGAACAATATTAGGATCCAGAAACTTCGTTCATCTAAGGCACAACTAAGGCAACCTCATTTAACATTGCAAGTAATCTTGCAATGGTTAGATACATGTAGAGGTGAACTAGATGAGCTCCAGTGGTTCTTCCAGCCTAATTGCAATTCTGTGATGCTTGGGTATTGCTGTGAGGGATCACACTGTGTGCTACATAGAGAACTCAGCCTTTGTAGATATCTACCCTTTTCAGGGATGGAATTACTGGATAAGCTGGTAACCCTTCCTTTTACTCTTGATGATACATAATCTTCAGAAAAAACTAACTGATTTATGCTTTGAGAACTTGATACAGATTTTGGACTTTGGTTTTACAGTACTCAAGTTCCTTATTGGGTCAAAGCTGCAATCATTATGCTTAGTCAGTGGAGAATTTTTTCTGTCTGGCAAATCATTGTGGTTTTGTACTATGTAAGTGCTGGATTCAGGATTTAAATGTGATATAGTAATAACACTTTGTTACTGCTATAGTATTTGATTCTTAAATCTTAATTTTAGAATTTGAACGCTGGTTGCAGATAGACCTTGGTGGGATCCAAGCAGAATTTCCTGCAGATGTTTCTGTCATCTATAAATACAGGACTATTGCATCACACTTCTTAGCCTTGACTGTTGTTTATTCCAGTGAGAGAATGTCAAAAGGACAACAGCCATTCCTCAAGCTGTTACAGAATTTCAATGTAGTGATTGAGCTCCATCTTGTGGCATAAAGGAAACTTACAGCAGAATTTTTTTGTTGCCTTTAGAAAAGGTAAAATTTCATTAATTTCTGGTTTAAAGCTTTTGATTAATTTTTTAGCAGACAGGGAAAAAAATTGTTATAACATGAATCACAGTAATAAGATATGTTACGATACAAAGAATTAAAAGTAGCAAAAGACTACATAATGGTTTGGTGAAAATGTTTAATACAGGAGATGACAGAAGTATTGCTACTGGGCTTCATATTTTTGAACATTCACATAAATATTGGCTTTTAGAACTCAGGCTTCCAGATCTACTAATAATTTACTAACTTGTAAAAAAACCACAATTTCAGGCACATCTACTTTTATTTTTACCTTCAAATTATAGTGTAGAAGATGTGCTGCAAAAATTTTATGAAAACAAGTGAATGCATTCTCAGATGCACACACAGAGAGTGCAATAATGAGCGGTAGTAATCTGCTCAGTTAAACTTTTCTGTTAAAAGCTGTATATTAAACATAGCTGAGGGGGCAAAATAAAGTTATGTGTTTATAGCACATATTGCTAAACATAAAAAAATATTGTTAACACAGGTAAAGCTCTTTGACTTTAAATGAAGTCTGCCACTGAAAGGCATTCACACACTATACTAAGTACAGATTTCTAAAAAGTGAATGCCTTTTCCAAAGGTCCAAAGATACATATAACCACTCATGTATGTATATGTACAACAAGCAAAGCTAGACTATTTTCTGCAGCTATAAATATGAAAACATGTGACACTGCATTTTTTAAACTGAGGTATTACAACTGGGGGGGGAAATATATTTATTTTAAATCAGGCATCTACAATTTAGGCATCAAAATGCAGACAAGCACTTAGCAGGGGTTAGAAAATTGGCAGCTTTACAACTCTTGTATGATCCCTAGTGCTTTCTGAAAATTCTCTTGGAAGATGTCTGTGTCTTGTTCCAGCTAAAATAAGCTTCCAAATCTGACTTTATAAGCTATGTGCCATTGACCTTTTGAAAAACATCGCCCTACAATTGTAACTTCAATTTTTAGTGGTTCTTCAGAGTGCCTTGGAATTTCAGTGAAACATATTTCCCCAAAACTCTTACCTGGGTTCCAGCTTTCTCCTTGTTTATGTTGCATTTCTACAATAAATATTAGACTTGTGGTTCAACAGGTGTCATTCAGGCTCAGCACTTGTGAAACTTTGGTACTTGGTGTAAAAGCTAAATCTATATTTAGAGTAATTTTTCCAAGTTTCATTTTTCATCACATTTAGCATGAAGGGATGCATGGGTTCTGTTCCTTGCAGCTTTCAATACCTGTGAAATTGATATGTGACCTGTGACAAGGGACACAAAGTAAGTAAAATAAAATCATAAACAACCAACCTTTAACTCTCCATTTCTACTCTCCTCTTGTGAGGCAACACTTGGAATATTGCGTCCAGTTCTGGTGCCCCCAACATAAGAAGGACATGGAGCAATCCAGGAGAGGGACATACAGATGATCAGAGGTCTGGAGCCCCCTGCTACAAAGACAAGCCTGAGAAAGTTGAAGTTGTTCAGACTGTGCAAGAAAAGGCTCCAGGGAGACCTTACAGTGGCCCTCTAATACCTGAAGGGGGCATACAGAGAAGCTGGGGAGGGGTTTCTTTCTTTCTTACAAAGTTGCATAGCAATAGGAACAGGGGTAATGTCCTTAATATGAAAAAGGGTCAATTTAGGCTCGACGTTCAGAAGAAATTCTTAACTGTGTTGCTCGTGGTGAGGCAGTGGAACAGGTTACCCAGGGAACATGATGATGCCTCCTCCCTGGAAGTGTTCAATACCAGGTATGGAACTAATCAGCAATTGAGAAAAGCTTAAATAAGATATGCCTCAGAAAAAATATTTGTGGGTTAAGAATGGAAAGAAACACCTATATGATTGATAATTTATTTATTTATTAAAGCTTTCTGGATCAAATGGAATGCAGGAGAAGAAAGAAGAAACTGAACTGAGGAAAGACATCAAAAAAGATCAAAAATACTCAGAACCACAGAGAGCTTATATTGGAACCAACCTGACTGTACAAGAAAGCACAAAGCATTACAAATTTCACACAGAGGACCTGTTTGCTGGATATATATAAAAAAATCCATTCCTTTCCTATACTTTCTTTCAAAGTTTAAAGAATAATGAATGTGATGCCCTCACAGTTAAAAGGAAGGTCCAAATACTTCACTTTTAATAATAAGAAGAAAATCGTGTTGGATCAGTCCATCAAGTGACTTATATTAATTTATTTTACTATGTTATAAATAATATTGATTTGTATTATATAACTAGTTTTACCACTGAAAGTGTAATTTTTAGGTTACTTGTGAGTGCTGAAGTATGTGGGTCAATGATTTGTTTTCCATTGAGTTTTTTAATTGGAAAACAGAAGATAATTTGTCCACAGACTGTGAAGAGACTGAGAACCTCCCCATTCCCAGCACCCCAGAATCTCCCTTCTTAGCTGAAATCACCATGTTTTGTGAACATAAAAGTGCTTTTTTTCAAGTAGACATTTGTTGATTTTTTTTCCCAGAGCTTATATAGTAGGGTAGTGTAGTCTTGAAAGTAAAAATTATAGGAATGTAGAGGAAAGCTGTTGTCCAAGATTTCAGTCCAAGCAGTGTCCTCTATAGTAAAAACACTTCTGTGATTCAGACACTGAAAGGCAAGTACATAACAAGCCTTTTTCCTTTGTGATTTGTGGCAGAATCAGGAATAGAGCAAGATCTCTAGAGAGAGTCCTGGTGATAGAAACAAGCCTCTGAGATAGAAGCAATGGGATTTATTATTTATTAAATAAGCTGGAAAGGACATGGAAAAAATTTAGAAACATATAGCTAAAACAGCTCAGTGAGAAGATCCATGACTTATTTAGATATAAGAACAAAAAAGTGGAAGGATATGGTTTGGGATATATTTTGTTATTACTGTTCTTGGGACACATAGTTCAATTTCTTCTGAAGTTTCATCAGAAGTTAATGTCTTAGGTCCTACACCTAATTATTCAGTTTGCAGTCACATGCATACTTAAATATGTGTGAGAGAGAGATGAAGAGAGTTCTCCTAGTTTATAGTGATATGTGTACAGGAACCAATGCATTTCTTAAATGTATGTGGAATGAGAAGGAAAACAATGTCTCTAGTATGAAAGACCAATGTTTCTGGAATTCTAAGTAGAGGTTTAGAGCAGACTATGTTGAAATATAGTCTGTACAAGCATCCATTTGACACTAGCTGTTCTGTCTAGACTTAAAATACAGGTGTTTGACATATGTAACACAGATGACACAAGTCCAGCACATAAAGGATGCTAGACCCTCAACTATGTGAGCAGGTTCTCTGCAGAGCTCTTTTGCAGGCTATCTGCTTGAGACAAAGCAGGTGACTTAATCCTTTCCATCCCAAAGCTCCCTAACAGCAAAGATGATGATAAAAGACTTTGGGCCTTATCAGTCCCAAGTAGGATTATCTCTGCTACTTTTAAATTAGAGTGTCTTAGCACTTTCTTTAAGCATATGGCTTCACCATTCAAACAGAATATAACTATCCCTAATGCCTAAAATAATCTGCATTCCTACATAAAGTCCCCCCAAAAGACCTTGAGTAGGAAACTATCCTCAGTATAAGGCAGGGTACTTCAGTTATAGGACAACGGGCAATAGTTATAAACTGGAGCATAGGCAGTTCCATATAAATATTAGGAAGAAATTTTTTCCCTGTGAGGATGACAAGGCACTGGCACAGGCTGCCCAGGGAGGCTGTGGTGTCTCCTTCCATGGAGACATTCAAAGCCCACCTTGATACATTCCTGTGTGACCTGCTGTGGGTGACCCTGCTCTGGCAGGGGGGATTGGACTCGATGATCTTTCAAATTCCCTTCCAATCCCTAACTTTCAGTGGTTCTATGATCAGGTTCCCTTTCTGAGAAGCCCAGCATCTTCCTCAGCTTGAAGCAGAGGAAGTTTCAGACTGACAGAACCATCAGGACTTGTCTCAGAATCCTGGAAAAGCTACATAAAAAGTTGCATTAAAGTTACACAGGAGAGCAAGGCTTACACAGTGTCTGACTTCTTTAGGCTGCAGCTAACCCAATTATCCAGCACAGCATTTGTAAGGAACTTACTTGTCTCTTCTGTGAGAGTGCTCAAAAAATGTCACTTTTTTCAGCTTCGACTATTCTTGTGAATCTTCTTCTTCTCATCTCTTTTGAGAATCTTTCTAACATGAGAAAAAACAGATCTTAATACCTTCTCTCCCAGGGCTCCCCTCTTGCCAGTCCCGGATCCCTTCCCTGCTGCCTCCCCCTCAGGGCACAGGGGAGGGGCAGGGGGGGTTTAGGGTCAGTTCCCCACACGGTGTTTCTGCCGCTCCTTCCTCCTCAGGGGGAGGACTCCTCACAGCCTTCCCCTGCTCCAACGCGGGGTCCCTCTCATAGCAGAGAGTCCTTCACAACCCCTCCGACATGAGTCCCTCCCACAGGTGCAGTCCCTCAGGCACAGACTGCTCCAGCCTGGGCTGCACACAGAGTCGCGGCTGCTTCGGGAGCAGTCACCTCCCATGGCACGGGTTCCTACATGGCTGCAGATCCACATCTGACCCTCTCTGTGACCCTGCACAGGCTGCAGCTCCACATCCGCGCACCATGATCCTTCAGGAGCTGCACCTCTACATTTGCTACACCATGGGCTGCAGAGGGACGGCCTAGGAGCTCACTACAGGCAGTGGAGAAAACTGCTCAGGCACCTTCTGCTCTTCCTTCCTCACTGACCAGAGTGACGTTGCCCTCAGCTCCAGCTCTCCTGCTCTGCAGGTTGTGCTTTGGGGTTTTTTTGGTTGGTTGGTTGGTTGGTTGGTTGTCTAATGTTTATGTTTTGTGTTTGGGTTTTTTTTTTCAGTTTTACTTTCCCTTCCTGAATATGTTACTCACACAGGCACGTCCAGCATCCCACATCTACTCAGCCTTGGGCAGAGCCAGGGCCAGAGGTGGAACCAGGGGAGTGGCCAGCAGCTTCTCACGGGAGCCACCCCTGTGCCCCACGTCCCCCCCCCCAAAAAAAAAACCAAAAAAACCCGCAAAACAAACAAACAAACAAACAAAAACCCCAAAGAACAAACAAACAAATCCAAAACAAAAACACAAACAAACAAAGACCACTGTGCTGGGACACAGTGCTATCCATTGGACAACAGCTGTACAGTCAACGTTGCTTTCTGATTCATAAGCAACCTCTTATATCAGCAAAGATACATATCATTATCTCCATAAACAAAACAATAACCTGAAACAAGGCCATAGGCTCTAGGTAACAACGAGAAATATATATATTTTTAAAACAGAATAATTTATGGTCTTGAAACAGCTGAGAACTGAGCCCCTCATTGGGTGTTTTACTTAATATAGCACCTATCTGCATAGTTGGAATTTATCCTTTAGGTATCGCTTGATGTGTTGTATCTTAGAAACAGTGGTTTCAAGGCTTCTGGTGTGTCATATGCTATGTGATGGGTGTGGCTTCCAGAACAATTTGGGTTGCAGAGAACTTTAAATCAGTATGACTTTTATGTAGGCAAGAATGAAGAATTGAACTTTATTATATATTCTACTGTATTAAGGCTGTAATGTAATTAATATATCCTGCAATAAAGATATAGATTGATTGATCATCACTCCCTGTAAAATCACCTTCTGCATTAAAAACCTGCTCTTAAATATGTAACAGATGGCGATAGCACAAAATTTCCTGCAAAAATGTTATTATTTTCTGTATAATTGGCTGTATAAATGAGTCATATTTAGTTCTGAAATAAACGCTGTGGCAGCTGTAACTCCATACATAGCATAGATTTACCTTCCATTTATGCTTACATTACCAGAAGCAGAAATTTCCTGACATTTTATCTGGAATACCTAAGAAGTCAAATTATTAAAAAGGAAATTTGGACTACTATGGTGATCTGTTAAAGGAAATAACACCCTTCTTTTTGTATAGACTATTTATTGTTCTTATTCAAAACTAACCATTTGAGGACTAAATTTTTTTATCCTCATTTTATTTTTTTATTAGTGTCTTCACTAATTAAATCACAACATAAACAAAAAAAGTCTTCCAAAACTTTAGTGTATTAAGTCTAATAGATGAAAAGAGGTGTTTTAACATTTATACAGTGTGGAGATGCATGTATATATATAAAGATATTAATGTGCATATACATGCAAAATCGCACGTGTCACAAATGTGACACAGACAATAAAGCTTCCTGACCTATCCGTGACGATTCTTTGCTGTATAATCTAATGTACAGTGGTGCCACTATTTAATCTGCTTAATGTCTCTTTTCGCAGAACTGTGAAAAGATTTGGTTTGGATGAGAGGTCTAGAGGTCCTCCTGTGGCAGTTCTGGTTCAAAGCAGGGCTGACACCAAAGCTGGAGCAGGTTGCCCAGAGCTGTGTCCAACCAAGTTTTGACCAGGGGGGTGAAGCACTAGCAACATGCTGGTGCATAACAACTCTCCCATATAGTAACACTTTAGGAAAATTAATTGGAAACAGATTGTTACAAAGGTCTTAGGAGCACTAAGGGGTTGGGTTGGTTGGTTCTTATTTGAAAAATTTAAAGCACACATTCATTTTTAAATAAAAGGGGACTGATGAGAAATTAACTATGCAAATAAAAAATCCTAATTTGGAAATGAGACACGATGCTGGAATAATCACCTTAAAGTGAAATGGATACACAAACCTTTATTAAAACTGGAAATGTTTGATTATAGCTCATCAGCAGTATAGAGCATCTTTGTAACTAAAATTAAAGGATAAAAAGAAGAATTACTAATATAAGTTGAAAGCCAAACACTGCTCATCCTCATATTTTTTATATATATTTTTTTAATATTGGAAGTTTTATTTTTTCAGCTAGCAATTGCTCATTACAGCAAATTAGACTCATAGATGTTTATCCTAGTACTGTGTAATGTCAAGAAATAATTCTTTTCTTTAGCTGCTAACATGTTATAACATTTTTAAATATCCACAATATTGCCAGATTAGAAAAACAACTCCTCTTTATTTTTGTTAAAAAGTTCTCAGAAATTCTTCATGGATGGGTAATTCATCCACATGCTTGGAAGAAGCACCTGGCAAAATGACTAATATAAATGACTTGCACAGTTTTTTCAATCATACCATTTAGTCATTCTAAGACATATTTTTAATGTAAGAAATTGCATTTATTGAGCAATGGAAAATTTCTGGTAACTACTTCTCTAGAGTTTACTTAGCTGTTGAAAAGTCTCAGATATTTTAATTGGATAGTTCACCTCCTCTGTGGAAGCAATATTTGCTTTTTTTGGTCAACATGTTTATGGAGCTACTTAGCAGTTTACTATGGCATGATAGCATGATAGATGTTTTCAGTGACATCTACTAGTCAATACACCATAAAATCTGAAAGATCAAACAGACAACATCTAACAAATCCCAGCAGATCTGAAATGAAACTTTCACCAAGGCTGTGGAAGATAAAGGCTGGGTCCTTCACTGGGATTTAGTCTAGTATTCTTTACCAATAACAAAAATATTCCAGTCACCTAACAGCACTGCGTGTGAGCTTTTTTTTCAAAAATGCATTGTGATGCTCACCGAGTCCAGCAGTAAGGGGTAAGGAGTAATTATATAAACCTGTAAGGAAGTAGTGATAATGCTGGCCCCAATGTCACATAAATATGTTTTACTGCACTTTCCACCTTGGTTATTTAGATAGGCATTGAGAAAGTAGATAAGAGTCTAATCTAAGTATTGGAATCGTCATTTCTGTCCTCTTATTAGGTCTCATCCCTAGTTAGGTCTAAACTGTTCTCATAAATACTCTTTGTGAAGTTTTTATAGTTTATTTGCCAGGTTTGAAGTATCATTCAAGGATTTGCAAGGATGTAAGAGACCATTAGGCTGACTACCTTGACCAAAGGGAAGTGACACTTCCCTTTGTCACTGAAGTGACACTTCCACTTCTACTGTTTTTAGAAGTGGCTTCTAAAACAGTAATTTTAAAATAATCTCCTCTTCCTTTCTTCTCAGGATAAGACTTTGTAGATTTAAGACAAACTTCAAGAAACACGTAAAATACATAAAAGGCTGCAAGGCCTCAGACTGAGGTAAGCAGAGTCTTATGTCTTCTTGAGATATGATTAGCTGCTTGACTCTGGAAAAGTTAAGCACTTTCTCTATTTTTTTTCTCTCATGTTGAAAACTTCAGACAGAATTGGATGTCTGCATGCAGCCCTAGGAGATGCCACATATTTCTCAGTAAAGATTTCACTTAAAAAATAATAATATTACCTGTTTGAGCGAAAATGGTAATTAAGTAAAGTTTTACTGCCACTAAGGAGTTATCTCAGAGACTTGGATAAACTAACCTTCTAATAAGGCTTCTTGTTATGTCTTAAAACTTTATAAATGAAATGCCAATGAACAATTAAAATATCGATGTTCTTCATTACACTCTGTCAGTGAAATAACTTTGAGACCAATTATTGGCATTTTTCTGCAAAGCCCATAATAATTTGTGTGTTTGCTTCAGTTGTGACAATGACCCCACAATCATTAGTGATAGATTTAAATCTACATCTTTGGATGTGCCTTTTCTGTTTAAGTGGACTAACACCATCAGCCAAACTGCATTTTTCTACAGTGCTATCAAGGGTTAGAAATGGCAAACACTTCTTATTTTCTTTTTATTATTTTTTGTTTTGGTGTATGTTACTATAGACAGTTTCACATTAGTAGCTCTTATCTAACATGTCTTTTTGAAACAGTAAAGTCATTAAAGGGAGGCTTTACTTTTAGACAAGTATGTCTAGCATAGTATTATGCTATGCAGTTGTTGAGTCAGGTTTATAAATACTTGCTTCAAATGCTAGAGAAACTTGATGTGCAAGTTCATATGATAAGAAATTCAATTCAGGTTTGTGAATATTCCAACAGTGATTTAAGCTGGTATCAGAATTTAAAGTACATATACTGACATTGATTTTTTAGAGAACTTTGGCAAAAGTTAGGACTTTAATGTTAGGCAATGTTCTACTTTCTTTAGGGATGCTCTTAAGGGACTTTGTGGTTCTATGCCCTCACTATATCTTACTACTTAGCCAGAGGAGTAGCTACAGCCTTCAGTTCATTTACGTATCCTTTTCTGAAATATATGATTGATGGCCCTGGAAAATAGGCCCTTGAGATCAAATTACTCTTCATATTTTCAAACTGTGTGCAACAGATTTTATTCAGTGAATATGGTAATTTTTCCTAGTTAACATAACATTTTCTGCCAACTGAAAGAGACTGAGATTGGTATCACCCTATGACTTGCAGTTCATCTCTTCATCATAGTTATTAAGGTATGACATATAGGAAATTATTTGGGCAAAGTAGCCCAATCTCCTACCTGTAATCCCTTTCACAAACTCATTTGGATCTGTCTTGAAATCTAGTAGGTATTTTTCCTTCACTATTGCCTTTGGGAGTTTGTTCCATACTCAGACTTCTCTTACAGTTAGAAATCTAATTTCCAGTCTAAATTTATTCATTACCAATTACCAACATTGCCCTTTAACTTAAATAGCTCTTTCTCCTCCTGGGCATTTTGCTATCCTGCTCACTCCTGAAGCATATACAGACAGTAGTCATGGCTGTTCCCATTATTTCTTTGAGGATTTGCATTTTTTAATGTGCTGTAAATAGTGTTGCTGCCGCTCCCTGATTAGATTGCTGAACCTCTTAAAAGCAGTATTAGGGCTGACTAAACCAGTCAAAAAAATGGTTGTATAGATATCTGGGGAATGATCATACATCTATTTGCATAGTCCTTTGAGACTGAATGCTCTGATACCTCTTTTTAGGATTCTACTCTTATCAGTAGCTGTTTCATACCTGAAGAATGGCACCTGCCATGTTGCAGCAACACCTGGAATTGAAAAGCTTGCTGGAATCAGCTTCCCTCAGTAGCTGTCTTTGCTGACACAGAAATAGTGTGGGGAGGGAAAGGGAAAGAAAGTAAAGGGTACTATTTAACTGGTGTTAAAAAATATTCATTAGCAGGATCTGCTTCAGTGCATTCTAATGGCTTTTCATCCTTTTAACTATTTTATATGCAAGTGTTTTTCAACCATACAGTTGCAGTTCATTGCTCTCTGTACAAAGCAATACCTGTTTGATCGATGTCTAATGAAATCTTACCTAAATCTTTAAAGCAAACTATGGATTGAACAATTATACTTCATTTATACTGAAATGTTATCTATTCACCCATTCAGTCCTTTGTTCCTTTATCTGACATTCTATAGACCCTCCTTATAACTCTATTTATAAGAACTGACACATTTAGACTGTAAATCAATTTTCCATTTTCATTGTATTGGAGAAATTGTTCTTCAATAGGATTTTGCTCTCTCAATGGACAGGTTCAGTGCAGCACTTACATTTAATTGATCTACTAGGTTCACTATTGAAGTACTTACCAAGGTTGTACAGGTGAAGTAATCTGCAGTATTCTTATTGCTGAAAAAGCTATTTCAATTTAAAATTAAAGTTGAACTTTCTCACCTAGAAAATGAACAGCTATTAGGTTGGTTTGTGTGATGCTCAAATAATTTCCTGGTTCAACGTCATGTTGAACTAGTACATCCTAGCTGATATTTTTTTTTTTTTTCAGATCTGTGAAATTACTGGGACTAGCCACCTCCATGCAACTTAGGGACATTTATATTGATAATTAATTAATATGAAATAGTGTGTTTGTTATTATGCTAAAAGCGTTACTTGGAATAATTTGCAATCTCATTAAACTCTTAAAAGGAGAAAGAGCCAAACTCTCAAACTAAACATTTCATAACAATGTACAGAAAGTGTCCTGGAAAAATCCTTCACTAGCAAAAGGAGAGGAAACTTTCTCATTCTTTATTGCTCTATACTAAGCATCCTAAGTCCAGGACATATCCCAAGACCTGCTTCTCAGAGTTGTGGAGGGAAAAAACAGAATGACCATTTTAATCATATTTTATGTACCTTAAATCCATTATTGCTGCACAAAGACCTTCACTAGATTATAAACCTTGTGCTAACTTTCTGAACAGTGAGTCTTTTCACAGTCATCTGACCAGTCTGGTTGGTGTGCACCTGTCCTGAAGTGCTCTCTGCAGCAGAGCCCTAAAGGAACACCAGAATCAATTTATGCTGTTTTCAGTACATAAGGACATAACTAAGCCACAGAAATTTCTTTTCAATATTTGTTTTGAAATCAACTGTTATGTGAAAAACACAAACAAATCTCTCTATACATTTCTGAACATTTTATTTCTGTTCTGGGTTGATGTGGTGCCATTTTCTGGTAGCAGAGGAAGAGCCCCAGGGGCACCTCCTGTGAGAAGGTGTTGCTCGCCTGGATCCAAAAAGTCTGGCCCCACCTCTCCCTACTGTTGAGACCATCAGTGACTATAGATGTGCCTCTGCAATTAACATATTTGAGAAGGGATAAGGAGCAGCTGTAAGACCTCAAGGCAGAAGAAAGAGGAGGTGGAGGAGAGAGGAATATCAGAGGTGAGAGCAATGCCAGAGCAGAGATAACAAGGTTGGTGAGGAAGGAGAGGGAGAAGGTGCCTGAACAGAGAGGTTCCCCTACATCCCATGAGGAGACAGCAGGCTCTCCCCTTGCAACCCATAGAGAAGCATAGTGGAGCAGCCCATGAAAGATCATGGTGCAGCACATGTGGACCTGCAGCCCGTGAAGGATCACAGTGGAGCAGATGTGTACAGCCCATGCAGGGTCATGGAGAGAGGCAGATGTGGACCTGCAGCTGTAGAGGACCAGGAGAGTTGACTGTGCCTGAAGTAGTCTGTGGCTCTGTGGGCAGCCCACACTGGAGCAGTTTGGTCCCAAGGGACTGTACCTCCTGGGAGAGATTCACGTGTGAGTGGTTCATAAATGACTCTTTCCCATGGGAGGGACCCCAGGCTGGGGTAGAGGAAGGCTGTGGGGAATCCTTCTCCTTGAGGAGGAGGAGCAGCAGAAAACAGCCTGTGAGGAATGGAGTGTAAACTCCACAGGGGGAGGAAGTAAAGATGTCAGGGAAAAAAGTAATTTGGACCTGGGAAAAAGGGAGGGCTGGGGTAAAGTAATTTCATAGAATGATAGAATCATAGGATGCTAGGGGTTGGAAAGGACCCCTAGAGATCATCAAGTCCAAATGTCCTTCCAAATCAGTATAACTTAGGGCAGGCCACACAGGAATACATCCAGGTGGGTTTTAAAAGTCTCCAGAGAAGGAAACTCCACAACCTCTCTGGGCAGCCTGTGCCAGTGCTCTGTCACCCTCACAGTAAAGAAGTTTCTCCTCATGTTGAGGTGGAGCGTCCTATGTTTAAGCTTAAACCCATTATTCCTTGTCCTATTACTGGGCACCACTGAAAAGAGACTTGGTGTCATTCTCTTGACACACACCCCTCAGGTATTTATAGATATTAATAAAACCCCCTCTTTGCCGTCTTTTCTCAAGGCTAAACAGCTCCATAAAATCGCCTCCTTGCCGTCTTTTCTCAAGGCTAAACAGCTCCAGTTCTCTCAACCCCGGTAGGCTCAAGTCTCTTAATCATCCTGTTAGCTCTCTAATTGGCCTCTCTCCAGTAGATCCCTGTCTCTCTTGAACTAGGGAACCCAAAACAGGATACAGTATTCCAGGTATGGTCTCACCAGGGCAGAGCAGAAGGGAACAGAACCTCCCTAGATCTGCTGGACACGCTTCCTGATGCACCCTAGGATACCATTGGCCCTCTTGGTCACAAGGACATGTTGTTGACCCATGGAGAATTTACTGTCCGCTAGGACTCCAAGGTCTTTCTTTGTGGAGTTGCTTTCCAGCAGGATGTCCCCTAATCTGTACTGGTGGTTGGTGTTGTTCCTACCCAGATGCACAACAGATATATTCTCTTTGCCCTGTTTTGATTAATGGCAAATTAAATTGATTTTTTTTTTCCCCAAGCTGAGTCTGTTTTGTCTATGACCATTACTGGTGAGTGAAACCCTCATAGTCCTTGTTTTGATCCATGAGGTTTTAAGTGGATTTCCTCCTTGCCATCCTGAAATGGAGGAGGAGAGTGAACAACTGCATGGCCCTTTGTTATTGGTTAGGCTTAAACCATGACAATTTCTCAAATATTTTATTGAATGTTGATATAAAAAAATACATCTCCTTTTTTTTTTTTTTTTCTGTCTACAATATTTTCTATGAGAAGGAAACATTTTTACTTCATTTTTAGTTCTTAATATTCTTTGAAACTATAAACCCTTACTTGGATCAGTAGTGTTCACCATCTTTGAAACAGTAGTACTTTAATTAGGACAAGATGAAATTTCTTCATTTCCAATGAGAATTAGTCCAATTTACATAGTATTTTGAAGTTGAATCTTCAAAGTTTCAGTGGGAATAGATGTAGGTGCTTTAATTGTGCACGATTGTAATTCTGGAATAAATATTGAGATATCATATTGCAAATACATAAGTTAAAGATAAAAGTACCTGATAGTGCTGCATGGCATTAGTGATGTCATGAAAGTTATGAATAAATATTGAAATGCTTGGATCTAAGAATTTCAGCCTTAGATCATTAATTTTGAAGTCTTATAAGCTGCCTGTAGTCACTACTTACCCTCTGCAAAGCATACAGAATGAAAATTCTCAGGTGGTCTGAAGTGACTGGATTTAGATAACTAAGTTAAATACAGTTCTAAGTCACTCTGGGAGTATGAACAAAGCACTGTAGCAACATTCAAATATTTTTTAACACTTGGATACTTGTAAACTTGAAAAAACTTATTCCTTGTATTTTTTTATAACCGCTGGAAATTAGGAATTTTTACAAGATTCATTTAGTTCTCCACAAAACTACAGTCACAACCTTGACTTCAACTTGCCTTCTCTGGGATTTCTAATTTGAAGTCCTGAAATCTCTTTGTTGGTATTGGCTCCCTAAAAATAAACACAGCAGGAACACTAATGAAGCATAGCTAATTATTATAGAGAAGACTTGTCCCAAAGAGTATAACTGCCCTGCTCTAATGGTTTAGGTACATATGGGAAAGAATAAAAAGATGCACAAATGAACTGTTAAGCTTTTTGTCTATGTAATACATGTAGGACAGGAGCCCAGAAGCTGATAGTGGTTTCGTTAACAAGATATTTGACTCAGGAGATGGAGGAAATGAGATGGGTCTTGGGTTATGTATCCAAGGCCTCTGGGGACTTAGGCACAATTTTTAGGTTCAAAAGCAATAGTGACAACAGTAGCTCCTCTTGGGGCAGGCATATATATGGATGTGTTCATCACTCCCAAAGCCTGACTCCCTTTGCCATCCAAGGCTTGGACACCTCAGCCGGGTGCAAAAGTGTCCCATCTGCTTGAGACTGCTATTGATCACAACTGGATTAGAGACCTTGTCTGATGAGGGCATCCTGAGTGTATGTGTGTGTGTGTGAGACAGAACAGAAATTGCTATCCACCTGATATATCCATCCTACTTAGTAAATAAATCTTAAATTTTATGTCACTCGGTGGCTTGGTTGCATCACACCTAAATTTCCCTGTGACTGAGAACTGAATAAAAGATTAAACAAAAAAGGAAGCCACTAATTTTGCAAGGAATGACATTTATTTATCTCTGAACAGCTACTGTAATTTAGAAAGATTCAAAAAGCCTCATTGCTCTGTTTTATATTTTGTATCTGGGCCACACAAAAGCTGATCATCCACATAGGGAAAATGCAGCTCACAAGAAAAGTCTGTGGGTGAGAGGAAGATGAGCCAATTTCCAGCCTGGTAACAGTATTTAGGAGAGGAAATTGGGAAGTAAACAGTAGAAGCTGGGAAAGCCGTGGATAACAGAAGAGGGCTAGGAGGGTTTTGAAATCATCTATAGGGTCTTCTGAGCTTGCTATGGATGCAAGACAGTAGCTGTGGGTCCTGCTTCTAAGGCAGAGAAGGAGGGATGGAAGCTGACAGAAGTTCAGAGAGGCTCCTGCTGCTGATAATAAAAAAATTAAAATGGTGCAAGTGTAATGGTGACTGTTGTAATTGTTGTGACTGTAATAGTTATTACAGCCCAAGAAGGAATTCTTAGAGTTCCTGCAGAAGTACAGATAGCTGCTTATTTTACCTCCTTCTTACAGTGGCTCTGTCTTTTGTAAGGTCAGTCTTGTTAGAATCAGCCTTAAAGTTATCCTACTAAATAAGTAACTTTGGTTTTCAAAAAACTTGTGTTCATCTCCTACCACTCTCCTTGTTTCCATGAGAGTCCTTATAGATGTAGGTGCCATAATTGTGGATGTTCGGAATTCTAGAATAAATGATGAGATTGACAAGACATAACTTAGAGACAAAAAATAAACAAAAGACAAGTGGAACTGCTAAATTGTTAACAGTGACTCAACAGTTTCAGAGGAAAAAAATGCTAATTTTGACATATAAAATCCTGAATAAAAAGCAGAGCTGGAAGACACAAACTCTGAGGATCTGTCTATACCATGGAACTACAGACATCTGTATCTTCATGACCTGTTTGGTCTGCAGAGACTCTCACTCGGTGCCTGCACTGAAAGTGTTGAGCGTACTCATGTTTAACTTCATGGCATGGTAGCCTAAGCTATCTCTAATGTCTGTTAGCTCATTATTAGATTATATATTCAGATTGTCTGTAATTCTGTTTACAGTTTTTGAGTGCTGCTAAGGGTTCCCAAATAAATGGGGTTTAAAAGAGGATTACAGACAAAACACAGCAACACTTCACTTGACTCTAGCAACACTTACTGTAAAATTATTTCCATTCACATGTAAGGAAGCAGTTCTGTAATGATGCAATTTCTCTTTCCCATCCAGCCCTAAGGTTATGAGCTATCATATCAGAAAACAAAAATTTAACAGTGGATTTTAATTTATGCTGGAATAATGTTATGGACATCAACCAGGACTTGAAAACAAACAAACAAAAAAAAGCCAAGAGAGATCAGCATTTTACTTATATTTAGAAGGGTTTTATTATTCAATCATATTAACCTGCAGCCTCTCAAAACTCTAGATTTAATTTCTTTTGAACTTCAACTATCTTCCTAGATTTCTTAAAGTTCTTTCTTTAAGGCTCATTACAGATGAAAGAAGTATTTCTTTGTGCTTTCTTCTCACAATACTCAGAAATCCAAATGGTATTATCAACACTTTGTATTAATGCTAACTTTCTGATCACCTCAGAAATTACAGTATGACATTAATTCTAATTCTTTTTTCTGCCATTGGTGAAGTTTTCAAAGAATAGAGACTGCTATTGCTGACATAAATTAATTACTTCGCTAAGGAAAAAAGATAACTATTTATGTTCAGAAGATTATATCAGATTACAGGTTTCTTCTCTGTATGCAAAATGAAGAATGATGTGTATAAACCTGTTTTCTCTAAAACCAGAAATACCAACCTATGGCTTTTAAATTAAACTTTACTGAAGCTTTTCTTTTCAGGAAGCCCTAGCTCTTTCAATTAATTGAAAACAGGCTTTCTTTTAAACAGTTTTAAAGATAAGTAAGCTTGCCTCTGTATAATGATAATACAGTGAATTTGTACTTCTAAAGGGGCTTTTCACTCCAGGCTTTCTAAGCTTCTTAAAAGTATTAAGGACAAGATTTTTCAAAGTAAGTAATATTAGCTTACTGACACTCTTCTTAAACTCTGGAAAATTCTCACTAACTTCACCCAATGTGAAACCAGGACAATGTTGAGCATAGAATCATAGAATCATAGAATCGGCTGGGTTGGAAGGGACCTCAGAGATCATCGAGTCTTTTACCTTTTACCTTTTTAACCCTTTTACCACCGTTGCGGTTGCTAGACTATGGCACTGAGTGCCACATCCAGTCTCTTTTTAAATATCTCCAGGGATGGAGAATCCACTACTTCCCTGGGCAGCCCATTCCAATGTCTGATCACCCTCTCTGTAAAGAAATTCTTTCTAATATCTAACCTAAACCTCCCCTGGCACAACTTGAGACCATGCCCTCTTGTCTTGTTGAAAGTCATCTGGCAAAAGAGACCAATGTCCACCCAGTTACAACCTCCTTTCAGGTAGTTGTAGACAGCGATGAGGTCTCCCCTGAGCCGCCTCTTCTTTAGGCTGAACAGCCCCAGCTCTCTCAGCCTCTCCTCATAGGGTCTGTGCTCGAGTCCCTTCACCAGCCTGGTTGCCCTCCTTTGGACCTGCTCCAGGACCTCGATATACTTCCTGAACTGGGGGGCCCAGAACTGGACACAGTACTCAAGGTGTGGCCTCACCAGGGCTGAGTATAGGGGCATCCTGGGACATCCTTCCCTTACACCTTCCACACCCTACAGTTATTTGCATAACTGATGCCTTTAGAAAGTAAATACTCATTATTCATACTTCGCACTGAAACACACAAAAGACAATGCATTTTGTCAAGCAGAACAGTGACCTTGTTTAGAGGTCTGGCCTTGAATTTCAGAACAGTATCATAAATATATTAAGATATGCTGTTCTGTTGTGTCTCTCATCTAGCAGTTACAGCCTTAATTAAGTAGTGAGAATACTTTTAAAAGTTGATTTTTTAGTCCATGATAAAAGCCTTGTCGACAAGGTACCTCTTGTTGGTAACCTCTGGCTGAGTTGTGGTGGGTTTTTATTATTATTATTTTCAGAAAGGATAAAAAGCAAAGTTGTATAGAACTTTGCTACATGGAAACAGAAATTATTTTCCTGTGCCTTGATAAAACAAAAAGTTTGTGACAAAATTCAGAACATTACTTTTGAGAGTACTGAAAATTTCCATTCTGCGCGTTTCCATTTTGATTTATTAGTCTTTTGCTTGTGGGCTTCTATGGAGAAAAGAGAAACAAATGATTTCACAAGTACAAACATCATTTAAGGAAAAAAATATAATAAATTCAGTGTTTTGTATCATGGCTTCCCAGTAAGATAAGTGATGCTAGTGGTGATTCTCATGCCCAAGCATCAGAAGAGAATCTTTTTCTGACATTACTGATTTGAGCTCTCTGCTCATTTGCATATGTGCAGGTGATTTAATATATGTAGTTCACTAATGTACTAAACTACCTGACATACAGTTCTTGATCATTTTCATTTGGACTTCTTGGCTGTTATCCATTACTTTCAGAGAGTTCATGGGACTGTGAGTAATACAGACTTCTCACCATATGTGTCAAATGGCAGTCCTTCACAATCCTTCCCAATTCCCTAAAAGTATTTTCTAGTTTATTATCCAAAATTAGTTCAATGCAGATACTGCATCTGATGAATATTTCCTTGGTGATTCACTAGAGTTCTGGCTACTGTTTTGATAAGTTGAGTTACTGGGGAAAATATGACAGCATAATCAGCTGTCAGATACTTCTGCTTCTGAATAAATCATTTGCCAGATCATTGGTGCCAGATATATTATGAATTGTCAAGGAGAAAGATAGCTGTGTAATACAAAAGATGGATCTCTGGAGCATGCAATATCATTAAAATTAAAAGGTGACATTTTTTTCACAACCACAGCCAAGAAGGAAGTAATAAGGCTGTTACAGGAACAGTGAAATACTGGAAGTTAAAGCTGGCTATTGATTTTATAAATTGTAGACTTCTCATTGACTGCTTTTCAAATTCAAATTTTGAAAATAGTTTCTGATGCATCTTAACTGATAAAATTTGATTGGAAAACTTTACTAAGTAATATAAAAATGAACCTTTTTAGGGCAATGATTATTATATGTTTACAATAGAAAATTCCAAAAAAGAAAAAATTATAAAAAAAAAACATTATAAATATGCAATAATAAAATAATAATAAAAATCCTAAAAATCATTATGATGTATTGTTTTTATAGAAAACTAATATGTATATTCATTTGGTATGAATATTTAAAAAATGAAATGTATACCAAATTTGAAATTACACTAAATTCCTTTCCTGATTTTTTTTCACATTTATTAGTTATCCAGTAGAACTATTCCTGCTAATTTCCAATTATTCAGCATGTGTAGAGCTTTTTTATCCCCATTTTTATTCCTTTTATTTCCTAGAACTTTACATTCTAACATTGCAAAACTTTTGTGACCTTAGAAAAGTTTTCATGACAGAAGTAAAACTTAGTAATTATATAAATAGGCTTTCATATTAATATCTTTAGCAGTAACTAATCATCTCCATAAAGGAGCTGGTCATAACATAATTATGTATTCTCTCCCTGTATGAGAGCCCATGAGTATTTCATTGCTGAACATTATTTTTTCAAACCAGTCAAAATATTCGATGTGCTTACATAAATATATATACTATGTATATTTTTTTCCCTTTCTTTCCCCTACTATTCCCTGTGGTGAAAGGTTTCTCATAATCTGTTGCCCCAGGACATGCTCCATCTTGACTTTAGACTTTATCATTACAGTCAGAGGGATACCTGATGTCAGCACAGTGGGTCAGTAAGCTACAAGCAGATGAAGAAAATGTGCAGTCACTTGAAGTCCACGAATGATGGCCCTGTTCTGTCAGCATAACAGAATTATCTACAATAAAAGCAAATGCTGCCTCTTAGAGAGAGACAGAATTTTCTGAAAAGTCTAGTTCAAAGCAGTGAATCCTCAGACATGTTCACCTTCACAAACTAAGGATAAATGCATCACCACTTCATATGCCATGCAGTTTAATTGTTCAGTAACATACATCCAAACAGAGACTCAACAAACAAACTTTGCCTACTAGGCAGACATTTCAGTCGATGTTTCTCTCCAAAAGAAGAAAAGAACAAACAACACATGGCAAATGTTAGTCTTTTCTTTAAAAAAAAAAAAAACAAACACAAACAAAACCCCCAAACCACCACCACCAAAAAAAAAAAAAAAACCAACCTAAAAAAGCCAAACCAAACCAAAAAAACCCAAAATACACACACACACACACACAAACCTCCCCCCAAAAACAACCCAATCCAAACCAAAAAGCAACAACAAAAACCTAAACAAAACCAAACAAAAACACTTCAGGGAAGGTTTTCAGGTATTTGGATTGTAGACAGAAGGTAATAAAAAAGCCAAGCAGAAACTGGTTGCTAGATTAAACAGCATCAATGCTGGGGACTGTAACTTCAGCAGTGCCATTTTTAATTAACTGAGACAAGAAGCCAGAGCAAGAGGAAAAGTTTAGAAGTTACCCAGGTCCTTCCCTGTCACCTTGCCACGTGTCGTTTGGTGAAACGGGGTTTGCAGCTAAAAGTAAACCTGTCCCTTACAGCCCCTGAAAGCAGGAAGAATCGAAAGCCCTCTCACTTCTTACCCCTCTTCGGGTCTCCTGAAGGAATCTCCGGCTCTGAAAACATGACAATGCCATCAGCTTCATCAACCTTGTGCCACTAGATGTCCCTGTGCAACCAAATTTTGGGAGGTCTGCTGCGGAATGCCACCGAACTTGGGAGAGGCAGCGCGGCGACAGGGCATGAGGAGACAGTAATAAATTGGATTAGGCACAACTTGGCCATTATTTTTAAAGGTGATAATTGCAGTAGCTAGAAACAACGCTGACGATTACCCACCCTGAGCCAAACATTATTATTATTCAGTGGCAGAAATGTGAGGTCCGTGGCACGTTATTGACACTCAGCATCATTTAATTGTCTCTGTAATGTCTTTGCCCACAAGGTAAAAATGAGGCATTGAAACCAGGCTGCAACGCCTGGCTATCCCACTTGTTCATCCAATAAACTTGAAATGTCCTTGGTGCTCTATATAGAAAGGCAGATTTAAAGCAACAAGCATTGCAGCTATTTAGGAAAATAGTCATGGTACTACTTTAATTAAAGCAAACATTTGCATATGCTGATTTGAATATAAGAAACTAATTATTCCTAAAGACCTGGAAGAGTACATTTGTATGTAAAAAGCACCATTTGTCAAAAAGCACCATGTAGAGCCAAAAATACTTCTTCATGGAAAAATTAGGGTTTTTTAAGGATTAGAAATATGTCAAATGTTTGCAAAATAATTTGGACAGTAGTGTGCTGCAGGGATACTTGTGTTTGAGCAGCACTAGAGAGCTGACGTGAAGCAATTATTTTGTTTTCTCCTCGAGGAACTAAACTTGGCAAGAAAATCATTACATAAAACCAAACATATTAGAAGTCTGCTTGTTGTGAGTATAATTTTGTTTGTTTTCTTGAAGAATGCATTTAGGCTTGGCTCTTTCCTTTAATAAGCACTAGAATATTCTTTAGAACAACAAGTTTCCTGCAGATCCCTGCTTCAGAAATCAAGCTTCAGGAGAAAAGGCAGGTCACATCCGTAAGCAATTTAAAGATACTGAGATACTGCTTATCTCTCGAAAAATCAGAGTTAATTTTGCTTGGAAGACAACATATATTAAGTTAAACTATGCTTTTTTTCCTATTCCAGTGTGTGTGTAAGTGTTCTTTCCTTTTTATTCCTCCTTCCCCCTCTTTTTCTTTTTTTTTTTTTCCTTTTTTTTTCTTTTTTCTTCTTCTTCTCTTCCCTTTTTTTTTCTTTTTTTTCTTTCCTTTTTTTTTCTTTTTTTTTTTCCCTTTTTTTCTCTCTCTTTTTTTTTCCCTTCCCTAAGAGATTTATTGAGTAGATCTTCATTAGGTACTAGAAACATCACATAAAGTGATGTTGCTGATTTCCAAGGTAACTTCTGCAAGGACCATACCACAAAACCTGTCTCAACTGGAGTCATCTAGCAGAGGTAATTTGCAAATAGTTATTTGCTGTGCATGAGTTATTTCTTTGCTCATTTGTTTTAATTTAAAAGGAATTATTTAAGAAATTGTATAGATTATTTCTTTATGCAGTTATTTTCAGTGAATTGAGGGTGGTCAGCTAGCTCCACAATACTTGTTAAATATAGAAACAGAAATATCCATAGACATATATTGGGATTTTGAAAATGCTCCCCTTGTATATATGCTGAAATCATGAATAAACAACCTCCAAAGATTCAAGGGACTGAAATCCAGAGCAACGCTGAGTGATAGAGTCCATGTGCATATGTAATAGTAAAAGAAACAATACCAAGAAATGTTCCAGGCACTTGATCTGCTATACAGCTATTTGCATGTTCTAGACATGAATTTGATGAGGGACAATTAGTACTACCAAAATCAGTAGTAAAGCAACAGTTTCAAGCTCTATGTGTGTTCACATGAAACGGACCACTCATAAGCTATTTTGGGACTTGGGGAAGCTGGGTCACCATTCTGTCCAGGTGACCATTGTGCCAGGGAAGTAGCACAGTCATTTTTATTTACTAAGACATAGTCAAATTTTATGGGCAAACTTTATTCTGAGCACTGAAGAGGTTTTTTTAGGAGTATGTGTCTCTGTTTAGTGGTCAGGTCAAACCAAACCCCCCAGAACATAATTGTTCTCTCTTATACACACACGCACACACACCAACACTGAGAAAGATAAAAAGGGAATAAAGAAGAAAGATTTCAAGGTTGGAAATTAAATCAGGTTTACTCTAATAGGAAAGGGATAATAACAGGATAATGAAATACATATTAATATACACAAAACCTGATTTCAGAGGTCCCTGGTAAAAGTGTCTGAAAGTCCTTCATGGCAGAGCAAACTCAGGAAAAGGAGTCAGGACTCTTCCCAGCACAAGGTGCAGACAGACCTTTCAGGGCACATGGCAAGATGAAGGCAAAGAGAATGAGCCTCTCACTGAGCTGTCCACCAGACCAGAGATGGGAAGAAGAACTGACAGACTTTTCCACCTTCCTAGCTTTTATGGGGTATGGCAAGAAATGAGAGGGAATACTGACCTCTCTCTGTTCTGCTCCCTGGATCCCTGAGGGACCCAAACAACACACTCTCGATAGGCCCTGGTATTCATAGCAGAAAATTAGCCTGAGCCCCCTTAAATTGTAACAGTGCAGTAGGGTCAGGATCTTAATCACTAGATCTGAGTATGTTTACTTAAAGCTGGGAAGATGCCAAATCAAACTGTTGCCAGTTTTCCTTAATCTTGTCTGTGATTTAAGGTGCACATCAGCAGTTTGAAAAACTTGAAACTCTTCGTACTGAAACAGTGCAGTAATGCTGCTAAAGGGTTACATTCTTTTAGCCAACAGATTTGTTTCTTTGGAGATATCCTGGTGATCATTTGTGCATTAAAGCTGTATTAAAAAAAAAACCAAAACAAATCAGCCCTATTCTCGTCAGGTCTGGTTAGGACTAGATGTTAAGACTGTAAAGTTGAATCATATTCCATTCATGGATAAAATAACTGAAGGGTAAAATAACTATCATTACGTTCATAACAACTGTAAGAAATGTCTCTTTTAAAGAAATAAATCACTGCTGCTTCTTGGTTTTCATGAGATACACTGTTTGAGGTCAGTCAGTTGTAGCAGCTCCTTAGTTCAGCAAATGATCAAACACTGTTTGCTGCTCCTTGCTGTGGAAAATAGTGCTGTAGACAGCAAACACTTCTCTGAAAACAGAATTTGTGAAGGATTCAAAAGGACCTGGGAGAAGATTATTCCTTCCCCTAGCCATTTCTTATTTTAAATAGAAGTTATGATATTTAGATTTACCCTGACAGCTTTCCTTTTTATTACAGACTCTTAAGTGTGTGTTTGCTGGGTTTTGGTAATTTTTTTTTTTTTTTTGGGGGGGGGGATGGGTGGAGTGAGGATGTTTTGGCCGTTTTGTTCATTTGTTTGCTTTTCTCTGGTAAGTATTCACTGTAAATACACTGTTTTACTGTAAGGACTAGGAAGACAGTAGGAAGACTTCATCAAAGCCTTTTTAATTCTGAATCATGAAAGTGTAAAACTAACCCATGGACTATCTAGCCCATCACTTGTCCTGGTCTTGGATTCTTCCTTGGATGATCACTATCTGCAGTTGGTGAAGCGTGAACATACAGCTACAGAGACTTTTAACAATACTTATTATAAAATGCAAGACATTTTGTCCTTTTTAGTTCTCATCAATCTGAAAAATTTGTGGTTAAAAGTAACTTTTATGATTTTCTTGACTGTCTTCCTGTTGTATACTAAACTTCTACCAACCACACTCTCAGGGGCTCAGTATTAGGTTCAAATTTGAAGTTGTTACGAAGATCCATCTACTGTTTCATTAGAACTCCAGTGGGAAAGCAGACCCAAGTACTGCTCCAAGGAAAAGCTCCACAGGGAGCGTACCAGGGAGCGTCCACAGGGAGAAAAATTTTAAGGCAATTATCTTCCATTAGCAAATTTTCTAGTTCAATTTTGGAAGAAATTACTAACTGTTCTAGTAAGGAACAAGATTTCTTACTAGATCTTTCCCTCACACCCGGGCTGAGCCCTGCGGGGCTGTCTGGAGCCCGGACACCGAAGGACGCCGCTACTCGGCCGTCGACAGGTCGAGGGGTCAGGGCCGCTAACGGGGTCGCGTCTGCACCGGGCCGGGGCCAGGCGGGCAGAGGGGAGAAAGGGGTCGAGAAGGCGGGCCGGGCCCGGGCAGGCGTGGTACCGAGCAGCAGGGCCTCCGTGCGTGCCTGGGACGGAGAGGGTTGGCAGAGTCCAACGCGTGTGCGAACCCGCGGAGAGAGCCGGCGCCGCGCAGGCCCGGCCGCCGCTTTTTCCCGCCCTGGTAGAGAAGCGCGGTGGGGGTTGCAGCGATGCGGTCTTCCAGCGGGAGAGCTGGAGCAGGGGCACGGGGGAAGGACGACGAGGAAGCGGCGGGGAATCGAAGCCCACCGGGGTAGCCGTACTGGGTCTCGCCCTCTCGGTGCGGCCTGGTAGGGGCGGCCCAGGCGGGGGAGGCGGCGGGATGGGCCCGTTGTATGCGGGGTGGGCAAGGGGCCGGAGGTGCCGGGTGTGCTGCAGGTAACCGCGGCTGCGCATCTTCCGTGTAGCAGCAACGTAATGCAGTGTTGCCAGACTGCCGAGCTGCCTGCTGAGTTTTGTTTTAAGGAAAGTTACACAGAAGTAGCAACAGCGCTGTGTTTATGGCTAATCCAGAGCTCATTTTTTGTGAAGTTTTATTCTAGTCACTGCGTCTTGTGTGAGCAGCGGGAATGGTGGGGAGATCGAAGAAGCCCAGGGCTTCGGGTTAGGATCTCTGCTGACAACTCTGTACCACCGGCTGAAGCAGACAGATATGTGACAGCAACAGCATATTGGGCAGGATTGACTAATAAAGGACAAAACAACAGCTGCTTCTTCCTTACTCTTTTTCTCAAAGAGCAGAAGCCTCGTTTCACTGATACAATATTTATACATTAACATAACTTGTCAAGTAGTTTTTCATTACCATTCTTAGAGTACCTAGAACCTGCCATTTTTTCCCTAATACTTGTGCCTATTATTTATAGTTTTTCTAATGGACAAATCAGATTTTTACCAGTTTTATTGTTCTGTTAGATAAAATGGGAACTGTACTGGAGCAGTAATGGAAAGATACAAGAGCTAAAAATCTTTGAAGAAAATACTCTCAGGCTTTAAAAGGATGTTTAGGTTGAACTCTGTATTTGCAATTTTCTTAGATTTTAAGTAAAGCAGAAAGATTTTAAGTAAAACCAGTATGGAATTACATTAAATATCAATTTTCTGGTGGTGTCAGATGGTCATTTCTTCAGGGGACCTCAAAAACTGCTCAGTCAGTTACAGCAGCACTAAACAGATCAGGAGGTAAACATACATAGATGAAATATATGAATGATTTTTTTTATTGGAAAGGCATAATTTTCTGCCCCAATTCTGATGAGGTACTAATATTACTAATTTTGTGAAAGTGCCTGGAGATGTTTAATACCAAAATGAAAAGGCATTAATTTCCCATTTCATACAGAATATGTAACTCCCAGAAGCACTTCCACAGCACCAGGTGATTGATGATTACTTGCTAAATGGAAATATTCCCACATGCTGAATCTCCAGTGTCACTTCCCATAGCTTCCACAATTACTCTAGGAGACAACCATCAAAACTTCCTTATGGCAGAGATTGATACTTGGGTTGATTGAAAATGAGATATTTAAGAAAGAAGTTTAAAGGTGTTGCAAACAATGGTCTTCTTTCTCAACTTCCATTCTGGCTATCAAGGGAACATGAAAGTCTAAAATAGCTTTAACTGGGGTCATGGGTCACTCTAGCAGTGACTGTAGCAGTAGGAATGGAAGCTTTAGAAAGACTCTCTTGATATTTTAAAATTAAATTCTCTATACTGCTATAGAAGAGAGGCTTTAGTAAAGACTGTACTGAAACCTGTTGCAAGGAAAAGAAACCCAAATGCACCAAACCAGGAAAAGGCCTGGAAATATATATAAAAAAAAGCTTTTCTTCTCACTCACTTTGTTCGGCAGAGTTACTCATATTCTGATTTCATTTTTAAAAGAAGCACAAAAAAAGGGAAATATAAGTCCCTTTCTTTGAATAGTTCAGCTTGCCGTGAGGTCCTACTTTGTGGCCTCCCAAAGCTTGAACAGTTCTTGGGGTTATAAGCTGTACCTAGCAATCATAGCTTCCTTTCTTCATTTTCTTATTTTGTCCCTTAGAGCAGGATAGAAGCAAACATACTAAATTTTAAGGGATATCCTACTAGAGATAACTATGTCAGCACTATGCCATGACACTTTTTAATGACTTTTGCACACTGAAGTTTCACAGACACCTCAACTGGGGAAGAAACATCTGAAAACAGGATTATTTTTTTTTCTTACTATTTTTGACGGGCAATGATGGTAAAAATATTACAAAAAAGAAATTACAGAACTAGTTCATGGCAGATAACTGCTTATAAATATAAAGATGTGGGAAATAAGGAATTTAAGAACTTCCAAGGTTTGATGCTCCAGGGAGTTTTACTTCGCTGAATTGGAAACTTCCTTGGATGTCATCTCAACAAAGGGCATTCAAGGTCTCTTAGACTTCCTTTGTCAAAGAATATGAAGCCTTTGGACTGCTGGCAAGAAGTGGGAACCCCAAAGTTTCAGGTTTTTCTTGTGTCAGAATTTCTTGGGGTAATTCAAAATGTTACCAAATCCCTCTTTCAAATAGTCAGAGACTTTGTTAATCCTCCTCCCACACACTTACTTATGCATCTTGAAGAATCACAAGATATTTCTGTCTTGCTTTATTGAGAAGTGAGACAGAAAGAGAGAGAGGGAGAGAGAATTTATTAGAGTTTTACTGGGCTATGGGGTAAGGAGAAATGTCTCTTGCCAGTTCTTAGCTATCCATCTGCATACCTAAAAAGACACCTAAAAGACGTGCTCTATGTTTTTCAAAGACCTAGTGTGTGTAGATGTCTTTGGGGGTCACTCCTTAAATACCTTGGTTTCTGTTAATCTGTCTTAAATCCTTTCAATTCTCCTTTCAAGCTGCTTTGTAAACCAATCAAAATGGAAACCCTGAAAGGCAATTATAACTATCTCAGAGCTATTTACTTCTGCACATCACTTCTCTAATTGCTGTATTTGCAGGAAGAATTTTGGAAGCCTTAACTGAGATCTCTCCATCCTTGATTATGGCAAAATTTATGTTCCTGTTTTCCTTAAGCCCTCTGTGGCTAAATAAGCAGATATCATTTTAATGAATACTTAGGGAACTTCTGCTTCTCTAAGAGATTCTTTCTGTCATTTTTTCTTCTTTCCTTTTCTATAGATTATTCTATAATATCCTCGTGGTGACAGGAAAGTAATGATATATTGCACTGGCATGTAATCAGCACTGTGTTTCTCCAGCAATAAATTATATCAAATCATCAACATGGTATCATTACAGCAGTATCACTTTGACAATGATTTAAACTAGCAGATCATCAGTGCTACTGTACATCACTTCAGAGATAGAATATGATAATGAATCATCAGATTGATGTCCCTGTAGCAAGAAGCATTAGCATAATGCAGAGGTGATGTAAGTACAATAGGTAAGATTTCTGCTGCTGCTGTAATATTAAGTATTAGCATAATGCAGGGATGATGTAAGTACAGCAAATCCATTTTTCCTTTTAATAGTTTTTCCAATTAATATATCCATGGAAAGTCCACATGCATTCACTTTACACGTGAAGGTTAGATTGTGCTACTCTGGTGCTCATGACTAGTTTAATTAGAACAATCAAACCTGATATTTGGATTGCCTAAGTAAATTAAAATTTTGCTGTTGCCTTAAAAGAAGCAAGATAACATTTTAGTTGAGAAATTATGATTATAAGAAACTTTGATATCTAGAGGAAGTCTAACCTGGAAATTCAGGCAGGTACCTTCTGCTCCCAGTGGTTTTTCTGTATTATTACTGTGTTTATAATTCGGTGCACAACAAACAGTGATCTTGTGTGAATCACTTCTCACTGAGAAGATTTCCATTCATATTGTGTCTGTATTCTTTTTGTGGATTTTTTGTGTTCATTATTAATTTCATTAGTAGGATTAAAAATACCTAGCACACCAAAACTGCAATCTAGAGCCTATAAATGTTCAAATAATACTTGATAAGTCTGAAATGAAAAAATGGATCCAGAGTGGAAAAAAATCCTTATATGCTTTTTTCTCTTTACAGAAAAAAAATCTATTATATAGTATTATTCTCAACTCATCTCTGTTATTTTTCCTGTTAGAACAGTGAAGCTGTTCTCACAGTAGCGAAATAGAGAATTTTTAAGTTGAAGAAAGTAGATTACACATACACACAAAAATTGTATTCTTATGGAGAAAAGTACTCTTATCTCACCCGTGTGAGACAGGGGTACAGAAGTGATGCTGCTTCTCAAAAAGGGTGTAGGAGAGTGAAACTGATTTGACAAAGCACTAAGGTACTTTGTCACTATGTCAAAGAGGAGTTAGATGCAGGGGTTGAAGAGATGAGACCAAAAGAAGTAAACCTAAGATAGAGGAGGAAAAAATCTCACCTATTGGCATAAAGGACAGTGCTAGAAAGGGGAGGACTGGAAGTTGAGGCACCAATGAGACCAAGAGTGTTAATCAGCAACAGGATTAATGAAAGGGATTCATACCAGGTGTTCACCATCAACCACAGCAAAAAAACAGTTTCTACACACCCCTCCCCTCAGCTCAGCTTTAGACCACTGAAAAACTTGACTCTCTGGATCTCCTTATTGCTCTAGGATGGAATACAGGAAGACGGGGCAAGGCAGAAAGGTTCCATGTTTATTCCTAGCATGAATATGTTGTTGCTTACTGGATGCTCTTGTCCTTGTTCTGGGGAAGTCATGACCCATGTCCTCTTCTTGTAGCTAGTGGCTGAGACCAACTGGGCTCTGAGACTGTTACTTCCCTTGAAATTTAAGGCAACAGTACAAAGTGACAATGTGTAAAGATGCTAAATGAGGTAGCTCTGAGCTTTTTTTTACTCTTGTTGTAAAATAAGGATGGCTGAATTATTTCCAAGCCAGAAATAATTTTGTTCAAGTCATTCAAACCTGTGTTAAACCCTCCATGTTGTTTACATCATAGTTCACTATATGCCACAGCATTTGCAGAAAATAAATTATCTCCTTTGTAACCCCTTTCTGAAAAAGATTTAAAGTTTGACATTTATAAAGGATCTTAAGTACTTTAAACTCTTTTGTACAGCACAAGGAACTCAGTGACATTCTGGAGAATTCTGTTGCTTCTACAAGTCAAGCACCAGTGTTGGACCAACATAGCCTTGTTCCAAACTAGCACATTTCCATACTGCATACAAAATTTACTACCACACAGCCACATTCAGAGAATTATACTCTTCACGTTTTAGATCTTGCACTGCATCAATGTGCCATCAATGTGCCAATGTTGCCTAATCATGTCATTAATGTTTAGTTCAAGTAGAAGCATTAGGTGCATTTGTCCATACTTAGATATCAAGTTAAAATTCACAGAAACCTAGAGAAGAACTTGTGTGACTTAAGCACCTTTGAAAAGGTTATCTTGAGAGTCCTCTTTAAGGAAATTATAGGAAACTTTGAATTATATATATTTGAAATACCTGTAGACAAGATTGAGATAGTTTCCCATTGTTTATAAGGAATTTGCTGACCATGGAAAGAAATTTCTGTGTACTCTTCCACTGGCAAGTGGAACTTACACTTTTTGTCTCTGGTACTTTGAGATTTAGGATGCGAGAACATATTCCATGGAAAAGAATTACAGGGCAAGGGGAGGTAGAGAAGAGATGACTGATAAATATGATTTATAACAGGTTTCTGTGACTCAGCACATCAGCTTGTTACATGATAAATATTATTCATGTAGCTCAGTATACTCACTCTTCTCTAGCTATGCAGAAAACAAATTTTAGAGCAACTTTTCAACAGGCTGGTAGCAGGTGTGCACTGGAAATCAGTTCCCAAGAATCCATTAACATTCCAAGTCACTGAGCAGCAGGGCAGTTCTCAGCCTTCCTGTGAAACACATCACAAGTGATTTAATGTTAACACTAAGAGGGTTTGTTGTGGCTAAGCAGCTCCATGAGTGCTGTGTCACCTACCTCACTGCCCCCAGATGATTTAAACCAGGTTCCGCTGTCTGCTCCGTAACCAAGCAGACTTACTTGTGATTTGACCTGCTAAATGGTTAACCTCAGCCTTCTGTTTTTTCTGCAGAGAAGCAAGTTGCAGGATTTAGCATTTTACCTCTTGCTCACCCAGTCTTCCCTCTTATCTCTGGCCTGTCTGTTGTGACTGTAACAGAGATGACAGTAGCATTTACATCTGAAAATCAGAGTTTCCAGTCTTAGCTCATGGGATGCATGCATGCATGTGCGTGCAAAGTGTAGTGATACTACCACAGCTACAGGATATTAATTAATACTTCTTTCTTTTTCTGTAGCACAACAAGAATTTAAAAAATAATTTTAAAAAATCTTTTATTTTTTGCAGGTATAAGGCCTTGCAAATATCTTTCAGGAAGGCGATGAGGCCTTAAGTATCAGCTCTCTATTCTTTCCATCACAGACTGAGACAAAAACTAGAATAACCATTAAATATTAATGGATTTTAGCAGCACCCAAGTCAAATGACAGGTATGAGCAGCCTTCATCTAGACAAGGGTAGTATTAGTGGGTGTTCATTCTCTTCACTCAGGTTGTTCAAAGCTGATATTCAGAGTCTCTGAACACAAAGGCTCAGGAAGACTTCTATTGAAATCTGACAGGTACCATATTCTCCTCTAACAATAGGAGAGAGGGTGATAGGATAAGAGCAAGTATTACATAGATGCCAACAATATTAGGCATCAAAGCTTGGTGTTTAGAAGCTGCCTAGAGATAGGCAGTTTATCAGATTTCTTTAGGAAAGATAAAATTTTTGATCAGCATTATAATAAAAAAGCTTATCAGTGTATCCTAAGATTGGTGAATTATTTTCTGTTTTAAAACAACATTCAGAGAATTATTCATTCATTCCAGTTGTTAGCTAGAAGACCTGCCATCACCCCACCAGCAGCAGACTTAGCACATGGGTTACAATACAGACTCACCTCACTCTTAAAGTGTAGTCCGCTCCTCTGACATTACTCCCACAATGACTCCTGGGGCATCCTAATACCACCCAGAGACATTTCAGAGTAAATAATCTTTGCTCAAAGACAACATCTGTTTAGCTCTTACTCTACCACATACACGTACAAAAGTTCAAAACTTCATGAAAAAAATAATGATGGGAATTTTAATATAGGTGTCTGGGACAATTCATATGTTATGCTGTCCCAAAGTATGCCTGTGTTAGACAACATTGTACCTTATGATTGTACAGTGAATTAATATGGGGGTCTTACAGTCTTTTTTTTTCCCTGGGATGGAATGTTTCTGTGTACTAATGTTACTTCAAAGATTCCTACATTCTAGGAGCCAATTTCACTAATCAGAATTCTTGCAGTGCAAAAGCTGAACTTAATATTGTGGCTAAAGTAGACATGAATGCTTCAAAGTAAAGTACCCAGTCATGGTTAAAGATGAAGTGAAATTCACCATACTTGGTATGCCATTCCTGTGGTTAAGTTTCTCAAAACCAGAAAGTGAGATTATTGTTCCAGCATCAACTTTCACATATCATCCATAGAAATTATTTTTTCTTTTAGATTAAACCTGTATTTTGTTATGTATGCAATTAGAGAATGTTTGATTCCTTTAACATGCACTTAACAAACTGTTTCAAGTGAGTTCCTAAAAGTTGTACTATTACAAATATTCTTCCTCTAGCAAATTCCTGTATCTGTGTATATGTAGAAAATATTTAGATATGTGTCACTAGAGATGGGGAAATAATGAGCAGTGGAAGGTCAAATACATAGTCCTATTTTGTTACATTCTTGAAACTTGTAATGTTAAATACAGGGTCTGTGTCCTTTCTTCTATAGCCTTACACTATCTTTTCTGAAAGAGCCCCATTGATTAATGCATCCAAAATTTCTTCTGTCAGCTCGTAACAGGAACAGAAAGATGCTATGATGGCAGGCAAGAACTTCAGAATGCCTCTTCATTGCAGTTAGCATTTCCATGAACATTTTAGGTAGAACAATGAAGAAAAAATAAGCAAAGAGACAGTTGAGATTTCTGTAACATAACTCCTAAAACTCCTAAGTGTTCACAGATTCACAGAATTATCAGAGTTGGAAGGGACCTCTAGAGATCATCTAGTCAAACTCGCCCACCAAAGTAGGATCACATTACACAGGACTGAATCCAGGCAGGTTTTGAGTATCTCCAGAGGAGGGGACTCCACAGCCTCCCTGGTTGGCCTATTCCCGTGTCTTTTCACCCTTACAGTAAAGAAGTTTCTCTTACGTTTAAATGGAACTTCCTATCTTCCAGCTTATTCCCATTGAAGTACAGTATATATGTCTACTCTCATTTACACTGAAAAGTATAGATTTGATTCTTCTTTTACCTTCTAACAATCTTGTAGGGCCCTGGAGTAATATGTAGCTTTCATCCTCTTCATTTATTAAGGATGTTCCTCTCGGTTTATGTTTATTAATAAAGCTCACATGGACATGACAAGATGCTGTGACACAAAGTGGTTACAGGGGAATTTTTAAATTTTTCTGATACACCTAATTTCTTAGTTGTCATTGTCTTGTCTTCTGCCATTTTCAGACAAACTGCTGTAGCTAACTCACTCAATGAAGGACTGCATCTTAATTTTCCAAGAGCAATTGGAATAATTACACTGGAAAATGCTTGTGTACAACTGAAGTACGTCCTGTAGGTGAGGATACAATTTTCATCTAGTTCCAATTCCTCTGCCATGGGCAGGGACCTACCAATAGATCAGGTTTCTCAAAGCCCTATCCAACCTGGCCTTGAACACTTTCAGGTAGGGGGCAGCTGCAGCTTCCCTGGGCAATTTGTCCCAGTGTCTCACCACCCTCACAGGAAATAATTTTTTTCCTAATATCTAACCTAAATCTCACCTCTTCAAGTTTTAAACCATTACCATTTTCTCTCCATTTTGAATTATGTGTATTCACTGTTTGTAATGTATTCAGACCAATTTAAAAATTTAATGTATGTACAGGTTGCTTGAACTTCTGAAAAACATTAATAAATGTTAAATGTTGATTAAAGTCTCCATTTGATGTCATCAGACAATAAATCTTCAGATGGTCAACTATGGAGCTTTATGAAGCATAGTACTTTTGTTACCTGTTTAACTTCCCTTCTTTTATGTGGTGGAATATAGGATTTTATTTGGATTTGTATTTTTGCTCTGCTGACCCAACACCATAAATATTGCAAGTGCTTCGATCTTCTCTCTTGCAAATTGAAACTCATAGTTCTACTACTGATAACAGAAGATGAACAACTAGTTAGGAAATAAAACTGATCCAGCAAATTCTTGAACAAAAGCTTACGTACCAGTAACTGAGATATACCTCAGAATATGCTTAAATAAGTCTGTAATTTAATCGGAGAAATCCTATAAAAGTAGAAAACTTTGTGCTGTGATCAATGCTATAGAAGTACAGGTGCTTAACTGATGAGGAAGAAGGCACAGCTGCTTCTGGATTACTCAGGTTCTCAGGTCACTTCTCATTTCCTTATCAACAAATAGGAAGCATATTTTCTGTTTCTTAGGATGAGTTTTGGGTCACCTCGCTCTGTAATGGGATCTTTTCAGTAGATACTTACTAGATTGAACTACCTACGTTATTTCCCTTCAGAAGGAAAATTTTGTTGTTTTTCCATGGAATCTCCATGGAAATAACGTTTAATCTCCATGGAATAAAGAACTTTTAAGATCTGAAGCTGGTCAAATCACAAACTATTTTGGTCAGGTTTTTTGTTTTTTTTTTTTTTAATTGCTTTAATGTATTAACTTTCTCTGACTCTTCTCAGATAATATAGTTAACCAATAGTGTTTGACTTGTTATAGATGTTGAAGAAGCTGAAGAATGTTTGTGAGAAATACTTAGTGTTTAGTGATTTCATACATTTTGCTGAAAATTAAATATGAAAATAATCTGATGAGTAGCGTTTACATTTTTATCTCTTTATCATTTTTCTTTCTAATATCTCCTCATTCCATAAATCAATAAAGCGTAACAATAAGTGCAGTGAGAACACAGAACTTGGGATTGGTTTTTCTTTTTGCAGTCAGAAGTGATAGGGCAAGAATGCTTACAGAAGTCAAACACATGAAAAAGAAATTTGTCTCTGTGACCCATATAACCCTTTTTGGTTTCACTGCCTGTAGCTGCATTAACATCTTTCAAAAATATAAGTTTTAATTTCATGGTTTGTAACCTTAGTTGCCTAAATATTGATAGGCATGACATGCTTCCTGGGCTGATTATACTGACAAGTGCTTCCCTTCTTGAAGGATCTTCTCTATGAAAAGTAGAAATCATGTTTATCTCACTTATCTACCCCTAAGTGTGGTATTTTTTCAGTTACTGTGTTACTAAACTTGATTTTGGTTAGCTTTATTCTGGAGTGGTTGTAATGAATAAATTCCAAGCAGCTAGCCTTTCTCCCAAGTATATTATCTTGAAATATTCTTTCTGTCTCTATCTAGTCTATTGCCTTATTTAAAAGGTGGGCTGCTGAATAAGATCAGCTAGGAGTCTGCGTTATAGAGTATTTAGCACATTGTGGACACTTAGCTCTCTTTCTTCATATAATCTGACCTAACATGGATGAAAATAATTTTCCATTTCTTACAATAGCCATAAATAGCTGTAAAAAAAAAAAAAAGAAAAAGAAAAAGACAAAAAGTCGAAATGTTGCACCTCAAAAATTATCATAAGAAGATATCCTGTATAAAAATGCAACCATTGTGGTTCTTATCTTAGGAAATTACTCAGGAACTGTAACTACAAACAGAACCCCCCCACACATACACAAAAAGCAAAACAAAACAAAAACCCAATCAAACAAAACAGAAAACCTAGTATGGGCTTAATTGATATTGAAGCAAAACTCCTTTTCAATTTTAATTTAGGCTGAAATGTTCTAAGATCCTTTACACTGTTATTCTGCAATTTTTTTTTTACAATAGGCTTTTTTTGGTAACTAGTACCAATATGAGTTAAAGAGAAACATGGTTATCATTTGTTGAACTTCATAGTGCTACACTGTGAAGAGAAAGCTGCAATATGATCTGTGGTAGATTTCTAGAAGCATTAATTTTTTTCTTGTTACTCCTCTCTTATAATTGCATTTGTGATCAACAATGATTTCTGATAATATAAATGAAGACTTTTAAATCCAGAGAAAGACAAGTAGAAATTTTTAAGATCTAATCTCCACAATATTTACCATTTTGTGGATATCTGCTATTAATATTTTTCTGGCTAATAAAAACCTTAGCTGTTCAAAATTGAGAGTTACTACTTAGTGGAAGATAACCTTTCACTCACATGAGTAAAGCCTTTGCTCTGACCTTATAAGTTATAGATTTGACACAGTCTTTAGGGTCCACACAGGAGTCTGGTTGGCCTGAATGTTTAATTCCCTTGTAACTCGGCTGAGCAAAAGGCTCTGTCAAAAAAAAAAAAAGATAAATTCTTTCTCCAGGCACTGCATGGAGTGCTTTTGCTGTGCCACACATGGACTCATTAATTAATGACATATTTTAATGTGTCCTTTAGTCCTCTGCCATGACAGTCATCCTATTGAGTTATGGTTCTCAGGTACCAGGGGATGGCAGCTGAAGGACTCTGCCAGGAAGTGAATCTACAGAGTCTTGGAAACTAGTGAAGCTTCCTCTGCACAGACACATAGCCTGGAAAAGTTAAGCTGTTAATAATTTATCAACTATGAAGTGGAATGAAAGTATATTTATTATCTTTAATATGATTTTGTCGTATTTTTTTTCCTAAATATTTGCACAATGCTTTGTAGCTACAAAGGGATTGTTAGGCGACAGGCTTTCTGTCATGACTGCTTCGTGCCCACAATCAGTCATCAAAAAGTTGACTCAGGAGCTCACTTGTTCAGTCAGGCAAGTCTGTCTTCACTGCCTCTTATGCTTCTACAGGATAGTGAAATCATAAACCTATCATTTGAAATAAGGACTTGAAAAATATAGTTTCATAACCTTTCAGCTATTTCAGCTCCAAGTGATCCCATTAATTTCCGTGGACTAAAAGGCACAGCACGTGTTAAGCAGTTATTTGATTCGATAATCTCTTGAGTAGTGGGCTCTGAAATGTAGGTCAGATGCTCCAGGTAAAAAAAGCAAATCTCTGTTACACTATTGCACTATTCAGACTCATCAAAGTTACTGATGATTTATAAGCACTAGTGAACAAAGCCTTTAATAAAGGTGCTGTTGTGGTGCTTCAGGTCTGATCCATGAAGAACTTCCCTTCTTCAGAAAAGGATTTAGGAAGTGCACCTAAAATGTATTTCTCTTGTCAGTAATTCTTAGAGCTCTTAGACAAGAGAGCATGTTAATTTATGGCTCTGTTCTGTAATGTGTACATAGTAGATGGGATTTATAGCAACTCTTAGAACTGAACATGGACTAAGATTTAGAAGCCCAAGTAAAACTGTTGCTGATGTCTGGAGCATCACCAAGCACAAAGCTAAGGACTTGACTCTAGCATTTGAGCTGTTACTCATTAAGGTATTTTGCTCTCTAGTGATTCTGCCTATGGTGGTGAATGACCACTAACATCATAAGCTCACACTGGACCCTGGCTGTGAGAATCTTGGCAGAGGCACCTCTTGAAGTACGTAGTAAATGATACCTTTCCTCACTTTCCACTTCACAATAGGTGGAAAGGGAAGGTATTATTTTACCTCTGTAATATACCATGAATCTTAAAAAATGTTTCTTCTCACTTAGGTCTGCTATCCAATTCCAACACTGAGGTTTTTTAGCAGATATTAATGTTAATTTTATACTTGGTGGATAAAAAAATCTTCAAAGAAGGGAAGGAAGGGAGACATTGATTGTTTCAGGATGTATCAAATACAGACGACTTAACGCTCTTTGGAAGCTTTTCTATGGAAAAGTCTGCCAAAAGGGTGTTCCATTATCATGAAACACTGGTGGCACTATGATTAGGGTCAGCAGCACTTGGTTATACCCATCATGACGAAAATCACAAAGGAACATGACAGTTATTTCACCACCTCTGCTGAACTGAAGTTTGCTTTAGGAATAATCTACTTTTCTCTCCACTTTTCTGTGGGTATCATAATACCTGATTCACTTTGTCACTCCAGTGAGCAGGCCTGCGGTGCCCAAAAAGCTGGAATGCCACACAGCCAGAATAGCTGACCTGGGATGACCAAAATGATGTGCCTTACCATATCATGTCATGCTCAGCAATAATAGCTGTGGAAAAGGAGGAGAACGGAAGGATGTTTATGGTGATTGTCTTCTCAAGCAACCATTACACATGATGGAGCCCTGTTTTCCATGAAGTGTGAAGTATCTGCCTGCCAATGGGAAGTAGTGGATGAATTCCTTACTTTGCATTACTTGTGCATGCAGCTTTTGCTTTACCTATTAAACTGTCTTTATCTCACCATGAGTTTTCAGCTTTAGCTCTTCTGACTCTCTCTCTCACCCCACCAAGCAGGGAATGAGCCTGAAACTAAGTAGGAACTTGTCAGGGTCAGCTCACTACAGGGAGGGTTTTTATGTTGGTATTTTTTATTTCCTTTGCAGAAGGTACTCAAAAAAAGCATTAAATAATTGTGGTTCGCTTTTTGTTTGGTTTTGGTTTTTTTTCCTTTTAGCTTCCTGTAATCAAAATACTTACTCTATAACAGTATCACTGCAAACCTGTCTGATGTTAGCACTCACCCAGGTACTGCATAAAACACACCAAGAGGTCCAGCCACTCTCAGGTATTTATTCACAGAATTCACAGGTAATTGATTCACACAATGAATTACAGAAACAACAGATGAAATACCATCAGAATATCAACTTAGTTTGTGTAGGACATGGCAATGGTGTTTCTTATGATGCTTTTTCATAGAACTTTTTATGAGAGAACTGTAAGTAAATCCTTTGACTTAATAGATAAAGAGATTCTTGCTTAGAGTGTTCCTGAAGGTGACTAACATAGTCATGGAATAAAGTGGTCCTTTGTAATAAGTTTAAGCACAATTCATTACTTTCAGTATAATTCAATATTTTGTTTAGGTGCTATATTAAGGTATCACACACAACCCAAGTAAAAGCTCCTCCAGCTGCTGGAGTTTCATTACACTTAAAACAATAACCAGAAAATAAGCTCTATGTGAACACTGTAAACTTTTCAGCTTTATATAGAAATACCTATTTTCTTTTTTGCCCAAGATTGGAAGCACTCATCCCTAACAGACGAACTATTCAGTTAATACTTCACCAATACAGATATAAAAATATGTTTTTACAAAGCCATAATTTATGCTAGTCCTACAATCCTCAATGAAGTCTGGAAAGATAAATCACCACAAAGAAGACAGTGTTACATATTGACCTACAATCTGACTGCCCTACTCTGTGAAGCAAGATTAAGTAATCTTTCTGTCTTGAGCTCCTAACTGCTGCCTCTCACCAGTGACTATGTAGAATATATATCTCAGCACTTAAGCAGCTGTTTTAGGAATCTGAAGATAATATGAACATCTTTTTGAAGCCATTTACATTCTTCCTGGTAATGTATTCCTTCCATATAACTCCCACCTGTTCTCTCCCTCTGCAATCATATCACTTTCATGTTTTAACCTTCTAATGAGCACTAAGCACAAAGTGGTATTTCATAGTAAATAAATTGAAATTACTTCTAGCAGGCATGGCAATAAATCAGTGAAATTCTGAGTTGCCTGTGATTGATCTCATGAGGACTTTGTTAAATCCGTGGCTGGTTTGTGGTCTGTTCAGCGAGAAGAGAAGTGTTAGATTAGTGTAATCCTCCTGGATATTCATAGAATATCAGAAGAGTGGTACCTCATTTCTTTAGTACAAAAGCAGCGGGAGGATCACCTATTTTGCTTTGTCTCTTATTTATGTTGGGATATATACATCTGCTTGGAACAGCTTCTGTTCAATTATACACTCATTAAAAACACTCTGGACTGCTAGCCATGTGATTACTAAAGCTTAACAGTTATCACTTGAGTTTTTACTGTGTACCTTTGATATTCTGCTTTGAGTAATCCTGACTGAGAAATCCCTGACACATCATGATAAACTACAAGCCTGAGTAATTAATAACGTGACACAAAGTGACTTACCTATATTAATTCTACATGTTCCTGAAAAATTCCAGGAACACTTACTTTTATTTATCATGCAGAATATATGAAACAGAGTTTCATACATTTTGTAATGGAACAATCTCATAAAAGAAGCATCTTTTCAAAGCTATAGAGACTTTTAAATACTCCCATTGTAACAGATGGTAAAAGCCAAACAAGCTCAACAGCAGAAAATAAAAAAATTGTACTACCAATATAACCTTGTCTATTTGAAAATTTTAAGCATATCTGCTGTGTGGGGTGTTAGGTTTGGTTTTTTTTTTGAAGACTGAGTATATGATGCCTGAACCATTGGAAGTTTTACACCTTCAGAGAACATAAATGCATGGTCCTCCATCCATCTATGATTCTGTCTTTCCCCTTGTTGCCATCAAAAAAATATTAAAAAAATATAATAAATTGTAAGAATTCTTACCTCTATGTGTACCTAAAAAGCAGTGTAATCACTGCAGAAAGCGAACCTCCAAGAATACCACCAAGCTCTGCACTCAAGCCTTTGCCTCTGAACAGTAACATAAGTAGAACATCCCTTCCAAATGTACTTAAAACTTGGGGGGAAAATAATGCTAATACTAATAAACTAATACTGATACTCAGAATAACAACAATAAAATAAACCAAAAACAAAAAAAAAACCCAACAATAAATAATAGAGAAAGAAATAGACAATTATATCTGTCTGGCAGATTCAAGTGTGTAAGTACCTACAAACACTTTGACACAATTTATCTCTAAGTAAAGAGTAAAGAGTAAAACAAAAGGGATCCAGATACTTCCACAGTATTGAAATCAAGCTGTCTCTTGTTCCTTTTGCCTTAATTTCATTTTGTTTGCTTCCAGAAATACTGGATTTCCAGATGTCTGGCTTCTGCTGCTTGATTTTTCTTTATTAGGAAAGTTTTAATTAAGATTTATAGAAACATATTCTGGACAATGAGGTATGAATACTTTAAGTGAAAAGAAAGGTATTGGCTTTAAATATGGTATAAATATCAACTTCAGTCAGTTACAATGTTTCCTAAATTAAGCTTAATATATATCTTTCATTAAATGCTTGTGAGAGAATCTATAAACCAGCGTTTTATACACAGGAGATTGAAGACTGAGGCTGCTTCTCAATTTGCTAGCTCTTAACTTCATCAGAGGACTTGTGTTTTGCTCATTACTGTGTTACAGAATGAAGTTTAAAACTTACTGAGACAAGGTTTTAGCTGCCACTGTGTTTGATTCTTTGTTTTACAGTGTGATATAAAGATAGCTCTGCCAATTCAAATGTAGCACATGCTAACTATGATACCTTTGACATTCATTTTGGTAATGAATTGGAGTTCAAAAAGGAATTTTATCCAGTTTTTAGAAGTTAGGAGTATTCCCTATTTATAATAGTCATGGTTCATGCAGTTTCTTCCTTGTATTCTTTGTCTCTAAATGGCTGACACTTGTGTCTCTGTAATCAAATCATTATACAATATATTACAGAGAATCAGAAAAAGAGCATGGTCTTTTTCTTCCTTTGGATACGAAAAAGTGGAAGGTATTTGTGATCTAGCCCATCTGTAACCAGAAACTCGTGAAACTTCCATGTTATTCTTGTAAATGTGTTTATTGTTTAAATAGAAGTAATTATTTTTCTTCTCCTGCTGGAAGCTTCAAATTGAGACAAATGTCTTTAGCATTCTGCTAGCAGATATAACATTTTACAATAGTGCACATATGCTCATTTGTTTTTATAGAAGAGGTGGCAGGTAGTAACAGCTAGTTGCTTAAATATGTAGACTCAGCTTCTAGAAAAAGTCCATCCAACAGTATCAATTTTTTTATTGCATTGGATCATGTTAAGATATTAAAGTGTGAGTTTTTTCCATTGGTTGGTTGACGTTCTTTTGGCTCTGTCCAAGTTTAGGTTTTGTGATCACAATGGACCTTTCCTCTCAACTGAGTTTTGTGGAAATCACCCTTGAATAGAAGGCGATTCAGTGCTTCAATGTGTTATGCAAAATATTCTATGCTGAATATGTTTTTCCTCACTGCAGGGCTAATTAGTAAACTAAAAGCATTCTAACTTAAATAACTAGTAAGTTAAATTCTGTAGAAGGACCTAAATGCTTTAACATAGCATATGGAAGATCTGCAAATTATTCCCTGCTGAGCCAGGGGCAGTTCCCCTGTTCTGCTTTGACTTAAAACTGGGATACTTTGGATATGAAGTATTTAGTAAAGACTTCACAGATCAAAAGAGGTCCTGGAGTAATATTAAAAACAAAACGCATGCAATACCACAAAACAAAAACCAAAACCAAACCAAAACAAAAAAACCCAACAACCAAAGACAAAAGCAAATAAACAAACAACCCTCCTCCTTTTGCTGTACCTGTTTATTACTAAAAAAACTAGGTAAATTTCCCATGTCTTTCACCAGTTTGTCTGTATCTTTGTTTTACTTTACTCTTCCCTCTTCCTTCTTCATTCTTTTCAGTTAAAGATTTATGCTACTGCATTCTAAATTATTTAAAAATAATTATTTTTCACTTGTTAAAGTGATACGATTTGTTATGCATTCCATATGGAAAATGCAAATGGTTCCAAAATGAGCAGATGTCTTTTACATATATAGGTATGACAATTTCCATACCAACATATCAGATAAAGCTATTAAGTTGGAGGTCCTGTGGAACTGTCAGCTACTGCTTCATTCAGGCATTCACTAGAGACAACTCATAAGGTAATGGTTGGAAGCTTCTGTGAAAGTAAAGGTCTATTATTTAGCTGATTACTTTGTCACTTTCCTTTGAACTGATTAAGTTTCTGCCTAGGAATGCTTTGTTACAATGCATGTAAAAGAAAAAGGGTTCTGTGTATAGAATGGTGAATAGTGTCTGCAAGGGATAGTTCTCTTCACTGGGATATCAACATTTTATCTCGATCTCTCTTACTAACTGCAGTCATGTACTGACTGCACCTTGCATCCGTAGCAAAAATGTTTTGAGGCAGTAGGGATAGATTCAAATGTAGGAGTACAGAAATGCAGGAATTATATTTTCTGTGGAAAATACTGGGCCCAACCAGGCCTCTGCTCATTTGCCCCCCACCCCCACTGTGGGACAGGGAGGAGGAAATACACCTTAAGGCTCATTAATAGAGACAGGGCTATATAGGGAGGTCTGCATTCCTCGATTACAGTAACAGACAAAAAAAACCCCAGATTCTACTTGAGAAGAAAAAAAAACTCATTTAATCTACAAGAAGAAAGTGAAAACAAGGCCAGATCTTAATACTTTCTCCCCCACCCCAACTTCTCCCCAGTCCCGGATCCCTTCCTCGCTGCCTCCCCCTCAGGGCACAGGGCAGGGACAGGGGGGTTTAGGGTCAGTTCCCCACACGGTGTTTCTGCCGCTCCTTCCTCCTCAGGGGGAGGACTCCTCACAGCCTTCTCCTGCTCCAATGCGGGGTCCCTCTCATGGCAGAGAGTCCTTCACAACCCCTCCGACATGAGTCCCTCCCACAGGTGCAGTCCCTCAGGCACAGACTGCTCCAGCCTGGGCTGCACACAGAGTCGCGGCTGCTGCAGGAGCAGTCACCTCCCCTGGCACGGGGTCCTACATGGCTGCAGATCCACATCTGCCCCTCTCTGTGATCCTGCACAGGCTGCAGTTCCACATCTGCCCACCTGTGACACTTCAGGGACTACAAATCCATATTTACCCTACTGTAGTCCTTCAAAGAATGCTCCACCGTGCTTCTTTAGTGACTCTTCCACCGCACTCCTCCATAGGCTGCAGGGGGTCAGTGCCATCTCACCACGGGCTGCGGTAAAATCTCCATGTGGGCTCCTCTCCCCCTCCTCCTTCACTGACCTTGGTGTCTTTTCTCTAGCAGTTGTCTCTCACTTCATCCTCTACTCTGCTCTGCAGGTCCTTTTATTTATGGAGTTTCATTTTCCCTTTCTTGAGTGTGTTACCCACAGACACACATCCAGCTTCCCTTATCTACTTTGGCCTGGCGCAGAGGTGGGGCAGGGATTGGAAGTGGTGGAGCTTCCAGCAGCTTCTCACAGGAGCCACCCCTGTGCCCCCCGGTTCCAAATGCTCTAACCCAAGGCCGAGTACAGGGGTGCAATCACTTCCCTACTCCTGTTGGCCACGCTGTTCCTGACACAAGCCAGGATGCTGTTGGTCTTGTTGGCCACCTGGGCACACTGTCTACCAGCAACTCTGCTTTCTCTACGACTTCAAACGAAAGGTCTCAGAAATCCTGGCAGTCCAGAATGGAGTAAATTTCAAAGGAATAATAATTACAAGAGAAGGCTGAAAGTTTCATCACTTTATTTCCAGATCTTCTTGCAGAACTCCATGCTTTTCACTTGAAAGTATGAAGTATTTAAATCTGTAAAATATTTTGAGTTCTTCAAGAATGAATGCCAATAAAATAATTAATCAGCTTGCAATAGCTTTTAGTTCAGAGGCTGAAAATGACATATAAGTTCAAAGTACATTTTTTATCAAAGCAGCAAGTCAGTTCCCCAAAAATAGTGAACATGAAGAAGGATGATATTAGATGCTATAACCCAACCCAACATGTAAATAAATAAAAATTATTCTACTCGTGTGGCTTACTTTTTTAGGAAACAGCGTAATAACACAGACCTGAAAACCTGCTGCAGTCATATAGAATCTTCTCAAATGAAATCACATATAACTTGGACTAGATGATCTTTTGAAGTCCCTTCCAACTCCTGTAGCTTCCTAAATAATGACATAAAAGCCCCTCTTGTTCTACTTTCAGAGTTTTTAGTTTTTGTTTTTTTCTTTACTGCAGTAGGCTGCATTCTTGTCTGTGACATACAAGAGTTTTAGATGGGTTCACACTACAAGAAAATTAATTCATTTGCTATATGCAGAGAGAAACTCCAAAAAGACAGGGACAATGAGAGAGAGAGACAATGAGAGCGAGAGAGGTTAGGTAGGGCGGGGGAGCATGGTGGGAGTCTTATAAAAGAAGCATATAAAATAGTGCAAAGCATGGGCAAGATAAGAAATACGTAGACAAAGAATTGTGATTGAAAAAAAGGAGAAAAGCAGATTTAAAATGGAAATTTTAATGAAAGAAACCCAAAGCATATTCTCCTTTGATGTCTTTTATTACTGCTGGCATTAATCTGAATTACTCGTGACTAAGGACAGAACAGTTTTGATCTAAGTACTTAATGTGCTGCTTTTACCTGGGATAAATTAGCATGATTGAAAACATACTGATTTCCCATTGAAAAAAAAAAAAAAAAGCCAATTTTTTTGAATGATCAAGTCCATGAGACATGATATTAATCTAAATATTTAGAAAATATTGACCAGGCTCTGAATCTAGTGCTGAGGCTGCGCACCTCTGAGTGCTTTTGCCTGTTTCATTGGCCTTTATTGTTTCCTTTTTTTCACAATAAGGCTAATGTTTTATGTTTATGATTGTTTTGCATACATTTTCTGAGGTTTGTAATCTTGCTCCAGTTTTGAAGCTTGATTTAGAGTTCAGTTCTGCAGCTGCTGAGAACAGAGGGAAAGTCTCCTTAGTTTCTGTTGGGTAAAATCCCACTTCATGAGGCTACCTTTCCTCCCGCTCAGGTGACAACATGGCCATCAGATTTAGGCCATTGTTTAACATCACAACCGTATGCAAACTAAACAAAGAAACTCATCATATGTCACAGGATCTTTTTGCTACATGACAATTCAAGTCAATTCATTATCCAAGCTTAAAAGGAATTTGAATTGGCTTTTTATTTCTGTGTGATAATTTTCTGGAAGTTGAACAAAAGGCAGGTTATAAATAAAAGGGCAATTTATCAAGCAGATCATTATATTACAGCAGAGCATAATGTTTGTTCAGGTAGTTGATTTTTGGTTTTTCATAACTATTCTGTGGAGCCAGTTTATACCTTGAGCTTATCAAGGCATTGCACTGTAATGTTCAGTTACATTGAACAGTAATGTTCAAACTTAATTACACAAAAGATGACTGCAGAGGTCAGGCATCATTGTATCCTAAAAATCCAGACAACCAAATACAGCTAAAGGAATCAAGAATCACCAGTTTGAGTGTTTGAAATATATATTTGTAGAACTTTGAACATACCAGCACATATACCTATAATTTTATCTATTTAAAATTCTGTTCTTAGAATGGATGTAATAGAAAACTCACCAGTGCTTAAAGCAACATCCTTTTAATTGTTTTCCACTAGTTAAGCTTGACTGCTTGTGAAAAATGGATTGGAGTAGAAAGATACTAATACATAAATAACTATTCAAAGTGAACTTGTTAGAATTTTAATGACTGAGGGAAAATAGCCGCAGTCTAAAAGGATAACAATGAACTGGAATCTCATTCTCCAAAAGTGATTATTTCAGCAAGGAAACAATACTGTTCTTGTTTACTGGCTAGGAAACATGGATTTATAATGATGATAGACATTAAAACCCCCTAGGGAGATCCCTTTGAACTAAAATCCGCATTTTAATTGCAAAGGAATGCGAAAAGCTTACCTTGAAACATTGCTGATATAGAAGTAGTCAAATTTCTGTGGAAATGAGATGCAGAGTTTCAGAAAAGAATTTACTACCTTTTTCAGGTGATGATATGATAAACATCAATGTTAGAAGACCAAGATATTTTCAGAAAGATGGGCGGAGTGATTATGATCACTTTGCTAATTCAATAGTAAACACTATGTCATAGGTGAAAACACTGACTGCTAATGATAGTTCACTTTCATCTTTTCTTGTAACAAAATGTTGTGGAACTATATAGTAATAAACAAGAACTGAATACACTAGTCACCAATCTAATTACTTAAGATTGCACTATTTTATTCAAAACGCCATCTAAAAGCCTTCATCTTTCCATCTTATGTATGTGTGTTTAGGGTAAAGTATTTATGCAAAGAAATACATAGTCACTGAGGGGAACCACTCTAGTGCCATTCTGACTCTAGTGCCATAGTGACATCCTGTAGAGTGGCAGATCTCAACACACAGGGAATTTTCCTCAGGTGGGGAAACACCAGAACAGCGGAGAGACACACCAGGAGCCAGCAGCCAGCAGCTAGCAGCCCTCCCAAAATTAGCCATCCCCCAGGCCTACAAAAAGCTACCTGAGGAGCTCTAGTGATGACGAACCTGATGAAGGAAGGGTCCAGAACAGAAGTCTTAATGAAGATAACCTGAGGGAACTGGGTTTAGTCTGGAGAAAAGGAGGCTGAGGTTAGACCTTACTGTTCTCTACATCTAGCTGAAAGGAGATTGTAGTGAACTGAGAGTCAGTCTCTTCTAGGGGAGGTTTAGAATGGGTATTGGGAAAAATGTATTCACCAAAAAGGTTGTCAGACATTGGAACAGGCTGCCCAGGGAAATGCCTGAGGTATTTGAAAGATGTGTAGATGTGGTGCTCTGGGATGTGGTTTGGTGGTGACCTTAGCAATGTGATGGGTTAGCAGTTGGACTTCATGATCTTAAAAGTCTTTTCCAACCAAAATGATTCTGTGGTCCTGGGATAAATGTTACAGAAAGCTATACAGACTAGGCATTGATATGACTACTGATTCAGCTCACCCCTAAGGGGTTCACCTAGCAAACCTGAAAGCAAATACACTTTGCACCATGCAACATATACATCAACACTGCAATTTGCTGGTAGGTGGAAGTTCTGGATTCCAACATTTACTCTGACATGGTTCTGCTATCATCCTGGGCAATGACTGGGATCCCAATTTGTAAAAGTGACCATTAATAATTGAGTCCCTCAAACATGAATTTCTGAAACAGGGCAGAATAAGTCTGAGACTATGAACATTAACTCAGACTATTAAAACCTGTTAGATCAATATTTTCAAACATTTGTGCTTGATTTTCATGTCTGCATTTATTTACATATATCTACATTTATACCAGGTGGCTGGTTCCTGACTCACATTTGTTTTGACTGTCATTGACCTTTGCCTTTTTTCAAATATACAAGGAACTTTTGTCTCCTACAAACTCCTCCTTTTAAATTCCATATTAAAAGGAACACTTTATCATTAGAAACACAAATAAATTCATTTTTTCCCCCTAGGGTGCAATTTCTTTTAAGATCTTGCCAAATTAACAAATCTAGCAAATGACAAAGAAGAGAGAGAATAAAGAAAAAATAAAGAGATGGATAGAGAAGTAAAGAAGGAACAAAGGAAAGAAGGAAGGCAAGAGAAAAAGATTTAAAAAACGAAGTGAAAAGGGAAGAAGAAAAAGAAAAGGAAGGGAGAAAGAGAAAAAGAGTAAAGGAAAAAGAAAGAAGGAAAAGAAAATGTTTGAGGAGAAAAAAGGGGAAAAAACACCTGCTACCTAGATTAATATAACTTCAAGAATGACTGGGAATAGTCTTTTTTTTTTTAATGCATTTAACTATTCTAAATTGCATAGTTGCCACAGATACTATTGTTAACAGGTACCTTAGAAATGACAGTGAAATGTACTGGATTAGACGATGACCATTTTCCAATCATTACTAGCTCTCTGTTTAAGGTAATTACTACAAGTGACCCTAATTCTAATGAGGATTTTATTTGCTAAAATATAGCACTGAGCACCAATGGCAAAACTGACTCTTAATCTGTTAGCGTTATCACATTTATTTGTCCAGAAAAGAGCAGAGAGAAGAAATAACAGCTGTCAGATAAATCTTTATCTGATATAAATTACCACAACCTACATGTCTTTTAAGTTGATTTACACAGACTGGTCAATATGTACTGCAGTTCACTGAAAGCCAATATTCACTTAAATGCAAATTGGAAAATAAGCGGGCTTGCTCCAGGGAAACGTAAAGCATGTCTTTGATTCTTCCATGAACAAATAAAATAAATGAACTAGATTATTCCAAATTTAAGGGTACTGAGTCATATTGCAGTGTCATTTGCAAAAGAATCCTGAGGCTGTGGCAGGCCAGCTTATCTTACTGTTGCCAGGTTTATTACTAGCAGAGTTTTGAATGCTTAACACTTTTTGAAGGATTTTAGAATGTCAGACCCTGAGTGACAGCTTTACTTGGTGACTTCCTTGCTTATGAGCATATGACAGTTTGACAGGCATCCTTAGGGTTCATTTAATTATTTTATGCAAGTCTCCTTACTGAATAACATTAATGACCATTTTACTTTATACCCACAGCAGCAGCAAACTTAAGCTGACACATTGCATTCTGTCCTACCTCCCCCACTTACAAGCTCCTGGCATTCTTGTACTTTTCTCCTTCCTCCTCCTTTGCCAAAAAAAGAGTAGATTTAAAATAACATATGCACACAAAAAGCTAGCAGAATGAACATTTACATGGCTTCCTGTCAAATTATAATATCAAATATTGCAAAAAATTAGCAGAAATTTTTACAGATATCAAAAGGGAAGTAAAAGTGGCAAAGGATACACAGCAAGAAAAGGAAATTAAAAAAAAAAGTTCTTGCACATAATAATTGCTATTATTACCATTATTCTTGTTGTTACTGTTTTCATTGTTAGTATGGATTCTTCTCCAGCAAATTGAAAGTATACATTGTTCTCCAGAACTTCTTTAATTCAGACAAATACTGATATATTTTTTTCTTTATGGAGGGTGTGTTCCCTTTCTTAGTATCTACATAGCCTTGCAAAAACTGCTGTTGATGTGGAATGAAAGACATGAAGTAGCTAACATTGTCTGAAAGCATTCATTAGCCACTCTGATTTTCAGTGTTTGAAAGATGAAAAAAAGGCTGAGGTATTTAACACCTTCTTTGCCTCAGTTTTCAACAGTAAGACAGGTTATCCTGAGGACAGCTGGCTTCTGGAGCTTATAGAAGGTGACAAGAATCTAAACAGCTCCCCTGTAATCCAAAAGGAAACAGTCAGTGATCTATTGAACTGCTTGGATCCCCACAAGTCTATGGGACAAGATGGGATCCACCCAAGGGTGATGAGAGAGCTGTCAGAAGAGCTCGCCAAGCCTCTCTCTATCATCTACCAACAGTCCTGGCTCACTGGGGACATCCCAGATGACTGGAAGTTGGCGAATGTCACGCCAATCCACAAAAAGGGCCGGAAAGAGGACCCAGAAAACTACAGGCCTGTCAGCCTGACCTCAGTGCCTGGCAGGGTCATGGAACAGATCATCCTCAGTGCAATCACACAGCACCTGCAGGATGGGCAAGGGATTAGATCCAGCCAGCAGAGGGTTAGGAAGGGCAGGTCCTGTCTGACCAACCTGATCTCCTTTTATGCTCAGGTGACCCGACTGATGGATGAGGGCAAGGCTGGGCATGTGGTCTGCCTGGACTTCAGCAAGGCCTTTGACACCGTCTCCCACAGCATCCTCCTGAAAAAGTTGTCAGCCCACAGCTTGGACAGGAGCACCCTGTGCTGGGTTAGGAACTGGCTGGAGGACCTGGCCCAGAGAGTGGTGCTGAATGGGGCTGCATCCAGTTGGCGGCCGCTCACCTGTGGTGTCCCCCAGGGATCAGTGTTGGGCCCAGTTCTGTTTAATATCTTTATTGATGATTTAGATGAGGGGATTGAGTCCATCATCAGCAACTTTGCAGATGACACTAAGCTGGGGGGGAGTGTGGATCAGCTGGAAGGCAGGAGGGTTCTGCAGAGGGACCTGGACAGACTGGAGAGTTGGGCTGATTCCAACGGGATGAGGTTCAACAAGGCCAAGTGCCGGGTCCTGCACTTTGGCCACAACAACCCCATGGGGAGCTCCAGGCTGGGCAGAGTAGTTGGAGAGCAGACAGGCAGAAAGGGACCTGGGAGTCTGAACATGAGCCAACAGTGTGCCCAGGTGGCCAAGAAGGCCAATGGCATCCTGGCCTGTATCAGTAACAGTGTGGCCAGCAGGTCCAAGGAAGTGATTTTGCCCCTGTACTCAGCCCTGGTGAGGCCACAGCTTGAGTCCTGTGTCCAGTTCTGGGCCCCTCAGTTCAGGAAGGAGATTGAGGTGCTGGAGCAGGTCCAAAGGAGGGCAACTAGGCTGGTGAAAGGACTCGAGCACAGATCCTATGAGGAGAGGCTGAGGGCTGTTCAGCCTGGAGAAGAGGAGGCTCAGAGGAGACCTCATCACTCTCTACAACTCCCTGAAAGGAGGGTGTAGCCAGGGGGGGGTTGGTGTCTTTTCCCAGGCAACTCTCAACAAGACAAGAGGGCATGGTCTTAAGTTGTGCCGGGGGAGGTTTAGGTTGGACATGAGAAAGAATTTCTTTACTGAGAGGGTGATCAGACATTGGAATGGGCTGCCCAGGGAAGTAGTGGATTCTCCGTGTCTGGAGATATTTAAAAAGAGACTGGATGTGGCACTCAGTGCCATAGTCTAGTAACTGCAGCGGTAATGGATCAAGGGTTAGACGTGATGATCTCAGAGGTCCTTTCCAACCCAGCCAATTCTATGATTCTATGATTCTATGAAACTTTACATCCATTCATGCTGGATAACACAGTGACATTGTCTTTTCCTGTACTTACTTATCTTCTATCTGCAAATTCCTTGCAACTTATTACAGCTCTTCAGAAAGGAAGACAGACTATATTTTAAAGACTTGAAGAGGTTCAAACACTACATCATATATATGTATAACCTAGTAATTAGTCTGATCGAATGGAAATGAGACTAGTTAGTAAAATAATATTTCTTCTACAATATTGGAAAAAGATAAATGCAAATGTTCAATAAAGCAAAATTTGAAGCAAAAATATTTCTGTCCTTGTAGGCTACAAAAATTTCTCATGGGAAAAGTATTTACTGAAATTGTCATAACTACTACTCATCTGCAGAATACCTAACATGCATACTGATTAATCTAGGATGACCTAATAAACAACTTCTTGTTCCTCTTTGCTTAAGCATAAAGTACTTTGTCAGAATTGGAGGTTTGTAGTGTAACAAGGTAACCAGGTGCCCCTAATTGCCAGGGAGTGGGCATGAGCTTGTGTCAAGCCCACCTGTGCCCAATTAGGGTGGACCCCCACTGCTCATGAGCAGGACCAGGGGGCCAATAAAAGGTGAGTCCTGAGACACAAGCTCAGCTCAGTCCTGAGCACACTTTGCAGAGAGGTCAGTCGCTCTTGGAGCACTGTATTACCTTCATTGCACCACTAGCGCTCATTGCCCTCAGGGTGAGTCTCATGTGGAGTCTCGAATCCGGGGTCTCAGCATTGCAGTACTGTGGCTTAGCCAGCTGCGCCATCAGAGTCTCACCCTGAGGGCAATGAGCGCTAGTGGTGCAATGAAGGTAATACAGTGCTCCAAGAGCGACTGACCTCTCTGCAAAGTGTGCTCAGGACTGAGCTGAGCTTGTGTCTCAGGACTCACCTTTTATTGGCCCCCTGGTCCTGCTCATGAGCAGTGGGGGTCCACCCTAATTGGGCACAGGTGGGCTTGACACAAGCTCATGCCCACTCCCTGGCAATTAGGGGCACCTGGTTACCTTGTTACACTACAGAGGTTCATTAATGACACTTTTTTAAAATAAAAGGAAGTGAAAGATTCACCTTTTTTCCCCAGACATAGGTGTGATCCAGTTCATACACCCTGGTCCACAGAATTTCTATTTCTGTGACCCACTCAAGTTGCCCAGATGCTGTGTCGAAACCCATGAAATGAAACATTATCCAGAAAATGTCAGAGTTGTACATAAAATGAAGTAATAGCAAAGCTTCTAGAAGTGCCTAGGAGAATGCAGTATTCACTTTGGCTCCATAAAACACTTCCTATATAACTCCAGAGAAGTTGTGAAAGACAATCTGTTTTCTCATGAATCCTTTTCTCTTTCTAGAAAAGCAGTTTCAGGTGCGTAATTTTAAGATTTATTAAGTGTTGAACAGTTGCATCTACAAATGCAACTGGTGGCAATACTCAGCATTTCTGTGGCTGAAGGAATGATCAAGAGAAACAGACAAATAGACACTGAACACACCCACAGCTGTTTCGCCCACTGCTGAAAAAGCAGTTTTAAGTCAACTGGCATATACAGAAATGAATAAAGCAAATGATCAAAATAAATCAATATACTCAAAGCTGTAAGGTCACACATGCTGATAAAAATGTTCACCTGGAAATTCATACCTGTAGAATAGAAAAGAGGATGTCTGGTAGATTCACAAACTGCTGAAAAAATGTACTCTGTAGCTATTGGATGTATTGAACACTTTTATATTCATATTGAATAGAGTGGATTACCCATAGAAATGGTTTCTGAGAACAAGCAGAAAGGTCTGTTGTTCAGGTCTTATAAAGTCTTACTGCTTTTTAGCACATGTAATGAAGTTACAGAAGTTTCTCGTTCCTTGGAACACGAGACTCAAATAGCACGCATGGAAGAGGACAATCTTCCTTTTGGTACTTTCAAACTTGTCTGTCAGTGACTTTGCAATCTTGGCAATGCTGTTTTGCTACAGAATTGTGACTGAAATGTTGAAACAAGTGTAAATTATGCTCTTGCTTCTTTTAATACTGCTTTTAATACTGCTCTTTCTAGTTTTCAGACTGGTATTTTTCTCATAACAGCAATAATAGAAAAGACTTTCATTTCAGTGTAGAGCTGGATTGCTTGATGACTTTAGGCGGTAGTCCTGTATAATCATTAGTTAAATAAAATAATATTGTATATATAATGTAATGATAAGAACTAAAGCAAATAGCTAGTTTCCATATTTTAACTACTCTCTTGGTGAACAGTGAGCTTGTCAGCTGATTTCATGATTTAGGAGTGATTTACAGGCAATTTCTAAACTGTTTGTAGATGTCAGAATCAATCTTTTATCAGGTCTTTATAAAATTCACCAGCTTGATCTCTGCCTGCACTTATTTTCACTGAACTATCATAGTTTTATGTGAACAACACAGAAGGAGTACAGCTTATTCTGTAGAGTTCAGATTCTGTGTTCTCAAGGAAGTTCAGTATTTCTTGTGGCACAGTGGTTTTAGCTGCATCTTATAGGTAGTGCTTTGAGCAGTAGGCCAGTGATAGTGCTTCTTGATAAAAATTTGATGAATAGTCTTTGTAGTAAAGGTAGCTTCAGAATGCAGACAAAGTGCAGCAGTGATGACTGATTCAATTTTCTGCCAGGGAAGATCACCACGAAGTATCATTATGTTGAATGGCACTGTTTAATCAGAAATATATACCAGAATCTAGGATGAAACAAAACATTTTGATGTCACCGTTCTTGAAAGACACCTTATACTCTCTGTTCCATCCCTTGTCCTCTTTCATGGATAAAATAAATCAATTGTGTGAAAGTAATACATTATGCAGACTACTCATCATGAGCATCACACTTTCAGGGCTTCACTGACAACTCCCATCTTGTGATTATGTTGTGTAGAGGTAAAAATGTCTGCTGAATTAATGACAAATCTGTCAGTGCCTTTATCCACTGCCCTGTTTGAAATGATTAAACTCATCGAGTGTTTGCTTAATCTATTTTCCTTTTTCATATACCATGCTCACTGCCTGGGGCAAACCCATCTAATAATTTTCAATTGAATAAAACCATAACTCATGACCCAATAAATTATTAAAAAACCCTGTGTTACATCAGATTCATCATTCATCTTACCACAGTGGCAGAAAGCCTACTGAATTCCTTAACAGTTCCTACTGTGATAAATAGTTCTATTAAAATTTATGGGTACAGTGGTATATATTAACACATATTTTGTTACTGAATTATCTATCCCTTTTTTTTTTTTTTTTTTTTTTGTGTACACCAACATGTTGCATTAATAATTTCATCAGTCTGGAAAACTCACAGTCAGCTATCATCATGTGGAGTTTTTGGAGTATTTTTTTAGTCCAATTAAACACTGAAATCTCTTAAAAATGTGGCAGAATTCCTGTTCTGCATTGCTTTTACTTGTATTTTCAGTCAAGTTCCTAAGAACCATTAACTTCTTGTTCCATCTGAAGTAATTAATTGTAGAATTAAATTTGACCTTAACACATGATAGAAAAAATAAATAATGCTTAAGTAAGAAGCTGCCAGAAGACAGCCTGATAACATATCTTAGGAGATATCTGTTTCACTGTACAAATACATTACAAATGAGTGAATTCCAAATGTACATTCTGTTCATTAAATATTTCAAAGTTGGACAATATAATAATGGCTACTGCACAGATATGGCACACATTTCTCCATCCATTCTGTTCAGAGTGGCATTTTCAATAGAAAATCAAAGTTTTTTAGTAAAAAGCAAGCACAAAGAGAATAATTTTTTCATCACTGAAATAGAGATAGAAGACTTCTTCTACAGAGAGATGCAAGGGTGAAAAGAAACGATGTGGGAAGTGGAACAAAAGGAAAAATCAATGACCAGGCTGATCGTTTACTTATCATAGGTCCCAGCCTGAAGAAATGAACAGAGTGCAATTACCCAATAAAATATATTTGTACCTGGGGATGCTAAAGCACACTGGTGAGGACATAATTAATCCTTTGCTACTGCTTCCATTTTTTTTGGGACATCAGGCTGGAAGTATCTGGAGCGAATGTGAATATTTCTTCCCCTATTCTTTTGATTTCATGAAATCCATTATTACAAGGGATATTGCCTGTGGTGCACAGTTTTCAGAGGAGATACTTTCATAGCAGATTGAAAAGTAAGAAATTCACAGTTTGTAAATAATTTTGCACTCTGTTTTTTAGACTGCAATAACAACCTTGCCCCTTCCTTGGAAACAGAGACATGCAGCCCTTACTACTTTGCAAGAAGAAGCAACTCTGCCTTGGAGCCAGCCTCTCTTCCATGGGAGAGTTATATGAGAGCCATTGTTAATCTCACAGCCCTTCATTTGACCTGGGCTGAGGGGCAAAATGAGTTTACACTGTGACATTGCATGCAATAAACTTTTAGCTGCAGAACCTGCACAAATCCCTAAGAATGGATTCCATGCTCATCTGAAACATGCTGGAAAAACAGCAGTGGGTGCACAGAGTTACTGTCTTCCTACCTTTGTTGACATTTGTTACTTCTTGGAAGGTATTTTCACACGATAAAAATGACTTAGCCTAAAGGTAATATTTAATCAATATACATTTCAGTCAAAGACAGATAACTCATACAGATAATTATTTTATGAGTAATGTCTTAAAAATAAATAAAGAAATAAAGCAGCAAACTGGTACACCAATAACTTCCTTAAGCCACAAGGATTCTTTTTAAAACTGTCTTTACACGAGCAGTAAAGATAAGTGCTTTAAAATTTTTAAATCGTGACACTTAAACACTCATAAATCCATGTCATTTATTACAGTGCAAAACAATAAACAAAACTGGTTTTGGCTAATGCATTTTAACCATTCAAAAATGGCTATTCAGTTTTGATATAAAAACAGCTAAAATGAGTAAAGCAGGACTGGTTTTTAAGGCCTGATACCACAATGGTAGGAAAAAAAAAAAGATCTTATGTATTTTTATGAAAAAGAACCTTAAGGACAGAATGGGACTTGACCGTGGAAGGACTACATATGAGCTCAGCTCTTTCAGATGCCTCTATTTGGATGCTCCCACCAGTTCTCACTCAAAAGATAATTGTAGGTCCTCATAAAAGCTGCATCTCTCAGCATCTGAGAGCCAGAGAGTAGTCAGTGTGGGCTGAGGAGCAATCTTTTCTGCTTCACCACATGGCAAAGGGAAATGAGTCAATTCTGCTCAGCTTGAACCTTCACTGTATTTAATCTACATCTTCTTTGTAATCTACATAGCTGTAAAGACCTCCACTGATGCTCTGCATCCTCCCAGAGGAAACACAGCTTGTTTGCCTGTGGTCAGGAAGATTCTGCAGCTGCAGCAGCAGCACCTGAGTTGCATTCAAAATTCATGCTTCATATATAATGTCACATTTAAGCCCCATGCCTTTTCTCAAGGAGTATAGGCAGACAGGAAAGAAAATAACTGTATTTTTATAACTGGGTGTTCTCTGAAGTCAGTTACCTGACCAAATACCAACTTTTATCTGCAGTTGCTCATCAGTCAAAGAAGCAAATTATAGCATCAGTACAGAGTAGCTCTGCTACAAAGTCTTGGAGGGTTATCCCTCTGTATTGCCCTTTCCACCTACCCACCACACCCCATAAGATTGCTTGAATTTTTCCTTATAAATCAGTTGTTACCTTTCTCTCTCTCTGTCCCCAGAAGGGTCCCTCCCCATCTCATGCCAGAACAGTGCATAGGATAATGATAAAGGCAATTGTTTTATTTTGGTTTAGAAAAAGCTTTACTATTGTTAAAAATACTGAGAAGTGGGTATGCTGGTGCATGCCTTTCCTATGCAAGCTCTGCCAAATATGCTATAGTGTGAATACCTGCCATTACCTACAACCAGAATTACATCACCAAAAACTCAAGAAAAGACCAGTGATGTCTTGTCCCTTCAGGGATGCCTCTGCTAACAAGGGAGCTGCCAGTTCATCCTGGATCTCAGCTGAGTTATCATTGAAGAAATTGAAAAACCTTTCTCAAGGAAAACCTGCTCAGACATCAGATGCAAGCAATATGGATTAAACAGTCTGCTGTCTTTACCACAGGGCCTGGAAAGCACTGATGTCCTTCAGGGGTAGAAAGATGGTAAAATGTGTCTGTTGTTAGATGTATTTCTTTTAATCACGTTTCACTTTTCTTTTGACAGCTACAGATGAATTTTGCCATTCTTTGTGTTACCATTTGGCTTCCCTTCAAGCTGCATGGAAAAAGGATCACCCTTGCTTAGAGGTTTGTTTGTGCAGCTTCTAGCAGCAAAACAGTTCTGGTTTGAATGGGATTTCATAGTGCTACTGTTATGGAAATCAGAGACACTCAGAAGTCTGTAGCATCCTGTACATCTTCAGAGTGCCAGATTAAACAAATATGTTGATTTTGTAGGCAAGCAGAACCAGAAAAAGACCAGCAGACCACAATTCTAACACTAGCACACATGCTGCCTCATCAAACATAACATCTGCATAATATAAGCTTTAAAAATTGCAAGTTGGCCTTGTATTCACGTTTTCTAGTGTTAGCATATAGGTATAGTTTGGGAATGTAGATTAACAACATGGAAATTTTGGTGAGACAGGTAAATTCAGTCCATCTTACTTCAGAAATCTTACCTTAATTTTGTTAACTAATTATTTTGTAGTAAAATAATATATGCAGATTAAAAAAAATTGAACAGCCTTTATTTGAAGATAACAAGATCCAAATGTGGCATTAAATGAACAAACTGATACAAATTCATTTTAGAATAGATCCTAAGCTAGTGTGGATTGGCCAAAATCATTCAACTTTAGTGTTCGGTGATACTCTGAGGATTTTACACCCCAGGACTTGGTTTAAGCATATGGACAGCAACAGAATAAAAATCTTCCTATCTGAGCTGTTGTTTCAGCAAAGCATTTTCTTGTTTACAGCCAGTTTTATCTAATTTACAGACAGTTTTATCTAATTTACACAGAACAACTGAAAGTCTACAATGTTTTCATTTTTGAGGTCCCGAAGCCCATGTAAATCTCTGTACCTCATGTCTGTATGCTTCTGAAGTTTTAGTGCCAGCCCGGGGTGGGAAAGGAACTTTGAAATAGGAAGATTTTAAGCTCTCTGAATCTGCACCAGGCCATATTGTAACAGTCTGGTAAGAAAAGCATAGAATTTTATTGATGTACAAGAGAATATACAAGAAGATGTGGCTTTTTCATGAGGTGATTAATTGTAAATCTTACCAAAAAATCCCAAATAAAAAACCCACACCACCACCCCCCCAAAAAGCCCCAAAACAAAACCCAACAAAAAACAACCTTCAAAATACCCAAATTACACCCTCTAAAATGAAACTCAGAAAAAAAAAAAAACCAAAAAAGCCCAAACAAACCCACTCAAAACAGGGAGCCTTCCAGACCCACTACTGCATTCATTGATACCTTTTCATAATTTTTTCTTCCAAATTCAGTTTTGTTCTTGTAACTGATGACCATAGTTAACTTACAGTCATTCTGGAGACATGTACTAAGATGTCACAACATGTCTGGAGACATGCTGTTATTTATCAGCAGTCCTGGTTTTCAGGGGAGGTCCCAGATGGCAGGAGGCTTGCCAGTGTGACACCCATCTACAAGAAAGGCCAAAGGATGATCCAGGTAGCTACAGTCCCATCAACCTGATCTCAGCACCAAGAAAAATTATGGAGAGGTTCATCTTGAATGTTTTGACACAGCATATGTAGGACAACCAGGGGATCTGGCCCAGCCAACATGTGTTTATGAAAGGCAGATCCTACTTGACCAACCTTATTTTCTTTTATGACTGGGTGACCCACTGAGTGGATAAGGGAAAGGCTATGGACATTGCCTACATGGAGTTTAGTTAAGCCTTTGGCACTGTCTCCCATAATATTCTCCTAGAGAAGCTGGGTAATTGTGGCTTAGTCAAGTATACTCTTTCCTGGGTCGAAAATAGTGTGGATGGCCAAACCTAGACAGTTGTGAACAGAGTTAAATCAAGTTGTCTGTGGGTCACCAGTGGTGTTCCCCAGGGCTCAGTTTTGGAACCAGTCTTGCTCAATATCTTCATCAATGGCCTCAGTGAAACCATTAGATGCACAATAAAAGCATTAAGTGCTGAGAGTTGATCTGTATGAGAGTAGGAAGGCTCTAGGAGGGGGGTCTAGACGGGCTGGATTGCTGGGCCAAGGCCATTTGTGTAAGGTTTAACAATTCCAAATGCCAGGTCCTGAACATGGATCACAACCCCAGGCAACACTACAGTCTTGGGGAAGAGTGTCTGGAAAGCTGCCCATTGGACTGGTTGACACCCATCTGAACATGAGCCACCAGTGTGCCCAGGTGGCCAAGAAGGCCACAGCAACCGGACTTGTGTCAGGAATAGTGTGGCCAGCATAAGTAGGAAAGGGATTGTCTCCCTGTACCAGGTGCTGCTGAGGCCACACCACAAATACTGTGTTCAGTTCTGGGTGTCTCATTACAAGAAGCAGCTCAGCTGAAGCATGTTCAAAGATGGGCAGTGAAGCTGGTGAAGAGTCTAGAACACAAGTCTTACAAGGAACACCTGAGAGAATTGGGATTGTTTAGTCTGAAGAAGAGGAGGCTGAGGGCAGACTTTATTGCTGTCTACAAGTACCTGAAAGGAGGTTATAGTGAGGTGGGGATCTGCCTTTTCTTCCTAGAAACAAGTGGTAAGATGGGAGGAAATAACATCAAGTTGCCCCAGGGCAGATTTAGATTGGATATTAGGAAAAATTTCTTTATAGAAAGCATAGTCAGGCACTGGAACAGGCTGCCCAGGGAAGTGATGGAGTCACCATCCCTGGAGGTGTTAAAAAAACATGTGTAACCGTGGCACTTCAGGACATGGTTTAGTTGTGGTGCTGGTTGGCAGTTGGACCTGATGGTCTTAGAGGTCTTTTCTAACATTAATGACTCTCTGATTCTAAGGTTGTTCCTGTAAATTGATTATGACTTCTCTGACAGATTCTTATTTCACAGATTGGAAAGATTGTCTGCTTAGGTATTGATTTCTATCGTAGTATTTGCATATGAATTAAAAGCCCCAAAATAATCAAGAAAAAAATGTAGCACTGGTTTCTTCTCTCAAATACACTATAGCATATTTTCTTTTAGTGCACTAATAATACCAAAATCATTTTAGAAATGTAATAATGGAAACAATAGGTTTTCATTATCATAATAACCCTGTACCAAAGCAAATTTAATTTTATTCTGTGTATGTGGAAGGAACATAAGTGACTAGAAGGGCAAGATACAAGCTGGCATTTTATACATTTGAAACTAAAGGTTTAAAATTAGTATCCTCCTTAAACTGTGCTTTTGGAAATAGTATAGCTTAGAGATGTTGTATAACAGCTCTAATATCTTTAGGATATAGGTTTTGATAAGGGCTCATACTGTGTCATTTTTGTCAAGGTGTGGAAGTCCATTGTGCTGATATAAAATTTGAAGTCTATGCACAAAACAATAAAGTGACTTGAAACACGTTATCCTTTATCTGTAGTCATATCCTTCTTCACTGAATTAAACTTCATGAAAAACCTACAAGTAAACCCCTCACCTTTCAGGGAGCTACCCAGCAATCCTATAAAGAATTACTCTGATATATTTACCAGAACACAATACTTCAACAAAGATTTGTTAGATCCATTCAAAGCTGTCATTAGTCAGACTTTAATCACATCATAGGTAAAGACAGAGGTATAGGAAGAGACTTAAGTGATTTAAGATCTTATTCACTTGGGAAAAGGGAAAAGCAGTGAAATGCTCTCTTCTGTCTGTATCCAAAGATTAAAAAATGTTGAAATCTGAATTACTAGTTGTAAGTATCACACCCATATATTCTAGGGCTAACAGTTGAGTGGGAGAAAAGAAAACAAACAAATAAAAGCAAACAAAACCAAAGAACCAGGAATGAAATAGGAGTAGCAATATCTATATCCAGTTCAGTGTGGACAGAAGTGAAGGTGAAAGTATCAGGATCCTGAGACATGGTAAGCATTAAGTAAACCCAAATGCATAGAATGGATAAAACAGAAAGCAGTTTTAGATCTCTTTAGGGAAGAAGGATAGTAAAGAAATATAGTTGTAGAGATTTTTTTATGAACTCCTATTTGTGACAAAACCCTAAAATATTATAAATGCCAATCGGTCTGAGAGCCCTCCTTATTTTGGTGGACTTTAGCTTCTAAAGATACATATTCTAGAAGAAATATGGCTAATAAATATAGTTCTGAATGTGACAGCAGGGAAGCTTAATCTCAAAATTTGCATAGATTCAAAGAAGAGGGTATCACAAGGGAAGTGAAGACACTGTGATTTAGTGAAAGTATTAGAAAAAGGAAGAGGATCTGTTAAAGAAGAAACTTCAGTGTTTCTGGCATGTGCTGCAAAAGGAGATAACCAAGAGGCTGAGAGATTATAAGCAGAGCTTCCCAGAAACCTGTGTTAAACTAGTGCTTTTAAAATATTTTAGTCAGTGAAATGGATGCATAAAGTATGTGTGTCTCAAGGAATTTACTTAGTGACACATACTTTAAGGTAATTGCTAAATCAGAAATTATTTAAAAAATAAAAGAGATGGGGTAAAAGTTTAGTAGCTTACAATATAAGGTCATGTATTTGAAAACTTTAACAAAAATTTCTGTGTTGCTTTGTTCATATTGTTTTGTCTGAACAGGTGAAAATTGTCAAGCACTGTTTCTGTATTTTATGATTGTCTCATTTTTTCCATCTTTTGTCTTTTGCTAATGAAGCATCGTAGTTGGCATGAGATTCTGAAAGGAAATATAAATCACCTTGAAGTTGATATTATATTTATAATCGTATTTGAAGGAATAACTGACACAATGTAAATAAATTATAATCTTGTTGCTAACTAGTGTCTAACAACATTTATCCAGAATCCTGACAAAGAATATTTAATTGCTGTTTCATAAAGGAGCCTGAGTTATTTATAAAAAATATTTCCAGTAATTAAACTCCTGTAGAGTTGGGAAGAAGAAAAGGAAAAAGATTACAATACTTCGTAGTAACCATTCTAGTTTAATAAACATTACATCCCCATTTGGAAAAATAAGTATTTCAGTTGCTTTCTAAGATTCTACATAGAGCAATATTGTGACTGCATTTCATTTGCAAGCACAGAGAGTCCTGAAATGTCTCATTTTGCATGTCAACTCAGCTGATTTTCCACCCACACTTCATTACTTCTGCCATATGATGTCACTTCTGTGGTTTCTCTTAAAGTAATAGCTATGGTTGGATAATGAGACAAAATGGTATTTTCCACCTCTGATAATTATATTTTTTTTAAAAGAGGCAGGAATATTTCACTGCAATATTTAGGTTGGTAACTTCTATAGAAAAATATGTAAAAAATGAATACAAAATTCTAGATATAAATAGTAAATGCACAATATTTATTTGTATAGTTAAATTATTTTTTTAAAACCAAAGGAGATGTTACTTTTCAAACTACATTAGTCTCATTTATCTCCATGATGTCCTTAATGTTATAAGATGTTACAGCAACATTACCGGCTCCTGGAGGCCTGTATCAGCCTTTAGCTACTCAGGCACATTATTAGATTGTCAACATAATTCAGACATCTCATATAAAAAGAGCCAACCTACTGGCTCCAGTTCTTGGTAAATGTATTGGCCTGATTTAATACCTTTAAATTTATTGAGTGGTCTTACTTTTTTCTTTTTAGGTACACGTACACTGCTTGGAGAATCTTATTTGAGACGTCCAAAAATATTAAAAAACACAACACTGGCACAAATTCTCGCTGTTGCCACATCCTGTGTTCCTCATAAATCACTGCAGAACACCTGGATAAAGAAGAAAAATCATAGAATATTTTTGAGCAAGAAATAATTGAAGAAGAGCTTTAATGTGACTCCTCCTAACTGATAAAATTCTGTATAGGACATTCCGATTTTTTGAGGACATTGATCCCCATTTCATAGGCTTAAATACCCTGTAAGTTTTTTTCTGAATATACTAGTGAATTTGTGTTTAAAAAATAGAAGATACTTGAAAGAAAGTAGATTCAGGACAAATCTGCTTGTAGATGGGCAGCCAGAGAAATGATAGCTAATTTTCAAAGTGTCTTCTCAGATACAAGATACTTTTCAAATTAGTTACTTTGAACCATACTCTGCAAAAATAATACAAAAAAGTAATACATTCAGCTACTCAGCGTTTTTATTTGTGCACCAAAGTATAAAAAAGAAATTACTCACTGAAGTCCAAAGATTATCAGTAGGACCCCCTATATAAATGCATGAAACTGAACTAAGCCATCTTTGAGGCAAAGCAATGTAGTTTTTCTTTGGAATTCAGTGTTTTTCCCCTTCACAAACCTGCTCACTAAACTAAATCAGATAATGCTAAACACAGAAAGCATAGCAAGACAGCTATGTCTTGATGTTCATTGTGGGAAACTGAACCAATTTTCAAATATATTATTCTTGCCATTTGCTATGCACCCAAACACTTGCATACACAACTGCATATATCACTCAGAAGGTATAAGAAATACTACTGTTTCATTTTCTAAAAATAAATATATAAATAATTTTTTGTGTCTATTGTAACAGCTTTTGGAAGCAAGTTATTGAAAGTGACTAAGTCCCTTAGGGTTGGATAAATATCCGTGTATTTTGCCTAATGTATGTGAACCTACTATATAAAAGGCAGAACTGTATGCAAACCAGCTACATCTTATATATTAGGCCGAACTATATACAAATCAATCATATAAGGAAAGCAGTTATTCACCTTCCAAACTTCATTCATTTCCAACTACTATAATGATGAACAGATCAATCATGGAACAGAACTGAGTAGGTACTCTAAATCCATCTAGCTTCAGCATCTGGAACTGAAGTCAGTGAGTTAATAAATGAGCTAGTTACAGGAGGAGATGAATGTGCCCAGAATTTTAAACCCACTAAGTGGGTACTGAGTGTAACTGGATAAACCAAAACAAACCTATTCCAAAACCTGGAATATTTTCTGGACATGATTAAAATTCTCAAAGTTTTTAATTATTTTTGAATGCAGTCTAGATGGAAAGTGAATTTTAAAAAAACAACCAAAAAAACCCACTAAAAATCCCCTTAAAAATTTAGGGAATAGTAATACAAATTATTCATTTTTTTGCTAGATTTCTGCCCTTTGGTACTCTGTCCAGATACAGTGTTCTAGGAAACTTTTTTTTGTTGGGAGTGTTTTTGAGAGAGACTATGAGTATGAAAGTGATAATTCAAAATCTCTGTAATTTCAAAATGTCTTTGCTACTGATTCTCCCTCTGATGTGGAGGGCACACCTCTTATCATATGTTCTTTGTATACATCTATCAAATGCTGACACTGTGTGTTAGCACTTGTGTTAGGAATATAGGAGTTTATAAAGAGTCTGATTTACTGAAGTAATTAAGCACATTATTATTCCTTAAAACTCACAAACATCCTGCTTAGATGGAGAAAAAAAGTATGAAGGAAGGCAGGAAGAAGGGACAGAGGGAAGGAAGGAGAGGGAAAGGAAATAAATAGATGACATGCAGATGCATGCTTTCCATTCTGTAAGCTTATAGCCAAATTATATTGATTTATAGCAAGCTGTCAGCCAGCTGATAATTTGCCTGCTGTTTTACTGATGATATTTACTAAAGGTAAGAGCTGGACAAATTTTACCAATGGTGATTTTTTCCCTGAAGTTAAATGAAGGATTTGTAGATGGTAACACAACTTATGAAGTTCCAAGTTTTTGATGATGGAATACCTCTGGGTGGGTGAGGAACTCTCTGTGCGTCCATTCTAACATTAATCCATGTCTTTGGTCAAGTGTTTTGTGGTTTTTGTTGTTGTTTTGGGGTTTTGTTTTTTAGGGGGGAGGGGGTTGTTTGTTTGTTTGCTTTTGTTTGGGTTTTTTGGTGCAGTTTTTTTCCTTACAGTGATTCTCTTTTCAAAGCCAAAAATCAAGAAAACTGTTTTAATATTCTCCATTTCAAACATGACATTTGATCCAAGCTGATCCAGATAATCTGTGCTACAGCATTTACTTTGAAACAGTATGAAAAATTACAACACTTAGTTTAAGTCCTTCCCCTCATACTTTTTCACAGCCATCAGTGTGTTATGATCTTCTCTGTTGCACAAAGGAAAAATTAGGTTTTATGTCTCTAGCTTTGTCATTTAGTATGAATTATTACATCCATTGCTAAAGTGATCTAGTAAATCTAATGATCTAGACTTAGTTTCAGCCACTAAAAAAAAAAAAAGGTTATTTTTATAGAATGTCAATTAAAAGTTCTGGGAAGAAGAAAAGTTGTAATTCCTAAAGGAGAAAAACCAGCATCAATTGCAATAAGCATCTTTTCAGGCTACTCACAAGATAACAGCTTGAACATCTCTTCTTAGTAGCAGCTGTTTCAGCAAAAAGTGATATTTATTTAGGAACACATGAGCCAAAGGAATGATGCTGCTAGAAATCAGACTTCAAAATAATATTAGAAAGTATGAGGTAATATTAATGAGTTAATGCTGCAGATGAAGGCTATAAAAGTATATATATGTTAATTTGCACTTGCTTTTTTTATGTTATATAAAATGTTACACATCCAAAAGTAATCCCTAACATACAATTTCCTAATAGATGAACTCAACAAAATTAAACTTGTGATATAGAGAATACAAATTAAACTTTGCCTCCCAAAGAAAATTTATTTAAAAACACATACCACTGAGTGTGAAGAGAATGACATATAAAACAATATAAACTGCAGCTGACATATAAAACAATATAAACTGCAGCTTATGCAAACTGCAATTTTTCTTGTCCTAGCTGTTCCACTGGCTGACTTCACTGTTGCTGCAGAAGAAAATGCCTGTCAGGACTCTGTGGCTGGCTGCTTAGCAGATGTGAAGTGATGCAGTTTTACCAGAGGGGGCACATCCATCAAAGAGAAGGGAAGCTATCTTTCACTGTGAAACTGCATTATGTAGTGCCAAAAACCTCAAACACCAATTATTTTCATGTCACCATTGCAATTTAGGGAAGCGTTTCATCTCACAGTCAGAACCTTTTTCTTTTACGGATAGTGATGGGGATGTACCCAAAGATTAGTAAGTAAACAAGAAACAGGTATAAACAACCTATTCCTTTCATAGTGTCATATTTTATAGCTTAGAAGAGGTGAGGCAGGAAAGAGAAACATTAGCTGCAAGTGCTGTGTGCAAGCCCTCATATCAGTGATGGAAGTGTGTGTGGTGGAAGTTTTTCTCTAGATAATGCAAAAGGAGCTCCACCTGGCACTCTGCAAGATGTTGCCAATTGCACTGACTTTTAAAATATCATTTATAAATAGAAGTTTGACCTTCGCATTTTGCAGTATTAATTAAGCTTTTTTTCCAAGAAAGATGAAAGTCCAAATGCATGCAGAGGACATGATAGCTTTCTTACTATGTTCAAAGCTCTTTATGAGAGAAAAAGTGTTTCTTTTTAGCAAGGGGAGGTTAATGGTCAATGCAGCAAACTATAAGAGAAAATTGGAGGATTTTTGATGTCTTCCAGTCTGTTTCCTTCTTTTCAGAAAGAAATATTCTATTCAAACACATATTAGAAGATTAAATGACAAAATGTATTAGTCACATAATATAGCTTATGATATGAAATGGGCAAATTAAATTACCTAGTTGTCTCTTCTGGCCTTACTATCTGGGGATCTGTGACTGATATAGAAAGATTTAAAAGTTCAGAAGAGTCCAACCATTAACCTAACACTGACAAGACCTTAACTAAGCTATATCCCTAAGTACCATGTCCACAGAACTCTTAAATACCTCCAGGGAAGGTGGCTGCATCACTGCTCTGGGCAGCATGTTCTCATGCCCGGTAACCCTTTCAGTGAAGAAATTCTTCCTAACATCCAATCCAAACCTCCCTTGGTGCAATTTGAGGACATTACCTCTTGTCCTGACACTTGTACCTTTACTAGATGATCTTTCGAGGTCCCTTCCAACCCCAAGGATTCTATGATTCTATGATTCTATTGAACAGAGTGATGCTGACCTCTTTACAGCCTCCTTTAAGGCAGTTGTAAAGACCTATAAGGTCTTCCGTCAGCTGCCCTCATAAGACATATGCTCCAATACATTTAAATGTTGGGGGAGGGGGAAAGCCATTGAAATTAACTGACCTATAACCAATGTCTAAGTCAAATAAGATTAATAAAAATTAAAAATAAATAAATAAATAAAAAAGAATTTACACATCCTGTATTCTAGAGATCAAAATCATCTCAAGAACCTGTTAACCATTAACAATTTTTTTTAATTGAGTTTGAATGGAGAACAACATAATTTGGTTGTTCATATTAGGAATTTAAAATTAGATTATGTTAATATCCAGTATATTTCATATGATTTTTATGGCATTCTAGGACAAGAATTTTCTCCAGTCCAGGAAATTCTCCCTGGAGAAAACTGTATAGGGTTGCTGCTAACATCAGAAGATAACTCAGTTTTGTCTTACCTTTCACTCTCAATATAGAATAATGTAGATTGGAAGCCACCTCTGGACATCGTCTAATTGAACACCTCACTCACAAAATAATGCAACATAGATTACTGGGGCTGTGTCCAGTCAATTTCTGAATATGTCCAGGAAGGGACACTCTCCAGCTTCTCCATGCCCTTGCTTTGATGTTTAATCATCTCTACAGTTAAAAAATAAAAATAGAAAACCCCAAACTAATATCTAATTTGAACGCAGTCTGCAATATGTGCCTGGTTCTTTTACTTTGTATCTTAGAGTCTGTCTCTGTCTACTATACAACTGCCCATTAGCATCAGATAGTAATAAGACTCTTCGTTATCTTCAATTAGAAAAAAAACAAACTCATTCAGCCTCTCCTTGTCCTCTTTGTCTATCCATCTCAGGAGCTCTCCACTGGATTCAATATATCAATGTTTTTCTTTTAATTTGAAGCTCATAATGAGACACAGTACTCTTAGATGTAGTTGAAAATACCAAACAAAAGGGAAGAGTCACTGACTGCCCTTGCTAACAGCTCAGTGGGCAGTTGGCCTTCATCTCCATAAGGGTGCAGAGCCAGCTCATGTTGAACTTGCTGATGAAAAATGCCAGGCTCTTTCCTGCAAATCTACTTTTCAGTAGTCAGTGTTCAGTCTTTACAGTCACTTGGGCTTATTCCAGTCCTAGAATCATAGAATGGTTTGGGTTGGAAGGGTCCTTAAAGATCAATTAGTTCCAGACCCCCTGAGTGGGCAGGGACACCTCCCACCAGACCAGGTTGCTCAGAGCCCATCCAAACTGGACTTGAACACTTCTAGGGAGGGGTCAGCCACAGCTTCTCTTGGCAACCTGTGTCAGTGTCTTATTGCTCTCACAGAAAAAGATTTCTTCCTAAAATCCAAATTAAGTCTACCCTCTTTCAGCTTGAAACCATCCCCACTCATCCTGTCGCTACATACACTTGTAAAAAGAGCTCACCTCCATCCCAGGGCTGATCTATGCCCCCTTCCAGAACTGGAAGGCCACTATACAGTCTCCCTGGAGCCTTCTCTTCTCTAGGGGGGTTAACCTCAAGTCTCAAAGTCTGCCTTCATAAGAGAACTTCTACAGCCCTCTGATCATTTTTGTGGCCCTCCTTTGGACCCAGTCCAAGAGCTCCATGTCCTTGCTATGCTGGGGGTTCCAGGGCTGAATACACTGCTGCAGGTGGGGACTCATCTGAGTGAGAAACCATCTTCCTCATACTGATGACCAAGTTTCTTTGGATGCAAACCAGGATGCAGTTGTCTTTCTGGTCTGCAAGTGCACGTTGTTGGTTCATGTTGAGCTTCTCATCAGCAAGCATTCTCCAGTCCTACTCCTCAAAGTTGTGCTTAATCTATTCACTGTTCAGTACTTGTGCTTGGTATTGTCCTGATGCATGTGCAGGATGTTGCACTTGTCCTTGTTGAGCTTCCTGTGGTTTGCACTGGTCCACCCCTCAAGCCTGTCAAGGTTCCTCCTTTGCACCAGTGTGTTGGCCACACCACACACTTCAGTGTTGTTGCCACTCACTGAGAGTGCCCTCAATCCCACTGTCCTTGTCACTGACAAATATGTTTAACAGCACCAGTCCCAGCACTGACCCTTGAAGAATGCCACTCATCATTGACCTTCACTTGGACATTGAGCTGTTGACTGCAGCTTCACATGCAGGATGTTGCATTTTGTTTTGTTGAATGTGAGGAAGTCAGTTAATTTCTCTAGCTTGCTGAGGTCCTTCTAAAAAGTAGTCCTGACATTCGACACATTGACTGCTTCTCTCATTCTTTTATTTGTGAGCAGTGAATTCTGTCCAATTATCTTTATTGTTTATGAAGACAGTGTTGGCCTTAATACTAACCACTGAAGACCCTCTAGTAACTGTTTTCCCAGTTAATTTTTTCACATGCACTCTTCTTCCTCTGTTCATCAGCCAGTTATCATTAAAAGTTACCAGGCTGTTCAGACAGAAGTTTTAATTTTTAAATTATGCTGGTTGTCCACTCTCAATCATGTATTATGGCTTGTCATGCTTAGTCATTCATATTCTGGATGGTGGCTTCCCATGTGATTTATCACATAGTCCTTCCACAGAGTTGAATCTGACCAGCCAGTAGTTCCCAGTGTCATCTTTTTACTTTTCTTGAAGATAGAGGTAAAATTTACAAGCAGCCATCAAGAACTGCCTGTGATTTCCATGACCTTTAAAAGTTAATTGAGAGTTGCCTTACAATGAACTTAATTCAGCTTCATCAACACCCTCAGATATATCCCATCTGGTCCCATACACTTCTTTATGTGAAAATTTCTCAAATGATTCCCATCTTAATTTTCCTCTACTGGGGTTAAATGCTTTGCTCTCACAGACTCTACCACAAGTCCCATGGACCTGGACAGAACTTAAGAATAAAATTGGAAGAAACCCCCTACATGAATACGTCAGGCTTTTTGTTCATATTGTCACTGGGTATCTGACCCAAATGGTCAGTGGGGCAACATTTTTTTAATCTTTCCCTTTCTTACAATGTATTATAGAAACCTTCATTGTTCTTCACATCCTGTGTGCCTTGCAGCTCTGAGATTTCTCTTTTCTCTCTCCCACCATACATGCTCAGGCAAGTTCTCTCTATATCTCCCTGGTAAGTCATCCCTTCTTCTACCTATATATATTTCCTTTTTGTATTTAAGCTCAGCCAGGATCTCCTTGTTCATCAGTACTGGCCTTCTGCCATGACTGTAACTCTGTGCAAGTTGAAACAGAGTGTTCTCATGCTTTAGGAGGTCATTTTGAATATCAAGTAGTTCTCCTGGGCCTCTTTGCCCTTCAAGGCCATATCCTTGAAGGCCACAGGATCTTGCCAAGTAGGTCCTTAAGAAGTCAATATCTGTTCTCCTCAAGTTCAAGGCTGCAATTCTACTATTAGTCTTGTTCACTTCTCTCAGGGTTTTAAACTTCATAGTCTCCAAGTTTCTGTTGCCAAGGCTGCACTCAGCCTTCACATTTCTGGCTGGTTCTTCCTAATTCATAAATAATCAAGGGGATAGTTGTTTTCTTGATCCCCTGTGTCATCAGCACTTTTCAGAAATCTGAATCATATTCCCTTTCCAGAAATTAGAACTGTAGATGAAGCCTCTCATGAGTACAAGTGCCTGTAATCATGAGGCTTCCTCCAGTTATAACAAGGTTAGTCTATTTCCTGTTCTAAATCAGTCAGCCCATTGACACCTACCATGATGTCAACTGTTTGACACTAAACCAGGAGCTCTCAGCTGCCTCCTAAGCTTTCTGCACACATCTAAGCCACTCCTTTACTTAGACTGTAACCTCTTCATCCCATCTTCCCTATCATTCCTGAATCTAGCCATGCAAATCTCCATTCATCTTTGTAATCTCAAAAAAGATTTCAGTTCTGCAACTGTGCATTTTTTTTTATGTTCCTTGTTTGTTTGTTTTTTTCCTAAACTGCATGAATTTGGATACAGATGCTTGTAATTGTCTCTTAGCCTTAAAGATTTCTCAGCAGAAGTGGGAGCACTGTCTGAGCCCTAGGGAGTACTTTCTTACTTCTGTCTCCATGAGTCTTTGGGCTACTGTTACCATTCTCAGATGAACCTAGTTTAAAACCCTCTCTAGATTAACAAGCCTGCTGGTAAAAAAAAAAGTTTTGCCCTACTTTGCATTCCTTTTCCCCCATCAGAAGTCCTTATTTTTCAGAAATAATCTCATGCTCTTAAAAGTTCTGCTTCAGCACCAGCCATGCAGCTAGGATTTTCCTGCAGGACCTTTTGCCTTTTACCAGCAAGATCAAGAACACTGTCTACATTCTCATGCTGACCCCAAGGGGTTTATTATCACTCATGATTCACTAAAGGTCTCCATAGTAGCATCACTTGTCACCACATGAATGAGCAACAAGAGATAATAGCTTGCAGACTGCATGAGCCTCAGCAGTTTCTCTGCAACATCTCAGACTTGACCCTCTAGCAAGTAACCACTCCACTATGCCAAGGTAACTAATCAGTTATGTTTCTGTTGCAAATGGCCAGCAGCCACTGCTTACATTTGGGGCCAATTCATTACACAAAACTGCCACAGCTTAGTATAGGTAAGCACTGTTTTTAACTATAGTGCCATTCTTGGCAAAAAGGATAGGAAATGAGAAGTCAAAGCCCGTTATTTGGATCTTAGAGCTTTCCATTTTCAGAGCTTTTTCATTTCACTTAAATGCCATTTACTGAACGTTTTTAGGGAGACAAAACATTTAGGAAGCAGTATTGAGCTGTGGGAACTCCCCCTTCTTGTCTGAGCTAATTGATTGCTGCTGGACAGCTGTTAGTGCTGCTGCTCCTCTTACCGAGCTGAATTGATTACTGCGTCTCCTAGTAGGGAGGCACAAGATAAGTTTCCACTTCACAGAAAATACTGCAATAATTTGCCTCTTTTATTGGAAGTCCCCAGAGAGAGGCTATGGATTGAAAGGACTCAGAGGAAGAATTATCCTTTCATCCTGTCTTGAAACCATCCTTCAGGTCAGGCAAGTAGGTTGGAAGCAGCATTGGGGATTTTTTTGAGCTCAGGCATATGTTGCGCCTGTTCAGTGAAAGGAATAACTTTTCTGTACTCCTTTAACTCTTTCAATAGGCACTTAAATATTGTTGAAGGCAGTGTATTCCATGTTGCCCAGTAAAGATCTCCCAATTGGGAAAAATGTTCCTTATAATACTATTGACCTATTCGTCCTTGCATTTATCCAGAAGATTTCTGCTGCAGCTTCATCCAGAGGGAAATTATTTCTATTTCAGCACAAATTAAAGTGCTAGGAGAAGCTTTAATCCTGTCTATATTTGCTTCCATTCTTACTCTTGAACATCCATACACAGTTTTTGATTTCCATTAATTCCTGATTATATGTAAAGAAATTAAATGAAGTTAATGCCCTGAATAGGACCAAGAGGATCCCTCCTCTTTCTCTCTCTCCCCCCACACTCCCTGCCCAATCTCTCTCTTGTTATATAGAGAGAATATGAATTCATATAGGAAAAAAAAAAAAAAATTCAGGGAACTGCATGACATGAGCAAGTAAACTAATATATAGGTTATTTCTGACTTTTGGAACTTTCTAATTTATAGAACTTTCAGAATAATAAAAAAAAAAGTAAAAGGTGCAGTCACTTCAATCTTCTCACTCCTATCTCCCCCCTAAAATAAACTTACAAAAGAGAGAAAGCATTCAAAAATGTGGGAATTATTCTGAGTGATGTTATAAGACCTAAAAGAAAAAATACTTAGCTAAAACAATAATAACTTCTTATTTAGAAAAATAACCTACTCTGAGACAATTCTGAAAAGTAAGTTGATTAATATAGAGAAAAGTTTTTTGAGAAAAAATATCTAGATTATTTGAATATTGTTTTTCAGGGTTTTTGAGAATTATAATTTCAGTAGATACATAGAGATTCACAGAAGGTTTGCAACTCAGAGATGTGGAAAATGAAGTACTTGGACAAAGTAGTATTATGTAAAAACAATGCTGATCAGCAAATAAAAGACCAGATATGCAACTTATACAAATCAAAGCACCTCTGCTTTGCCCATGAAATTTTACTACTGCATCTAAGGCAAGGATCTGAAATAGGATTGCTTAAAATAAATAATCAAACAAGCCTTTTTATTTTGCCCTTTGTTTTGGGATTTGTTTTTGTTCTCTCCTGCAATCCCTACTTTATAATACATCTTTAAAAAACTACTGCAGATTATGGTGAGGAATAATGAAAGAAAACAGTGCTTATGTTCTCTGTTTCTGGTGAAGCAAGGTATAATTTAGTCATTCCTTTGGCTAGACTAAATTCCTTGTTAATATTTTTAAATAAGTAACAAGGTATATATGCAAAAATTGTGTCCATATGCTATAATGCTATAACCAGTTAGAAGCTGCAAGGGTGTTTTCCAAAGAAATTTCCCTCAGTTTAGAGCTAAGAAATGGATCCAGATCAGATGCTACAATATTTTAATTAAGTAAAGGATTCAGTCAGCAAGGTATCTGCAGTCTACAGCCATCAGTTAGTAAGAAACATTTCATAGTAGTCCTGTCCCTAGACAGACTTGAGAAACAAATTAATTGCCTGCTTGCACAAAGCTGAGAAGACAGACATAAGTTGCCTTTGGAGCTTACCCACCCCACGTACTGTTATACACAGCCAGAATTTGCTTTTTCTGTTCTTAGCTGAATTTTACAAGTGGGAAGGATCAGTCGACCTTTTACTGAGTGGTCCCTGACCTTTTCCTTTCCTTGGAATCCCTACTCCAGAGGACCAAGATATGAAAATACTCATTATTTCTATCTCTGTCTGCCTCAGGACAGTGCTCTATTTATTTTGCAGAAAGTTTGAAGTCTGCTGAAGAACTGTTTCTCAAGAAAAAGATAATTAAGACAGATATGAGAAACTCAACAGATTTAGACCCTGGGAAGTGTCCCTATGGTGAATAGTGTGCTGGCAGAAAGGATTGAACAGCATCCAAAATAAGCCAGCTGCTAAGAAATATGGATAGTCACATAGACAGGAAGAGGGCTTGATCAGGGTAGTTGCAGGTTACAGTAATACATGCCAAGATCTGGGCCTCACAACTAAAATGTCAGGTTATTGCAGACAGAACTGTTATGGGAAATTCTAATAAACTTTTTTAGAAGGCATATGGAAATTATACAAATGTTAATAGATTCATCTAGCTTGGGGGGCATTGTGTTTCTGGTTTGCTACATCATTCCATTCACCTTTCTTGCAGCCTTCCTCCTCTCGCAGTTTCTGCCTCCAGGCCACTGATCTATAAACAGGAACAAGGTCATCAGCAAAACACAATTTAGCTTTTCTGAGAGCTTGATAATTAGTGCTTACATTATTGAAATGGAATGGGCTGAATTTGTTGTTAGCGATGTATTCTGAGTTGACAACAACAAAGTCGGCTTCATCTGTCACCTTGATGAAAATCCATCATTCAAGGTGAGTAAATGCAACTACTCCTGCACTGTTAACAGCTAAAAGGAATCATTTTAACTTCTAGTTAAAATAAATACTAAAAACCAAACTAAAACAAAACTTTTTTCTTGCTTTATTCTCTGAGAGAAGCTGTTACAGACTGACTGTAGCCCCTCATTTTGCATCTCCCTTGCACTCTTTTCAAAGGGCCGGTCAGGGGGAGGTCAATGCCTGGGATAGTAATTGACAACTCATCTCCCTGTCCTCACTGCAACTCATAGCTTTTTCATCTCATTTTCTACCCCTGTCCTCATGAGAAGTAGGAGGGTGAGTGCATGAGTAGAAATCTGGCAGCTGGCCAAAGTCTTGCATAACATTGTATTGTTAGGTATATGTTATATATGCCACTATATACATTAATAGGCCTAACTGACAAAGTTTCCACCCCTGACTGAAATTCAAAGACGCTTGGAAAACTGAATGATGAGTTCTGGAGACTTTGCTGATAATAGTTTTAGAACAGAGAGCATGAAAGGAAGAGGAAGAGGAGTGAAAAACATATAGATAAATCTGGAAAAAAATAGCACAGCTCAAAAGCACTATGATAAGAGCCAAAGTATGGGAACTGGAGTAGCAAGTTTGCTGAAGCCTCGTAAACCAAGGAACCTCCTTTAGTAGTTATACATATCAAAGTCACCTGACTTAACTGTCATGAATTCCAGTTTCTAAAGAGAACAATCTGTAAAACCTACTATTTTGGTTAGAGAAAAATTCACACAATGTCATCAGCATAGGTAGTACTGAATATTCCTACTTTTACACAGAGATATCATAAAGATGGTTTCTTAGAAAATATTTATAGAGTTCTCGATATTATTTTTATATTCTTAAGTTTTTTTCCTTTTGTATATGAATCAGAATTAGGATAGGATTTTCACTCCATGAATTTGGATTCACATTATCCCTCATGCTTTTCACGAAGAGACATTTTCTTTAAATCACTCTGTTCCATAAAAGACCCACTGTTTCCACTAGCATATCCTTTGAATCACACAGGGCCCAATATATAATAATGTTGTAATACTCTGTCCATATTTCCATGTTTCTTTACAAGAAAGAAACAATTTTCTTCCTTGTGGAGACTTGTGGATCTAAGTCTCTTGTAAGTAGCTGCACTTGATGAAACTAACAGCAGCTTTTTCAGCCAGTGTCTGCTTCTATGACTGGTAATGCTTGATGTTTAAAGTTCCAGCTAGAGAATGGTCTGCAGAACCAAAGCCACTGCTCGGTTCTGAAAAACATCTTATGCTCCAGAAAGAGAAAGGGAGTAAAGAGGTTGCACCTGTAGCCCTCCTGTAGGGAAGAGCAGAGATGACCAAAATTGACCAAGTGAAGTATTACATCCTGCATGCATCATCCTTGGTATAAATTTGAGGAATCATGAGGCTCCATCTTCTTTGTTCATGGCTGGCATCCTGTGAGGATTCCATCCATTTGTCAGCCTTTGATCCTGATCTTTGGCCTCCTGAATCTGTGTGTTCCTCCATCCACATGGATGTGTAAAGCAAGAGTTCTGAGCTAATGTTTAAGTTCCTTGTATCAATTTACCTAGAAATTTAATTTTAACTGGAAAGGTTTCCAGACAGTGCCCTCATTTAACTGCATTTGAGATTCCCTGGCTGATGCCTCTCTTTTCCCACTTCCTTCTCCCCATCTATTAGCCACAGAGATCTTTTCTTCTTTTATGAGAAAGGCAATATATTTTATCCTCAGAAGCTTTGCACTTCCTGAGTGATTGAAAACCAAAAGAAAATTCTTCCTCTTTTCCTGCTGAAAGCACTATTTGGTGGTGACACTATACTTTCATGTTTAAAATATATTCTCTGTTACAGAGTTGTAAATTAACTGAGTAAAACCTAGGATTTTCACACATAGGGCCTGCAATCTTTCAGAGATGTGTTTTTGAAGCTCTAGAAACCTAAGTGTACTTGAAAAGCTAAACCTAAGGCCTGAGAAAATATGCAAAACACCATCACATATAAGGGTGGAAAATAATCACAGCTAGCCTGATAAAATCCAAAAAAAGGCATGAGAGTCAGAAGTTCATACTAGTCAGAAAGACACAGTGCAGACATCTAACACATCCCAAGTAATAAGTGATACAACACATTACATTACATTCTAGCCTTTTAATGATAGTGCAGAACTCTCCCCTACTATTTCCTTTACTTACCTATAGTTGCTGTCTTCACGCTGTGGCTACTGTTAGAGATCCCAGACAGCATTTGACTGCCTTTAATCACTAAAAGCACCTTCAATATTTCAACTTAATAATATTTGATCAACTTTCTGTGGTTTAAATCCAATTTTGGTTTATTCATTGTTTATTTGCTTTCATCTTTCTCCCATGACCATAGTAGCATGACTTTTTGCAAATATTCATTCCTGATGGAATGTTTTTCCTCAGGATACATAAATACACTCTATGATGTGGTAACTTTCAGAAAGTGCATCACCTTATTAACTTAGGGAAGAACAAATTTGGTAATCTGTGTTATTATTACTGAATAAAGGGAAATTTTAAAAGACATTGTCTCATGTTCTGATGTTTTATAAAATAACTTTTTCACAATGTTGAAGTTCTAGGAGAGAACAGTTTTGTTTCATTTCAAAATGTCATTAAAATTATTTATGCAGGGAACTGTAATTTTTTACATTTTGATATCTGAAAAATAAGGAGGAATAGTTCATCTAAGGCTCTCCCTCTCCCACCTTAGCTATTGTCTCTGTTAGACTGTGAAAACACAGACTTCACCTAGTGCTGACAAGCTTCTTGATTTCATTGGCACCAGAGAGAGACACCCAATCTGGAAAGCAGTTTCTAATTGCAGTTGTAATTAGCAAAGGTGCAGTTTGCTCAAGTCTCATTCACTTTACTGTGATTCATAAGTCATATTTTGTCATGGATAATTTTTTTTTCCATGCAAGCTCTCAAAATAGCTATTAGAGGTAGTCTATCTGACCCAACTGTGAAAATGACTAGCACTGAGTTCTAGCTGACGAAATAGAAAGAAGATTCACATGTTAAGGTAACACAGGCACTAGATCTTCAATATCTTCAGCTCTCCAATAAAGGCCCAGCCATATCTTAGTTCTGCCTCTATGGAAGTTACTATAAAAATTAACATTTACTTTAACCAGAGAAGAGCTAGAGAAGTTGAAAACCAGAAGTTTTTGAAGAAAAAAACAGAGAAACCCAAGGAAAACCAAGGGGAATCTTTGTTTTGCTTTTGGTTTTTTTCCATGCAGCATATGCTGTTTACTCAGAGATTTTATAAAAATGAAATTTCGCTGCAGACTGGCAAAAGGAAGCATTCTTACAAAGCATGTGTCCTTAGATACTGGTTTTGCTTCTGCTCTGCACAAGGGCAATGGGGAGACAATATACAAATCAACTCTAAAATTGGGTCATTCTCCAGGGGAAAAGTTGAATCTTTCTGGTTCACATGAGACTGAGAGGATGTATGGAGCCAATGTGAAAAAGTGTTGTTAAAATGGAAAAACCCGTAGATGCATAGAATTATAGACTTCTTACTGTATAAAAATAAATGTCTCTTAACAGCAAAGGAGAACATTACTGAATGTGATCTCTTAAATTTGGGTGATTTCAATTAAGCAGGCTTTGGTGAAGTGCTGTTTAAACTGTTGGGGGTAGTTGGAGCCATTAAAATATATCCCAAATTACAGCAATAAAGGGCTTAGAGAAAAACATGCATGGATCTCAATGAGTTCAAACTCAAGAACAGAAGGCTGGGATGGGGATGGCAAAGAGGCAGTTAACAATGAGCATGTAAGAAAAAGGATCAAAGCTGGTGAGAGTGTTGAGGTTAAAAGGCTAAACTTCATCACAATTTAAGACAGCAAACCAAATCCACATATGATATGGACTGCAGCTACACTCAAGGATATATTTTTTTTTGTATTTTAAAATAATTAAATTTGTTCTAATGCATTCTTTTTCTTCCTCATTTATTCTGTCATCATTACTTTACTATTGTGCATAGCATGCAGCGTTAGATGTATAAACTGACAGATGAAATGTAATGGGTGGGTGTGTCTATAGAAATATTACTTTTAGCAGTTTTATTGCAAAAAGGTGAATGTGATAGTCACTCATATCTACTAGCCTTAAGGATGGCCAATAGTCAAAGTATAAGCAGATCTTTTTACTGGACTTACTGTGTTTAAGTGACTCATAATTCACTAGAAGAAATATGTATGCCAGAAAAGCAGGAAATTAGTATCTGCCATCCCTAGTTCCCTGTACTCATAACTAGCATCAAAACAGAATGAGGAATCTTAGAGTCAGAGGAAGACGAGTTTCTTGGCACAGTATATATATAACCAAAACATTTTTGGCTTGAGCCTAAACATCTTGCTGCTTTCTTAGATTTCCTTATCAGGCTAAATCTCAAGGCATAATCAGACAAGTGACCTTCTGATTTATCCAGTAATAGCATCCTCTCTTATGATACCAGAGATATGAAGTGATTTTCAGCTACCTTCTCATTCATCCCTCAGCTTATATGATAGAACACTGAGGTTTGTGCTGGAGCTGTAAACAAATTCAAATGATAAAGGATTGTTATTTGAGCATAAATTTCTGTGGCCAGATATATATGGCTGACAGGATATTTAAGTTTATAAACAAACCCCATTTGAATTAGAGAAATACCCTTAAGAGTAAAGAAAAATTACAAACACAATAAAAAATTCTACTGAAGTCTCAATGTTGAAATTTGATACTGATTAGCAAGAGATCAATATCAAAATAATGAGGTTTGTGTGGGCATCTGTTTTGTACTGCTGATACTCAAAGAATTTGTACAGGGGTGAGGACTCTTAATAGAATAAAATAAAAATTCTAACCAAATATAATTCTCAATTTATGAGGAATTAAAATCAGGACCTTATGGGTTTCTATTTTCTTATGAAGGTATTTATTTTTAGCTCAAACTAATATCAAGAACATAGCACTAATAAACTATTCATTGTTACATGGTCAGCAATGTTTTTTCTAGTACTAATACACACTAATACACTAGACACTAATACACTAGAGAGGAAACACCAGTGTAACCTACTGGGACAGGCAGTACCTTTATTACATTTAGTAATTATTCAGACACATGCCACACTTCTCAATCTGGACCAAAGGTTTGGAAAACAGTATCAAAACATTACTATGGAAGGTAGTAAATATAGGTCTGCAGTCCTCAGAGCATGTGAGATATGTCCTCAAGAAGGAAAAAAATATCTCAGAAATAAAGCTGGTTTTCACTATTTCCAATTAATTTCTAACACAAATTCAGTAGGTGTCAAAACCGATTTTCTCCAGCATCCACTGCATTTTATTAAAATCCACAGACCTTATCAGCACTCTTACCACTACAAACATTTGAAGGTTCCAGTATCACTGGAATGCAATGCTAGAAATGAGTGCTTAAAGAGCTTTAGTTGTCTGAGGCTCACATCTTGAGGACATATTATATAAACACCATAACTTTTGCAGAATGAATTTTTTTTTTCCCTAGCTATTTTTCCAGCTGTCAAAGCCAAGTGTTCCCACTTTTTGCTCTTCCTCTGAACTTTTATCATGTGGGTGCTTGTTGCAGTTCAACTACCAAGTTTCACGTCTTGCTTTTATAAAGCTTCTGAACATTGTCCTCATTCTACAGTAATGGGGTGTTAATTTTTCAAACACAGCTTCTCTGATGCCATACTCACTGGGTATAGATTGCTTCAGGGACTCTTAGGATGTATATTCCTTTATCAAGTTAATGTCACCATTAGTTCTGATTGCATCTTTAAGTGCCTTCCTGTGTTCTGCTCAGAGTATTACAGATTCTTATTGTTGTCTTCTTTTGGGCAATTTTATTTTAATGCTTTGCTTATTTGCAGTCTCCCTGATTTGTACAGAAGTTTTTGCTTCAATTTTCCTTCAAAGTGGATTCTAGTTGTGTTATTAGGTGGAGTGCAAAGTGGTTTTCCATCACTTAAGACAGTTTTATACTTGCTTAATGAGGTTAGAGTTCCTGTTTCTGGGGATGTGACTTGCCTTATTTAATGGGGTTTTAGTCGTGCTCACTATTCAATGACTTTGTTGGCTCGATCTTTTCAATTCCTTTCTGTTTATGTGGTGTTTCTTGTACTATTACTCATAGTTATGACCACTTGCAGCTGTGTAATTTCATGGCTGAGATCTGCAGAAAAATTCTGCTTATCAATATCTTTGCAACAGCTGATCAACTACTTCTTTGTTTGTGTGTAATATTAGGCTACAGAATTCATAAAATGCCCTGTAACTCGCTATGTTTTTCTAAAATTTACCTGCACGTGCATGAGAATCGTTTAATAGGAAATGTACATCTGACTAGGAAGGTTACATTTCTCCTATTGTTATTTCTTTGTTAGGAATCACTTTAAACACTTTAGTGTACTCATAACAAACTGGGATCCATTATATATATATAAAATCCTGTGATTTAGACCTCTGGGTTTGTTCATGCTGGAAGAACCAAGTGAGCTGAGACATTACAACTTCATTCTTCAGGCAGAAAATATAACAATTCCAACATTTGAGTACCTTATTTTTCATCCTAGATGCATTAATGTGTGGCCAGAATTAGCCTTATCAGGATACTAAAAAACCAAAATGCTGTATCAGTAACCCTGTTACAGTTAAACTGTTTTTATTTCGCACATGAAGTCTTCACAGAATCCGTATGAAGTCTTCACAGAATCCAACATATTCTGAAGGAAAAAAGCCTACATTCAGTGTGGACTTCCTCTGGCTTCCTAAGGACATTGTGATGCATATCCCCTGGGTGAATGTTTCTGACATGGTCGCTACCCTTCTGCCACAACACTCAGCACAGCTCAAGTTTCCTTTGACTGTGACTTTGTTGCTCTAAAAGCTGTTTATTTTTCACATGTTTTTATCTCAGCTCACCTAATGTGTATTAGTCTTCCAAAGGTAAAAATACGGTGAGGATAAGGCACAATAACTTTGCTTTGAGGTTAACTTCAAATACTACATGAGGTGATGTGATGTGTCATATCAGCTTAGGTAAAAAACCACAACATTTACTGCTTTTTATTCTTTAAAGCCATGAAGCCAGGAAGCTTGATAGCTGTGGAGATAAATTATTTTGGTTCCGAAATGCTTCAGTCAGAAAAGCTTCTCATAGACACATTTTAAAGATTATTCCCAGGGAGAAAGGAATTTGTCTTGATTTATGTCTCTTCATGGCTCATAAAAAAGTCTGACGGGTTCTGTTTACTTTAAAGGGATGATTAGTGGAGTCCCCAATATCAGAGGCTGACTTAAAAATAAAAGCAATAGTATATATATATGTATATATATATATAAAAGCACATGATTTTTATTGTAATTCAACATTGCAAGTCTTTGGATGCAATTCAGTCATTTTTTAAGGACTCATTTTTTAAGTGACTCAAACTAAGAACATCCTTAAGGGAAAAATGACTGCTATGGGATCACTGCTGTGGGCCTTCAGAGTAGATCATTCAACAGACTCCCTCATGAATGGGATTATGGGAAGTATTGCTTGAAAAAGGCTCCAAAACCTTCACTTGAAACAGGCTTCTCCTGCTTATACTCAGGAAATTCACTATGAAATGTTCAAGTCAGGGCAAGACACTTTTAGTGCTCCGCTCCTCATTTGCTTAGAGGAGAGTAAAAAGCATTTCTAGGAGTTAGAAATTCTTATTCCAAAATCTGTCTTTAGGATAGGTCAGATGAATGACCCTTATTCTGCTTTTATCTATTGACTATTATGGGAAATTACATTTATCTCCATCCCTAAAAATAAAGCAATAATCTAATCATCTTAATTAATGCTATGTGATTAGTCTAACTAGCAACTAGAAGATGCCTAGAAGAACATGCTCTATTCAGGTTTTTCTGACTTTGTGAAATTTATACTATCAAAACCCCACAAACCATTTCCCTGTAAGATTTTATTGAGAGATGGGTCATATCAATAGCAACATTCCCCTTGACTCAGGAATTAATGTGATTGTAACTCACCAACAGCTATATTTTGATGTTTCTATAATATCTCTTAATAACAATAACCTTAATTTTACTTAAAAAAATCTTTGGTTTAGATCTTTCTGATTTAAGCAGTGGTACTAAGAACAAAAAGATATGCTGGTATAAACTTCCTGTAAGCATATATATGATACAGAAGAAGCTTGAGTTCATTTGACTAAGTGTTACTGAAACCTCACAGCATCATATATGACAGGGTAGAATACTTAAACCATTGTCTGAATTAAAAGTTTGGGAGCAATGTTGGAAATGTGCAAACATTATAAAGAGAAGCATTTATCAAAGATAGTGACAAGACATAGATATCAGATAGGTAGAACATTAAATTGGTCTTCTGTTTCCTTTTTTTTGGTATTCTATTTGCTTTTCATAATATATTTATGGATGAAGTAACTGATCAAATGATTTTCCTGTTCAAGAGATTTCATTGTCCAGCCCATTGATCCATTTTTACAGCAGTTCTTAACTGAAGAATACAATTTAATTTTGACAAAAAATAAATATTTAAAAAATAAAATTGTAGAGAATCTTTTGCATCAATTTATTTTTTCCTTTAGTTTTTAATAGATAATTATTCCAAATAAATCTTGTTGTTGGATGTAATTTGTTTATGCTTTCTGAATATTTTTTTAATAATCCAGTTCAGGCTTCAAGGAAGTATTTTACTATTTGAAAAGATCCTTGGATGTTTCTACAGACCAAAAATTCCAGTAGCTGGAGAAAATTATCAAGATTTTGTGTTCATCTCTCTCAAGTGATTAATTCTCTATTCAGTCTTTTGTTATATGATGGATATCATTAGTATGAAGTTATTAACAGATTATTGAGTCAAAAGGATTCATTAGATAAGCTTTGCTGGATAGGATTTACTGGGGATATCTTATTTCAAAAGTCTATTGACTGTCCTTGAGATGAAATAGCATTTCCAGCATGCAGTAGATTACTGTGTCCTTTATTACTAAGGTGCCTTAAAGATGTGAAAAACTTCTGGGAATTTATAGGCAAATCTCTCTTCTCAGTCAGCTGAATTGTTAAATGTGCTTTGATTTTTTCAGATATGACAATGTTACCTGTGTCTTGAAGTGGTTTGGATGCTTATTATTGTAGGTAAAAGAGACCCTGAAGGAAGAGGTATATCTATAGTTAGCATTGTATGTTTGTATTATTGCCTGTGTAACTGGTAGTGATCTCCTAATGCCCATTCCTAATATTGGTTGTTTTAGTCTCTGGACAATATAATCTGTGTTTATCAATGTCCTAGTTTGGGCCAGGATAAAAGTAATTTTCTGTCTTGTACTTTTGCTTTCAGCTAAGTCTCTTGTAAGTAGCTGCACTTGCTGAAATTAACAGCAAGTTTCTCAGACAGTGTCTGCTTCTGGGACTGGTAACACTCGAGGTTTACAGATTCAGCAAGAGACTGGTGTGCAGAGCCAAGGCCACTGCTCAGCTCTGAGGGACATTTTGCCTTGCGGAAGGAGAGAAGGAGTAAAAAGGTCACATCTGCAGCCCTCATTTGGGGAGGAACAGACAAGATAGATAGCCAAAATTGACCAAGACCAAACAGAGTATTCCATCCCATACACATCATACTCAGAAAAAATTTGAGGGATTACAAGGGTCAAACCCCTTCCTGCTTCCCTTTCTTCATCTGTCCTTGTTTGCTTCAGCATCCTGGGAGGATTCCATCCGTTCCTCTGCCTGTGGTCCTGATCCATGCCAGCCTGAATCCGTGTGTTCCTGCCTCCAGCTCCCGACTGCTGCCGACTCCAGGAGTCCAGCCTGGACTTTCCCAGGGCTGCCCTGCAGCCTCGGTGGTGATGTGAGAGTTATTGGGGAAGAGGGGGAAGAATATGGTATCAATTTTCCTGTATATTTGTATATATTTAGTAATTTTTCCTTTTTATCCTTACTGTTTCATTAAAGCTGTGTAGTTTAGTTTCCAACTCATAAGTCTCTCTCCCTTATTCTCTCTCCTTTCTTTATCAGGGAGGGGGATTAATAGAGAGCATCTGTCATCTGGTTTAATTGCCGGGCCAGTGTTAAACCGTGACAATCATTAATTAGGTAAGTCATATCACTAATGATGACTGCACCCCAGAAATACAGTCTGGTGTTTTGGTGACACAGATTTGTAGAACAGCTTGATGAAATACAGACTGAGAGCTTCAGGAAAGTACAGGTGCTGTCTGCTGTACTTTGTGGAGCACCTGGAATGATTTCTTTCCTATTTGACAATGACATACGTAAAACGTTTGGCAGCACAGCTTGGAAAAAGCTAGGTCATGCCCTTGCTCTGTATTTATGTCCGCACAGATCTTGAAGTCATTAATAAAGACAGCACTGACAGAATTCCTGCTGAGTAGGCACCTGTAGGTACTTGCCAATGCAGCGAACTGAGATGGACATTTTACATAGGGCTTAAAAGTTCTGGATATGTTTTGGCCATACCATTGGATACAGAAAATGCAAATCAAGCTTACATAGTGGAATGGCAAAACCATTCAAGAATTTGAAGAACTGAAGACTCTCCAGCCATGGTGGCTGTTTGTTTACAAAGTATATTAATCATCACCACAAATGGGGAGAAGGTCCTTTATTACCACTTTCCCGCTTGTCACTGGTAACATTGACCATTTTTTTTGTGACTCAAAAATTGATGTTCTCTTTAAAGTAGGACACACTGTACACCTCTGAGTGATAAGCATATGTGATGGATAACCCTGTTAATTGATAGATTAGCTCAGCTGAGGAGTCACTAAAGTCAAACTTCACATTAACCTCACTCTGACTCAGGAATATCAAACACCTATCAAACCAGCAGAAGCCAGGAGTTGCCTGTTATAAGTAAAGCCATAGAGCATCTTGAACCCTATTGTGCCTTAACCTGTCCTTGCCACATCATTTGTAAAATGTGTTGCTGCTTAACAGGAGTTCCTCTGGTATTACTGAGCTCAAGTTTTCAGACAAAGATAAATGGTGAAAGTATCAATATGGATGACAAGAAGCCATCTAATGATGGATATACCATATCAGGCATGACACCTAATTCATCTTACTGACATATTTCTAGAAGTATTAAAACTGACATAGCCATAGCTCATATTAGAAGATGCTAATTTAGAACAGAGCTATCTCCTTCTGAACCATGGTTTTAAATAATATTCATTAAACTGTGGCTGTACAACCTGGACAGAACAATACAAGCTTGATAAAAAAAAAAAAATTAGGTGCAACAGCAATTCCAAGGCTATAGAGAATAAAATGAAAAATTTTAAAAAGTCTTGTATTTTTCACGTTTGTAGAAGTTATTAAAAAAGTAGTTTGGATTTTCGTGACAAATTTTTTTCATGCATGTCATAATATACTTGCTATAGGCAAATACAGCAAAATTTCAGATACTAATCTTTAAGATGTGAGAGACTTTGTCAAACAAATCAATAAAAATTTTAGAAGGAGAGTTAAAACATTCTGTCATTTAGCAATAATTTGATAATTGGGTCAAATTGCTGATGGAAAATTTAACAGCAGCAAGAAATTAGCTGTAGCCTGTTAATGCCTTTTTAAGTCCTAATACCCTTTTGTGATAAATATTCAAAACTAACAATAAAACCAATCCTAAAAGATCGCAAAAAATCTGAAATGTGAATTGTTAATTTTAAGAGAGATTTAGAGGTTAAACTTTTCTTTTTCATTAAACTGTGATTTTACACACTTCAAACATCAGTAGAAGTGTCTACTGCATTTTCTGTTATGCTGGCTTTGATTCTTTATGTGTATGTAATTGCTTTCCCCTTATCAACAGGATAAGGTGTTTTCCCACTCAGAGTTGATCCCCATCTACACCAGGATGCAACGTCTCCATTTTCTGAAATATTCTATCCATCTGATATCCTTGTTTTGCACTTTCAAATTGTGATATGAGGACTTTAGCCTCGATGGGCCTACCTCAGTTTTCCTGTATGATTCAAGTGCTCTTTGTCTCTCAGCTTCACTTCCCTTAGCCTGGAGCTGAAGAGTTTCTGAAAAAAGCAAAGGGCACAGGAGACTCTGAACTGGTAACAGTCTTGAACTCACTAACAGAAGGCCAAGTTGGTATCTGTGGCACCAGCTGCTCTCCTGTGTTGAAAAACACAAAGCCCACATAGTTTTTGCTCCAGCTAGATTGGGCAAAAACCAAACAAAAATGGGCGGGTAAAGGGAATAACTTGCATACTGAGAGAAAAAGTTTTTTTGTTTTTTCCTTTTTTTCACTTTTGTTCTCCAATAGAAGGTTTTGGAGGTATGGACTAGTGGTTAAATGACAGCAGCCAATCAGTTTATTCTATAAAAGGCTTGTCAATATTGACAATATTCTGCAAAGTAGACTCATTCCTAGTGAAAAAAGTGTTGTTCATGGCTTTGTATTTTTAAAATTATGCTTAAAAATACTAATAAATAAAGAAATCTGCCAAATATTAAACCAAAAATAAGCACACCAAACAACCTATGAAAGAAGAAAATTGAAACAAAGAAAGGGCTAAATGAGAAAAGAAAGGTGCATTGTAGGAAAAAAAAGTGAAACCAGAAAAAAAGCCCAAAAACATTTTAATTAAAAAAAATAATATTTATAGAGAAATAAATTTTAAAGGTGCTGTATTTCAACATTTGCACAATAAATCTTTATTTGAAGCAAATCTATATGTGTACATATATATTAAAAATAAAAGTTTAAAAATGAGGTACATTACTGCTCTGTGACTAAAAGAAGTTTTGAATTTAAATCATCATGATGGTTTCACAATATAATGCTGGGTGGATTTCACATATTGCCAGAAAGTATAAACTTTTGATAAAATTGTCTATACCATAGGGAATTTCTATGTCAAATGGACATAGAAATGTTCATTTTAACAATCAATTGCACGTTGCATATTAAGTTTTTGGTAAAGATTATTTAAGATTATCAAATGCAACCACTGTTACAGACCAGATTTGAAAAGCAAAACTGAACTTCATGTTTAAAAAGTGAAGAATTTTAATTATATACTTGGAACATAGAAAGAAATCACACATAAGGAAAACTGTTATTTTTAAAGCAAGTACTATAGATATTTTCCAGGGATTGGCACTAGGCACAGTGCAATCCTGTCAAATGACTTGGACTGAAAAAGCAACTTGCCCTTGTCAAATCAATGCATATTTAAAACATTCAAAACTCTTCTTGGGCACAAAGATAAAATAGAGGTGAAGCTGCACTGCTAGATGTCATACTATCTGGTATTGAATTATATATCTACTTTTAGAACAGCACAATGTCCGTGACCTGCAAATTCAGAGCCTCACTAAGGAAAAAACCAATACACAGATGCTCGTTTAATATTCAATAAGCATGTTATAATATTTTTACTTGATTTCCTCATCTCATTGTTCACTGATGAAAGTGTAGCAGATAGAAAAGCTGCAATCCTGGATGATCAGCACTTAATGAGTGATAGTGATATTGACCTTGCTGTTGTGATTCCAGATGTTCAAATGGTCTCATGTTTTACTTAAACCAAAAACTCTTCCTCTGAGACTGTTTCCTAACAGATAGACTTATATCTGAAAATCATGAAAGCTTATCAATTTTCAGAGCTGTTTTGAAAGGTGTGCTTTGAGAACCCTAAAGGAGATTCAGTCTGCTTTCATTCCACAGAGAGGAACAAGCCAATCTGCTGAGCTGTTTCAGTACCTCATCCCACACACAGGAAGAGCATATGGATGGTTTAACCCAGAAAATCTATTCTAAGCCACCGTGATGAGGAAGCTACCTGGGATATGATCACCCCAAAACATTCTTCATAAATATTTTTTTTTTCCAGAGTAGTGAAAAGCCTCAATACACATAGATCAGAGCAAACAGCACAAGCCTTGAGATGAAAGGAAGCCAATTCCAGAATATTTTTCAGAGACATAGTATCCTGAAGCCCAGAGGTATCTATGCAAAAGAAGATGTAATTATTCAACACTACAGGAGAAAGAATGTCCTCAGAACATTTTTAAGGAAGTTTTACTGCCTGAAAACCAGTAAACCAGTTCAGAGACATACAACATAATTTAATTGATCCTGACCTGGAAACATGCACTATCCAATCTGTGAGTTTTGTTCTAGACATGCAATTCCATAATTTTGGGATCATAAAGTCTCTGAGGTCTCAGATACTAAACTGAATAAGCAGATGTGATGAGCTATGCTTCTGTATAAGATAAAGAAAAGTTTCTGTGTACATATTTTTCAACACATAACAGTTTTGTCCAACTTTGGTTTGTTTTCACAAAATTAATATCAACAGGTATTTCTTTCATTTATCTGGTCTGCAGATAGACACATTTGATTTTGTGCTTATTTTTTTATTAGATACATTAGAAGGGTGGACACATCTTTATATTTCATAGAAGTAGACATTAGAAAGTATTAAATACAAGATAATAGCAAGTGCTACAATAAAAATACATTTAATTTCAAATAAAAAACCAAAATGTGCTAGGCATCCATCTTCTTGTTTTTTTTTTTGTTTTTTTTTTTGTGCAACACAAAAAGCTGGAGTACTCACCCAAAGCTCCCTTACATCTTGAAGTTCATCTTATGTCCAAATTAGCTTTAATTTGCCTCAATCAGTATCTTCTCCCTCCCACTGAGAATACGTGGAAACCCCTTTCTCCAAGTGACCATGTGAAAATGAGAAGATCTGATTTCATTATCTCCTCGTATATGCCTTTAACTACTGGTCTTCATTTTTGTTTGATTTTTTTTTTTGATAATAGCTGTTTAATTGAAGTCAACATGGAGGGATTGGCAAAGAACCACTAATAACGCCGAAAGAAACATTCAAAAAAAGTGAACATAAGTTTTCAAATACTGATTGCTAAAATTGAGTCAAGAATCAAGTTAGGGAATAAGAATACAAGAAAATAAAGGGTCATTTTAAGGGTTTAAATATTAATTTAATTCTTCATACAATTCATATTATAAAAACTCAAGCTCATGTTACATTATCTCAATCTAAAATGAACACAATTACTGTATATCAGGTTCTTGCAACATCTATTTACCACACTGGAATCAATGTGGTCATGTCAGGGACAAATCCTGTCTTGAGTGTATACCCAGTATGGCATTACTAGGGTAAAATCCTAGTTTAGGCTATTAATATTGACCTAAAATGAATCCTGTCACTCATAAACCAATTTTAAGTACATAGCAAAAATATAAGTGCTGAAGCAAGTTCTAGGATTACAGTATTTATATTAAACTTACACTGTACTTCATAGGTCAAACTAGACATACTGTCAAGACAGAATTCATCCTGTATAGAGCTTCATCAGCTTCAGGATGAATGAATTTGTCCCAGTGCTCTTACTGATACAAATTTTACTAATCAATGAACTCCAGTTTAGACATAAAAATTGAAATGTGGTTATTTAATTTTTAATTTTAAATAAGTGTGAATATTATTTTTTGTATACTTGGCAGAAATAACAATAGCAATGAAAAAATAACAAGAATATAGGTCATGTTCACTCGGTCTCAGCTATTTTCTTAGCAAGGAGCAAGGCAAGCAAACTAAGGAATTAATTACCCAATAATAACTGAATTTTCTCAGCTTAAGTAGTATAGAAATTTTCTAATTTTAGAAACCCTTTTTAGTCACCTTCTTGATATGCTTTATATAGTAGAAAGAACCTTAAAACGGCAGTATATTTTTTATTGTATTTGTCTGATTGTTTGTTTGTTTAGTTGGGTTTTTTTGCTTTCCTTTTCAGAACTTTTTCAGTTGCTTGTCTGGGAGATAAAAGACAAAAAGACTACGATCCAGCTCCATTCCAGGAAGCTGGAAGTGTCATACATCTGAAGCTATATCCCCAGTGTTTCTGAAGTTCAATAACTCCAAGCCTATGGTATTTACTCATAATATTTTATATTTTATTCACAGGGAAATAGGAAACATGGTTGTTCTGGATTGTCCCACTCACAGTTTTTTAAGCTGTTTTTCGATTTTGTGCAAACTTGGCAAGGTCTAAAAGTTGTGAAATGCTATTTATCTCTTGTAAGTGTTGTCAAGGAGAATGGCCAAATTCATAAACTCAACTCAGTTCTTGGAGAAGCTACAGTTTGCATGTTACCACACTATTACATACAGTAGAATCTACCTATAGAAGAGGCATTACATATATGGTGCTGAAAATCCCCAGTCATATGTTTTAATGAATGTCTGTCTATCAATTCTAGTTCTCGTAGGAAAAAATAATCTTTTCCTTTGGATATACAGCTGGTGTTCTTTCAAGAAGCATAAGAAAAGATACACCAACAACACTTAAAAGCTTGTTGTAGGGCAGGATTCTGGAAGAAACAATTACTACATTCAGAGGTGTCAGATTGCCTCTCGTTTCTCAAACTGGGCAAGATTTGTAAATTAAATGGAGGGAAGACCATTTACTATGAAAGATCCTTGAAATCTAAAATGGCCATCAATACATTCTCTTTCAAACACATTATTATTAGGGAACAGTAAACTCTGCAATATAAACACCACCATGCACATGACAATGAATGTGACACAACACAACTTTCACAGACAAGTATTTAATTTGGTCCTTCCTATAGGGAATGTTGATATGACAGTCCTTGGTTCTGGAATTTTTCTCTCTTGTTTCCCATTTCTGTGTCCAAACAGAATATCCTTGATCAGACTCTGTTGGGTGAACTCAGTAGGAAAACAGGGGTATATAATATTAATTTCTCTTACTTTATCTTATTTTCTCTAACTTTATTTTAATCACTATGTGTTATACACGACCTTATTAAGATAGGCTATTTGTTTTTTTTACTTATTTATTCCAACCACCCAAGACCAAGGTAAATGGAAAGGTAAGTAAAGAACATGAGAAGCTGGTATGCACCATGATGATAGAAGTGCAAAAAAAGTATATATCTGGGAAAGTTCCTTGGGTGTGCAATATCCATACAACAGGAGGCATAGCTCAAGTATATATTTTTGTTTTTTCATAAACTATGTTTCTGTTCATGCAATTTTCGTTCATATCAAGTACACAGAATAAACATATAACAAATAAGCATATTTTTAAAATGCAAACTACAAGATAATTGAAGGTATATCTGGAATTTGCAAATATCAGAAGTTGAGGTCCCATGGATTTCTTCAAAAGTAGGGTTGGAGATGCCTAACAAATATTGCTTGTAGTCAATAAGCAAATACTTGTAATTGGAGTTCCAGATGTTGTAATTTTTTTTGGTGTATGAAAGCAAGGAGCAAATTAATGTACAAAACAACTTGGCTGAGGAGATTTAATGAGAGGCTCCTCAGTCATCTAAGAAATTATCATGTAAAGGTAGCAGTAAATCAGTGAAGAATCACAGACTCATCTAAAGATTTTTTATAAGAAATCAAGCCTGTAGCAAAAGGAAAAGGGAAAACATCCACTTGAAACAAAAAAAGAATGTTAATTGGAGAGAGTCAAAGAGATGTGTAAGCACAGCAAATATCTTTTAATTAGCAGATTATCTAGATTTTTGTTTTACAGATCTGTGAGTTCACAAGTCCAAGGTTTTGAAATGAAGCAACAAACTTCAATCTGCATGCAACCAAGAGAAGTTGCTCTGAGTTTTAAGTTGTGTTAGCTACATTGTCATCAATAAGACACTAAGCCTTCCTATACAACTTATTTTTCATACTCTGGGCAGTGAGAACCAGAATAACTTTACCGGGTCTAGGTAGCATGGACTTTCCCTACAGAAGCCCAAATGTTGCTGTGCTTTACTTTTATGGCTAGAATGGTGTTGATAAGACAGCAGAGTTTTGGCTGGTGTTAAGCAGTGCCTGCACAGCATCAAGGTTGTTCCTCAGTACCGCCTACCCCAAAGACCCATAGGCTTGGGGGTCAGCAAGAGTTTAGGATAGGACACAGCCAGGACAGTTGATCCCAACTGACCAAAGGGGTATCCTATGCCATAGACATTCTTTAGGTTGGATATTAGAAAGAATTTCTTTACTGAGAGGGTGATCAGGCATTGGAATGGGCTGCCCAGGGGAGTAGTGGATTCTCCGTCCCTGGAGATATTTAAAAAGAGACTGGATGTGGCACTCAGTGCCATGGTCTGGTAACCGCAATGGTAGTGGATCAAGGGTTGGACTTGATGATCTCTGAGGTCCCTTCCAACCCAGCCAATTCTATGATTCTATGATTCTGCTTAGGCAGTAGAAGCTGCAGGATCAAGAGAAGGATGAAGGGACATTTACAGCTATAGCATTTGCCTTCCCACACAACTGTTTTAGTCAAGTCCTGCTTTCCAAGAAGTTGCTGGATATTTGCTGGCTGATGGAAATTAGCTTTTCCTTTGCTTCTGCAAACTGTTTTTGCTGTTCTTATTAAACAGCTTCTATCTCGATGCACAAGTTTTCCCCTGAGGTCCTAATGAAGAGGAAGAGTGAGAAAGTAATTGGGTGGAGATCTAGCTGTCAGTCAAGGCCCCACCACAAGATTCCCCTCTTTGATTCATGGAGAGAATAAAATATGTGTATATAACAAGGAAATGAATGCTGATCAGCAACTATCTTAATTAACAAGTAAGAAAAGGTCCAAATCAGTACTTGAAAATAACTGAAAAAAAATCTGTGATAAGTTAAACCATTAAATATGAAAGCGTATACACAACTACTTAGGGCAGATTAAGAAATGTTTGTAAAATCTGAACAGACTAAAATTTTAGTCTAAATTCTAAAATTCTAAAATTTTATTTTAGAAAATAGATGGAATTAGAGTGATTAACAAACATACAATAATTAATTATTGTTTATGACTTTAAACTGAAGGGCTAGAATCATAGAATTCACAGAACTCTAGAATGGTTAAGGTTAGAAGGGACCTTAAAGATCACTGAGATTCTACCCCCCTGCATGGGCAGGGACACCTCCCACTAGACCAAGTGACATGAGGCCTTGCCTAACCTGCCCTTAAACACCTCAAGGGAAGGGAGGTCGTCAACTACTGTCCTAGGCAACCTATTACAGTAGGTTACTACCTTCAACAGTGAAGAATTTCTTCCTAATATCCAACCTAAATCTGTCTGCTTTCAGTTTAAAACCATTATCCCTTTACCTGTCACTACCAGAAGGAAAGGCAGAAATAATAATGAAATTCATGGAAGAAAATTACTGCTTCCTGTAAACATTATTAAATAAAATAAGAATTCTTAAAGATCAGTAACAAATCTAAGAACTATATGATTAAATCCTTGTGTGGTAAAAATATAGATAAGATAGTGACATATCATTACACATTACTCTGAGATTCCCTTTCCAGCAGGAGTTGGAAACTTATTTATTAGAAATGAAAGTGTTCTCCTATAGTAAAAAAGAAACTACTGATTACAGGGAGAGTTTACAATTATCACTACCTTGCATTAAAGATGCCATTTCTATTCATTATTTGATGTTCAGTGAGCCATTTATTCAAGATGCAGTCACAAATACAGCATATATCAGCAGTAAAGTAGTTAATTTGGGTTTTTCCCACACCCAAAAAATCACAGCAATCACATTTTCCTCTATATTTCAAAAATTATGAGACATGATACAGTAATTGAAATTCACTTGTGAAAAGAAAAGGAGTTACTTATAAAAACTCATGAGATTCAACATTGATGAATCAAGTTGGAAAGCACAATTTAACATTTTATCCTGCTGGTAAACTCTGGGAGCAAAAAGAGTATATTAATCATTCTTCATTTTAAGTTAAATATATAACCTCAGGGTAGCAAGCAGGGACTGCTGCTTGCCTGAGGAATAAAATAGCAAAAAACCCAACATGTTAAATGTTATCTCACCAATCACAAGACAGAACTGTAAATATCACTGCAAGCTGGAGAAGCTGTGATTCTAGCTGTTGAATATTACGAGGAGAGAAAAAGCAAGCAGTTCTATAAGTACATCAGAAAGAAGTAGAATTCCCAAAAGTATAAGTTGGATTTTTTAGATTTTTTTTTTCTTTATGCTTGTACAGTCTTTGCTGAAAACCACTAAAGCTAGTAAAGGTTAAAAAAGCCCACAAAACTTTTAGCATTATTAAAATGTTTGAATTCAAGCTACTCAACATCTACAGAAAATCTGAAACTTTGTTTCAACATGAGGCAATATGTAAATATATCAGCTTAAATTTAGTTTCTAATGTATGTTAATTTGCATGAAATAACTTGGAAAGTGAAAAGCAGTTCTCTCATAAGTCTTCTCAATAAAAAAGAAGTAAATTTTCAGGTGAAATATGTCTTACACATGAATACAGGAGTGTGATTTCTCAACACTTCTCAACCTGTCTCCTTCATCTACAAAATGGAGTGTATATGTCTACGTGTATGACAGTCTTTTTGTGGATATATCTAGATATATAAATGTCTCTGGAAGGTTTTCTAGCCCATTCAGTATTTTTCTGGGTGTATAACCATAAAAGTGTTTTAAGGGTTTTTTTGTGTTGACTTTGGCTTTCCATGGAACTCAGTGTTATATTAAAAACATATTCTTATTGAATGTACATATATAATACAACACGTGTACAATATATATGCAATACATATACATGTACAATACAAAAATATAAGGTATTACAGTATATAGTATAACAATATATATACACACTATATATATAGCTATAATATGTACTATATGCTATATACTATATGCTATATAGTGCATCTTATAACCTATACCCTTTGTAGTTTATTTCCGTACCTGGAAAAACGTACTGAGGATAAAGACACAGAGTTTTCAGCAGAGCTCCAATACTGTGGTTAAAGACGAGGAGTTTTCAGCAGAGTTTCAAGGGTTAATTTGCTACAGGATTTATTAACACAGGCACTGCAACATTTTTAAAAATAAAACATATCTTTTTTCCCTGTTGAAGTAAATTGTTCAAACTATGGTGTTTTTTCAAGGTCATAGAAATAAAAGCTTGCTTTTTGAGCCTTCATATCTCTAGAGAGAAATTCTAAGAAATTCCCTAAAGGAAATAATTACTTTGATAAACAACCTTTATTGAATATAGTTGGAGGAGTATTTCTTCAGGGTAGATTGCATTTGAGGTATTTTTCAATTGAATTAATTAAAGCTCTGTTCAAACCACCTTTCTTTATTTTCTAACCAAGTCATTTGCTGTCCAGCACAAAATCAAATTGAGTGTAAAAGAGAATCAATTTGTCTGACAGAGAAATCATGAAAACTCGTAATTAATTGAGAAACTTGAGTCTTATTTATCTTAAGTCAGGGACACCATGGGCACAATGCCCTAAACTGGGTAGGTAGCACATTTTTGGAAACCTTTGTGTCATAGTTGAGCTAAATAGTGACTTAATTTTTTTAATTTTAATTTTTTTAAAAATATCTTTGTACACTGTTTGGAAACATTTGTTTCCTTTTCTTCCATCCAAAGACTATCACTGAATGCATTTTGGAACTATTCAGAAATTCATCTCTCTGTGCACATATTATGTGTACCTTAACTGCAAGGGCTAAAAGTCCATCACCATGGTAGACAAATGGTTCACATATTTCCTAGAAGAGCCTCTCTGAATAATGGAATTTTTTCAGCCAGGACACCTTGGAAATTTATAGTCAATGTATGTGTGTGTGACTATATATATAAATATATGTCCATATGTGTGTATATGTGTGTGTATATATATATATATGACATAGCATTTAAAATAATATACATGTGGTTTTAATTCATATGTACAGATGTTAACAAAATATTATATATTACCTAAATATATGTATTTTAATGGGGTTTTAATTTAAATACAGGCAAAATGAGGATGAAGTATAGTGATGAATATAAAAGATTAACTATTTTTAAAATTAAAGATAGTAATGTAAAAATAGAGAAACTATTGACCTCTCTAAACCTGATGAAAGAATAAAACATTTTGACATTCACTGTAGTTTTGTGTATATTGACTTTCTGTATAAATACAGTCAACAGATGAACAATTCCTTTCTAATTCTTCCAGAAAATAAACTATTGATAAGCGAGGACCAGATTTGGCTACATCACACCGGTTTTACTGTTGTTTGGTGAGTGCTGACGTGAAACCAATATATTAGTCTCATACAATTCACATATTTTTCTTTGCAGAAGAAATCAGGAAGGCTTGGCTAAGAGACTTTTTGGTTCATACCTAAAAGACAGGATATACACAAAGACTTGCAAATAAATTGTAAAGATTGGTAAATACTAAAAATCATAATAGTAAGAAAGAAGAAAAAATAGTTTTTGAGAAATGAAGAAAATGCTGGATAAAACATTCAAGGCAAACTGCTAAAGTGCTGTTAGAATACTAAAACCCATTTTCCTGAAGAAGTAGGACTGAAATAAATCTTGACCAGTTTGTGGCATTGTGCAACAAATGTTCTAACCTTATGCTTTAATTTTTTTTTTTAGCTATATGTAGAAATAATTTCTCTTTCTAACATGAAAACAATTGACATCCAGTTCAGTAAAATGTTTCTGATCCCTGAATTGTAGGGTTTTGATCAGAGTTAACAATCTGATGAGGAAGGAATATTGGTACCAGTCACAATAAAAAGGTCTTGCTTTTATTGTTACTGTATCTCATTTGCATATTTAAGGTCAAAAAGATGAGCCAGATGTGGGATAAAGAAAGAATTTTCCCCAGTTTAAGCTGTAAAGGCCCCTACATTTTCCTCTGGAGCATGACGTTGACCTTTCCTGTAAAAGACTTCATATTTCCCCAAAGGTCTTTTATCAAAGAGATAAAGGACTTTCCCACAGTATGTAAATTAGTAATAGGTATTAAATCTTGGACCTGAAATTTAGAATCACTAAAGAATACCTTTGTGACTATAGCATATTTTGTCATTATTTGTACTGGGGAATTCTGCCAAAATTTAGCTAATTTAAATGCTTTTGAAAAATCTCTGCTCATCAGGTGTGCTGAGAATTGACATTTTACATTTCAGCAACTGTAACCTCTTAAGAGCTACATATTTCACTCATGGTAAAAAATGAGACTAGGCTCTGTTCTGCTCAGGGCTCCAGGGGCTGATTACAAACAGGGAGCTTATATTATAGAAGAAGAGAGCTGTTGAAGGAATAAATCTGTTCCATTATTATAAGATAAGGAGGCTGGGCAAGATACAGAAGACAAATTAGATGAGGAGCTTAAGGAGGGATATGGGATCCACATGGGAATACTGTCAAGATTTACTGGGCAGAAGTGGTAAGAGTGACAGGTAAATGCAGTGTAACCAAAGAAACAAGATTTGGAAAGATAAGACAAAATACTGGTAGCCAGAAAAGCAGAAAAGCAGTCTGTAAATGAGAAAGCCACTCCAACATAGTAAAATGGTGTTTTCAAACAATCCTAGGATCAAAATCCTAAAACTGGAAATGAAGAAGGGGTGTGGTTAGTAGGTTGACAGAGGTTCTCCCCCTCTATGCTGCCCTGGTGAGGTCACATCTGGAATATTGTGTCCAGTTCTGGGCCCCTCAGTTCTGGAAGGACAGGGAACTGCTTGAAAGAGTCCAGCACAGAGCCACAGAGATGATGAAGGGAGTGGAACATCTCCCTTGTGAGGAAAGGCTGAGGGAGCTGGGTCTGCTCAGCTTGGAGAAGAGGAGAATAAGGAGTGACCTCATCAATGTTTATAAATATGTAAGGGGAGAGTGCCAGGAGGATGGAGCCAGGCTCTTCTCAGGGTGACTAAGAATAGGACAAGGGGCAATGTTTATAAACTGGAGAATAGGTGGTTCTGTATAAATATTAGTAAGACTTTTTTCACTGTGAGGGTGACAGAGCCCTGGCACAGGCTGCCCAGGGAGGCTGTGGAGTCTCCTTCCCTGGAGACATTGAAAGACCACCTGGATGCATTCCTGTGTGACCTGCTGTAGGTGACCCTGCTCTGGGGACTAGATGATCTTTCAAGGTCCCTTCCAACCCCTAACTTTCTGTGATTCTATGATATTCAAAGGTGCCTTTTAATCCAAACCATTCTGTGGTTCCATGATTCTAGGAAGCTAAGGATCTAGAAATGCTGGTGTGGGAAGAATGGGTGGGATGACAGAGAATAAGAACACTTCCTAGTGTTTCCAGAGCATCACAGCCTGTAGAAGACTGACAAGGAAAAAATGTAAGTGAAGGGAAGTCAGTTTCTGCTATTTTAAAAGATCCCTAGTTCCTGAGTCAGAATCTTTCTTGTGTATAATACCAAACTCACTAACACATGTTCCTCAGGAATGTATGTTGGATGTCATTAATTCTAATCACATCATTCACTGGATATGAGGTGGAACTGTGTGAGATTTTTTTTATCACAGAATCATTGAATGTTCATGTTTGGAAAAGGCTACTACACATCTACATGTTTTTTCAATACCTCCAGGGATGGTGACTTCCTCAACTCCCTGAGCAGCCCATTCCAGAGCCTGATGACTCTTTCAGTAAATGTTCTTCCTAATATCTAGTTTAGACCTCCCCTTCTGCAAGAAGATCTAGAGACTGTAGTGATAGTTTTGAGAACATAAATGATAGAATTTAAATCTTTAATTTTTAAATTTTTTACCTAGGCAGGGAATCACAGACACAGATGTGTGTGTTTACATTTATTCAAAATGCTTGTAAAGAACGTTTTTAAAGTTTAATCATTAAGGACTTCAGAGTTAGAAAAATATTTGACTGAATTGCTAGTGCTTCATATGACCAAACCTCCCTTCCACCTTTTTAGCAGTGTGGTTTTCAGTTGGTCACTGTGACAACTCAGGCTCTTGTGCATTTCAAAGAAAGTTTGGGAGACATCAAATAAGAAAGCAACTACAGCCTTGGTTCTGTAGCCCATACACTGTATATCAAAAGCATTAAAATTAGTGCCATATAGAACAATACAAAATACTATAGATTAAACAAAGCAGAATTACAGGGGTAGAAATTGCAGTTCTTTTATTTAAACACACACAGCAGTTAGAGTGGCTCTCTCCTCTGCAATGCTGCTACCAGCTTTGCATACCTGACAACAGGATGAGAAGAGCTATCACAGCTTGGAGGGCAAGGAAAGTGACTACTGTGGTAATGACAAAGATTGCATTCAGCCCTTAGCACTAATTGAGAGCTGCGTTCAGTAATGGATTTGCTCTACTTCCATACCCACAGCTTTTGTTTCATTAAGACAGCCAGAGTGTAAACCTTTTGTAACCTGATGAGAGAAAAATGTTGGCTCTGATTTCAAGAAAATGCTTAATCATGCACTAATTTTGAGTGTGTGGTAAAGTTCTCAGGATTTAAATGCCTACTCTGTGAAACTGAGCCTTAATAGGAGGATAGCTGAGAATGAAAGTACTTTTCTACACATATCAAGGGCAATCAGACAGTACAACTAGGTCATAAATAGGCAGGGTTTACAGTCATTTAAAGTAATGACATTTACCAACACTTAAAAAAAAATGATTCTCAATTCTTCACTTGTAGTGCAATTAACCTCTTTTAATTTAAATCCATAAAATCCACACATTTAGTCCACGTTTCACAACTGGCATTCTAGTCAGCAGAGAAAGACACCTGCAGGGAGCTACTGATCTGAAAAAAATGTATAAATTACATCTTTATTTCTCTGGTAACTAAAAGGAGCCAAGATGTTTGGCCTTGATATGACACCTAGACTTCAGATGGCTCAAACGAGGTGACATGAACAGTATCTTTTTTTGGTGTCCAAAAAACACCCAACCCAGTCACCAGAGGTGGGTCTGTATACAGAGACTCTGTAAGCTGTCATCAAGTCTGTCAAATCCAGACCTGCAAATCTGGTACATTGATGCTCAAAATCTTTGTTATAAACCCAGCTCAGCTCAAGATTATAAACTGGGTATGCTGGATCACACAACCCCAAACTTTTACCTAAGAAACACTATCTACATGGTGAGCCCTGCTGTCTGACTGATAGTGGAATAAAGATGAAATAATCCTGGTTGCTGTAAGAGTCTGTGACTTCAGTCAACATCTGCAGTAGTGTGGGTTTGCAAACTCTCTTGGCCACAGCTCAGCGATTTATAGCACTGCATATAGGGATATGCCAAAAATCTATAGCTCTTCCTTTGGTTTTGTTGAATCAAAGTGAAATATACGCAAGGTATAGAACTGCCTGAAAAAATTGTTTTAACTCCTTGCAGCTGCTTTATTTGTTATCCTTGTCTTTAATTTGTTTTATTTCCTACACCATCTCATCATTGCACTGGTTTGGCACCATGCCATGGCTGAGCTATGTGTTATACCTTAAAAATAATCTGACAGTTACACTTACAGCTTCAGTTGCATGAAGATAATATCAGAAGATAACATCAGTGAATAAACTGTGAAAATGGCTCCCTAACCAGATACCAAAGTGAGTAGAGGAAAAAAGCAGGCACTTACAAATGAAGGTAGCAAATGCATGGGCAACCTTTTTTGGGTTATCTAGCTATGAACTAAAAAGAAAAATAAAAAATAAAAAAACCAAACAAAAAACCCCCTGTAGCCTGTTTGTATGTACAAATCAATCCTTTCTGACTGTTCCATTTCATTTTGTAGTAACTTGAATTCATCAATCATATTACATTTCAGCATTTTTAATGTGAGTTTTACCATGAAACACATAGAGGGAAAACTTAATTAAAACCAACAGGTATGTGTTCAATGTATCTTTTAGATTTACTGTACTTATTCTCTCATTTGCCATTAAATGCCTATTAGAATAAGAACAGAGTAAAAAACCCTGCACTCATAGAAAAGCAAACAAAACCAACAAATGTATATCTGTGTGCATATAAATACCTAATCTTCTTTATAACCCTTAGTTTATTAGAGACAGGATTGAATAAACATGCTGCATGAAGTACTTTGTAATTTCTAATTCATTTGTATAAATCAGGCATATTAAACATTATACAGAGATCTGTAAAGGCATAGCATTTATAATGATCTTGGTTTACTCTGGGAGATAGAAGACAACCTACAAAGTAAGGAAGGAAGTAGAATGGGGTAATTGTGGTAGTAAACACAAAGAGAGAGAGTGTGGTTGCCATCTACTATTACCTAGGAAATCTATTCAGAAGACCTCGGTTTTCCAAAAAAAAAAAAAAAAAAAAAAAAATAGTTCAATAGTGCCAGTCATGGGAAATGAAGAATATTATCTTAGTGTGGTAGCTATAAAAATATTACTAATATATGTACATATTGGGGTACATTTCAGAATCCCTTAAGTCTTGGGTATCTGAAAAAGCCATTTCCTCTGAAATACCCATATATTCATATTAAGTGAAGTTTCTAATGAATTTCTCCTAGAGTTTTTTTGGTTGTTCTTTTGTGTTTGTTTGTTTGTTTTAATTTATTTGTGTTTACATCTCCATAAAGCAGTAATCTCAATTTCTTGAGAGATGCAATTCTACAAATTCATTCAGGAATCCAGAAGATGACAATGAATAGCTTCTTGAAGAAGGAAGCCAATGTGAAGGTAGTTTGCATTAATTATATGTTAATTTATATTGAATTTCATATTATAAAATGTTTATGGAGCTACTTATAGTAGCTCCCAAAAAAAAATGCAGAATACAGTCAGAATTCTCTGAAATCCAGAAGTTTTGCATTAACAGCAAAGGATGATAATTTCATATTAATATAGAAAATTGAAAATAACACATTAATGTTTAAATTTTTAATATCATACGCAATTAGTGTGTCTAATCTATTTTTACTGCTTAGTCTTTGGTTTAAAAAAAATAAATCTATATTATTTTATTTCTTACATTTAATTAGTAGACACTCACTTATCTTCTATCATTATAAGTTGCTATATTTATTTTCCTTTTAATCCTATCAGTGCTTTTGAGTTAATTTTCAATAGATTGTTTTTCTTAGCCCTTACTGGACTATCAGTTTCCAAATTAAGAAGAGATTATTACAGTGAAATCCCTTCCATGTGAGACGGCAAAATTAAGAAGATTCAGGTCCTGATGATTACTCAGCCTTAAAAAATCTGAAATTGGAATTGTCTCATGACTGATATATATATGCAGTGGTAAATACACCCCACAGCATTTTTGATACAGCTACAAAATTTACATAAAACATGAGAACTAGGGAACTGTCTTCTCTGTGGTCTGGGTATCCACTCTCAAAATCCATTTTTATGCTTAAAATAAATAAATTTCTCTTAACACGTTTTGTGTCAAGTTCTTTTCTAGTCCTTATTCAATGTACTGTGCTCAAAAATGAGGGAACAGCTACACTTTACCATCTGGGATACACTGTTGTGCAATATCTCCCTAAAAGTATGCAAGGAACAGTAAGAAACTCACTCACTTAAGACTAAGTATATGAGTCAGGATTACTCTTCATAAGGGAAAAAATACTATTCTGAAGAAAATCTGATTTTACAAAACCTGTGCCTTTTATTTTTTATCTATATAAAACTGTATAAATTTTTCTAATGAGACTGAAGAAATAGTTATCAATCGGCTTCTCTACAGCAATTACCATATTGTCATCTGGGGTGCACAGTTTTGACAGCAACCTAACTTCATTCTTATTGATGGCTGTATTTTAAACTTGCACTGAGTTTGAAATTTGAGCAATCTACCAGTGCAAAGAGATAGTGGGCCTTCTTGATAGGGCTTTAAACTAGATTGAAAGTGGGAAGGGGGTCAAACTGAGCCTGTTAAAAATAAGCCTAGGAAATCTATGCTGGGGTTTGTAGGATGTCTAGCCACCTCAGTTGAGTTGGGGGATAATGGTATAATGGGGGAAAAAAAAGGCAAAGATTGTTGAGGGTTCAGAAACCACCAAAATTCCTGAGGATTATGAATGTCTAGAACTAGACTAGAATGATGACAAGGCAGAGTCTATTTGGGTCAGGCTTAGTGGTAAGGCTGACATGGTTGGTATTGCTGTTGGAGTAGATATCCCAACTAGGGCAGTGAGGTGGATTAACTTTTCTATAAATGCCTGAGTGAATTCTCATGGTGATTTACCTTTGTTCTTGTGGGTGACTTCAAGTTCCCTGACATCTGTTGCAATAACAACACAGGAGAGAGGGAACAGTCTCAAAGGTTTCTGGAATGTGTTGAAGATAACCCTAACACAGGTTTAGTGGTTATGGGTTGTAGGGAGGACAGCTGGACTTGATCTCAGATGTTTTTTCCAATCCTGATGAGTCTATGATTCTATGATTCTAAGAGTCATTATAAAACTTGGATACGTATTCATTAAATTTGAAGAGGATGTGGTATCAGCAGCTTACATTATCCAATTGATAGAAGAAGACATAAACTAGTTAAAATGTGGTAACGATATAAAAAATATAGTTTCAGTTGTTTAAAAGAACAATACTACAAAAAAAGCTAATGTAAATAGAAAGGAAAATACTGCACACAGATTCTTATTAGCACAACAGGTTGGGTTTTTTTACATCAAGCATTAGAAGAAATCCAAAAGGTTCTATTTTCAGGACCTGCCTTTCATGAACCCATACTGACACAACCTGATCACCTGGTGGTCCTCCATGTGCTGTGTCGTGGCACTCAAGATGTTTGTTCTATAACCTTCCGTAGCACCAAGGTCATGCTGACAGGCTTGTAGTTCCCAGTGTCCTCATTTTGTCACTTCTTGGAGACAGATGACAGGAGGACCCAGGACACTCCAGGCCCATCAGCCTGACCTCAGTGCCTGGCAGGGTTATGGAGCAGATCATCCTGGGGGCAATCACACAGCACCTGCAGGATGGGCAAAGGATTAGACCCAGCCAGCAGAGGGTTAGGAAGGGCAGGTCCTGTCTGACCAACCTGATCTCCTTTTATGCTCAGGTGACCTGCCTGGTGGATGAGGGGAAAGCTGTGGATGTGGTCTACCTGGACTTCAGCAAGGCCTTTGACACCGTCTCCCACAGCATTCTCCTGAAAAGGCTGTCAGCCCACAGCTTGGACAGGGGCACCCTGTGCTGGGTTAGAAACTGGCTGGAGGGCTGGGCCCAGAGAGTGGTGCTGAATGGGGCTGCATCCAGTTGGCAGCCGGTCACTAGTGGTGTCCCCCAGGGATCAGTGTTGGGCCCAGTTCTGTTTAATATCTTTATTGATGATTTAGATGAGGGAATTGAGTCCATCATCAGCAACTTTGCAGATGACACTAAGCTGGGGGGAGTGTGGATCAGCTGGAAGGCAGGAGAGTTCTGCAGAGGGACCTGGACAGACTGGAGAGTTGGGCTGATTCCAATGGGATGAGGTTTAACAAGGCCAACTGCCAGGTCCTGCACTTTGGCCACAACAACCCCATGGGGAGCTCCAGGCGGGCACAGAGTGGCTGAGAACAGACAGACAGAAAGGGACCTGGGAGTCTGGATTGACAGGAAGCTGAACAGGAGCCAGCAGTGTGCCCAGGTGGCCAAGAAGGCCAATGGCATCCTGGCCTGTATCAGGAGCAGTGTGGCCAGCAGGTCCAGGGAAGTGATTCTGCCCCTGTACTCAGCCCTGGTGAGGCCACAGCTTGAGTGACACATGACTGTGTTCTAGCTTAGGGTACTGGGTCCCAGACATGGACAGTGGCTCTGTGCACCCTCAGCAAGTTCACTGATGATGTCAAGCTGTGTAGTGCAGCTGACACACTGGATGGAAGGGATGCCATCCAGAGGGACCTTGACAGACTGCAGAGGTGAGCCCATGCCAACCTTATGAGGTTCAACAAGACCAAGGGCAAAGTCCTGCATCTGGGTCAAGGCAATCCCAAACACCAATGTTGTCTGGGCAGTGGCTGGCTTGAGAGCAGCCCTGAGGAAAAGGACCTGGGGGTGCTGGTGGATGAGAAGTTTAACATGAGCCATCAGTGTGCACTTGCAGCCCAGAAAGCCAACTAGATCCTCGGCTGCATCAAGAGAAGTGTGACCAGCAGATCGAGGGAGGTGATTCTCCCCATCTGCTCTGCTCTCATGAGAACCTACCTATCCAGTTCTGGTGCCCCTATCACAGGAGGGACATGGATGTGCTGGAGTGTGTCCAGAGAAGGGCCACGAGGATGATCAGAGGGCTGGAGCACCTCTCTTATGAGTACAGAATGAGAGAGTTGGAGTTACTTAGTCTGGACAGGAGAAGGCTCTGAGGAGACCTTATTGTAGCCTTCTAGTATCTGAAAGGGGCCTACAAGAAAGGTGGAGATGGACTTTTTAGGACGTCAGATAGTGATGGGACTAGGGGGAATGGATCCAAACTAAAGGAGAGTAGATTTAGATTGGAAGTTAGGAAGCTCTTCAACATGAGGGTGGTGAGATACTGGAACAGATTGCCCAGACAGATGGTAGAAGCCTCATGGTAGTTTTTAAGGCCAGGCTGGACAGGGCTCTGAGCAACCTGATCTAGTGGGAGGTGTCCTTGCCCATGGCAGGAGGGTTGGAACTGGAAGATCTTAAAGGTCCCTTCCAACCCTGAAATTCTATGATTCTCTGATTCAATGAATATTAATAGGCTGTCTATCAATACCAACTTTGAACTTTGCATTTTCTTCCTGAAGGTACAGAAAGCATGATAATTAAATAAAAAAAAATGGAATTTGCAAAATCACTTGATTTTATCATCAGATGCAGAGCTCTAAACATGGTCTCCCTCGTTTGTCCTTCTTACATGAGACTGAGAATAACAGATCATAGTGGGGAGCTGGTCTGTGAATATATAAATACATTTGAAGAAAACTATAAGGCTCTATATTCTTGACAGGAAACAAAACTTGGACACATCTCATAAAACAGTTCAGTCAAGAGAGATAGTACTTAATTACCCTCCAGGCTGATGGCAAGAATATTAGAAAGTCAAAACAGTCAGAAAAGTTAAAAGAAACACAACCATACGTTAAAAATAAAACTAAAGCCCATAAGGGATTGTAGTCAAAACATAACTGATAGTTTGTTTTAATTGATCAGAATGAAGCTCCTTGGAAATCTGTACATAGGGCAAACTAGATTTCAACTCTTTTGTGTAAGACTGCCAATGATAATTTAGTTTTGATTTTATTTGGAGTGCAATCTATGTAATATGGAGCTGGGGGTGTTCAGTCTGGAGAAGAGGAGGCTCAGGGGAGACCTCATCACTCTCTACAACTCCCTGAAAGGAGGGTGTAGCCAGGTGGGGGTTGGTCTCTTTTCCCAGGCAACTCTCAGCAAGACAAGAGGGCATGGTCTCAAGTTGTGCCGGGAGAGGTTTAGGTTGGACATTAGAAAGAATTTCTTTACTGAGAGGGTGATCAGGCATTGGAATGGGCTGCCCAGGGAAGTAGTGGATTCTCCATCCCTGGAGATATTTAAAAAGAGACTGGATGTGGCACTCAGTGCCATGGGCTGGTAACTGCAGCAGTAGTGGCTCAAGGGTTGGACTTGATGATCTCTGAGGTCCCTTCCAACCTGGATGGTTCTGTGATTCTGTGTAATTATTCCATCAGCATTCACAAGTATTTTCCCTTGGCATTGTGTAATTTATAATGATGTAATTTAGAGAATCTTCTGCAGAAACCTTTGAATTTCCTCTTCAATTTGAAATGTTATTTTTTTTTCCAAAAGGAGATTTTTTTTCTAAAACCTTTAAGTAAGCAGCTATTTTCTACTGTATTATTGAGAAAAAGGATAAATTCCTACTTTGAAAAAATGTATATTTTAAACAAGATTAAAACATAAGAATGCAAAATACAATTATGACACTAAAGTGATTAATAAAATTTCAACATTAAAAAAAAGTAGCTTAATAGAAGTGAAATGAGGATTTACTATCTGCATGCTAATTGATTTTTGTCTGTAATAATGTCTTTTAAAATCAGAAGAACCACACTCAAATTATCTGTAGTAAACCTATTTGGATGAAGTTGCTGCCAAGCATCCTAAAAAGAATTATTCTACACACAATACTCCTTGCCTTGTGCAGTGGGGACTCATCATTTAACACAACTACAGCAAAAATAATAAGAGCATAACTTACCAATTTCCACAGATTTGTCTTCTTGAACATTCCCATCACAGCACTTGGTATCAGCACTTCAAATGGTGAGACTGAAGATGCCAGATATTAGTGTCATAAGGCATGATCATTCTGTGGGTCAAGGAAAGGATATTAAAAATAAACCAAATGGACAGTTGAAAAAAGCAAAGTGTAGTAGTGAAATAATGAAAAATGAAGTAGAGGCTTTTGTCCTCTGGTCAGGAGCAGCATAGCAAGTATGAATTTAGAATTTGAAGGTCATGTGCATGTTGTGGTAGGTTACTACTGAAGCTGAGCTAAGCTTTTGGTTACTGATTAAATATTTTTGCTGAACTATGATGAAAATATCAGTCTTGCTCTTTCTCTTTTCAAATAATTTTTTCCTGACAGCGAAGTATGCCATCCTGTCTCAAGATAGGTACTAAGTGACATTTAGAGATGGCTCCTTAAGACAAATCTAAATTTTAAATATTATTTGTCCTGGGGGTGAGTTTTAGCATTCCATCTTAAACTAAATGGAATGAATTAGTAGACTAATAGAATAGGTCAGGTTAGAAGGGACCTCAGAAGATTGTCTAGTCCATCCTTGTGTGGCAAAGGGAGCCTAGATGAGATTATCTATACTTTGTTTAATCACAGAATTTGAAAAAATAACCTTTATTAATAATTTAGTGATTTTAAGGCAGAAGAGGTCACAGAGCCTGACCTTCATCCAGAATCAAAGCCAAAGCACTCTGTAACAATTCAATTATCTAAATTTAATAGTTAATAATGGCCTAGATTACTGTTATTTTCATCTTCATTTTAACATTAGGTTTAAATGAAGAGGTGATTTTGAGTTTACAATGGTCTTGTCTTCATCAACACACTCAGATGAAAAAAAAAAGTTCTATTTTTAAGGCTGTTCCATTATTGGAAAATGCTAGAAAAAAGTCATCAGTTTTTATTTTACTGAATTAATTAATTAACTCTGACAAATATTTTTTCTTGTGAAAAGCATTTGACACTCTCCTGCACAGCATTCTGATCTCTAAATTGGAACAATATGGGCCACTCATTGCAAAAGGAATTGGCTAAATAGTCGCACCTGAGGAGTTGTGATCAGTGTCTTGGTGTCCAAATGGAGATGTGGGACAAGTGGTGTTCCTCACGGGTTGGTACTGGGACCAGTGCTGTTTAACATCTTTGTTGGCTACATGGACAGTGGAATCGAGTGCACCCTCAGCAAGTGTGCTGATGACACCAAGCTGGGTGGTCAAGCCAACATGCTAGAGAGAAGGGATGACATCCAGAGGGACCTTGACAGGCTTGAGAAGAGGACTGATGCAAACTGCAGGAAGTTCAACAAGGCCAAGTGCAAGGTTCTGCACCTGGGTCAAGGCAATCCCAAGAAGGAATACAGGCTGGGAGAAGAAACAATTGGAAACAGCCCTGAGGAGAAGGACTTGGGGGTGGTGATGGACCAGAAGCTTAACATGAGCCATCATCATGAGCTTGCAGCCCAGAAAGCCAACTGGGTCCTGGGGCTGCATCAAAAGAATCACAGGCAGCCAGCCAAGGGAGGTGATTCTCCTCCTCTACTCTTCTGTTGTGAGACCCCATGTGGAGTACTGTGTTCAGTTCTGGAGTCCCCAGCATAAGAAGGATGTAGAGCTTCTGAAATGTGTCCGGAGGAGAGCCACTAAAATTATTAGAGGGCTGGAGCACCTTCCCTATGGAGACAGGTTAAAGAAGAAGGGGTTGTTCACCCTGGAGAAGAGGAGGCTCCAAGGTGACCTTATAGAAACTTTCCAATATCTGAAGGGGGCCCACAAGAAAGCTGGGGTTGGGCTTTTTACATGAATATGTAGTGAGAGGACAAAGGGAAATGATTTGAAACCTGAAGCAGGGAGATTTAGGGTAACCATTAGAAAGAAATTCTTTAATTTGTGGGTGGTGAGACACTGGCACAGGTTGCCCAAGGAAGTTGTGGGTGCCCCTTCCCTGGAAATGTTCAAGGCAAGGCCTTGAGCAGCATGGTCCAGTGGAAGACGTCCCTGCCTATGCAAGGGTGGGTTGGAATCAGGTGATCTTTAAGGTGCCTTCCAACCCATAACATTCTATGATTCTATGAGACTATTATCCTATAAATATAATTCTACTAAGTTTATCCCATTTTAACTACACATAATTTAAAAAATTCTAGCATTATTGAATTAGTGGCTATGTTAATACTGTCCAGCTTCTCAAAACAAGTATCAGGAATGTAACTGAAATGAAACATAAGGAGATGAAGAAGGATTCACAGTGTTTACATGAACTGTTTGTTCCATGATTTTATAATAGCACCTCAGACTTGGAATGGTTGATCAGCTTTCACATCCAAAGCTTAGCTTGAACTGATGGATGTTCTGAGACTTTTTCTGATAGATCAGACTTTGTTCAGAAGGAAGTCAGGATATTATTATGTTTTCTTTAACAGCTAAAGGTCTAGAAAAGGAATGAGGTAAAAATTCCTGTATTCTTTCTTCTTAGAAAACATTTTTTCCACTGTATGTAAGAAAACAAAAAGTAACAGAGTGTGTAAATAACCTACAGGTCTGGGAGCAAGAACTGTACTTCGGTTCCCTCTGCACTGAGGTGTTAGTGAGGTTAGGTGTGATTCATTTTGGATCTGAGCTAGCAGAAAAAGAGAAGGAATGAGCCACAAACTTCATGGATTCCATCAGTGGAATCATAAGGATCAAATTTCATGGATTCCATCAGTGTAGGATTTGAAGGTGAAACATACAGTTGTATGTTAAACATATCAAACATTTAGTATTTGAAAAAAGAATTCATTAAATTCTTGTCAGTAGAGTCTACTGCTGGCTTCAGCAACATACTGGCTACAGCACCATGGTGACTGGGATGCTGGTTCTGGAAGTCCTGAGGGTCAGAGTGAAGAAAACTGAAGGTGTCTCAGAGAAAGAATTCTTGTTCGATTAACTAAAATCTGCTGCTGTCTACTGTTGTGTGTTGAAATAGATAGACCCAGCCAGGCTGATCAAAGTGGGAAGAATTTGCTGTTTTCAAGTCTGGCTTTTGTCTGACACAAGTCACATGTAGACTTTCTGTCTGAGAGATGCAGTAGACACTAATTAATTACATTAAATTGAAGAGGACAGGGCATCTTAGAGGAGGCAATGAATAATAAACCTGGAATCTTCCTCATGGTACATCCATAAAGTTGGATCATAATAGTTATGATCCAGTAGTTATCAAAGTTATGGCTGAAGGAAGTGAGATATCATCTTGGAAAAAAAACAAAACAAGAAGAAAAAAAAAAATCAATCAAATCTCTTGTCCAGCTTCTACAGATACGAGGATATTTACTTTAGAAAAGTACAAAGTGTGGACAGCTACATTTTCTTGAAAAACTTTCCTGGAATCTCCTGGTTTTAAAATGTTGCTGTATTGAGAAAGCTTTTTCTGCAGAAAACTTGCAATCTGAAAGCTTTTCTGTCAAATTTAGCAGTACTGGGGAAAAATAATTAAAGTTTAGTGGATTAGGGTAATATTGGCCATTGATGTTAATGTTGACACAGATATTAATGTTAATGAAACTATCCTACTACTGAAATCCATGCCTATTCCTATTTGGTTTTAGATAAATATTACTACTATAAGTGTTCATTTAGTTCTTTTTTTATTATTATTAAGTTTATATCTATACAGGGAGTACTGGACTAATATATATATTCTTTTTTTTTTTTCCCTTACCTCCTCCCTTGTTTTAATAAGTACTTCAAATTAACTTAGAATAGTCTAAATATAATGCTTTTTTGTTATGGGAAATTTGATGCTAAGAATACATTCTGTCTTTCACAGTTAAGAAAATATCACTTGGCATGAGAGATCAGAAAATTTTCATCAACGCAGTCTAAAGAAAAGGACCACCACATGTTGGTGATGGAATATTTTTCCAATGCCAAGCAGAGTTCATTAGTTTTTGTGCCTTCAGGGCCTGGTTCTAGGTTTGAGCTCTCACGTGACAATATAAATTAGGGATACATGGGGTTGTAACGACATATTTGGTCCTTGCTGTGCACTATAGCCATACATCTGCAGTGAGTGGCACAATGTTTGTCAGTTTGAGGATGCACAGAAGGCATCCTACAGCTAAGTCATTTGGCTGAGCTGACAGCTACCAGTAACAGTGTTGCTCTAATGCATGTTTGATCCTTCCAAACACAGTCTTCCATTAAGATACAAGGCAGTTTCAATTTTTCATCCAAGTGTTTATTAAATATACTTGGCCAAGTTCCATGATGATTTACCTGTGCCTTTGCTGCTACAGTGTGTTTCTTTACTGTGTTTTCTATTTGTGTGTGGCTTTTTTTTTTTTTTGTTCTGAGATTAATTTGTGCTGTAAGAGTGTCCAGCTGTTTTTGTTGGTTCACTTATGAAAAAAAAGACACTTGGTGGTTTAAGTGTTTGTAATATACCTGTCTTTGCTGGGCTTTTCAAGGTTTACGTACATATTTAACTGTAAGGCTTGACTGTAAAGTCATTGTACATAGCATTTTCATAGGCTTTAGGAAGGATGCTTTATACAAGCAATGCATTCAAACCAGTAGATGTTAAAATACAGGTTGAAAACATGATTGTGTTCATTGTGTCTTTGTGATCTGGTTCTTAAAAACAGAAATTGGATAGTTTAAACAACTGTGATGTTTTACCTCATTTGCACAAAAATAAAGTTTCTTGTTCTTCAAGGATGTCTCTTCACTGAGATTCATTCTTACGTATTCACTTACAGAAAAAGTCTCAGAAGAGGACAAAGTCACAATCCAAGGCCACTTGCTTCTCAGCAGAAATAGAACTGTAAAGTGTTGGAGAATGTTACCCAATTGTTACCCAATTGATAAACTATTTTATAAACCTTCAATGTAAACATATTGATTTTCAGGTAAATACAATCCCCATTGGTAATGCATGCAAGAAAATGTGTTTTGCTTAGAAATATTTAATCAGGTAATTTACTGTTACAAAAACGCACCAAAAAGAAATTCCATAAGTAGTCATGAGAACTAAGAAATGGGAATTGATACTTATCTCCAGCTGCTTTCATCTAGCTTGAAAATAGCCATAACATCTTTAAAAGTTTATTTGTAATTTGTATTCTGTGCTTTCAGTCATGAAGAAAAGTTATATTTTGCCATGACCTTCTTCTTTACAACTGTGAAAGCATTTGCTACATAAAAATTGGTATTTGAAGCCCTAGATATTGGAAAAAAATATTTTAACTGAAAATTTTGAGGTAATATAACATGACAAGTAAGCTTTCTAGGATAGAAAAACTGAGCTGTGCTAAAATAATTGTAAAGAAAGAAACACATTAAATATTTAGAAGGGTATATAGAAACTAATTTTAGAGGAAAATTATATGTTGTGTACACATATTATTATGTCATGTCTGTCAGAGTACAAAGCATTTAGGTGCTTATAACCCTGGTGCCTCAGGAAAATATTGTCAGTTTATTTGTGGTTTAAAGAGTTCATTTTTTTCCCTGAATCTCACTCAATATTCTGCCTAAAAATTACAATTTTCTAAAATCTAAAGCCTTTCTTTGTCGCAGTGACTTTACTTATATCTCTAGAAAAGCTCCCTTCAACATTGATAAAATACTAAATCTTTGTTGTGAAAGTAAAATAACAATCCAAATAGAATATTCAGACTTTTATTCTCAGAATAATCTAATAAAATAAAATAAAACAAATCAGGAATTGTCCCTTCCTGTGATCTATCTATATCTATCTTGCTTAAGTCCTAGCCTTTTTTCTTAAACCACTACTGTTCTCTCATATGTCACTATCTAATCACTTTTCTTTAAGCCCTAAACCAAGCAAAAATTATCTAAAATTGTAAGTTATACATTCCTAAATTTAGCCTTCCAACACAACTTCTTTTTCTTACAGCAATTCTTTCAATATTTTCTTTTCCTAAACCACCCATTTCTTGTCTCTGAATCCAAGCCTGGAAATTGCCATATGAAACTACTCTTAACGCAGCAGCTACAACACTTCTCATTATTCCCAAATTATTCCCCATTAAAATTATCCCAGCAAAGAGTAGCATGCAGGAAAATGACCCATTACTCTTTAGCTTCTTAGCTGTGTTTTCAGTCTTATGACAGGTTTGAGACAGGTACAATTCCAGTCAAAAGCTCACAGTCTGACCTGACAGTGCAAGGTCTCAGGATCTGTTTTGGGCTTGCTTTGGCCACAGCTCATTTCAAGGTTGTTCAGCTGTGATAGCAGTTACCTAGTAGTAAGGTGTTAGTGCCTAAATATGCCTAAATATGTGTTTTGTTTATAGTAATAACAAAACACAGTAGTTATTAGGCATAAAACTGAATTGTCTACTTTAGAGTGAAATGTGGTGGGAAAAGTTCAGACACAGGATAATACCAGGTTTCAGTTTGTAAATGGAAATTGTAGTGACAATTGTCCTACTGGTTGTCCTACTGGTGGACAACCTTGTGAACCAGGCAAAACTGATTTTAGAGATAAAAAAAAAGAGAACAGAAAAATTGAGTAACTGGGAATAAATTAAAAGACAAGCCACAAAAACAGACTGTGCGAGAAAACATAAAAAATATTTTCAGTGCCATGGAGATATTTTGAGCTAAAGATGTCACCAGCAAAGTGATTTGGGAGAGTGGGGAAAGAGAAGCCTAGAGCCAGCTTCTAGCAGCTTAGGGACTGGTGTTTACAAAAGCATTTCAGGCAGATATAAATCAATATATCTAAGTGATTTTCATTTATTTTCTCTTTCTTTTGTCAGTGTGAGCTTGAAATCTAAACTTAAAATACAAAAGGAAGTCAAGATGGGGTAAGAAAATGCAGCTTGGATAAGAAAAATGTGGCATTGATTCTCTCAAACCAAACTCCATGATGTCTCAGAAGATAACCATGGCAAAGTGTCCTAACTGTGCAAATTGTTAGTTTAATGATGCTTACTCACAGCTAATCTGGCAGGATTTGTATACAAGGGAACATTGTATTTTTTTCTGTGGTGCTACATCTTTGCTCTCTCTTGCTGGCAGGTTTTTATTGAGTGGTAGAAAATTCTTAGTAGGATTGCAATCATACAGTTTCTTTCTTTCTTAGCCTGTACTTTTCTACTTGTTTCTTGCATTGCTCTAACTGGGCCTGCCATGACTCTAATGGGTTTGATTACAGCATCTGGGAAATTCTTCTCACATAGAATCATAGAATCATAGAATTGGCTGGGTTGGAAGGGACCTCAGAGATCATCGAGTCCAACCCTTGAACCACTGTTGCGGTTGCTAGACCATGGCACTGAGTACCACATCCAGTCTTTTTTTAAATATCTCCAGGGACGGAGAATCCACTACTTCCCTGGGCAGCCCATTCCAATGACGGATCAATGAAATATGCTTTCCTTCCTCTCTGATAGTTTTGGTGTGTTTTCAAAGTTTGATATCTCTTGGTGTTTGTATTCATAGCAGACATGCTTGAAGATGATGGTGGGTCAGTGCAAGACAACGACAACGATGACAAAATGGGGACCTCAGCCTTGCTTGTATGCCTCCAAATTCTTGCCATTCCAGCACTGCTTCTTTGTTCCCCTAGGAGAGGGGAAATTCCTCCCAGGAGGAGAGCTGTCAGTCAGTTGCAGCAGGAGTGCAGGTGTCCCATTCAATTCAGACTGCCCCACCTGAGTGAACCTCCAACCATTTTATCAGCCAAGGTGTCTCCACAACTGACTGACAGAGCCATTGAAGACAGGCCCTCAGGTAGGCAGGGTCTCCACCTGCTTATTAGTCCTTATCTCCTTCAAGGCACAAGTCCTAGCTCTGCTCCAGTCACCTTTATTCACTTTAAAATTGTCTTTTGATTCAAAGGAAATTCCAGCCAGTGGAATCTCACAGGTGGAATCTCATGTATTGTCAGAGCATACTGGAGACTCCAAATGCCTGTTCCAAACTGAGTTTCAAAGGCTGTTTTTAAAGTTAAATATTTCCCTTTTGAAGTGAGGTTGTGAATATCTATTTAATATAGCCAAGTTCACCATTAACTCACATCCCTAAGCTCCATGTTTACACACCTTCAAATACCTCTAGGGCAGATGACTCCACTACTTCCCTCGGCAGCTGCTTCCAGTGCCTGACAACCCTTTCAGGAAAGAAATTTCTCATAATATCCCACATAAACCTCCTCTGGAATAACCAGAGACCATTTTGTTAGGATAAGGATGACTCAGTGATTTTAAAGGTGCTTTCCTACCAGAACATTTCTGTGATTCTGTTTTTTCCTTTTCTTCTATTGCTTACTACTTGAGAGAAGAGACTTACACCCACCTCACTACAATCTCCTGTCAGATAGTAGGAGGGAGCAACAAAACCTTCCCTGAAACTCCTTTTCTGCAGATTAAACAGCTCCAGTTCCCTCACAAAATTTCTGCTCTAGACCCTTTGCTAGCATTAATGCCCTGTTTTGGACACACTCCAAAGGAAAAAATTGTCAGTCTCTTGGTGTTTGTATTCATGGCAGACATGCTTCCAAGTCACTGCAATGCTATTGTTAGCTGTATGATTTAAAATGTAATAACAGGAAAACACTGGAGCTCAGAGTGTATTGTGCATGTGTTAAAGAGAAGCAAATGACATTGGGCATAGCCCTCACACTATCACCCTCACAGTAATGGAATTGACTGATTGCTTATTGTCATGCTCACAGCTGTGCATGGAATGTAATTAGCTATACAAAGCTTCTGGGATTTGAAGGTGCAAGTGGAATACAAAACATTTTTTATAAGAACAAGTCATAGTGCTCACTGACAAAAAGTTTCAGCACCCAGACTTAAAATTCACTTCTAGGAGTAATGAAGCTAAACAACTGTGCCTCGTTTTCTCATCTAAGTAACAGGAAAAATAGGCAAGGGATAGTTTCTTTTAAAAAATCCACAAACACATTTGTATTGTTCTCTGACTTTGATATAGAGAACAGGAAAAAAAAAAAAAAGGTTGAGAAAAAAAGAGACAGAGAAACAAATAAATAAACAAAACCCACCACCTTGACTAGGTTTTCATTTTATTCATTAAATACTTGATATAAAGGATACTGAAGTTACTGGGTATGTTTCCATTGGATTGATGCAAGCAATAGATAAAAAAAATCCCAGCAGAGACTTGTAAACTAACATCCTACCACTAGAATACAGATAAACAGTAATTAAATCTTTAAATCCCATATTCCCTTTGAGGAATTTAATCTGAACTGTAAGTAAAATTGATAAGAGCTCTCTTCACCCTGAAAAATTTCAAACTGACAAATCCTATTTCTCATTCCATTACAGTCTAATGCAAATTGTATAAATGATGTAAGCAGTACATGGTGCATGTAGGAAACCTGCATGGTGCATGGTAGGAAACCCGAACCCACTGGCATTGACACTATTGCTGCTAAAAACTAAAAAAAAAACACCAACAAACCTGCACCACATCTGAAAAATAAATTAATACTTTCAATATACTGATAATAAGAAAACTGATAGATATAGAATGTGGAAGAAAATTTTTATTTTCCAGTCAAAAATTTTTAATAATCAAGTTTTAGTTTTTCTCTATCTTGTTTTCATCAGAGATGACTTGTCCTGGTACTAGCCATATACTTAGAATATCTGTGCAGGGTTGGGGGGTATGTGTGTATGTTTGAGGTAGTGTTTTCAAGGCTAAATTTCCAAGAACCCCTCTAAATTATGTTCTCTGATGTCTGGAATGGAGAAAGGGAACTTACAATAACTAGACTTTCTCCTTATATGCAATTTATATGAATGGAATTGTTGAATTTTTTTCTTTCTCTGATACATTCTCTTTCCATCTTAAAAAATTAACTATGGTAAAATTTATTACTTTGCATTTTATTTTTCCAAAACACAAGTTTATATCAATTGACACACAGAATTATTATGAACTGGGGAAAACAAACGTGCAAGAAAACATGTGAACAAAATATCCTAACAAAAATGTCAGGGAAGGTGAAAAAAAATTTGAATTTGTGCATTTCCTGAACAGACTAAATTGGTGAATAAATGAGATGTTCCTGGGAGGAGAACTGGGAAAACTTCTATTTCAAATAGCTGTCAAATGCCTCTTTTCTCTTTCTTCTATTCTAAAATAGCTTATAGTGGTGAAGGGTCATGTGTATAATTATATCTTTCCAACAATTTTAGAAGAGTAATTCAGTTTTGGATTTTATTCTGACACTGAAACTAAACTCTGTTAAAATGGGTGAAATGTAAACAGAGCTTCTTTCTGTTCTTAGGTTGAAGATATCCCAGTAATGTCCAGATTATGTCAATTACTAATTGAAATAAGATTTCAGGGAAAAAAAAAATCACATTTGGGGAAAAACAAAAATCACAGAAAAGAGAAAAAGAGACATGCAGAATAAAAATAGGGCTTATATAAAAGTGAAACAGTTGGAATTAGTCAAGACCAGATTCCAGTTAGAAAAAAATACATCCCATAGTCAGCAGCCTGGCCTTGCTACGGGCCTGCACCACATCTGCAAAACAGATGAAAAGGATAAGAAGCTCTCCCCCCAAGTCTCTAAGACTTATCTTGGTTACAGCTATAGTGAAATGAGGCAACCAGGTGCCACTAATTGCCAGGTAGTGGGCATGAGCTTGTGTCAAGCCCACCTGTGCCTGATTAGGGCAGGCCCTAACTGCACATGAGCAGGACCAGGGGTCCAATAAAAGGTGAGGCCTGAGGCACAGGCTCAGCTCAGTCCTGAGCTAGCCAGCAGAGAGGTCAGTTGCTCTTGGAGCAACAGCACCGATCCGGGCTAGTCAGCCCTGAGGGCTATAGGCTCAGGGCACTATTCTTGAGTCTCTGCTAGAATTCCTGGTTGGACCATGAAGCGCTGTGCCCTAAAAGAGGTTCGTCTTGCTACATCTGGTGGAGAATGCAGGCACGGAGCCCTCAGGTCCAACCAGGTATTCTAGCAGAGACTCAAGAATAGTGCCCTGAGCCTATAGCCCTCAGGGCTGACTAGCCTGGATCGGTGCTGTTGCTCCAAGAGCAACTGACCTCTCTGCTGGCTAGCTCAGGACTGAGCTGAGCCTGTGCCTCAGGCCTCACCTTTTATTGGACCCCTGGTCCTGCTCATGTGCAGTTAGGGCCTGCCCTAATCAGGCACAGGTGGGCTTGACACAAGCTCATGCCCACTACCTGGCAATTAGTGGCACCTGGTTGCCTCATTTCACTACATACAGCCTTGAGCATTGGGTAGAAAACCATTGAGTAATTGGACTCACAGTGTGGCAGGTGGCAAAGATAATGTGGGCAATAAGAAAGGAATGTGCTAATGAAGCACCTTATTTACCAGAGGGATGGTGGAAAACTACTGAAAAACACTGGAAAAACAATGGACCTTGGTGGGAGGAACTTGGGAGGGTCTTGAGGGAGGACCCTGGTAAAGTATGAATATATTTATGGACCCTCATGTGAATAAACTTTGTCTCAGCAAGGGAAACTTAGGAGTCTGTGACTAGTGTGCCACACCACCATATTAACATACCATTAATATATTAATGAGCTATTATTATTAAAAAAGTACAGTCCAACTGTAATCGGAAATATTTTTTTCATGTTTTTACATTCCTTTGTGGGTATTTGATATTAATTGGAGATAAAAATAGAATACTGTTTTGAAGGCGATAAAAAAATATTTATCTACAGAAAAGTTTTACAGTTTATATAGTGCATAGATATTTTCTGGTTTAACTATTCCTGTGTAAGAACTACTAGAAAACTTCAATAGTAGTAATTCTTTAATTGGATTGAGTTAAATACTTTGATGATGCTTTCCTGCTTACTTTGCAACCAAAATTAGCACTAGAGATCTGCAACTGAGAATAGGTATAAAGGAATCCATCCAGCAACATCAGCCAATATGGTGCTTAGACATCTGTTAATGTTTACCACTTGACAAATGAAATCACCCATGCCTACTTCAGGGAGAACAATCATATTTTTCTATACTTCCTGAGCACGCTAAGCAAATATATAGAGAGCTTGGTTTTTTTTGTTTTTTTTTTTTTTTTTCTTTCTTTCTTGTTAATCTGTCTAGTTCTGGGTTCGGCAGTGATGAAAGCTGGTTAGCTGGAGCCAGTTCAGCAAAGGAAAATCCAGTGGAGGGCCACCAAGATAACTGGGGCAGAAACATAAGGCATAGAAGGAGAGTCTGACAGCTGGGTTTGTTCAGTTTAGAAAAGGCTAAGAGGGATCTCACTGCTCTCATCAGCAATTTAATGAGAGAATATAGAGAAGGACAAGCTAAATTCCTCTTGGGCATGCACAATGAAACAGTGAAAATTCAAGGACAGAAGTGCATCAAGGAAAAAAAATAGTTGGATATTAAAAAATAAAGAAAATAATGACTAAGGATCTAGTGTAGAGTAACAAGGCAACCAGGTGCCTCCAATTGCCAAGGAGTAGGTGTGAGCTTGTATCAAGTCCACCTCTGCCTGGTTAGGGCAGGCCCCCTAATGAGCATGAGCAGGACCAGGGGGCCAATAAAAGGTAAGGCTCAAACTCCACAGGGCAGCTCACACCCACTCCTTGGCAAGTGGAGGCACCTGGTTGCCTTGTTACTCTACAATCCAGCATTGAAGTCAGCTAAGATTTGATCAGGAGGTTGGAGCAGGTGATCTCCAAGGGCCCTTATAACAAAAATTGTCCTGTGAAATTTCTTTTAAAAAAGTCATTTTTATAACAGTACATACAGTACAAAGACTGGGAGGTATGAATGTCTGTTTAATAAATTACTTTCATTCCTCTTGTGATGTTGAGACCACCAAGTAATCCAACAGAGGCATTTCTGAGTGGTTTTTTGTACATAGCTTACAAATATATAACTATTTTTGAACATCATACTTTGAAAGAGAGAAGCCACAGCACTGCCATGACTTTTTCAGTTGCTGAATCTCCAAGAGGTTGCAAATTTCAGTTCTGTAAGCGTGATACATAGTGAGCCTTATTTCTAGAGCTAGTTGTATTTTTTTGTATATGTTAATATTTGTGCTTAAAATGCTAATTCAAAAACTTAAAAGTTCTGGGCTTAGAAGTTTACAGATGTGTAAACATTCTACTTTAGGCTGTTGTACAGGCTACCTTGAAATTGCCTCTACCATGGTACAATGTAATTCAAATACACACTCAGAATTTCATATACTTGCTTAAAATGTTTTTGATAAAATCTTAAAAGAAAAAAAAATTGAGGATGATTCTTGGGAAAATTTTTAAATAAAGCAACCACACACTCCAGACGTATCTGGAAATCCTTAGATATTCTGCTATTATGAATACTCTTACAGAAAACAATGTCCTTCTTTAATATTCTACATTAAGTTCTGTTTTCATAGATTACTGCTTACTTTCAGATTTATATCTGAGCAACTTAAAGTCCAGGACATGTGTTAAAATACTTATTCTTGGTAGTTTTTAATAAGATGTTCCAAGTAGTATGTAGCAAAATGTAATAGGTGCATATTCATTGCCATATACACAGTGTGGCTGAGACAACTTGCTTAGCTTATAAAGTTTTGAAAACCACTTTTAAATGAAACGTAACTTAAAAATAAATAAATGGTACAGGCATAAACCAGATATCTATTTCTGCCAATAATCACCATGCAAAGAAAACAAATCTTCCCACTTTTTTCAGTACTCATGAAAACTATACAGGTTTTGCAAAATGTCCTAATGGTGCACAAGTTGAGGATGTTCATGACTAAGGAGAAGATTTTCTAAAAAGGAGAATCTCTCATGAATTCTGTTAAATTCAACAATCAACATACCAAAAATGGTACACATTTTGGTATGTATCTTGTGAAAGAGTAATTTCTTTTTAAAAGTCACATTAAATTATCAAGGCAGATGTTACAAAAGGCTCAAAGGACGGATAATTAAGTTGTGTTGAATGACAATAGGTTCTTTAACTCACTTTTTGGTGGATTCAAAAATCAATACTTCAGGGAGAACTGGGTAAAAAACAATTAACTTTTAAAAGCTATGGAGAAACAAAGTTAAATCAGTGTGGATGAAAGATTACAAGAATAATCCCCTTAATAAATTACAGAAGCTAATAACCTTTCTGAACAGCTATATATCCTAAAAAAGGTTTGAAATCCATCCTGCATAGATCATTAACCTATACATAAAGTAGGCAAACAAGACTAGCAAGATTTGGATCATTAAGAAATTCTCATAATTTGCAGACAGGTAAATGAGGAAAAGGGAAAGGGAAAGGAAGAAGAAAAGGGAAAGAGAAAAGGAAAAGGGGAGCAAAGAACACTTGGCCAGTACTTCAATACAATTTTCCATACACTAGTTAGAAATTTAACCAGGCATCTATATTTCATTTTTAAGCAAAGTTGCACATCCTCATTCTTCAGTGAGGCTAATTTATTAATTCCCTTACAGTCTTTTCCCTTCTACCACCTGTTAGTAAAATAACTCTCAGACAGCTTTAGCTATAGCTATACGCCAACCCCGACTTGACAGTGGATGAAAAGGTCAACACCACCAAATAAATCCAAAGACAGACATTCAGTGTGAAGGACTCTGTCTTTGCAAGAGTGTTGAAGGTATCAGTCACTGATATATGACCAAGAGCCCAGAAAGAGGTGAAGACAAGAAGGATTTTTGTGCACAGCTGTGAAGGAGGTCCCTGAATTAAGAAAAGCAGTCGCCAGCTCACATGTCATGAAAACTTCTGCCTTTTAAAACGAATGAGTGCACAAACTTCTGGGTTCCTCTTATGCAGAAATTAAATTACTGAAGACTGTTTCCACTGTAATGGGTACTGATGAATCATCTTGATTGTCAGTTGTTATCTACATGAAAAATAAAAAGGCTTTTTCTCTCTTGGCCTAAGCTTCTGACAGTCATCTGCTGTGAATTGTAATTATTACTGATGTCAAAACACCAAAATCCAAATTATCATTTAATGTTGCCTGACATGACAGAAAACATAATTTAATTCTAAAAAAGTAATGTCATATGCTCTGAAATGATTGTTGACTGGACAGCAGCAATAATCCTTCTAAAGAGATGATGCATTTCACAAAACAAAAGACCTGGTAAAAAAATCAGATGAATTTTTGTTTAAATATCACATTAAATAAGGAATATTTAATTTCTTTTCCCCCTTTCTGTTTTATCCTTTTTTATCCTTATTTTTTTTTTCCTTTATTTCTAGAGATGTTTTTTTAAAAAGTAAAGACTGGGAAAAACACAACATGTCTGTAGCCTTCCTGGAATATTTAAAAATCAAGAACAAATCAAGAGATCAGGAGGACTTCCCATCTACAGGGGAGGCTTCTCTAAGATCTTGGCTTACATTTCAGTAGGATTAAAAAGTATTAGTTTTCAGATCAAATAAATAAGGAAAATAATGCCATATTGGTTAAGGACTTTGGTGTAAACTGAGCATTGGCACCCTTTGCTGTGTGTTAGAGTATAATTATGCTGAGCATTTATTGCTAATGATCTAATTATTTATATGTAAACCAGGTAACCAACCATACCCTAATTTTGAAACTATTAATTTGTAGGTATGAAGTATAACGAAGTCTTTGCCATGCATTTAAGTCTCTCAATAACCAATTCAAGAAAACTTGGAGGAAGAAGTAGGAAACCTTGATGGAAAAATCAAATGTTTGAACACGTAGAATTTCTCAGAAATAGGTTAATTTACAATAGCTATAATATAAATAAGATATTTGCTCCATTTGTTGAAAATGGTCATATAGATTTTACTTGTTACCAGTTTTTATGTTTAATTACAACTGCTCACTCCTCTGATAACACTCCTTGATACTATTATTGTTAACATGGGCAAAAAGGGATCATTCAGGATTAATGTAAAGGACTAATTTAGAAGGTTACATTTATGTTTTTAGATTAAATTACAATTGTTTGCATGACAGGATATCTTAAAGCCAGAATTTTTTGTGTCACTATTATGACTTTTTGACCCTTGTAGCTCTGCACCAGCATTTCAGGTCAATGCATCGTAGTGATGACTTCAATTAAAGGTAATATGCCCTCATTATACTTAGAACAAAGCTGTCACAGACAGTTTTTGGTATACTAAGACAAAATGGATTAATCATTTTGCTTGATCTGGAAACTAGTATCTATAAATGAAAAAAAAAAAAAAAAAAAAAAAAAGGATATTATGTGTTAAACCAAAGTTTACTCAGTTAAGGTAAATTTTTCTCAGGATATAAAAATGGCTCTGAGTCAGAAAATGATTTGGAGAGCACATGAATCCATATGTACTCAAACATGTATTAGAAATTATTAGCATTATTGTTATGCTGCATTGCATAAGAAAGACTGAGATAGACAAGCATTAAAAAAAAAAAAAGAGTAAATACACCTTTTGTATAGCAGTCTATTTGTTGTAATATGGTGGTGTGGTTCCCACAGAAAAGCTGGAGAGTACTCTCAAGAAGAATATATGATGATTACTCTCTCCTCTGCTGTTTTCTGTCAGGTAAGCAAAGGTGCAAGAAGCACTTTTGGAAGATTTATCTACTTCTCAAATTATTATAAACATTAAAAGATGATATCACAATCGATTTACTTAGGAAATCAAACAAAATCCAAATTCGCCACTTCTTTAAAATAGAAGCTGCAGGTCGTTGGGACACATTCTAGAATTTTTTTTCAGGGCTACAGCACATTATAAGCAAATATTTCCCAGCCTGAAGCACTCATGTATTTGTTCACATGGAGTATTCAGTGTTTCGCACACTTCCAGCTCTAGATTATGCTCTGGGGCTGGGTTCAGAACTGTGAGCAGTGACATCCCCAGCAGTCTGACAAAGTCCTGGACTGCTCTTCAGGATGACATTTTGTGGAGGTCATTCTGAGACATCCATATCATGGGCAAATATTAGGGAGATCTTTTTGTCATGTATTGAATCTGTGTGCTTTCCTAAATCAGAAAAATGCTAATATGTTATGAGAGAATATGAATATGGGCTTATATTGTCATAAGAAGCCACCACAAATAAGGAAGGAAAACAAAAAATAATAAAAGTAATAAATAATAAATAATAAAAACAGTAGTTGGAGAACATGGCTCAACATAAAAATAGTCAGATTCAGTCTAAACAAATGGTTAGTGAATATGCCATATCTATCGAATGTATAATTTTAAGTAGACTTTGCAATTCATGCTTTCCTGCCTTGAAGACAATATCTATTGTCTTCGGATTTCTATTAATTTCTCTCTGAGTACTTGCTTAGGATTCATTTCTTTGGAAGTAAATTTTGCATGTATATATCCCAATGTATTGTAATAGAAATACCAGTATGACACATAAAAGCTCTGTCTCCTATGTCAAACTCCCTTTAAATCAAAAACCAACTGTACATTTTTATGGAAATGATTTATGCAAAACAGCTATTTGATCCATAATAATAGTCACATGAAAAAAAAGCAACAGTGAAAGAGATACGACGACACATGGAAGGAACACAAATGTAATAACAATCATTTTTTTTTTTTCAGGCTTAGAAATACACAATGTACATTCACAAAAATAATCATAAAACAAAATGTCTCAGAGTTCCTCTCAATTTTATCCCATTCCTTTCTGATCTGAAATAAAAGCTAATTAAAAAAAAAAATAAAGCAACAAAAAAATTAGGAAAAAACAAAAAATTGTGTAAAATATAAATCACTTATTTGAAACATTCAATTGCTGACCCAGTCAGATTTATTAAAAACAAAACACCACCTCCTGCATATCCAATTAATGGTTGCCATGGCAAATAAGAGTTGAACTGCCTGACTGCAATATGCACGGCAATTGTAAGTGTATCACTCGGAATATTTCCATAATGATATTAGCTGGTGTATGCAGTATCAGACAATTAATTTATCCTCATAAAAATAAAATACAAACTTTCATATGTCATGTAGAAATTGATTCCTTTGTACATGACCATCCTAATTTTCCTCATTAAATATTTTCTTAGCCATTAGGTTAGGATGGAAGACAAATTTTTGGTAATTTCTCTCTACAAAATGTCCATGGTCTCTACAATATTTTAACTTTTTGAAAAACTGCTAGTTTTAAAATGTTTTCAGATAAAGAATACATTTTGTTAAAGAAATGGTTCATTAGTGAGCCCATATGGGCTTGTAAATCTGTTCCCCAGTGAAACAAAACTTCATTCTATATGTTTTTTAAGGGTTTTCATGCAGGACAATCATTGGATCAGACAGATATATGCACTGTCAGATTTTATATGAAATGAACAGGGAGACCTTGCTGCCCACAAAAAAATGACATATTAATAAAGGAAACATCTAGAGGAACACCAAAGGCTAGCCTGAACTTCTTCCTCTGCTTTGATCATAGGTATCTTTAAATTGGTGTGATCCATGGTTCAAAGTTTCAGAAATGTTTTAACAATTTTCCTTTAAGCAACATGTTGAGGTAATTTCTGTAATGACCATCTTAGTTATTGCTTAGTCCAGAGTGAAGAGAGAGCTACCTGCAGAACACAACTTTCTTTTCTAGGCAATAATCTCATCTTTTAGTGGGACTCATTTTCTATCCCTGTGAAACTCCCTTGTGTGCTGAAATGAATGCTAAAAGACAAGGACACCCACAGAATAAGAGCAGTCAAGAAACCCTCTGATTCAGGGAGGCTGAGATCAGGGAATTCAAGGTTATGCCTACAGAATGGTTCCTGGATTTCTGGACAATCATTCTATAAATGCCTCAGTAACTCTGAGAGAAGGTACATGGTCTTTTGGCAATTTCTTCTCTTTGAAGGAGGAGCTTACTTATGACATTATGGAATCATCCTCCTTCTTCAGCTTAACCTTTCAGTGAAAATATTTTTCATAAGAAACCCTGGTCTTTAAAATTACTTCAGTCTCCAAAAACTGCATGAGGAATCTAATTAAGGGGGGAAAGTAGTAGAATGATGTTGATAATGAATTAAACACAGGAAAGAAGAATTCTTGCTGAAGGATTAATAAAAAAGTTGGAGGATTAGTAAAGTTAGAGCTGGTAAAATTATTATTAATAGCACTACAACTAGTAAATGATAATCATGCTAGATTAGCATTTTGACTTTTGATAAATTTTAAGAAACAGTTATCATGCATGTGCACAGCAAACAGAAATCATGCAGTCTCAGAAGCCAAACTTCAGACCTGGTCATTTTTACTCCTGTGAGAATGTATTCCTGTGTCTAGATTCTGGTTTGATTTGTTCTATTCCTTGTTTGTTGCTGTTGGTTTTTGGTAGGGTGGGGTGTTTTGCTTTGTTTTATTTTTATGGGGGGTTTTTTGGTGGTTTTTTTTTTCCCCTCCTTATCCACAGGGTCTTCTTTGTTAGAGATCTTGAAGGCAGTTTTAAATGACAGAAATACAATTATATTAATTTTATATATATATAGCACTAATTCTATGGAAAAGTAAAAAATTAGGACAGAAACCCTGAACAGATTCTCTTTGATATGAAATACTTATTAATAGTAGCACAACAAACTCATTAAATAATCAAAATCTATTTACAGGGGAGACACAAAGAGTTAATTATATGCAAAGTGATTTGATTTTTAGATGGATTTTCGACTATATTTGGCATCTGTAAAAAATGAATGAGCCAGCAAGAAAAATTAAGATTGACTGCATATATTCTGCTTCATAGTGCTGACCTTGAATGTAATAAAATCTGAAGCTGGCTTCAGAGAAGAGAAGGAGCTAAAAAATCTGGAGTAATTCTTAGCATTTTCAACAAAAAAATCTGCAACACTTTTGTTTTAGTCTTTTTGGCACACACTGTAACCAATAGCTTCATTTAATGATATTCAGCAGTTTGGTGGATCAGCTTATTTTTTAAATGAAGGAAACTAATTTTGCTTTCTGTAACTTCTACCACACAGCTGTTATTGTTATCACTGCTATCATCATCATCATTATCAACATAACTATAATTACATTTAGAAAGATAAATCAGGGGAATACAGCAGTGGCAAGACAGAATGCCAGGACATGGGGCTGTCCTTTGTTTCTGAGTCTTAACATATTGCTTTATTGCACTCTGCATTGTGGCACTTCAATGCAGGAGGTTATTTAGTGTTTTTCAGTTATATATGCTAGAATTAATGTTGATTTCTTATGTTCCTCTCATCAAAAGTACAAACAAACAACATTAAATTATCTGTTGTTTTCTACATAAAGTGGAGAATCAGTTGGTATTATGTGAGAAGCATTCTCAATGAATTTGCTTCTTTCATTAAGAAGGGAACATCTGCAACTCAGCAGATCCTCTGATTCTTTCTATATCTAGGTAAATACATATTAAAAGCCAAATATAGCAATAGAAAAAGACACTCAGTTCCACTGAAACCTAGTTGGGTACTTCTGAAGTACTAGATTCAGTAATATGGTCAGATGCCCATTTGAGTGAGTTTTATATTTTGCTGTTTGTCTCACATCCATGTAACATTTTACACATACAATCAGCTGTCCATTTATAGGTGGGAAATGTGAGAGTAGCTACAAAACAAAATCATTATTGAGATTCGCATCTCTGAACTCTTAGCTTTAAATGTCACTGCAAATTTAACACTTAGAGCCTGACTCCCTGATTCTCCTTCTCTCCACAGGAAACATGAACGTGACTGTTTGCCACTAAAAGAACAAAACCCATAAAATTTAGTCTCTTGGGTAGGCTTTACTGTATTTTATTTAATTTATCATGATTATTAAATGATTGGCTGAGCCAAAATTATTGCACTTCTGGAGGAATATTATTAGATCTCATTAGTTATGTGACCTTCAGAAAATTCAGGATAGTTGTTTTCTTCCCAGTCATAAAAAGTTCTATATAATAGAAAAAATATTCCAATTTATATACTTAAAATATATATAATTCCTTCTACTTTATCAATTAAAAAAATCAATTCTAATATTTAGCTAATATTTCTTAAATACATGGGTAATAGTAGTGTCCAGTCCAAATACCAAAACATTGTGGAAGTACATGCTTGTTTTTAGAGACAGGAGTAAATTTCCATTTTATGATAAGTTAAGATTTAGCTCATGAAGTTTTTCATGAGTCTGAATATTTAATCACCTCTTCATTTCTTCTTTGGACCTTTAGATAGGGATAAGAAAGTTATGATGAAGCAGGTTAACTTCTTACACTGTCATCTTCCATCCCCAGATTCAGATAGCTGAGAAAACAAAACAAATTAAAGAGGAACTTGTCTGGATTCTTAGAAAACAATTCTTAGTTTTCTTCGTGATCTCCAATAGCAAGGCAAAAACTGAAGATAAACATTTTTCATAAGCGGAGGTATTCTTGAGTCAAAGCATCTGTCATTACTCTTGTTAGGTTTCTCCTAATGTCATAACTTAAAATATATTCCTTACATAGTGCTCTACAGTTCTGTAAACTGTATGTAATGTTATAAAGCTATTTATTTTTACATTTTAATGACTGTTTAATATGTACTCACATTCCCTCTAAAAAAGGATGAACCCAAAAAGACTTAATATTATGATAAACTGCATTTTCTTTTTTTTTTTTTTTTATGTAAAAGTAATGGTTGTGGGAATTAAACTTCAAGTTAACCACTGACAACTATAAATATGCAGAAAGGTTTCCAAAAGTATAACATGAGAAAATTAATTAGAAAACTCGATAGCTTTCAAACTGGTGAAGTCTTTGTTTCTATAGAGTGACAGTCACTGAATACTAAACAATACAACTGCTGACAAAGGCCATGCACACCCAATCTTCATCTGAGAAACAGACATTGTTTCTTATTTAATACCTAAGCTTTTACCCAGTAATGCATTTCATCTAAATTTTACATACAAAGCACTCAAGTGTTGATGAGAATGAGGAGAAAGTTACACACTTTGTTGAAAAGGGATTAATTTACGTAAGAAGCCATTGTTAAAAGTTGCATTTCAGGCCCTAGTGCTCTTCTCTTACTTGGCCATGTAGAAATAACATTAAAAGCTCTCTTAAGTCTGTTCACAGAGGGATGTAGTACACTTGGATCATGAGCCATTGCAGCATGAAACCTTGAGCTATCCGTTAGTAACTGTAGAGAAATAAATGAAAAATGCTCAAGGTTTCTCTCATTGACTGGAAGAAAGTCCTTCTACTCTTCTTTTTAATTTCTTCCTTGCCCTTTTTTATTATCTCCTTACAGCCTTTAGAGCTTTTCCTGCTGTCAAAATTAAAAAATACCATTATTTATAGCATTGGGGAAAGAAAAAAAAAAAAAAAAAAAGACAGGCAGGAACTCCTGGGCATACTAATGTATTTTTCACTTTTTCATTTAGACTTTTTCAAATCATTCCCTAAAATCAATGTTAGCTACATGAGTTAATGCCTCACTAATACGAGGGATGCCTTCTACTGCTTCAGCCTCTCCTCTATGGGTATTGTCTGGTTTTTGGAAGGGTCCTTTTGAGGACCCCTTTTTATTCTATACCTAGTTAATGGACTTACTGTTTATAGGCAGTTAAAAATAAATTAAATATGAATTACAAATACTACTTGTAAATCTACTAAAAAGAACTAAACAGTATTTTTTAAGAATGAAAAAAAATCCCCCAAATATCCAGGAAGGTGACTGGCCTGAGTGGATCATCAATTAACATCTGGATAATATCCCAGATGGGTCCAGAAATTGATTTGCCAGCAATGACTTCCAGAAGTAATCTGATTTAATTCAAACAGGGAAAAATTAAAATGAATGGAAGTAGAAGTGAACTATCTGTGTTTAATCTTCAGTTTCATCAGAAATCGATTAACTAGCTGACTTTGGGTCCAAAAGAATTAATTATACTCAGTCTCCGGTATAATTAACAACACTATGGCCATCTCCCAAAATATTCATTAAACAGTCAGGAACAATATGAAATTCAAATTAAAATTGGAAAAGAGATTAAATAGAAGTAGTCATCTCTAAGAAGAATCATACTACATCTGAGATGAAATCACTTAAGCAATACAAAATATGGAAATATATTTTGTGTTACATTTAATTATCATTAATTCCAGCACTGCAAGCTGGCAGCTATTTTAGGCTCATTACAAAGACTAAAATGGGCTGGAATTTTAATAGAAATCAATCCTCATTGGAATAATGGGAATATGTTTCAAACTTGCAGGAAGTTTAGTTTTAAAATCCAAGTTTTCTTTTTAATTCTAAGTTTAACTGAGTAAGTTTACATTCTATAGTACATCTAGCATTAATATTGAAAACTAAGAATTAGGCAACTAGCTGGGAATGGGAGGAGAGAGAAAAGAGAGGATACATAGTTTGAATACATATTTTGAAATGCTTATTTTTCAAATATCCCAAACCTAGTATCTGTATCCTGTGGAGCTGAATAATTCTATCATTTGCCATAATGAATTTATTTGACTATCTTTTCATGCAAAGATTTTTCACCCCCTGCAATTTTACTTTCCTGTATTTGCTACATTATTCTTCTGAATTTCGATACCATTTAGATAGTAGAGGCCAAGATTTACTTGCTTAGGCATATTATTTTTTTTTTAATTCAAGTATGATAAAAACTTGTTTTTTTCCCTTTCTGTAGAAAATAATTGCAGCAGAGCAAAAGTAACATTACATTCAAAGTTAACGATCTTGGATATTTTTACACCAAAGGTTATATAGAAGAAAACACTCAACAGCAAATCAATTACAAAACAAACATCTGTACCTTCAAATAAATTATTAAGAAAATTAAACTTTCTATTATATTACAATTTTATTTTTAAATTATTTCCTGAATGGACAGACAAAGTCTGTTTGCGTTTCTTAATTCCTTATGCACATGCCATTTTTCCTCAGTATTGCCACCTTCAAAAAGGCTGTATCAAACATAAATTTGCATTTAGAGTGAAAGAACTGCTGAAAAGGTTCATAGTTTGGTGGAATGTCATAATCCTGCATGTCAGCTTTTTTCTTTTTCCACCCTCTAGCTGACTTGAGTAAGGACTAATCCACTTCCAGAATTTTGAAAGTGCATACAACACTGATCTTTATTTTTGGAGTGCATTGACCCTGGCTGTATGCCAGGTGCCCATCAAAGCTGCTCCATAATTCCCCCTCCTCAGAAGTGCAGAGGAGAGAAAATGTAATGAAGGGTTTTTATTTTGAGATTAAGGAATGAGAAATTAAGAAATTACTCTCATGGCTAATCCAGACTAGCCTTGGGGAAAATGAATTTTACTTCTTACCAATGAAATTTAAATAGGGCATTGAGAAATAAAACCAGATCCTTAAGTGCTTTCCCCCAACCCTTCACTTCTTTCCAGGCTCAAGTTCACTCTTGATTTTCTCAACCTCTACCACCCCAAGTGTCACAGGGGAATGGGGACTGTGATCAGTTCATCACATATTGTCTCTGCCACACCTTCCTCATGGCGAGGACTCCTCGCACCCTTCCCCTGTTCAAAAGTGTGGTCCCTTACAGGGGAGAGCTGTTAATACTGTTAGCAATAGTAGCACAAAGAACACAATACACCTGGGGTATGCTTTCACCCACACACAAAAAGGGGAAGTTGCAATATTTTACCCAAGGAGGCATCCCTGCCTGAGAGGAAGAAGTGTAGAGTAGGCCCATCAAGCCATTCCAGGGAAGGTGTTATTCTTTCCCTGAACAAAAAACTAATCTAACACCTATTGATGAGGTGGGACTTAGGTCATAACTAGTGTATTGACTGGGTTTTAGCAGATATTTATTAATTGAAAGTTAGGGGAGGCACCCAGTGTCTGCTTCAGAGGCAAATTCAAGCTTTGTTGATGCTCAGGGTTTACATGTAAATCACTAGGTGAAATCATACAGGCTTTGATCCTGACTTTTATCATATGACCTCTGACTGCAGAGCCTCTGCTTGCTCTGTAGATCAGGCACAGTTCTGGCCACTTCGCTATTTGGTACCTGGGTTTGGCAAGAAACAGGACAGCAATGTGTGCCTTCTAGCCAGCAAGCCAGGTTTGCCCTCAGTACCAGCCATAGAGTAGCCTACCTGTTGGGTCCAAGGCCAAAAGCACTATTTAAGCACTGCTTAGCTCACACTCTTCTTGCACACCCCCTTCCAAGAAAGTTAAAACAAAGAATGATACAAGTTCTGTTTTCCCACACACTGAGACTTAGCAGCAGTGGTTGACAAGTCAGGGACTTTCACAGAGATAAGAGAGTCTTCTGTATCAGAAGAATTTAATGTTGCCTGCATCTACAGGCACTTTGAGTCATTGTTAATTAAGGATGAGGATCATGGGCACATGCATAGATCACATAATAGGGATTAAGAGTGGGTGGGGCTCCTTGTTCATGCTAATGAACGTGCATTTCGGTGACTTATCTCATTTTGCTTACAGGTGAAACTGAACAATTTTTTCTGGTTATAAATACATTCCTCCAATTTTTTTTTTTAATAAATGTATGATGCAAAGACCAGGTTTTGCTAATGAACTGTAAAAAACTGTAAAAAAGAACTGTAATGAAGTCAAGGTGTTCAACAATTGCAGTATTTCCTTTTTAAATTAATTATACTATGAAATATTGAGGAGGGTTTTTTTTTAAGGAAATGTCAATTTTATTTGTTGCAGTAAAATGACTGAGCTTTGTCAATAGCACTAAAATTGCAGCTTCTAGCAGCAACCTGCTGAGGACAGCTTTAATTTAAGAACAACAGGGAAGGGAGCTGACAATCCACAGAAAGCGAGAAAACAATGGATGGGATGTAAATCAAAGCACGTAGTGCAAGAATATGAGAGACCTCAGAAATACAGCAGTAGAAGTGTCCCATGTTGAGTGTATGTACATAAAAGCATTTAGCTTGGGAAAAATATTGGAGAAACTAGATCTGTATGTGCAGTCATAAAACTGCAACATACCTGGGATAGCTTCGACACTGGGGGATAGTTTGCACCACTGGAGTAATGTATTACAAACCATCTTACCAGGGTGCTTAAGTGGGCAAAATCTTCTTTAAAAAAATCCATAGAAAGTTTGTACCACAGATCCTGATTCTTACAGGGGTCTATAACCTTTCTGCCAGCTCCTGGTAGGCATGGCAAGGAAGGACTCATCTATATTGACTGCAGATGTCCAGGTGCTGGCTGCAGGGGGCTGCAGGGGTGGCTTCTGACATAAGGGATCATGGACATGCTGGACACAACTGTTTCCAGGTGGCTTGAATGACCCCACTGCAGGACTTATATGAACCCCTTAGCCAAGCTTGTGGAGCCTGTGTAAAGCATACGTAAGAACTGATTCTATATCTATTCTATAGAATCTATGATTCTATGAATGGGCAAAATATCACATGGGGCAATAAGAAGAGCTTCCATTACCAAATCTTCAATAAAACACTGAAAATGGAAATTATAGGAGCATTTTCAGATTGAGCAGGTGATTTAGTGACTTCAAATACAGGTAAATCTGGGGTTCTCAGTTTCTTCTTTGTCCCAGCCTTCTCTTGCAAGGTCTCCCAGGCCTTTATGATCAGTAGGAATATTGAACTTTGAGACAGCAGCAGACAAAGACCAAATCAGATAATAATGTAAAGAACTTGACCCATGAAAATGCATGGGACATGATGGGCTTCAGTAAAAGGTAATGAGAGAACTGTATATCTTCTACCATGTTTCTTGGAGAGCAGAGAAGATTTATGATGATTTAAAACACAAGGATGTTCCTCCTATCTTCAAATAAATCCAAATGGATGATCTGGGGAACTAAAGGATGGGGACAGCTTTCTGGAAGGAGCCTTTGGGGCCTAGTCATATAGCAAGATGACCGTGAGCCATTTGTGTACCCTGACACCAAAGAAGGCAACTGATACCTTGGGATCTGTGACTGGAAATACATTCAGCAGATCCAGAGAAGGAGAAAAGGGATTTCCCCCCACCAGGAAGCACTTGCTAGGCTTTATTTGCAGTATTGTGTCAAGTCTTCTGCCTGCCAGGATAGAAAACACTGATAAACTGAACCAAGTTCAACAAAGGGACCAGAACCACTCAGGGCTGGAGCATTTTCCCTGTCCAGAGAGGTTTAGGGACTGAGTTTGATTCAGCCTGACAAAGATATGATTCCACAGCACCTAACAGCAGTTTACCAATGCCTGCAGGAAAGTTATAGGAAAGTTGTTACAGTCTGTGCAGGTTTCACAGGAGCAAATGATAGGGGAACAAGAGACATTTAAAGGAAAAAAAAAAAAAGAACTGGAACTTGACAGGGGGACAGGTTGCCCAGAGAGGCTCTGCAACTTCTGTCATTAGAGATTTTCAAGACTTGGTTGGAGCAAAGTCCTGAGCTACCTGTTCTGACTTCAGAGCTGACTCTGCTGAGAGCAGGAGGCTAGATAGAGACCCTCTGACTTCTCTTCCACCCTGAATTATCCTGTGATCCTGCCACCCTAAATGCATGAAAAGATACTCAGCCAATTTGCTGGAAGATGAAGTATGGTTAATAAAATAAATACAAAGATTATCATCTTTCTGTACATCTGAATTAATCTTTCTGAGAGAGTGAGAGCAATAGGTTTTTACCATTTGCTGTTTCCAGGAATACAAATGCTTTGTCTCAGCAATTACCTTGGGATGTGAATAAATTATGAGATGACACAGGGACGTAGAAAAGACCTTTCTGGTTTAGCATTGAAAAAAAAAGAATCTGAGATTCCCACGTTGCATGTACAACACAGAGATACTAGGCATATATTCTCTTGCATGTCATATTTAAGACATTCTTCAAAGAGCATTTTTGAGATGATTGCATTCCTTTAGCAAACTACAGAAATTGTGGTCAACTGCTCACTAACATTCTTTGATGGTACTGTAACACTTACAGAGTATATCTCAGGTAAAACAGTGTTATGTGATCTAGGTGAGAATTTTATACTTCTAACAAATTACAGAAAAGTGGTTACCAACCTCATATTGAGATGCATGCCCAGCCATTTATACTACAAAGCCATTAGTCTAAACAGCAATTTCCTCTATTCTTCTTTCTGGTAGCATTAGGACTTCCTCTACCTGTGAAAATAATCTGCTGATATTTACAAGAATTCTGTAATTCAAGCACTTGAGACTTTCAGGAGGCAGGAAATTACAGTATCAAGTCTGTCTTAAAGAGGAAAGTATGCCCTACTATGCTAGCACAGTGGTTTTGTGCTAAGTCTTTTCCTTTCAAATCTAATATATAATTCATTGCAACATTTCAGAAGCCTTCCCACGTTAAAGATAAAGTCAGTAACACTAAACAATAAACCAAACTTTCTGGACCTAAATAAAAACTGTTCAATCTCTTTTATTTACTGACCAACAGCTGGTCAAGTTTCTTCATTTCAAGTGACCAAACATTCTATATTAATCATCAATATAATGTATATCACTACTTCTATGTTGTTATAGTTTTCCATACTTACATACAACACATTCACATTAACAAATATTTCTAGTATACTTGCTGTTGTTCTCTGTGGCTGTCTTGATTTCATAAAGAAATATTCCTTGTTGTAATGCAGTAGTGATTATTTCTATTTTCCTACTTTATTCTGATATTTAAACGGCTGTCATTTCCTCCCTTTTTTTCCTGCCCCTCCTGCCCTTGTCATAAACGATGAAGTACAACCTGTCCTGCTCTCTAAAAAGTTCCACTTGATCTGCTCATCTTTTAAAAGTACCACAGGAAAAAAAAGGAAAAAAAGCCAACTCCTGACATCCACAGGATCCCGTGCTTGTGAGTTTCACATTTAATTAAACAAAAATCTCTTCTGTTTGCTCTGAACATGAATCTAACTTCAATGGATGTCTTTGATTTTTTTTTTTTTTTTTTTTTTTTTTTTTTTTTTTTTTTTTGAGATAAACACTGAAGAAGTTTCTGAACAATTTTCATTGAACTAGTCCAGGTTTCTCAGGTCTTATTCATATTCTTTCTCGGTCATACCATCTCCTTTGTAAACAGAAACTACTATATGTCTTACATGCATATTGCTCTTGTCTATATTTTGAGATTAAGGGGAAGGTTTTAATAGGGAAGGAGATTAGAATCACATTCATATTCAGGGTGTGAAGGCACAGATTAAACACTGGTGAAAGAGAAATAATTACAATGGTTGATGAGTAGGCAGACAATATCAGAAGAAAATTTACTTTGGGGACAAGCATTAAGGAACACATATAATGGAAAACCCAAGCATTTAATGATCTATCTTTAATGCTATTAAATATCAAAACCAGAAAAATTTTGAAAATAAGTAATATTTATAAAGAGATAATACAGTTCTATAATCTTTTCTGGTTTTAAGACATCATTCCTAATTTGATTTAGATAGCTTAGTTTCTTACGTGCTCTTTGGCTTAACTAAGTTTTCTTCTTGTCTTCTTTCATTTTATAAACTGGAAGAAAAAATTAGATATGAATAACAGAAATCCTACCCTTTAACAACAAATATCCTGGAATTTGCACTTAGCATTGTAAAAATTTATATAAACCTCCGGGATTTTTACTTCCTCCAGGGTATACTGAGATGAATTATATGGTTAAATGTTTGCTTACATCTATAAACAATATTCAATTTCTTGAATCACAGCACAGCCAGATGTTATAAACTATAACCATGAGTTTGTTGATGTGGAATTTTTATTCTACAGTGCTCAGGGCCAAACTTTTTCATTCATTTTTTCTTCACCAAGAAGGTTTTCAACAGAGCTCAGCATATTTTCACTCCTACTGCAATACTTATGGCCAAACTTAGAAAAACAGCCCAGCAGCTACTGCAGTGAGGTCTTTCAGAAGTCTGGCAAATAGTAACATCCTGAAGAGCTGAAAATTACAGCTGATGACTTTGCAGTTGTTTTATTTTAGTTTATTGTTTGCAATGAAATGAAAAGTAATTTTCTTCTATATTCTCCTTTTGTTTAGCAACATAGGCACTTCTTTTATTGTCTTCCCTGTATCTAAAAGGCAGTAATAACTAGGAGCACACTCTTAAGAAGAGCAAATCTAGAAATTTTCAGCCTATAAATTATATTATATATAATATAAATATTAATTATAAAATTGTTTATAAAAATTAGAATTAGTTAAAAAGGGCAAGCTTCTTCAGAGAAACAGTAGAAACACTAATATATGAGAAGCTGTTCACATCAAGACTCTCAGGTGTCCAGCAAGCTATTTCCTGTGAAACAAATTTTAAAAATATTACTGTTGGAAACTATTCTTAAATATTATTGTACTGAGTATACATGGCAAGGTTTTGGTAACAGTTGTGCTGCACATGTGGCTTCTGTGAGGAGATGCTAGAAGATGTGCCCATGTTGGACAGAGACAATTCCAGAGGGCTCCAACAAGGACTGGCCAAATCTGAGCCCATGCATGGCATTGATAATGCCTCTTTTATGAACATATTTAAGAAGGAGTGAAAAGTGTTGCACAACAGCAACCAGGAAAGAGGAGTTATCACATGTAAGGAATAGCCTTGCAGACACCTAGGTCAGTGAAGTGGGCAAGGAGGTTCTCCAGGTACCTGAGAAGAGATTCCCTTCAGTCTGTACTGAAGACAGTGAAGCAGAAAGTCCTCCTTCCACCTCTGGAAGCCCATGATGGAGCTTGATAGCCACACTGCAGGCCACAGAAGACCCCAGGTTGAATCAAGTTGATATGTCTTGAAAAAAGCTGGGATCCCATGGAGGGTCTGCACTGGAGCAGACTCCTGCAGGAACTGAAGCTCCATGAAGGGAAGATGATGCCAGGTATGCTGGCAGGATCTGTGTGACCTGACAGGGGATCCATGCTGTAGCAAGCTTTTCCTGAAGGACTGCAACCCATGGAAAGGATTCATGCTAGAACAGTTCACAAAGAACTGCAGTCTGTGGAAGGGATCCATGCTGGAGAAGTTCATAATGGACCACCTCTTGTCAGTGATGGTCCCTGCACACTGGAGCAGGGAAAGATCATGAGGAGGAAAGAGAGGCAGAGATGAAATTTCATTGACTGACTGCAATCCCCATTCCTTATCTCCCTGTGCCACCTAGGAGGAGGAGGCCAAGAAACTTTGGGGGAAGCTGAGCTCAGGAAGGAGAGAAATGTAGGGAGGAATTGTTTTAAATTTATCCTTCTTGTTCTACTCTTTTTCTAATTGGAAAGAAATTGAATTAATCTTTCCCAAGTTAAGTTTGTTTTGACCATGACAGTAACTGGTAAATTATCTCCCTGTCCTTGTCCTTCTCTCTTGAGCTCATGTCCATGAGCTTTTTTAATATTTTCTCTCCATCCTGTTGTGAAAAAAGAAGTGACAGAGCAGCTTGGTGGACCACAATTATTTAAAAAGCACTATTTTTTAAGACTGAGTAATATTTTGTCTTCAGATGATACAGTGCACTCTATGTGAGTTTTTTAATTTAAAGATCTTTAGCCTGCTTTTTAAAAGCAAACAAAGGACATATAGTTTTGCTGGCTTCCCAGCCATCCCATCCTGTATATTTTTAAAAGTAGTTGTCTAGATTCAGCTGAACCTGGCAGATAGGTGAATGTGTCAAGGACAGGAAGATTAGAGGTATTTTATTATCAGCCTTTCAAACTATCATTTTCCTCGAAGGGGAAAGGACTGTGAAGCATGAGAGGCAGCATCTACCTGGTTTTCAGTGCAGGACGTCAGCCTGGATGGTCAGTGCTTTCAGTCACTGGGAGGATAATCTTCCAACTGCCCAGTCAAGGCGGTAAGTGACAAGGGAGAGTTTTGGAAGTGTAGCACTGAGAAGAAGGAAAGAAAAGAGACACAGGACATACATCTATAAAAAAGCAGCTTTCATTAATTTAATTGCTGCAGAAATTTGTTATATTAATCTACTAATATTTGATACCATGATGTAAAATATAAATTAGGTCAAAGAACAATTAAAAAAAATATATTATATTATTTTACTTCATCCAATGAAAGTATTTGTGTTGCACTGAAATAAAGAAGAAATATTTGTGATAGGAAAAAATAAAGATATTTTACTCATAGTCAATTAATGGTTACAAATAAGCAATATAAGACTTGTATTCTGATAAAATAACAACCTCACCTCGGTTACCTCTGCCTGTGCTCTCCTTGTGATTCCTACAAACAGTGGTCATCTTACAGTAGCAACAGTAAGACACAGAAAAAACAACAGGTCAGACACTCCCTTTATGAATTCAAATAAATGCTTAATAGACACCATCTCTGGTGGTAATTTTTTAGTTTAGTTCATACAGAAGAGTATTGTGGAGGTGCATATGATGTGAAGAAAATCTCATCCACTAAGCAACACATCCTGCAGAGAGGTACCAAAACCCACATGAACTGGAATTGAAGATACTGTAACTGGACCACAGACTTACTCATCCAAGTTACCTAATAATACATACAGTTACCCGTATGATCAAAAGAGCTCTTATATTCATAACTCTATATGAAAAGTTGATGTAAGCTTTTAGCTTTTTGGCTGGTACATTTTCAGCCTAATTAAAGATGCACTTTCATCCAAAAAAATCTAAATTCTCCTAGTGCTTGGCAGGCTTGCTCAGCAGTGAATCAGAAAGTTTTTATAAAAGAAACATATTAAAGGGGTTTAAAAACCATACATAATTTGAATCAACATGCACAAAAATTCTCACATAGAAGTGATAAATAAATGCACATATACAGTGTTACCCCTCAATAATTCATGTTAAAAATATATTCTTATAGTGGACAATGCATCACCTTTTGCAGTGTTAAATTCACAGAAGTGTATCCCATCTGGTATGGTACAGCCTCATTTGGATTTAGCTCCTGTACCTGCAAGAAATTTATTGTGGTTTAGGACCATGTAGAACTGTTAATTTCCATTTCAAATACCTCTGACAACTCCTTTTTCAACAGTCTTTACCATAGAAATTCTCTTATATTTCATATTTCTTTCACAGTAAAATCATAAGAGAAGCAGACATGGATAGATAGCCATACTTTATCCATACTACAGAAATAAAGGTGTGTCCTGTTAAAGGATGTAAGTAATTCAGGCTCAATTCTATGCTGAATATTTCTTGTGAGACCTTCAAGACATCCACAATCATAATTTCTCTACACCCAATTTGTAGATATGGACTAATAATGCCTCCTTACTTAATAATATGATAGTAGGGAAAAACACATCAAAGATTTCATGACGCTCAGATGAAGGTTAGGTCACTGACAGAGTCCTTCCATTTCAGGTGGTCACATATTCAACTATTTTAGCTACACAAATGTTTGTTTATTTGCACCTATATAAAAAATAAATTAAATGTGTCCAAGTTCAGTTCAAAGTACTAATGGTAACTGACATGGAATGACTACTATCTCTGCCAGTAAATTGTGTTAAGTTTCAGTTTCAGGCAGCTGAAGGCCAACAGGCTACTGGGAATCATCCATAGGTGGTTCTAATAATGAAACTGAACCCAAGAGTTCTTTAAAGAGTTAAAGGCACTGGGTAGAACAGGACAAATGCCACAGAAGTGTAATATGCTAAAAATGTGCTACAGATTTGTTAGTGTAGGTGATCTGTGTCTTATCCTGATGTATCAGTGTGAACACAACCCTAAAGTCCTGAAGTCCACACATTGAGGAAGACTCTCCTTGCTTTTGGAAAATAATAAATTTGTGCATTCAGGAGACTTTTCAAGGACTTGTCTGTATTCTACATATCTTCATCTGGTAGATGATCATGTTTTCACTGTTCCAGAAAAGAGGAACATAAATTCATCCTTACATCCCTTAGACAATAAACAAATTCAAATAGCCAAATATCCTATTTATATATTACTTAGGTATTGCTTTAATTTCACCTTCTTGCAGATAAATATAATCAAACTGTCTTGTAGTTCAGCCTCAGATTTCCAAATATTTATATATACTATATAATATATATTCCTTGTTTACTATGAGACTACTTAGAATGCATGGTGTTAATGAAAGATGCTCGAAAACTCTTAATAGAATGCATACAAATGTGATTTTTTTTTCCTTTTTTTTTCCCCTCCTCAGTGCAAACACAGTATTCTGATACATGCACTCGTGTGCTCCCATTTTATTGAATCCATCTAACTATATACCACAACTGATTTTATGAGAAGCAGCACTCTGGCAGTAAGCGTCAAAGAAAACACTTTCAAAAGTCATACCTTATATGAAAGGTAATTTTTCTAACAAATAACTGCTGCTAGGACCTAAGAGATGTTTTAGTATCTTTGCCAACAGAGTTATACTCCCAAAATTATTATTAGATACTTCATATGAGACCTCAGAAAGCACCAGCTATTTGAGCTATGCTGTTTGTCATCACTGTTGCTTGTAAATTGAAATTAAAAACCTAAATAGCTATTGATTTTGATGAACAAAATCTTTATCTGTGCTGACAGCCATTGCTATATTCCATGCATAAGCCAATAGAATTTACCTTACATAGATTGAAATGTTAAATATAAATATGAAAATCAGAGCATACAGAGCAGAAAGTTTGGATGACTCTTAAATAGAGTGATTATCAAGCATCACCATGAAGGAATGGTTCCTATTGTAAAGTCTCAAAATGTTTCATATATTATTAATTTCATCCAGGGTCATTTTGGAGCAACTTGGAAGTTATTCCACCGTCCTGATTTTCATGAAGTTTTGGAAAAAAAAAGGAAAAAAAAAATAAAAATCAAACCATGAAATTGCTGCTTGGGAAAAAAAAAACCCACAAAAACACAAGCAAACTATACAAGCAACCTTCTTCATCTCACAAAATATTATAATACGAGCTCAATATCTGATGAAAAAAAAGAAAGAGATTGAAGGAACTGCTGTGTTTGGATGGTACACGTTCCTTCTCCCATTTGTGCTTGCATAATAGGAAACTATAGATTTAAAATTTTAAAATAAGCTGTGTCTTTCTCTTGTGCTCGACAAGGTATATTTCCAGAAAAAAAATGCTGCTCTGCTATGCTAATAATGTAATTAACTATTCACAAGATCTCTGACACTCAGAACATTAAGATAAACACTTACTGAGTAGCAGATTTTGAGCAATTCTTATTCCCTTTTATTTATTTCTCTTTCTAAATTGGGAAAGTGAAAGTGAAAGCAAAATTCATTATTATGTAAGCCTTTGTCAAGCAAAGATTAAGTCTGTGCTATCCCAAGTGGGCTCCCAATTGTTTTAATTTCTTTACTGTGGCAAGAATGGAAATTGTGTTGCAGAAATGCTAAGTAAAAGAAAGACAGTCCTTTTCTAAGTATTGTTTAGTATTCCACAGATTACCTACCCAGTTATTCTTAAACAAAGCGTATTATTAAAAGGTACTGACAGTAGCATTATCAACATCTGCAATGTACTTTACTGTAAAAGTACTGCCTATACTAAGCTACATTTTACTTCTATTGGTTATGGTAAGTTTACAGAGAAACTATTGTCCCCTGGTTTTATTCTCAATTTGGTATGAAAAAGTCCTAATGCAAACATCTGCTGAGGTTGTGCATCACTGATGAGGGTGCAAAACTGAAGGAAGGGGCTGTTTACATGTCACATCATCATAACAGGGAATTCCAGACAAGAAATTGCCAGCCTATCTATTAAAAATGATGATTTCATGCAAACAAAATATAGATAGCCCATGACAGGGTCAGAGGAAGCAGAAGAAATGTCAGAAGAGTCAGGTGTGGTTAGATTAGGGAGCTATTCCAGCAGACTTCAGAACTGATGGGTATGACACGAGATGGCAAAATTTATGTAGGGTGTTTTCCTTCATCAGAGCCAAACTTTAGCTAAACTCAGTTCTTAGGAACTTATTTTAGGAACTTCTGCACATCTGAGATACAAGTGTAGCTGGATATCTTTGTGAACCGACTTAAAACACAGCCTGGTATCATTTTTTTCTCATTCCATCCCTTTATCTGTATGTATCAGCTCTTATTGGACTGACTCCCAGCTCCAGCTCTGCTCAGAACCTGAGAGCTATCATCATCTTCTTCATAAGAAGTGCTGCTGACCGTAAATCTGAGCATGGTCTCATGAAGTGTGCTGGTGCCACACCTGTAATTAGGGAGACAGCACCTTTTGGATCCTAAAATTTTTTTGTATCACACTATTTCTCACAGTCCAGCTTTACAATCATCTATAGTTCTGAAACTACCTGGTCAGTATAACCTTTAGTGTTAATCAAGAACTCCTAATAAATCATAGTCAATTTGCTTTTTATGAATATAGACATGTAATTATTAACCTCTTCCTACATGTTGCACACTATGGTTATAATTCCCCCATCCAGAAGGGGAAACATGAAATACTACATCCTGGAGGCATAACAGTAAAGCAGGACTTCATTTGGCTCTCATATTAGCATAAACCTATCTCATTTCTAACTCATTGGATAGAAAACAAAAAACTTTTCAAACTAAAACCTCTATACAATATTACCCATAGAATAAGGAGAATAGAGTAATATTTTTGCTGACAACTATTTTCCAAGAAAAAATAATTTTAAGTTTGTTCAAACACAATCTGGTTGAGAATGTGACCTAGTTAAGAAAACTGAGAAGAAACAATTTCCTGCATGTGAAACCAACTAAGAAAAACTCATCAATCTAGAATAATGTCTGAAATGGGCGCAGAGTCTACTGAAAGGTAGGTTTTTCTACAGGTATTAAAAGAGTACTTACGGAATGAAACTAGTAAGAATTACTTGTGGGACAAAATACAGACAAAGAAACCAACATTCATTTTACTATCCAACCCCATCCTGACCTAGAGTCACTTGGCCCAGCTGATCAGCTGATTTTTTTCAGGAGTTTGTGTTTGGTTTGAAGTAAAGATTAAAAGTGCAGCAGATACTCACATGGGTTTTTCAAGTATCTCTCAAAGCTGCAAAAATAAAGCAACACAAAAAACTGGAACTGCTAAAGATGAACAAACAACAATAAAGGCTAATAGAGAATATAAATTAATAAATTGTGATTGTTCTCCTGGAGTCACACTAGGAGCTTCATCACTTTACTCAGTAAGAAATATCTATGCTTTTGGGAGAGCACTTGTAAATAAAAACAGATAATCTCTTGAAATAATGCAGTTTGGAAGACCTCTCTGTGTTCTATATATCCAATCACAGTATTGTTTCAGATGCAGAAAGTAGCTTCCTTATACAAGTCTCAAATCATCCCAGAGTATTTATTATTTACGTCTTAACATAGGACATAAGTTTTGAAAGTTTGGTCTCTATTACAAAAAAAAAACAAAAAAAACAAAACAAAAATAAACCCCAACAAAAACAAAACCAAACACCCCCTCTCCACCCCCCAAAAAAAAAAAAGCAAAAAATTGCTTTAGTGAAGACAGGAAAACTCCTGAGAGAAGCAGATATTTTGACTAAGCTACTTAAAAAATATGGTAATCCAAACCTGCAAGAACAGATGGTAGAGATAAAGTAAAATTCTCAGTGGGGGGCTGGAAAAAAACAGGACAGAAATAACTTTATGTTCATATATCCACTCCTTATTCCTCTGCCCAAACAAGTCTAGTACTCAGAACAAGCCAAGGTTTACCAAAGTTTAAGGAGGTAATTTTTAAGAGGTAAATATAGAGATGTGGAAATCCTACAATGCATATTGGTATGTATTAAAGGTAGAAGGTTCAAGAAGACAAATGAAAGTAGAAAAAATGAAATAGTTAAATAATGAAATAGCTAAACAGTTACAAGAAGAATTTTTAACCAGAAATTCTGAGAAGCTGCTAGAGTCAATATTATAAACCACACACAGACCTGATGTGGTTACTGGCATCCTGTCTCCAAGGGACACACCAAGGTGGATTGAGCAAATAGGACAGGATGGTAGTGAAGCAGCAGTCCCATTGAAGGAATCTGCTTATGGGAGTGCTTATATATCCCAGACTCAACAGGTAGTCTGGATAATAGCACCAGTAAAGATAGGAATGTGAATAAAAATGACATGGAGTGGATAAAAGAGCCTAGGAGAGTATTTGCCAAAAAAATGTCACTTTTAAGAGGCAAACGACCAAGATTCATATTCAAGAGTAACCAGAGAATTTTATATAATTACAGAAACTAATGAAGCAAAGAAGAGGTAACCTTGAAAAGAAATGTAAAAGAAACATGACAATTTGTAACAGGAAGGGAGAGACCTCGGAGAAGGAAGGAAGAGCTGCAGCTCACCAGGTGGGACTCTCCCACTAGCCACCCCATCAGCATCAGTGCCTTTGCCTGGTACAGGAAAAGCCTTCTCCTGTGGGAGGAGGTTCTGGAGGGATCCTGAGCTCCACTGATGGGAATGTGACCTGGGATGATCTGCATCATGGGGCTCACCAGCATATATGTTGTGGGGGGGTCAGAGAGAGCAGAATGGGTACAGGCTGAGCCCCAGCATCATGTACCCTACTAGAGGTAGGTACCCTCTGATGAGAGAGAGAGCACATCTGCAACACACATGGCCTGTGTCTGTCTGTGAAGGGGAAGTGCACAAAACTGTGCATGGCACTAGACCATCAGGGAATTAGTTCTAAAAGAGTGCTTAGAAATTTGTCATCATTTATGAACATTTCATAATGTCTAGTCTTGAGGTTTATTCGCTGTGTTACTGACATTGATTTTGGATGTCTGCAAGTTAATTGCATGTTGTTAGCAAACCAATAAACTGCTTCAGATTTGACTTGGTTTAAATTATATGAACTGAATGTTTTTTCACTGTGAGAGCAGCTGTCTTCATTACCATAAAACATCCTGAGATTATCTCAAAAAAGATTGTCTTAATAAAACAGTGGAGTGTTTCTCCTGGAGGGAAGGAAATCCTTGAGGACAGAAATGAGGTTGGTAACAAAACAGCCTGTAGATATCTTGGATAAATCCATAGTCACAGGAAACATAACAGAACTTAACAACCAGCACTTCACTGCTGAAAAGGGTGTTTATGGAAAACTTTGTTAAAAGAATATCCACAAAAATATTCTGTGGCATCCTTCTTTTTGTTTCTTCAAAATTGTCACTACTTAAGCTACTTTAGTGACAACTGGAAATGTGACCATTTAATTCCTTCTCTATTGCAAGACAATCCATAATTTACAGTGTGATTTCTGCAGTTACTCACCCCAAAATGCATCATCTAATGATTTATCTTTCTTAGTATGAAATATTTTTATCCTATTCATTAGGCTAGTTTTGTGGGTTTTTGTTGAAGAATCCCATATATTAATAACAAAGCCCTAGGATGTAGATTCTTTTCCCCCAAGAGGCAGCAAAAAATAGCTGCTTTTTAATACAGCAAAAATAGACAATGGTACCTTCTATAATATGCATGTATTATATATAGATTTACATTTAATATTTTCTAAATCCAACTAGACTTTAAAATTGATTTACAAAATTTTCTTCTGGTTGTACCCAAAGCATTCCCTGCTAAATTCATTTGTGTGCTGAGGGCAGGGCAGGAGATGGCTGTGTTAAGTAGTTAGTTATATTCAGAACTGCTGTTCCATGAAATGTTTCACACAAGAAAAAAACACAGCATCTATAATATAAAGGATTAATCTACTGTTAGCTCTGAACCAGTCAATTTGTTTTTCTTTGTAATTCACAGTGTCAGGTATTTTACTACTTTTGTACATTTTGTGCCATGGCAAGAAATCTAGAAAACTATTTTTCTAATATACGAAGAGGAAAAAAAAAATGGACTACATAGGCTTATAATGAGCAATGTCTCTCTCAGCATGTTATATCTTTAATCATCTGGTAAGACAAGTATGATTTTAAATTATTTAAACTGAAAATATGCAATCTGGAAATCATTACAGGTGGAAAATGAGTCCTTGTAGTGAACATTAGAAAAGTAAAATAGTTGTAAATAGAGAAGTCAATTTCTAATTGTATAAAGATAGGTAAAACCTAACATAATAAAACCAGGATGTTTTTATCACACAATCTGACATGACCAGTATCTTTAGCCAGCTTGTGGAAATAATGGATTTTTCTGGGTTGTAGCCATAAATAAAAAAGATTAAACACCGTTCCAAATCAGATACATGTTCTAACATTAAAAGTGATTTAAGCTACAAAAATACAAAACTGAAGCCAAAAGTTAATTAAAAAAGATGCATTTTAAAGTGAGACCCAAATGATTGTTTTCATTTGCCCTGTCTTTTCTCCCTTCTCAGTCTTTCAACTTATTCAAATTTGATACTTAAAAATCTCTGCTCATTCTGATCTGCATTGTTTTCCATATGCTCTGTGCACTGACAATAATCCATTCAGCTTTGATTATTTGAGTTTGCATATTCTGTTATGGCAAAACCTAGTAGTAGATTTCCCAAGAGTGGAGTCAATTGATTAGAATGAGGTTTTACCAGGAAATTCACCAGACTGAGTTGGGAAGCTAGGAACAATTTTTAGTGAACAAAGTACTAGAAGATCATTATGGAACAAAGTGTGAGGGGACAAAAACCAACAAAAAATAAAAACAGCAACAAAAAATCCCAAACTCCAAAACCAGACCAAAAAAACCCAAAACAACCCCCTAAAAAAAAAGACATAAAACAAAACCCACCAACAAACAAACACCCAACAACAACAAAACAAAAGATAGACAAGATTTTGCTTACCTTTTATCTAACTTGGCGCAAGATATTCTGTTAGGAAAAAGCTTCACTTAGATAGAGAGCATATAGGTGCATGGGCTGAGCCAAAAACCCACCTAAGGCCAGCATCCTGTCTCCAGCAACAGCTACAATGAGATGTATAAAAATGACATGACTTATACAGGAACTGGAGGAGACAGATGAAATTCTTCTTGAGAACTTGCTTATCTTCCAAGACTTGTAGCTCTGGAAATTCTTAAAACTATCATAATTTCTATGCAATATCTATTCTTCAATAGATTATTTCTTTAATTCACTTAATCTTCTTTTGACAGAACATGACCTTTTAGCAGACTTGCTCTGGCTACAGAAAGGATTCAAAAAAGTGGCTAAACAGTCTCTTGCTTTGACAAATTGCTGTTAGAGACATTGCCAATAAAGTTACTAGCAATAAATTCAAATCACCCAACTTTATGGTTTTTCAAAGCCAAAATGATTCAAAGGATAATTCACACTCATTTAGACCTGATGTTTTATGCTAGATAAGCTATTATGGACAATCCCACTGTCTTCATTAACATTTCTTTACTTTCCATTGAGTTGATCATCTGTGCAATTTAAGACTACATACTATCTGAGTGGTCAGATTTTATCCTTTTTAAAAACCCTACAATTTAGGAAAATACAAATGGTGAGCTAAAGCACTGAAAATTCTGAGGCTTGTCTGAATCATCATTGAAAGCACTGACTGCAATAAATGAAGGACTTACTGAGGCTTGCCTGATGCTCTTGCGATTAGAATATTTCCCCTGTAAAAGGACAAGAAATTCTTCAATGTTTTTCATTACCTCCACCCCACTCTTTTGTTAGGCTCTTGCTATAATGTAAAAAGAATTTCTGTGCTTCAATTTATAAGAACTGTTAGACTTTTGCTATCTGAGATTAAGGTAGATGATGCCTTGAGAATGCTGTCTCTGATTGCACACATAGTTAATCTCAAATCCTCATTATCTGTCTTCATAAAAGTATCTTCTCCCAGACATCTTGCTCCTTTCCTTTTTCCATTTTCTGCTATTTTATCCTTCCAAAGTGTTGTAAAGTAGAAAATATTAACCTTTTACCAAAGCTGCCCCAGTTTATCTTTTCCAAATCCATTTTATTTCTTCCCTTGCAGACAGATCTAGAATAACCATTTGCCTACTTTGACATTTATATTTTTTTTAAATAAAAATTTTCAGTATGAAAAAAAAAAAGAAAAAAAAATTTTCTTGCATGAATTAATAGGCTCCAAGTAACAATTTCACAACAAAATAAGAAGACAGTTAACTAGAATTGCAATGATTGTGGCTTTTCTTTGAAGTAACACAGCTCTTTCTGTTTGTTGATTTGTTTTTTTCCAAAACTTGCAGTATCTTCACTACCAGAGCAAGGACATACTGGTAGAGATGGTCTCACTCTACCCTTTAAACAAATCATCTGATGACTGAGCTCCACCACAGCAGAAATTCCTCAAGAATGGAGTCCACATCCTATTTTTGCCTCAATCCTTATACTTCATTGCACAGAAAATGCTCTTTTCATATGTATACCTAGACTGCCTTTACTTTGTTATTCCCCTTACACAGCAGATGCAAAGACATGGTTTACCATATCCTCCTGAACAGTTCTAGGGAACCAGAGGGCATGCCAGACTACAGACAGAGGTCTATTAACACTTTGACATACACATCCTTCATTGCACTTTGACATCATAGTTCAGCTTCCTAGGTGTAGCTGCCAGCCTGGGACAATAACTTGTAGCACTAGTTTGCAAAAGATGTTAAGAAAAAGATTCCAAAACCTGAAATAAAGAAAAAGATCACAATTTTTCTGTTTTAGCACAGTGTTTTAGTAAATAATATCAACATTAAGAATCATGAAAGTAAACTCACTGCTGATTTTCAAGGTGAATTATACAAGCAGATGTGAAAATTTCTGTCTTGGCATAGTTCTAGATTTATGTACAATGTACAAAGGTATGTTATTATGAAAGCCAACATTTGGATAGGTTTTCAATATTATAAAGATATTAGATAGTTTAGTACAGCATAACTATTCAAGTTAGTCAATGACATATCTAATCTCAGCCTTGATTAAGGGATCTCTGGGATCCAGTCAGACTCTGAAGTGACATGATTATGTTTTTTACTGGTTTCTAAACATGGTGAAACAACTGAAGAGATTCTGTTCACCCACAATTTTTAAAAGACAAGCAGAAATAAACTTGCGAGTTTTCATCTTAAAAGGAATACTTCACTGTAGATTTATCTGAGGTTGGCTTGATTAGCTTTCAGAATAATTAAATGCAGCTGATGGCTTTAAAATAGATTTTGTCATAATGGTTTGTTATTTTCTGAAAACAAACTATTGATCACTATTCATATTGGATACTGTTGAAGTCAATAGAAGAAGCTGGAGGTAATCTAATTACAAATCGTCTTGCTGAACCTTCTTTGCAAATTGGCAACATTTTCCCTACTGGAAAGCCTGTTATTCTTGTATTGATTAAATAAAGTAGCATGCTTTATTTATACAACACATTACCTGAATGTGTGCTCATCTGTAATGGTAATTTGAAGTTAATAGAACCTGTATGTTAGTGATAGTTCAACTCAGCCAGCTGCTATTACTGTTTTAAGGCAATAATTTATTCAGACAAGTAATACTCATCCCTTCCACGTGAGGAGCAGAAGAGCCTCTTCAAAAACTGATCTAGGGGAGTGACAATGGTTTAAAATTCATCTGTCATAATTCAGAGGGCAGAAAGAAAAAAATTAGAATTTGAAAGACGGGCATTGCATTTGTTAGTGGGAGTATAATTTAGGATGAAAAACCAATGCAAAACTAAATTCATACAAATTAAGTGTTGGAGTTTAACTGGAACCAGGCAATATCAATGAGTGAAAGGAGGTCTTATTACCCAGGACACAATCAGATGTGTGGTGTATGCTTATCAGGACCACAAAGGCAAAGCAAAGGAGGAGATGTCACTAGTGAAAAGCAAAGGATAATAAGGAATTGCTCTGAAAGTGCATTCAGTGTAACAAGAAATGGAGGAAGGGATTACTTTGTTTCTCCACACAGGAAAAGAATGCCAAAAAAAGGATGTCTGGAGATACAGTGTCTTTACTGCCTTTTCCCTTTCAGTCCTCAAGAACAGATCAGCTGAGAGCAAATGACTGACAGAAAGCTTGTAGCTTCAAGTAATGAAAAAACATTGCTAATAATGTTAATTATTAAAAAACAATGCTAATAAATTTCTTTTCAAGCAAAATAGGAGCTAATAAGGAAAAGTGCTATGCTGGACCTGGTTCTCACCACCAAGATAGGGCTGGTGGGGAACATGAAGCTCAAGGGCATCTTTGGCTGCAGTGACTTTGAGATGATGGAGTTAAAGATTATTAAGGCAGTGAGGAGGGTGAACAGCAATCTCACTACCTTGAACTACAGGAGAGCAGCCTTTGGCCTCTTCAGGGACCTGCCTGATAGAGTACCAAAGGATAAAGCTGTTGAAAGAAGAATTGTCCAAGAAAGCTGGTTAATAATCAAGGATCACCTCCAGCAAGGTCATGAGCAATGCATTCCAATAAAGAGGAAGTCTGGCAGATAATCCAGGAGGCCTGCATGGATGAACAAGGGAGGCCTGCACAAAATCTAACATGAAAATGTAACCTACAGAGGGTGGAAATGAGGACAGGTAGCCTGGGATAAGGCTGAGGATGCTAAAGCCCTGGTAGAATTTTATCTGGCCAGGGACATCAAGGGCAAAAAGAAACATTCTTCAAGTTCTACAGGTATATCAGAGGTAAAAGAAAGACTAGGGAAAATGTAGGCCCTCTCTGGGAGGAAATGGGAGACCTGGTTACCTGGGACATGGAGAAGGCTGGGGTATACTCATTGACTTTTTTGCCTCAGTCTTCACTGGCAGGTTCTCAATAGCAGCACTGCCCAGCACAAAGAAGACAAAGGCAGAAACTGGGAGAATTGAGAATGACCCACTACAAGACGATCAGGTTCAGAACCATCTAAGGAACCTGAGTGTGTACAAGTCCGTGACACTTGATGAGATGCATCCACAGGTCCTGCGGCAACTCAAGACAGAGATAATCACAAACTGAGGGAAGCCAAGTTCCATATTACACTTATTGCCCCAGGATAGAAGATTTTAAATGTAGGACAATCTTTCATTTTCTAATTCGAGTTTTAATATTCTCTTTTCCTCACAATCTCATTAGAGACAACATATTGAAAAAACAATATAGTGGGTCTGCTACTCACAGTTCATTGAGTTTTGTACTACTTGCATGTAAATTATACTGGAGAAATCACAACCACATCCACAGTTAGGGGATATGAGACTAAAATATCAATATTACAGCTCACACAAATGATTAGCAAATTAAATGAAAACAATTGTATACAAGGACACCTTCTTCATATGGTCAAGCGCAACCAGAAAGTAGGCAGAGGCACATTAATACATACCCTGTATTGCTATTTTGCTCAAATGTCAGATCATCCTGAAAATTTTTAGTACCATAAAGCAAGGTGAAGTGGGATGTTCAAAATAGTTGTAAGTTTTCCTCAGACCAAATATCATAAAGAATCTCTAACAATATAAACTATGGATATTACAATTTAAGAAGTCCACCTCTAACTTCCCTTACAATCCTGAACAAAGCCGAGATTTAACCAAACTCTTGCTTATTGACGGAGGCTTATAACTGAAATGGCACTATCCATTTTCTTCAGCAGAAGCAAAACTGAGAGATAGCACATACATAGCAGAATTTAATTCTATAATATTTCTAGATAAGTTCAAAGTAGGAAGATAAAATAATTTTTTTTTTGTTTTTTGTTATTTTTCAGGTATAAACTTTTGGGCCTACATATGCTCTAAAATGCAGTAATATTTCTGACAGATTTAAAAATAAGAATTTGAATCTACTGGTTCCAGCCTTGTCTACAAATAGTTGAATGTCATTCAATACAGCTTGAGTACCTCTTAAAAAATTGCCTTAAAAAAAAAAAAAAGGTGAAAGGTTTTATGTAACTCAGCAAATATTAGTGTAGAACTGCATATGCAAACCCAGAAAGTTACATCTCATTTAGATGTCATTCGACGCATTGTTTCAGTTCCCTTCCCTCTTCCAGTGGGAGGTGTCCCTGCCCATGGCAGTGGGGTTGCAACTAGATGATCTCAAAGTTGCCTTCCAACCCCGAAAATTCTATTCTTAATGCTGAGGGCTGAAAAATTACAGTTAACTTAAGTGCCTGGAGGATCATTCCAAATGTGAACCTCAAAGCACAGTTATCCTGGAGTCCATTACATTGCTGCTCTCAGAAAGAGCTACACTTTCACCTCAGTACATTTAAGTGAATATATGCTTTAGTTCTCTTACAGTCTTGTTCTGTTCATCTCAATGAACTTTATTCTTAGTAAATATTTATTCGTTTTTAGAGTAGTAATGCACACAAAGAAAAGGCAATGGAAGTGAAAGAAATTGGCTCCACTTACAATCACCCAGTTGCTCAAGAAATTATTCTATCTTGGGATATTTCATCTTCAAAACTTAATGCCTGTGGTATGCAACATAGAACTGGAATATTAATTTTTCAGTTTTTACATAGCCTCATATCTGAAAAGTATTTGTAAACCATTCTAAAGATATATATAAAAAAATAATAATGTTTTATGTTGAAAGGAAGAATACAGAACTAGTACTGAACTGTACCTGTTCTCTTTCTGCCTTGAACAGCCATAGGAAATCAGTTTTACTTTTAAAAATGGAAACTAGAAAAGCACTGTTGTTCAAACACTAATTTTCATTTCAGAATCTTTTTCTTTTTAATAAATTTAGGAAGTAAAATGAAAAGGAAGGAGACACAGATGTATTGTATCATAATTTTTGTACTCTGTGGTTTAGTTCCTGTTTCTGGACCTGACTAAGAGTGTGATATTTTTTGTCTTAGACTTGGATGATACTTAATGACTTGCCAAATTCCCTTTTTAGACATCAAAAGTTCCCAATATAACTGTATTTTCTTTTACAAACACTCATCAGTAAAGATAATTGTTGCTTCTGTTACTAAATCAGTCACCAATGAGATCAAATTGTACTTACTAATTTCCTCAGAAGTGGCAAAATATTATTTATCCCTAACTCAGCTTATATTCCACTATTAAAAAATGAAACTGCTTATACAGTGAAACATACAAGCTATTAAATGGAAATATGGCCTTTTAGCTTTATGAATCTGTTAGAGCAAGCATGATATCATGATTCACAGACAATATGCTCTGATTTATTTTCCAATTTATCAATCTCTGGGAATAGTTTCTTTCTTCCTAAAGTTTCTCATCTAGGATTTCCTCACCCTGGTTAAAATTAGGAGATATTACTCACTATAGTAAATCTAATGTAACATGTTAGATTAGTGGCTTACAGATAAAATCTTTAGGATTTTGTTACGACAGTAGGACTATTTTCACTTGTCAAGATATTTTAATTTTAATCATCACTTACTTAACATCTCTTGTTAAATATTTCTTTTAAAAAATGAACTTTAAAAACAAAGGGAAATTTAATTTTAGGTTTTGCTAGTAACATTTGGAGCAAAACCCTGTGAAAGGTATTACAGGGAACATCAGGCAAAATGTAATAGTTAGGAAAATATCAGAGTTCAATTATGGAATAAATGACCAGCAAACTTCAAAAAAAAAAAGTCCTCTAAATATTATTTTACTTATTTTGGAATCAGAGAAATTTGAATTGTCATCTGTTTCTTTATTTCTTGTATAGTTTTGCAGGAAGGTGAGTGGGCTTTGGTTTAGTAAAGTACAGAATTTGACAGTGGTTTTATGTATATATAGCAAGCAAGGAAGTACCCAATCTCCAGTTTGTGAAACAAGAATGTTAAAGAAAAGTCACTAGGGATGCAAGAGAATTCCTTGCTCTATGTAGACACAGTATTGTAGAGAAACAAGATAAACCAGGTGCCTCGAGTTGCCAAAGAGTGGGTGTGAGTCCACCTGTGCCTGATTAGGACAGGCCCCCTATTGGGCATGAGCAAGACCAGGGGGCCAATAAAGGTGGGACACACACCCACAGAAAAAAAGCTAAACTCACTCTTGTGCACTGTATTACCTTTATTGTGCCACTAGCGCTCATTGCCTCCAAGGTGAGGCTCTCTGTGGAGTCTCGAACCCGGGGATTTCAGCATTGCAGTTCTGGGTCTTAACCAGCTGCGCCAGTAATGGATGTAATGGATACAGTAATTCAAATTAACACTAACTAGCTCAAGTCACACTGAAAGTCATTAAAGGAAGGTAAGAAATGCACAGAACAGCAATATGGAAGAAGGATAAACAAACTAAACAAAATCACAAAAGAAAGTAAGAAGTTAAAATGCAAGACAAATTAAAAAAACAAAAACAACAAAAACAACAAAACAAAACAAACCCCAACAAACAAGTAAAAAACCAACCAAACAAAAAACCCTCACTAAAACAAGCTAGAACAAAAAACAAAATGCAAATAAAAAATCCAAAACATTTATTCAGCCAAAAGACCTTGTTTGTTTTAATGAGAATGAGAGAAACTCCAGGACCAATTTGTGTCTTAATATAAAGAAAAAAGATAAAAATAAAACATGAACTTGTGAATGCTGATATAATCTGGAGACTTGCAATATGATGTCATGCTCTTGGAAAGAATCCTCTAATATCAGCATCAAATATTATTTCAAAATTGTGTTTAAAAATCCTTTTTGATGGTTGATAGTTATGTTTTTGTGATCTTTCCATCAAATTTCTGAGTACCCTAGGAAGCTTGTGTGCTTTCTTGGACTGTGACTCTGAGCAGGTCAAATCATTACTTCATCCTTCAAGTTCTCATTTCAGACATGGCAGTCTCTTCCCTCTCATGACAAAAGGAGTTCACTGCTGCAAAATGGAAGTAGTATTTAACTGGAACACCACTTCAACAGAGCCCTGGGTATGTGCAGTTGATGATTTACAAGATTTGTAAAGCTGTAATTTTTTCCCAAATAAGAATCCCATGGTAAGTAAGCCAAAGAACTGATTATTAGTGTAAAGACAAAATGTATATTATGATAGAATGGTAATATTTCAGGAAAAAGAAAATTTAAATGTTAGTAAATAATTTCATTATAGCACTCTGATGACAAGAAAAAATTGACTTGAAATTAGTTTTCTCATGCTTTCAAAACCATACACTGAAATTATTTCTGAAAACAATCTATTAAATAACTCAGGACGGAAAAGTACTTTCCATGGTCTCCAAGATAGCATGGTTTACTCAGTCATGATAGAAAAAAAGGAAAAGACAAAGACTCCATTGATGAAGATCTGCTGTCAGACTTTTATCAGAAAGAATTATGAAATGCAATAGGCCAGACTCTATCCCAAGGCAAAGGTATCAAGATATTCCAGCAGAAATTGTTCACTCCAGGTGACTGAGTTCATGCTCCTAAGGTTTATAAAACAAACAAACAAACAAAAAAAACTGCAGAAAGGAAAGAACTTATGGCGGAATGTTGAAGGCTGTCAGGAACTGGATAAAAACTACAGAGCTTTTTGACAGGAAAGGAATGAGTGAAACATGATATTCATCATTTCAAGAATCATTGAAAATAAATTGCCACCTTCTTGATTTAGGCTGAGGTGAATCATGATGGCATTCCTCATATCTTTACCTGCTCTCTTAAAGGAAGTCACTGCATTACAGCTTCAGTCAGAAACAAAATATTTTTACTTTACAGAATTATAATCAATGGCTGCAAAAATCAGTTTCCCCTCGTATCCTTTTAAATATCTTAAATTAAACTTCTTGAAAGACCTCAGATAAACTTAGCTGTTTATAACTGTGTTTTAGGATGTAACTTCTAAAGAAATCTTTCATAAATCATACATGTTTTAATGGAAGACACAATGAAACACAATAACATAAATGTATTTCAACATAGCCAATAATTCTGGAAATTTTCTTTACCAGCATGAGCCACCATTTGTTTAAATGAATGCAAAAGAAAAAAAAGTTAAAAAGATGTTTATACATGAAATACAAGTGCTCAAATCTACCCATACATGATGATGATGATAATAATAATTAATAATACTACATTCAATACGATTATATTAATATATTATTATAATAACAAATAATAAATATTATATTATTATATAACATTATATAGTAATAATATAATATAATATATAATTATATTATATAATCAACTATATTTTATTTTTTATATTAATTAATTATATTAATTATAAATTAATTATATAATTATATATAATATAATATAATATATAAAATATAATATAATATAATATAATATAATATAATATAATATAATATACATGATCATATATAGAATATAATAATATAAGTGTATATATACTATATATAATTATTATATATCATTATATAATAATAATATAATATAATATATGATAATATAATGCAAAATGTTACCTTATTATTTCTTTATTTTTATTTTTGCTTTTTTTGGGTGTGGTTTCCTTCTTTATTTGATGGGGCTGTGGTCAGTATTGAGACTTCCCATTTTTAATGGTATTTTTATGTTATTTTATTGTTTCAACTATGAAGAAATAATTGTGAAACGTCTGCCTTTCAAGTATGAATCTTAATTTCCAGGTAAGCATGATTAGAGTAGGAACAAAACTCTGCATTCATGAGAAGATAAGGCAGTTGACATTTGCTTCCTCTTCTCCCGAATATGAAAGTTAAGGAAGAACTATGGAGGTAGCCAAATGCTGTTAATTTTAGAATGAGTTTCAAACTGTGAAAATTATGTTGAGAGAGAATCTATAGGACAATAATAGCATTTGAACACCCCTCCCCAAAAAAAGCAAATAAAAAAAATTAAAAAAAATTAAGACAAGCAACAACAAAAACTCCCCCCAAACCTAATCCAAAACAAACCCCAACCAACTCCCCAGAACCCAAAGGAAAATCTAATTCCAAAGAATCCAGTGTAATTCAGTTTCACAGTATCATTCTTACAATATCTACTAAAAACTGACTGAAAAAAACCACCAAGCATGTATAAACTCATTGAAAAGTGAATTGTGGCGATGCCTCCATGAACAAAATAACTGATACAGAAGCTCAAAAAAAGGTGAAGAATTTCTACTTCATAGTGGCTATTGCAGAAAACCAAAAACTTTTCCACCTCAACATAAAGCATGAAGCAGATGTCTATGATTTTATTTACTTTACAATATCTAGTATAATATTCTGGACAATGTCAGTGATGAATAACATAATGATTTCAACTTAATGTTGCAAAACGTTGTAAATTAGCTTCCAGGGCACTGAGGCAGAAGGTGAAATTCTGTTAACAGCAGAAATGGGTATTAACTGAAGATGAATAAAGGGAATGATTCATTCAAAACCTAAATGATAAACCAAAATCAATAGTAAAATGTATCCACATATTTTCCTCATGGTGCATTGATTATAAAACGGTTCAAATGTAAGTGGATGCTGCTAAACACAAATAAGTGTCAGTTTAGAAACTTAAAATAAATACAGCAAGTAGGGGTATTGAAAAGTAAATTTTCAGTGATAAGTGTGCCTCTTACATGGTCATTTCAAAAGAGTTTGTTTGGACTGCAAAATCTGAAACAAAACCTAAGCAAATCTTACTCAGCTATACCAGAATATGGAAAATTAAAAAGCTGTGAGACAGAATAGTTACATATTGAAGGATAGAGTTTCCATTTCTGGAGGACACTGCAGAGTAATGTAGTACCGATGGAATGAGTTTATTTATTCTGTTTGAATTGTCATACACAATTAGATCGCTTCACTTTCTGGAAATTATTATCCAGACCATTTTATAGAATTTTTCAGTATTTCAGTTAACTGGTACTGTTAAGTATGTCTTAAATTTAAGACATAATTTTGCAATATTTGAGTCAGTGGTATTACAGCTTATTTCCTTCCTAGTCTGCTGAGTTCAAAATAGGACATTTCAATATACAGACAATAAAGCTGTTTTGAAATTCACTGCTGCACTACTTTAGAGAAATATTTTTTTTTTTATAATTCAAAAAATGCAGCAGCATTAACTTGATGTGTGGAAGTCCCATAGAGTGCCATCTACAACTCTTTAAATTTATAAACCTCTTAGACCATCAATAAGCCAAACTCTATGCGACAAGTTTCCTTCGACTGGAAAATAGTCATTGTTTTAAAGCATTTCTCGTTCTAGAGGAACAGCATGAGACTGTTAATGAAGCAAACAGTTCTGTTTGGCTCTCTTGGTTTTTTTTCCTATCCACTTATTTTCCTTCTAAGGTGCACATCTTAGAAGCTGCCCATCCAGAAAAATCAATAAAAGTTTAAGTACTGAGGACTGAGATTTTAACAGTTTCATTGAGGACAGGGCAGAATAATTTAAATCACGATGTAACAGACATTACCACAAACATGTCCATCAAAAAACTGTAAAAGTTCATTGAAGTGAAAAGAGACAAGGTGGCAAAACCAGAATGAAAGTGCTTTGCTACAACTTCAGTTCATTCCTTTGATTAAAATAATATGGTTACTTTTAGATGGGATTTTTTGCCAGTGACACAAAGAATGTATTTCTACACAAAGACACACATCTACATATGCATATATTTCTTAGATATTTTATATAAGGTGGTTTTCATATAGCAGAACTATAAATTAAATATATAATACATTTATATTTTATGTCTATATAATTTAATTTAAGATTTTCATTCTTTTTAAATATAAATCTTTAAAATTTAAAATTACCCTTGATACATTAACACAGCAACTAATCATCAGATGTCAAGGCTGTACTGTTTCTTTAGACAAATTACCAGGAAAATGGTACTGTGAATTAAACAGATACATTAAAAAAAAAAAAAAGAATGATAAAAAATACTAACAGAGGAAAGAGTTGCTAATTTTCTTTCAAAGAACACTAGAATTAAAACTTCTACATAATTTTGTACTTAATTTAATATGTCTGGTTTTATTTGGGACACAGAATTCAGCCAGTGGTGTTTGTAAGAACTGATTAAATAACTTTTCAGATTTAGAGGGTAGTTAGCCTAGAGGAATACTCAATAATTTTTAATGAAAATATCTTTCTTGTTACAGGCACAGGTCATTACTAATCATTAGATATGTTATTTTGTCTGCTGCAAAACTCCCAATGACCTGAGTGAGATTGGAATTTTATGTCTCTTCTCACAAATGTTTATTAAAAATCCATTGCTTACTACATAGATTCACTTTGTATGATTTGAAATGGCCACTATTAACATTTGCATATATGTATGGAGTAGGAAAAACTATTGCATCATACTTATTTCATGGAACAAATCCAGGGAAATTATACCTATCTGAATCCAAACCCCCCTTTCTTTCACACATGCATATTCAGTGATTCAAAACCATATTTTTTCTGTAGTAGGTACAATTATATGACTAAACTGTAATTTTAGTCACACCATTTAGTAAAGATTCATAATCAAGAAATAATGTACTGATTAACATCACTGTTGAAGGATCTACAAAGCTAAATCATGAGCATTTTTGTATTAATTAAGAGCTTTCTCACCTGTCCTTAGCCAACAGTAACTCTTTAAAGCAACTCTTACTTTCTTACCCTACCATGTTGGACGCATTTAATTTGTTAGGACACCCCATTTTCATCCTCCTGTTACTACATCAGAAGCCCAGAAGGCTACAACAGTCTAGATATTTAAATAGCTAAATACTGATGGATGAATCCTACTTCAAAATCCACTCTTTTCTTCCAAGTATTTCTGTCAGTAAATCATGTCAGCAATTTTAACTACTTTGGGTTAGCCAAAAGGACTCCTGTGCTACTGAAGTTCTTTCATTGCAGCTGAAACTGCATTATTGCAGCTCAAAGAACATGGGCCTAAGATATCTTGAAAAATATCTGGGCAGCCAGGATCTTTAACAACAGAAATTATTACTTTTTCACCTCAGTGTTTTATTTTCATCTCTAAATTTAGCTACAAAAGTCTTTGATCCTACAAACATTTGAGACATGCACAGTTTTACTCTCCATCTGATTTAAACCTTTGCGATCGTTTTGAAAAGAGAATATTCAGATGCATTGATTATCTTGAATAAAGTGCTTGTTGTTTTAGGAGCTAAGTTTGAAATATAGAATTAAATATGCAATTGCATAAGAAACACAAATATATTTATAAATTAATTCCACATCCACTGATATGGATAAGCAGATAAAACTAAATTACTCAGTTGATCTTTGAGCTGCTAAGGCTTGTGGAAAACCATTAGATTCAATTCACAAATCATTGTTGTAGCACTAGACAGTAAATAAACAAAAATTCATTTCATGGTATTTCAATTTTTATGGTATTGTTTAAGATACACCCTGTAGATTGTTATTACTTCCACTGTAAAAATTTTAATAGTACAGTGGTGGCTGGTAGTGTGGATCTAGCTAAAGGTCTGCCAGCTTTTATTTCATCAACCTCTACTTTGAATGGTTTATAACTCCACTATAAAAACTTCTTCAGATGAGAATGTTGTAAGAAACTTACACAGAAACATAAACCCACTTAACATATACATCCCCAATTTTGAAATAAAAATTGCATAAAAAAGCATAAAAATGAATAAAAGCAAGAGAGAAGTATAATGACCTGGATTCACAAGAAAAAACCATACCATTGAAGTAACATTAAGAGCCTGGAAAATTGTGGCTAAATTCATTCTACAAAGAAAATCTAGAAAGTATTTTTGTGAGTTTGTGTGTCTGTATCATAACATAGGAATCAGGACAAATCTATACTAGCAACACTAGTTTTCTAGCAAGCTTTTAGGGAGAAGATAATTCCAAAATAGTTCTCACTTTTTTCTTCTTTCACCTACTCCATTAGAAAAGGATGCTGTGTTGATTTTTGTACAATTTTTAATAAATTATAATAGCTTACTCCTTTTTTCTTGACACACTCTTTGCTTGTGTGCATTTACAGGGAGAAAGACAAAAATAGAGCACAGTGTCACTTCCAGCAGCCAATAGATGTTGTTAATATCTATGTTTTTCAGCTCTAACAGCCAAAAAATTATGATTCCTGTTCTTTCTGAACAATTTTTTTCCAGACTGTTTCCATCTTCTCAGAAAATAAGCTGTCTGTAGAATCCCAAAAAGTAATTTTACTTCACTTTAAGAGAAAAAAAATCTATTGAATGTAAAGTTTTTAGAATGTGTGCTCATTGGTTAGCACAGTAATCTAGACTAATCTATAAAATAATATTGTGGTTTAGGAAAAACAGGTCACAGCTCAAGTCTATTGATAACTGTTTTCAGGAAGGCTTTGTAATGAGTGTGAATATGATCGGCTTGTGAGGGGTAAAGTACAAGAGAAAACAACAGAAGGAAGAGTGCTTTACTACTGACCTGTTTTTTAGTTTTCTATAGAGTTTTTATATTATTGTGAGAAAGATATTGTGATGGTTGAAATAGCACATGAAGTCAGGCCTTCTCTGACTGTTTATTCAAAGGCTCCTTGACTCCTGGAAGTATCCTAGTTGCAAAAAACAACACATTGTGTCATGTAATTTCTTCCAATAAACTCAAAATAAAGTTGCAGATTTCTGTGTGCACATATATTACTATTTTTGTGTAGAAAAAATATTTTAGTAAATTATTGGACTATTGGAATATTGACACCTCTCAATATTGAATAGCTTACTTGCGTAATTAATACTACCTGTTCTGAAAAACTCTTGTTACTGGTTTGATTTATTGGAAACAGGGAATTTGGTATGTATTTTTCAGATCATGGATTTCCCCACCACATACTATTGGTTACTTTATGATGAGTTTACTTGTAAAATTATGGTTTTCTTCATCCTAGAAGACTGCTTCAATCACTGAATTGCCAGTTCTTTCCCCTTCTTATGACTTTCATTACAACTAAGTTATGTTATATGAAATTTCAAGCTTCTGCTTCCTTTTTCCACAGAAGGAACTTGTATTATCCACTATCCCAAAATTCCTTCTGAGCCAACATTACAGCTACAATATTATCATTCAGATCCATTAATAACTGGGTATTACCTCAGTTGCTTTGGAAATCCAAACGTTAATTAGTCACACGATCAATTTTTAGCACAAAATAGGAATATCCAGCAATTTTGTGAGCTGTTCCACTGACTGGTTAAGACAGCAACCCAGTCAGGTTTGCTGAGTTCCCAAGCTTATCTGGGTTTGAATGTATGCTGCTTCCTTTGCCACCTCCAACGGAGCAAGGAAGTGGCAAATACTCTCATTTGGAGAAAACCATGGGCTTGTATAGCAGGAATGAAACATCTTTATTTGTAACATAGACATCAAATATATATTACTGTTTATAAAGAAACAAGGCAAAAATTTGTCTTTTGTATCAATGTAAAGTATGTAATTTTTTAAAATGGCCTCAATTTCCCATAGAAATTATTTGCACAGCCTTTGTCAGTCTCTTATACATTTTTCTTCTCCAAATATTTTAATATTTTTAAATTAAAAATTCAGGATGGGAAACTTTATTATTGCCTGCATCCCCATCATGCCTCCAGAGACATATAGAGTTAATTAATTTTAATTTATAAAGTTACATTTAAGGGATATTTCTCAGGTGTGCAGTCCATCATGCCTCAAAGCCAAGAATTAAAATTATCCAAGTATGCATGTATTCTTCCTATTCAGCAGACAGAATTAACATTCTGGAGAAGTTAAAAAAACAGAGAATTCTTTGTGTAGTAAGAAAAAAAATGTATAATTACCTTGCTATTTTATTAATGCTGAAAATTAAAGAAAATACATTGTATATAATAAGGCATATATATATGTGTATTTTTCTGCCTTCATCAGTTCTAATGTCAAAGATAATAAATAGATAAAATGAAGGGTAAGAATGGCTGGAGAAATAGTGGTGAAGGAAAAATGATGCATGTGTCATTTCATAAGGATTTTTTTAAAGCAAACTGGAATGGACAAAAATTGTGTGATAAATACAAGCAGAAATGCCCCAACTCCTCAGTCCTTCTTTGTTTTATGACATACAATTTTTAAAAATTTTCTAGTACATCTTACCTCAGCATAACCTTATATTTGGATTTCAGAAATATTCTAAGAAAGTTATGCAATTCCTACCCAATGACACATGCAAAAATCAGAAAGAGGATGGATTAGTCTACACTACCACTTTCTTGAAAGTACTGTTTCTGTTACCTTTTAAATAAATCACATATAAAATATATCCTATTGTCAGAAAATCAAAATATGTATAAACTTGTTGCACACAAAGAAAAAAACAACAAAAAAAGCTGTAGTGGAACAAAACAATCAGACGCCTCTGATTACCGAGAAGTGGGTGTGAGCCGGGATCAAATCCACCTGTGCCCAATCAGGGCAGGCCCCCTATTGAGCATGTGCAAGACCACGGGGCCAATAAAAGGTGAAACTCACATCCACTGAGTAGCTCACTCCTGAGCTAGTCAAGAGAGCATGCTGGTAGCTCATTGAGTGGCAGACCAATCTTGCTAGTTCCACTTTGTGGGCAATAGACTTAGAGCACGGCTCATGAGTCTATATCACGACACCGAATTAGACCTTGAGGCAACGATCCCTGAAGAAGGATTTGTCTTGCTACTCGTCTTGCTACAAAAAGCAGATGGCAAACAGAATGAGAAACACAATTCACTCTGCAGTGTCTACAAAAAGTGGAGAAGCACAAAATATGTGAAATATACAGGGATGTAAAGTTACTGCTCATGAACTCTTAAAATCTAGGAATGCTTTCTGACTACTGATGCACAAAAATGTTATTTTCAGCTTTTTCTTATTGCTGCTTTCATTTAGCTACTTTAAAAGAATGAAACAGTGGTTTGTAAGACTAAAAATATGGTTCCTTTGCTTTAGCAGAACTAAACCTAGGTGTTTCCTTGGTAAGCAAGTTAATTTATTAAGTAGGAATAGTGTTATATTTTATATCCTATGTTTCTTAGTTAAAAATTGCAGTCAATTAGTTGAATTAGTCATGTGTACATTACAATGAATGCTGTGAATATGAGTAGCTTTCTATGAGAAGTTATTTATAGAAACAATTTAAAAATCGATCTTGTGAAAAAAAGTGACAGGAAGCTTTTTCTAGGCTTTTGGAAAAAAAACCTAAAGAGGGCTCCTTTTCATAAAATCAATTTGAACTGAACTAGCTAATGATTGTGTCACGACTAGCTGCAGCTTAGCAACTAATCTTAAAAATTCTATGGTGGATGGTACCACCATCTGTCACGGTTTAACACTGGCCCGGCAATTAAACCGAATAACAGACGCTCTCTATTAATCTCTCTCTCCTTGATAGAGAAAGGAGAGAGAATAAGGGAGAGAGACTTATGGGTTGGAAACTAAACTACACAACTTTAATGAAACAGTAGTGATAAATAGGTAAAATTACTAAATATATACAAATATACAGGAAAATGGATACCACATTCCTCCCCCCTCTCCCCCAATAACTCTCACGTCACCACCGAGGCTGTAGGGCAGCCCTGGGAAAGTCCAGGCTGGACTCCTGGAGTCGGCAACAGTTGGGAACCGGAGGCAGGAACACACAGATATGGGCTGGCACGGATCAGGACCACAGGCAGACGAACGGACAGGATCCTTCCAGGATGCCGGGTGAAGGAAGGGAGGAAAGGAAAAGATCTGGAAAGATCTGGCTTGGCCCTCGTGATGCCTCAAATTTATACTGAGTGTGACGTATATGGGATGGAATACTCTGTTTGGTCAATTCTGGCATCTATCTTGTCCGTTCCTCCCTAAAGGAGGGTTCAGGTGGGGCCTCTGTGTCCTCCTGGACGGTAAAATATTTTCCCTCAGAGCTGAGCAGTGTCCCCGGCCCCGCACACCAGTCTCCGGCTGGAACCACAAACATCAAGTGTTATCAGTCCTAGAAGCACACACATTCCATGAGAAACTTACTGTCAATCTAGCAAGCGCAACCACCCACAAGAGACCCAGCTAAAAGCAAAAGCACAGAAACAGAAAACCACCCCTACCCTGGCCCAAACCAGGACACCATCATTGAACATCTTTTGCTTTTGAAGAGATTATAGATTTTACAGATTTCAAATTATGCAGTTGTCTGCTAACTATTCAAGAAGTATTGCTCTTGTTACCATTATTTAAAGTATTGATCACATCAGTTAACAAGATGTGTGACCAATAATCAAAAGTGTATGATACTTCTGGGATCTCAATGTATTGTTTCATGTACATCTCACCCTTGCAATACATTGGCCAACACAAATTTAAAAGATATTTTCAGTTTAACTTCCCCCCCCCACAATTTTCCACAATTCAAATGTCTTAGCAGTGAATTTATTAAAAAAATTCTGGATATTTTTCAGTTTATCACTATGTCTGGAATCAGATCTTCATAATGTCCTCACTTCCCTTCTTACTTAGGAGCAAAGAGAACAAGTTTCTTTATGTGGTTTTTGAGTGAAGACTGGGCTAGGAAGCTAATAGATTCAATGCACTGCTCAAATGATGAATATCAACGAAAGATGGAAGAGTGGTCAAACAACAACTCCCTTTGAACAAGAGGAGAAAAAAGGAACATAGAGTATTGGATAAGTTTGTAGTGAGTACTCCAAGGTTTTGTTAAAAAGCTACAAGCTCATTTTAACTGTTCAAGGATGCCCACATAATTCCAGTTCTGGACTTCTGAACAGCACACTGAGATTTCTGTGCTATGCTGGCCTGCAAGATACCTTTTCATTTATGAAGCAGAATTTCCTCTGCATGAAAATATTTTTGCATCTCTCTGAAAATAAGAGAGACGGAAATCTCTGCACTTTTTATGGCCAGATGTAGTCCATCATACAGATTTGGAATACAGATGATGGCTAGCATTCTGTGAACAGTGAAATGATACAGATGAAGATGAGCGTATTTACTGGAAAATTTTTTGAGAATAAAACAATATTTGGTTTCAAATGAGAAATAATATTTCCAAATTTTTTTATATGCATCTTCTTTCTTAGGAGGAAATTAAGTAACAAGCTAAATGCAGATTATTTTGAATTACATGTCACATTCTACTAGCATATGAGTGAATATTCAAAGTCAGGTTTAGGATCATGAACACTATGTATATTACTACATAACTACACACCTTGATACTGCCTCTAAATCTTCTTGGCCTAAAAACAAACAAACAAAAAATAATCCACAAAGTCAAAGCAGGTAATTTGTGCACCAGAAATGGAACCATGAAAAGTTCTCGCTATTATAATTTTGCTATTGTTTGAAATAAAGATTGGTTTTGTCGTATTTTTCTCAGAATGTAATGATGGTTGTAAAGATATAAAAAACCATATATCTCTTTATTATAATTTTTAGGTTCATATCCTTCAGAAATTTGCATACGTATTATTATTCCTCTGGATGCCCCACTTAATAAATCATCATGAAGCCTGCATTACACACTTTTAGTTCTTCAGTGAATGGCAAAAACAAGAAATAAAGGAAACAAATGACCATTAGAAAGCAGATATTTTCATAGTTTAAATAATTGTTTTGAAGTTGCCTAAAATAGGAAGGAGATATAAATAATCTTGTGGTTATGAAGAATGCTGTGTGATGTTCCTGAAAAGTGATGGGACTATTTCTTCTCATCATAGAATCCTTGTGATCAAGAAGATTAAAAGAAATAGAAGATTAAAAGATATATATAAATACATCTTAGTTCAATGTTGACCTTAAAAAATTCTGACCTGCCAGAAAGCTAGAGTGTGATATTCATAGTAACATGGTTAAAGAGAAATATGACTTTCTCTGTCCTAGCTTTAGGAAACAACACACTAATCTAGTCTAGATGGAGGAAATCAACATCAGAAATTAAATATTTGGTCTTGAATTGATAAACTTCTTGTGTATCTCTAGTGACTATTAACTTGAACTTCCCAACTTTATTCCCTGCAAATAGATGATTCTTGCCAGGATCTACTAATGTCATAAGTATAGATCAAAATCACCTCCTTGCAGTGACTGGGAAAAATTGCAGTACATATTATGGACAATTAGTGTTACTTTGCATTTGTGATAACAATTATATTTATTAGAAAAAAATAGCAAACACAACAAAATCCAAATCCAACAAATCCTGCAGCAAATAAGAACTGTGAGGGTCTTCTCTTTTGAAAATATAAATAGAGTTAATTTAGGAAGAGTATATATGGATTAAAAAAAAAAAGTCAGTTTTTATTATGTCTTTTCAGTTTAGATTGATCCAGGAAGTTACTGTACAGTCAATGGACTGCTTAAATGATGAACAACAAGAAAAGGAAGGATGGTGAGCTAAGGGCATCTATACATCTGTAAAAAAAGGGGGTGAGCTGACATTTATGGTTATGGTTTCATTCTGACATCAATGAAGTATTCAGAGAAATATTAAATCAGTCACAAATTTACCAACGTGACACCTTTAGTTGTTAGACTCCAGTGCAGGAACACCTTTCCCAACCAGTGTGTTTGTAATCTGTAGATCAGACAAAAAAACATTCTAAATTGTTTTGTCAACAAGGCAGTGCTATCAAAACTGACATAAGAACTAATATATTTCTATAATAGCCCTGTTTATTGACAAAGTCCTAGGACAAATGGGAAGAGAAAATGGGGCCAGTGCAGTTCAAGCACACTTAAAAAGTCAATAAATTGAAACTTCCACAATCGCTGGCTTTGATGTGTTTAGTCCTACAGTTCTGCTTTCTGTAACTATTTATTTTGGCATCTTTATAAGGAACAGCGTTTAATGATATTTTTAATTAACTATCAGCTTTGAGGATCAGTTTTATTCCTGCTAGATTACAGTGATCTAAGTGCATAAATTGGCAATGTCATCTATCAGAACATGCAACATTAAATGTAAAATATTCTTCATTTTACTAGAATATATACCATTTTACTAGATTATTTACATATCAGAATTTCAGGTTTTTACAACTCCAAATGCAAGACTTGAGGTGACCTAGAAGAAAATTAGTGCTGGAGCCCTGAAAGCATCTGGAAAATTATAAGCAGTGGTAGCTTCTGGAGATAAGTCATCTGGGCTACACTGGGTAATTCAGACTCATCCTGACCACTACACTGAAGCAGTGAAGATTTTAAGCAGGAGGAATACAAACTCATAATTTCTTGATTTTTATTTACTATGGAAAGGAGTGGTTCTCTTCTCAGCTGGACACTTATTTCTGGACCATCCATCAGTCTAAGAATTCCTGCAGTGTATGTTGTTTTTATCGTTGTTAATTTTTTTTTGTTTCACATTTTATTTCATTGCTGTTCTAGGACAGCTTTCCACAGACAACTTTCTGCAGTCAGTTCTATGTGGTCAGCCCACAGCTGTCCCATAGAGAGGTGGCTGCAGACAGAGATGTCCTATTGTACCTCTTCAGGAGTCACTGACTGCTTTCAGAAATGTCAGTGTGAAAGTAGATGTCAGTATTTTTATGGAAGCAGTAAGTTTTCCATCCTGGTGGACCCACAAGACAAAAGCACAGTTGTTTAGTTATGTGTGGATTTTTTTTATATATGTGTACACATATATATTTTTGTAACAAATATTATATTTATCCATTACCCATAAAAGGTCTGGGTTTTTCCCTAAATATTTCTATTTCTTTACCTTCTACATTTATAACTTCTGAGTTATAAATTTATACCAAACTCTGTGTTTCTTTTGAACTATCAGGAAGATATTGTACATCCATGAATCATTATATACTTGACTTATAGTAACAGAATTTTCAAATTCAGGATAAGATGTTCCTGCTCTCTCTTATAATTTTCAAAGAATACATATGTAACCTGAACTTTACCATTACAAAGGAAGGAGGGAAAGTGTAGTGGTTTTGAAGTAAATTATTAAAAACCTAAGATATTTTTCTTTTTTGAAAACCAAATAGTAAACACAACAATTCAAGTAAACACAAAGAATTTTATAACTTTGCCTTCAGCAATAGAGTTTAAAAACCTATTACACAGTAGAGTGTGTTTAAAGTGTCTAAAAAAGGTGGATGATCAAGAGCTTAAACTACATTAATATCTAGGGTCCTTCCAGCAAGCAGAAAGAGACAACATGTAGATGGAGATTTTCTTATCTCAGAGCAAGGAGTATGGGCAATGTAAAGAGAATAATAAGCTAAAAGTTCTAGTTTCTCACCACTGAGAAACATAGATACTGCCATTAAATTATCTATATTTAGATTGCTTAATTTAGGGGAATTATAAAAGAAAGTGTCTTGCAAACCTCTCAACTAGCACATCATAGTTCTTCCAAGTCTTGTGCAAATACGCTGTAAGAATTACTACCTGGGTTTACAGCATCCAGTGGCCCTGGGTATTTTTTTGCTATTCAGTTCTCTCATCTCTAATGATGATTGTTTCACAGGCAAAGGAAAAGTGCTGCACTGAAAAAGACCAGGAGAAAAAGTCCATATAGAAGCTGTAGGCAGAGTTAACTGTTTTGAGATATCTCATCCTTAATCCTACCCAGCTATAACTTTTTCCTCAAAAGACAATTATAAAATACTTGGCAGCATGTTCAATTCTAGTAACTTTACATTCCAAATCAAATTTGTAAGACAGCATACAGTTATATTGAACACCAGTTTTGTCCATAATAATATATTAATAGTATGATAGAGAAAACAAAACCAAACCAAAACAAAACCAGAAAGCAACTGGCCAACCAAACTAAATCACACACACAAAACAAACAAAAAAAACCCAAATCAAATAACAATAAAAACAGAATATGGTACAAAATTAGAAAAATGAGTTTTAAGAATGCAACCCTTGTGTGTTGTAACCCTTTGAAATATTGATGGTTTCTGTAACTGGTAAATTTCGTGAGCAAAGTAGAGTAAGATATAGCTTGTAGGTGACTTCAGTACCATGGTTTCTTTGAGAACAAGATAAAAGTTTTTATCCAATTCAATTATTTTGCACACTGCTTTACTTATATACTCACTCCTCACCAGTGTGAAACACGAAATTAGATGTTTCTGAGATTCCGTGTCTCTTGAACTGTTATCCATTTTTAGATACTTCTGAATCTGTACACTTTGATTTTTTTTCTTCCCTTATGACTATATGCACAATCTCGGATTGATTTTGAGATGATACCACACTGACAGAAAGACAAGCCTTTCCAGTCTCTTCTCAGGTTAAATTCCTAAACTCTTTGTATCTAATAAAACTGACCTATTTTTTGTTTCTGAAATGTCTAAAAGTTAAAAACCTACTTTTTCTCATGAGCATGAACCAGTTTTCTGCTGAGAACAGTGCTTTCTAGCAAGTTTTCACATTCTTCATAGAAGAAGCCACTTAAATCTTTAAGAGCAAGAAAATAATGACATCCTATTATAGTTTTCATAGTTAAGATGCCATCCATGAGCTGAAGTCTGAAAAAATCACAAATAAGGAAAAAATGTTTTGAATATAAAAATATTAAGTCTGGAGCAATGGTTTGGATTAAATCCTACTATATCCATCAAGATGACTGAGCTTCAAGACTTGTCTGTTATACAGAGACACAATATAACTGTGATTACTCATAAGGTGTTTCGTACATATATAGTAACAATTTTATTTATTTGTTTCATAATCTCTCCTCTAAATGTAGGTGCTTGTAATTATTTTAGTAGTGAAAATAAAATCAGGCAGTAGATAATTCCTTACTTTTTTTTTTTTTCCTTTGTCAAAATGTAATAGAAATAACATCATGCATTCTTCCCTAATGAGAGACATTGATTTCAAAGAGATATCAAAGATGAAGAAAAGGCTGAGGTATTTAACACCTTCTTTACCTCAGTTTTCAGCAGAAAGACAGGTTACCCTGAAGATGGATGGCTTCTGGAGCTCATAGAAAGTGACATGAATCTAAACAGCCCCCCTGTAATCCTGAAGGACACAGTCAGTGACCTACTGCGATGCTTGGATCCCCACAAGTCTATGGGACCAGATGGGATCCACCCAAGGGTAATGAAGGAGCTGGCAGAAGAGCTCGCCAAGCCTCTCTCTATCATCTACCACCAGTCCTGGCTCACTGGGGACATCCCAGATGATTGGAAGTTGGCGAATGTCACGCCAATCCACAAAAAGGGCCGGAAAGAGGACCCAGAAAACTACAGGCTCGTCAGCCTGACCTCAGTGCCTGGCAGGGTCATGGAACAGATCATCCTCAGTGCAATCACACAGCACCTGCAGGATGGGCAAGGGATCAGACCCAGCCAGCACGGGTTTAGGAAGGGCAGGTCATGCCTGACCAACCTGATCTCCTTTTATGATCAGGTGACCCACCTGGTGGATGAGGGGAAGGCTGTGGATGTGGTCTACCTGGACTTCAGCAAGGCCTTTGACACCGTCTCCCACAGCATCCTCCTGAAAAAACTATCAGCCCGCAGCTTGGACAGGAGCACCCTGTGCTGGGTTAGGAACTGGCTGGAGGGCCTGGCCCCCAGAGAGTGGTACTGAACGGGGCTGCATCCAGTTGGCAGCCAGTCACTAGTGGTGTCCCCCAGGGATCAGTGTTGGGCCCGGTTCTGTTCAATATCTTCATTGATGATCTAGATGAGGGGATTGAGTCCATCATCAGCAAATTCGCAGACGACACTAAGCTGGGGGGAAGTGTGGATCAGCTGGAAGGCAGGAGGGCTCTGCAGAGGGACCTGGACAGACTGGAGAGTTGGGCTGATTCCAACGGGATGAGGTTTAACACGGCCAAGTGCGAGGTCCTGCACTTTGGCCACAACAACCCCATGCAGCGCTACAGGCTGGGGACAGAGTGGCTGGAGAGCAGCCAGGCAGAAAGGGACCTGGGAGTCTGGATTGATAGGAAGCTGAACAGGAGCCAGCAGTGTGCCCAGGTGGCCAAGAAGGCCAATGGCATCCTGGCCTGTATCAGGAACAGCGTGGCCAGCAGGTCCAAGGAATTGATTCTGCCCCTGTACTCAGCCCTGGTGAGGCCACACCTCGAGTACTGTGTCCAGTTCTGGGCCCCTCAGTTCAGGAAGGATATCGAGGTCCTGGAGCAGGTCCAAAGGAGGGCAGCCAGGCTGGTGAAGGGACTCGAGCACAGACCCTATGAGGAGAGGCTGAGAGAGCTGGGGTTGTTCAGCCTGAAGAAGAGGAGGCTCAGGGGAGACCTCATCACTCTCTACAACTCCCTGAAAGGAGGGGTAGCCAGGGGGGGTTGGTCTCTTTTCCCAGGCAACTCTCAGCAAGACAAGAGGGCATGGTCTTAAGTTGTGCCAGGGGAGGTTTAGATTGGACATTAGAAAGAATTTCTTTACGGAGAGGGTGATCAGGCATTGGAATGGACTGCCCCAGGAAGTAGTGGATTCTCCATCCCTGGAGATATTTAAAAAGAAACTGGATGTGGCACTCAGTGCCATGGTCTGGTAACTGCAGCAGTAGTGGTTCAAGGGTTGGACTTGATGATCTCTGAGGTCCCTTCCAACCCAGCCAATTCTATGATTCTATGATTCTATGATCCACATGGATGTGAGGATCAGTTCAGGTATCTCAGGGACTTTACAAGAGGAAAACTCAACATTGGAGAGAGGACAAAATTTTTTTCTGGCAAATAACAGTTTTTTAAATGAATTTTCAAAAGAACTGAGCTCTCATAAAACTGAAAATATTTATGAATTTGTAAAATTTGGAAAAGCAGTAGAAAAAATCAGAAGGGACAATATCAAAGCATTTCTTCAATTCTAAATCTAGTAGTTTTACTTTGAGGGTGGCCTTCTTCCTTATTCTATCCCATCCCTTATTAAATAATTGAGACAAATTTAAAGAAAAAAAGTTAAAAAGATTGAACAACCCTAAATCTAAATGAAAATGCCTTGTGCTTCAAGTTGAATAAAAGGCCTCACTTTGCAGCAACAGCTTTGAAGTCTCTCAACAAAGTTATTTCTTCTGAAGAAAACAACCTGAGTTTCTGATCTGTGTATTTGGCCATAGTCAGAGGAGCTGTGCTTGGGTATTGTGTAGCCTGAACTTACTCTCCAGCCATTGCATTAACTCATATGATAAAATTATTTGATTTTATGAAGGCTTATTCCAAATAAAAGTAGGGAATTCCCTTTCACATTGAGATTGTTCTATGCACTGAAAGCCAACCTCTGAAAAATTAATCAGGACTCAATGAGAAAATACTTGTAGTTGACTGTGATATTTCTCCGGACAATTTAGCCATACTAAATCCCTTTGCTTACCACTTCACCCAGCTCTCTGTGTCCTTTGACACTGCATATTTTCTGAGTGTTAGAAGAAAATTTTTTATTCTAAAAATGTAGATGACCTGCAAAAGAACCCTAATGCTTGGAAATCTTAAAACCTGAGTTATAAATTATATCCTGATGCTGTTCTCTTGCCCTGCCTGAGAAAAATACTTTAAAAGAAAAAAAAGAAAGGCTGTAGGATAGAGTTGTTTTGTAGAGGAAAATGAAGATATAAAGCTCTCTGTAACATATTAAATATGTTTTCTTATGCTTAGTTTTATTTTGCAGTCACTGAATTTAGACTACTCTTAATATATATATGAATTTCTCTTTCAATTACACTCCCTTGTCTCTTTTATGTCATTAAATAGATACTTTTTTAACTTTTACATTAACAAGTGATACATAGCAGTCTGTTACACTTAGTAACAGAAAGTTAAAGGAAGATATCTTCAGATTTAATGAATGAATCAGTCTCTTCAAAATTCTTCAAAATTATCTTAATCTATTTCACTATAAAACAACAGAATTTAAGTGCTTATAAATAAGGTCTTGCATGTAGAAATCTGCAAGATAGACTAGTGTTCAGTTTTCTCTGTATTGTGTGTCATTTTTGCCTCTGCTGATGTGAAACATGAACAATCTGGTGTATAGTTATTTTCAAGTAACTATTAAAATAAGCCTTTTAGCTAAAGACCAAGTTGTACCCATTTTTTAATTAATTCATTCAGGTTTTAGCATCTAGTTTACAGTGGTGTCATTGAATACTAAGATTCCATTTGCAATCAATCTAGATTAAGTTGTTACATTTCAGACATTTTATCTCACACACCAAATGAATCTCTAAGGATTGCTACATTATTATCACACAGCTGGGAAATACTTAAAAAGCTATAAACCAATACTTTTTTTTTATTTTGGAATATTATTTTGGGATCTGGAAATTCAACTGCAATATTTGGTGACAGGAGTGGATCTAACACATCGCTTGCACTTGGAAGAAAGTTGGAATTCTAGAGTGGATCGTGTCCCATTTAGCCCTGCATTCTTTCCTAAATATAAGCTTATGCATATCAGTCACTACAGACCTCATATAAGGTACATATTTACTTTCTATGATCAATTCTATAATCACTTACAAAGATATTTACTCTTTTTCTGTCACTTATCCAACACAGTATTTCACATTCAATGATTTTCTTCAAGCATGTGTCCTGGTCTCTGTGTCTTCATTTATTTCAGTAAAAAACCCTATTTTATCTTTTCTGTTGTTGCTCTTTGATGCCAACTGAAACACAAGCTATTAGAAAACTTATGGATTTGGCACATGCATTCAAAGTGGAAATTTAGCCTACACTGAATCAACGTAAGGAATACTGACAAATACATAATAATACAGAACAGGCACAAAAACTTAGGATTTGTTAGTATTTAATATTGCAGGCATGATAAACTTCACAGCTGCCATCAGTAAGACCTTCTTTTTGTGAAGAAAAGGAATGGAAAGAGAAAACAGTGCACTTGTTAAATTTGTATAGATTTTGATTTTTGGAGGAGGAGTTACTAAGTAAGTAACCAGGTAGCTGGAGTTCTCTAGTTACCTCTATCTCATGGTTGCCTTTATCTCATTTCTAAATAATTGTTACTTAACTGATAGTTAATCATTCCCAATTGCCTGGGACTGTTGAGGATGCTGAGGTGGTAGAACACCGTGCCCATAAATACCTCAATTTAAAAAAACCAACACCCTGCCCCTCCAAAAAAGAGAAAAAAAAAACCAAACTGAGGCCAACAAAATGTCAGGATCTTTTGCTCTTCATTGCTCAGATGGCCAATTTCTCCCCTGTGCCCAGATCTTTCCCAGAGATGCTTCCCCCACTATGTCCCCCGTACCTGTGGAAGTGCTGGAAGTCTAAAATCTGCCTCCCATGAGAGACTGACCATGGCTGAGCACTCAGGGGTCACTACAGAGCTCCCACTAGTGTTCAAGGGCTTTGGAGAGCTCACGAGGTGCCAGGGAGGACCAATGGAATCTTCTGACCTGCAAAGAGTTGTCCCATGGAGAGATGGCCACTTAAAGATGATCACAGAGAGTTGGCTGTGAAGACTTGGCTGTGGAGAGTTGTCCTAGGCCCCAATAAAAAAATAAGGACACATACAGACAGAGCACAAGACTGAAAAATTAGATGTGAGAAGCAATAGGTTCAAGTTTATGCTACAAATCTGGCATACTCTTGACTTTTTGCTTTTTTATTGCAGGCCAGCACCCTTAATACTGGAACAGTCCCACAACTCTCCAGCTTAAATTATTATAAACTTCCCTATTTCTTCTAAAGAAAGCCTAGTAAAAGTGCCTTTTTGATCTAGCACTTATTAAAACCTGGAAACTTCATAACTTTTGGGAAAAAAATAATAAGTAGTGTACAAAGTGTTGACATTTTTTTTGATACATCAGAGGGTAAATGAGGGAAATGGCACAGTGGGACATAAGGAGAGTGACCAAGTGAGAAATTAGAAAATACTCAAAATTTTTAAAGATTCCAGTATACTGCATAAATTATTAATCAAATTCACCATCAATGTCTGCAGGTTAGATCAAAGCTTAGTGGGACAGACAGGTAGACCAGCCATTTAAAATGAAACACCATCATTTACTTTGGCTAGAACAAAGCATTGATAAAGAGTATGCTCTGGAATATGGCAGATGAGAGGAAAGTGTGATTATATGGAAATGTCACTACTTAAAAATAACTTTACAGCATAGCTTTGGGCCAAAATAGGAGAAAGCTGCTATATTTCTGGTCATTTGTTTTTTATTAATAAAGATATTCACACTTTTAATAGGAAGAGGATAATAAACAAATAACATTTGGAAACACACTGTGAAATCAATGAGATTGCCTTTTCTGTTCTTCTCCTGCCCCTGCCTCCATTAAGAATTTACTCACAGAAGATAGCAATTTCAGGGGGACAGCTCTGAATCTCTGACATTTTAGTTACTCTCTAAATTAGGGAATAAGGCATGTTATTTATATCTGTTTTTTAAAAATTGAAATGTATGAGAAACATTGCTGTATTCAAAGCCTATGAATCAGAGGTTCAGTTTTACAGTTATATATAATTTTCTGTTACCCAGTAATGATTCAAAATGTTGTTCACTACCCTGACATTAATATGACTCTACTTGTTCTTTACCTTCACATATACCTCAGCATTTGAATTGCATAGTATAGTTTAATGGCTGGGGTAGTAATAAACTTTTCCAAATGTTTTCATTGAACAAACATTTCTAACCTTATTATTTTAAAATATAACATAAAAAGCATCCTAAGAGTTGTGTGGTTTTTTTTCCACCTGCCTCTAGCTTTACAAGTATCTCATAGAAACCAGACTTATGCTCTCTTACTTTCTAGTGTGCGAGATACACAAACTTTTATTCTGTTGCAGAGGATGGAACCAGGCTGGAGAGCTCAACAGAAACATCACAGCCCTTTTTAGTGTGCTAAAGGTAGAGCAACAGAAAAGATAAAGTAACATGTTTTTTTACCTTTCTGACCTCTCTGCTTCTTCCTAAAAATATATAAGTTACAATTTTAGGTAGAAACAACTTCCCTGACACTTAAAGGCTCTGCGCACCACAATGCATCTTCATATGATTCTCAGTCAGAACGCTGACTTCAGAGGCTGACCTATGACCTTCTGTCTATATTTTTATGCTTTTGTGGAAGTCATCCCTTTCTAACCTGAAACATAACATTTATGGATCTGTGTCCAGATTTATACAGAATGTGGGGTTCCAGTGTCATCTTTCTAATCGATTTGCTTTTAAATTCCTAGAGCAGATATAAGGATTTTTTTATGTTCTTAACAGGAATCCACACTAGATGAATACAGAAAAAATTTTGGGAAGGCACTAACACTACCAAGAAAATAAGTACCCAAAAGATGTTTCCTTAAGGAAAAGGGAAATAACACTTTGAATACAAGAAGATTAATAGTAAAATTATGCCCTGTCTGCAGGAAAGTTACCTCTAAATATTTAGTAAATATTTGCTAAATAAGATAGCTGGTATGGATACATGAAGATTTCAGTCACTCTCTCAAAAGCCAGGTATTAAATTTCTCACAAAAACATCCCACCAATATTTCCATAAAAGAGAACTATTAAAAGAATTTTTGTACATGTTGCTATTTCCTGCTAGTCATAAAAGTCATATCCATTGTTACCCAGCCTCTTTTGTTAAGAAATTTGATGTGTAATACTGTATTTAAGTTACTATCTATATATACTGTATAGCATGCTTAGAAATTACTTCTATCTTTCATAAGCTTGCCATTTTTTTCCAAGACTGAATAGTATTTCTCATAGCTGATTCTGATTCTGATTAACCCAGTTTTGCGTAATTACATTAAATTTTATACAAAACACAAATAGACATTAAATCAGGTAAAAAAATGTCCACACATGCAATAAATCTAAATTTTTCAAACAGTCAGGGAATATATAATAAAATATTTCCTATTTACTTTGAAGACTGAAAATTTCAGGACTTGACTTTTACAACTTTCATAACCTAAGTATGGCAGCAAATTTTTAACAGTAACTGTATTTACTGTCCCCAAGTTCTTTGCACTAGATAAAACTATATAATGTAATCTTCTTGTATATATCTGTCCTAACCTTTGATACTCCTATCTGTGTTGCACCTTGAATTACCCAGAATCAGTGAGCCTAATCACCATGCCTGATACCACGTAACCTGTGCCACTCCAGACACATAATACCAGGTGTTACAGATCCAAGAGTTTACTTACATCTTCAAGAAGGAAATCAAATCTTGTGGCCTTTGCATTCAAAGCTGCTGTTGCTCCCATACTATCCCTCCACTGCTGACTTCATGACATGATAAAAATGTGTGTAGATGAAAAGATCCATACACTTAATGTGTGTCAATCCCAGTTTCAATCATGGTACCTCCATAGGCTCCATCACAGAGCAAACAAAGGATGCCCAGCACAAGGAACCAAAGTCCTCCAGTGTCCCTTACAGTATCCCTGCCTTTGGGCAGCAAACTGCCAGGACAAAAGGAGGTGCTCTCTGGTGTCATCACTAGCATTGCACACTGCTGAAGTTAAGCAGGATTAAACCCTTTCCAGCCAAATGAAAAACACATTCTGGTCACTAGATTAAGGCAGAAACCCTTTCTTTGTCTATCAACTTCTTGCTAAAGTAGAAAGAAAAATTAGAGACTCTCAGTGGTTCTGTCTGTCAGTGGTGCTGTCTGTCAGTTTTTCTATCTCTGTTTTCACCCTAGAGCAGAAGTTTTATCTGGCCTTGTAGCTTCATCTGGCCTTTAGCCAGACTCATAAGTGAGTTCTTAATGAATTAATTAATACATTTCATAAATAAAATAATATCTATTTCATACCATGATCAAAACCTTTTCAATATTTCATGCAGCTACTCTTTAATTTACAGTAGTCCAGCTTCTGTCAGTCTAATAAGTCAGATTGAGTTTTCAAAGTCTGACCCTATTTTTACTATATCTTGAATACAGTTTTGTCTAAAATTCAATCTGAAACAAAATCATATAAACAGAATCATATAAAAATTCTATAGCTTATAGTTTTCTAATATGCATTTGTTTTCTTGCTTTTCTTAAAGGAACAGATATACCAACTATGACCCCCTATTTATATTTTTTTTCCTCCTTTCTTTTTTTCATTTCCTCAGACCAAGTTTTACTGTGAAATGAGAAAAGAGGCATGACATGCAGACTTAGAAACTTAATTCTTATGTCTTTGAAAACTTCCCAAGTGATTATTGATGCAGTTGGTAAATTAATCTTTGAACACCTTAACTTCTTCGCTCACATAAGATTTCATTTATGTCTACAGCTGCAAGTGACCCTGTTATATTACTAGATTGCATGGGTGACCATGCAATCTTCTTAAAATTTTCTTGAATTTCATATCTTTCATATTTATAAACATGATATTTATCCCTAGTCTTATTATGGAAAATATATTTTTTTGTTTGTGGGAAGTAAAAATGTATTTAATAGAGTAAACATATGTACAGAAAGATCCACTGAACTGGTTCAGGCAAGAAAAAACAGAAAATACTAAGGATTTAAGAAATATCACAGTCTAAACATGAGTTTACAGTCCTGTTCAATTATGCCATGCCATATTTATAAAAGCAAATAACATAAAACACACAATGCCAGTTTATTTATATAAGTACGAACTGCTTATGTCATGAAAAGAAAAACCTCCACAGTTTGGAAATAGTGAATTTAGAAATTAGAATTGTGATAATGATTTGTTAAACCAGTGTGTTGAACAACAATTGAAAAAAATGGACTTTCTTAATAAAATGCTTTTACCAAAACCACTGCAGAAAGATGCTCACAAAAGAAAAAATGTACATTCCATTAGAATGAGTGAGGATAACTTGGAGGTGGATGAGCACTGACTTTTATATTCATTCTAGTTGAAAGCATTTTCATTATTTTCTGAAATTTCACTTCCTCATACAAGGGCTTTCAAAAGTCAAAACCAAGTGTTGTATATAACTGCCACATGTGGTCAAAAGGAGACAGAGACATTATCTCTAAAGGTGCTTTTGACAAATTTACCCATCTCTATCTAAAAATCAGTGCAACGTATTTAAGAATTAAGCTACTTAGATGTACTTGACAATCAAATACCTCTTAATTAAATAAATCCCTTTTTTTTAATGTATGATAGGTAATGGGAACAAAGAAAATTCCAATGGTATATACAAAAAAAGGAAATCTTCTATTCCAACTAGTTATCAGTTGCTTTTTACCCTAAAGCATGATGTTTTATATCCGTGTATATTTATGTTAACCATTTTGGATGAAATTTTCCAAAGAGCCTACGGGTGTTGAATTCAATCAGAGATGGATGCCTATTGCCTTTAAATTCTTTTGGAAACCCTACTTTAAAATGTCTAATCCTTTTGCTGAATTTATATCTTGCTCTACAGATATCCTGTGGCAAGAATTTTCCATAATTTCTTTCTTCATTGTGTTTCTCAAAATAGTATATCTTTTATGTGTTCATATAGCATACATACACACTTAATTCTAGTAAGACAGAAAGATGAAAAAGGAAAGATTTACATTGCAAACAAGGGGGGGAAAGGAATGTTTCAGCCAAATATTTATATTTGTTTCTAATGACCACTCTTTCCCTACTCAAGAGAAGATGGGAGAAAAAGAAAGGAAAGGAAAGGAAAGGAAAGGAAAGGAAAGGAAAGGAAAGGAAAGGAAAGGAAAGGAAAGGAAAGGAAAGGAAAGGAAAGGAAAGGAAAGGAAAGGAAAGGAAAGGAAAGGAAAGGAAAGGAAAGGAAAGGAAAGGAAAGGAAAGGAAAGGAAAGGAAAGGAAAGGAAAGGAAAGGAAAGGAAAGGAAAGGAAAGGAAAGGAAAGGAAAAAATAAAGAAAAAATACCATAAAGGCAAAACAACATATGTTTTGCTCCTTCTTATTGAGTTGAGGGATACAAAGTTGCCATGGCAACCTCTTTGCTTTTGCATAAAGTGTGATAGATTTGAATGAAACAGAAAATAGATGCCAACATCCAAAGCAGTTGTCAGGTATTCAGGTGATGGTGTCTCACTTGGAAACAGTTACTGTATATAGTGCAGATACATACTTCATTTCTCCTGACAGCTGCTGACAGGAGCAACTCGTCCTTGAGGTTGCAGACAAACTGGAACAGGGCAGCACTTCCCAGTCTTAGAGCTGAAATGACAGTGCACCTTTTTAATAAAAGCATTGAAGAGCACACCTTTTTTAATGGGTTTCACATGGTTTTGCACATACATATAATGGCAAGAACAATCCATATTTTTTTTAAAATCTTGGAACCTTTCGAATTGGCATGACAAATTAGCTTCTATTGTGACCTTGTTCATACCTAATAGCAGGATACTAGACAAGACTCCCACGTCACCTTGACAAGGCCTTTTGTTTCTGTTATGCTGTTATTGAATCTTCCACAAGTGATGGATGAGAACAGTCCATGTCTGAATAAGCAGGGGGAATCACCCTAATGAATTATCTTCTGCATTGCAATACACCATGGACGAACTGACTTACCTATTCCCTATTAACTGCTGTGACCGCTCCATTTCAATTACTTTTCATAGTTGCCATCACTCAGAGAGGCTGCTGTTTACAGCTCTCACAGGAGGAATATTTATCTGACAAACTGTGCAGGAGGTATGAAACTTAAATAGTAACAAAGCATAACCATAAGTATGTGTATATCAGTGAAATACAACCTTGGGACCCTATTAAGATTCCAACTTTTCTTTACATTCAGATTTACTTTTTTCTGTTGTAATTTTTGTTAGGTCAAATGAGCCCACTGCAGCATCCTATTAACCATAGCAGCCTATTAGATGTACTCAGTCTAATTTGTCTCATTTTTATTCTTCTGAAGATTTTCTGGTCACCTTAATGTCATTTTAATAATGATTATTCTTCTTGTCGCATATTATGTGTCTAGAACGATACATAAGCTTGAGGTTTTTTGCTTGTTTTGTGTTTTTTTTTTTTTTAATTTAATGTCATGTTTGTTTATAAGCAATTTATTCTGCAAACACATTTTATTTCCTGTTATCTACATCTATCTTTCCCTGGTTTTGCAGTCTGTTTTTCAGTATGCTATCCCTGTCTACACATTTCCCACTTTGTTGACAATTAACTATGTTGTTGACAAAGTTAAATAGTTCTTTTGACATAAATTATTTACAAATCTTAGTTAAATAAAAAAAAAAAAATTATTCAAGGCTTGTCAACATTGTGTGTGGTTTATAAGAAGACAACAATTTGAAAAACATTCTACAAAAAATCTGTTTTAGGAATAGAGAAAAAATGGACTTTAAACAGAAGAATGCAATGAAGATTTGAGGAATGACTTGTGTATTTAGGGAACAGTTGGAAATAATACAAAAAGCCAGTGTTCCCTGATTCCTATACACATATAGCTATTTACTGGTAATTTAGGTCCCACTGGAGTTTTGTGAGACATTGCAGAGCTAGACTGTCTCAATGCAAGGCTGGGAACTCCGGCCAAAAGAAGACATTAATTAAATCCTTCATTACTGGAAAACAAGAGAGAAAAAAGGAGAAAGATTTATGTGCTGGAAACTAAGCTACACAGGTTTAATTGAACAGTAATGATGAAAATGAGAAAAATTGTTAAATATATACAAATATATACAAAAATTATATCATGTTCCTCCTCCTTTCCCACCAGTAATACTGATGTCACCACCTAGGCTTCAGGGAAGCCCTGGAAAAGTCCCAGGCTTGGCTTCTTAAGTTAGAAGCAGATGGAAGCTGGAGGCAGGAAAACAGAGATTCAAAGGCAGACAAATGGCTGGGATCCTCCAGATACATGCTATGTACGAAGAGAGCTTGACCCTGGGTGGTCCCTCAAATTTATACCAAGGATGATGCATATGGGATAGAATTTGGTCAGTTTTGGTCACCTTTCTGCTCCATTCCTCCTTAATGGACAGTTGCAGTTGTGACCCCTTGTCAGTGTTTTAGACAGTAACTAGACACTGATAAATGCATCATGGGCCCACTAAGCTAAGAATAATTCACCTTTGTGTTCCCCATATAAGTCTATTCGGAACACCTTAGCAGCCTGGTCCACCTGATAGCTGTTTCTATGCACCTCAGTAGCCCTCTTTTAAGGTCTGTGGGGCATCTATATGCCTCACCTTCGCCACTAAATATCCATTGGCAGTAAAATCCTGCCACAGCTCAGCTGACCAAACTTTTTTCCCCTTCCACTGCCAGTTATCTTGTTTTCACCTTTTCAGTAACCCCTCTAAAGCATCCTACCATTCAGGAATCTGTCTACAGGTAAAGTACTGGCCATTTCTCTTGCTCAACGATGCCTAGGGTAAGTTGGATGGCTTTGACCTCTGCAAACTGGCTGGATTCACCTTCTTCTTCCTTCACTTCTGCAGCCTGTCAAATAGGGGTCCATTCTGAAGCTTTTCATTTCCACTGGTTCCCTACATGATGGCAGCATCCACTGTTTTTTATCCTGATCTGAGAGGTCTTTATATAGAGGGCCATCCTTGACACAGATCACTGCCTTTTCTGGTGGCATCCCAGATACTGTGCCCCCTGGCCAATTTTTTATTACTTCCACAATGCCCAAGAGATTTGGGTTCACTATTTGTGCTCTCTGTTATTAGAGCAATCCACTTACTCCAGGTAGCGTCAGTGGCAGTGGATGGTGCCTTCCCTTTGTACATCCAGGACAGGACAAGGTACCAGGAGCTGTGCCTCAGTGCCAGTGACTTCTGAAGAAGCTTGAACTCCTTCATACACAGCCAATAACTCCTTTTCTGTAGAAGTGGAGGCCTCTGAGCCTCTATAACCCCAACTCTAGAATCCTAGGGGAGGCCTTTGCGTCTCAATTGGTGTTTTCTACAAGAGGACCCAAGTAAGACCATCATCTGCTGTAGTGGAGAGCACATTCTTGTTCCTAGGACCATCATATGTACAGTTTCTTGTTTTATCTGTTCAAATGCCTGTACTTATTCAAGGCCCCACACAAAACTGGTTTTCTGAGTTAGTTAACACAGAGGCTTCACAATGTCACTGTACTATGCAATATGCATCCTCCAAAAACCCAAGCATCCTACAAGACCCAAGAAGGTCTGTGTAATGTCCCTCGAGGTGGGTGCAGCACTGTCATGTCTCACAAAGAGAGCATGGCTCCCCAGAGCTGGGGTCCAAAACATCACCTCCCACAAAGTGGATATGGCATTACATCCAGCTCCCCAGAGTGGGGGTTGACCCATGGAGATTGGGATTGGACCCCTGTGCTTTCTAAGCTCCTTCAGAGAGGAGACTTGGTGCAGCTGGGCCCAATTCTCCTCCTCCTCAAATTAATCTCTTTTAACAACCCATTTGGTGAGATTAAGTTTGGGAGTTCTCTGTGCGGTACTCAGGTGCAAGATTATTACCCAGAAGGTTTGTATAAAACTGTAATTTTACTTAAAAATGAGTAATATTATAAAACATGTCGGATAACAACTAGAAAAAATTATAAATTATGGTACTTTCAAATCAATGAATTACAATTTAGCAAAGCTTAAGGAAATTGTCAAAACAACAGGTTAAATCTAACACAACTTAACAAAGCAATGGGTTATAAAACTTAACAGAGTTAGAAACTATGTTAGCCTCATAAGGTTAGAAACAGAGAGAGAGATAAAGGAGAGACAGGAAAGATATCACCACCCTTGGATTCAGCAGTGATCTTGGTAGGAAGTTGTGGTCCTTGGATGGTGGGTGTGCTCCCAACATTTTGAGTGTGCCTCTTTTATGTCACCTGACCCCACCTTTACTCACAGATGATTAATACTGTCAGTATCCACATCTGCTACAGTGAAGGCCTGTTTGAACCCTTTTTGATCTTCAAAGTATGCTTTCCAGGAGAAAACTATACCAAGGATGCATGGAGCATCTGGGCTGGTCTCAACATCGTGCTTTTCCCAGTTGTGCCCAGTTAAGCTCCCCTCAGCTTCTAATACTAATAGGGTTTGAGAGCCTAATGTAATTCCACAAATTGTGGTGGATTCTTTCCCTACATAATTTGATGACATTCATGTAGAGTGGGCACCAGTGTCTACCAAGCTCAATACCTTTAGGGTTCTGATGTGCCAGGCCATCTAATCCACACTGTCCAATAAATTTGGTTATCCCTTTCCTCCACTTGGCTGGAGGCTGGGTACCTTTAATCTCTTGGGTATCTTCCTCTGTCAACAGATGCAATTATATAACTTGTAGTTGCATTAATCAATGGGTTTGTATTGGCATTTCAATACCTTTCGCTATATAGTGGGATGGCCATCTTTCAGGAAAAGTCTTCTGGTATGGGGATTCCACTTTGTATCTTATATACTCGAGCCCTCAGGGCTGCATTAGGTTGTCCATGCCACTTTCTCACATTCTCTCCACAGCTGCACAGGTCCCATCTTACTGGAGCTGGTTTCATATGAGGATGTCTCCTCCTTACAGTAGAAACATGAGTCCAGGCACGAGGAAGCCCTAACCCAGCTAGCACATCAGCTCTCTTGGCAAGAGAAGGAATACTGTGATTGGTCCATTTGGGTAACCTGACCCTTCCTCTCCTCTCATAGGCTCAACTGGTCTCATAGAATCACAGAAAGTTAGGGGTTGGAAGGGACATCAAACTATTATCTAGTCCAACCTCCCCTGCCAGAGCAAGGTCACCTACAGCAGGTCACACAGGAATGCATCCAGGTGGGCTTTGAATGTCTCCAGGGAAGGATACTCCACAGCCTTCCTGGGCAGCCTGTGCCAGTGCCCTGTCATCCTTACAGTGAAAAAATTCTTTCTAATATTTATATATGTAACCACCTATGCTCCAGTTTTTAACTGTTCACTGTAACTGCCTCATCAACAGTGATGGTGGCATCTCAGGCAGGTTTTTTCTGTCCTGGTCCTCTCAAAACAGGACACTACTTTACTCTGTTTCTGTTTCCAGAGCGTAAGATGTTCCTCAGAACCGAACAGTGGCTGTGATTCTGCACACCAGTCTCTGGCTGTCACTATAAACATCGAGTGTTATCAGTCCCATAAGCAGACACTGAGAAAGTTGCTGTTAATTTCAGCAAGTGCAGCTACTTGCAAAAGACTTAGCTGAAAGCAAAATTACAAGAAAGAAAATTGGTTCTATCCTGGCCCAAACCAGGACAACCTGGTAGCCTGGTGAGTTGGGAATGCTTCCACAGAATTATTCATCTAATCATGACATGACATATTATATGCCACTGAAAAAAAAAAAAAAAGAAGCTTTTTAAAACTTGAAAACAAAATAGTGATGTAATCTGTGTGCAATAATAATAAGGACAGTATTATGCAAAAGCATGGTTAAAAAAATTAGGTAATTTTCAGAAGGGTTTGGACACCCTGTGTTCAATATTTTTGGAAACTTGTCCATTTCTAATCTTCAACTTTGTGCTCTCAACTTTTTGAAATTATTCTGTTTACTAAGCCATGTATTCTGTGAAAGTTATTTCATGCTCTACATGAGCTGCACACTGTAAAATTATATTGCAGCTGTGAATATGCCAAAAATCAAATACTCATTCCATTACAGATGAGCACCACTGAAATACTGCAGTTCACATACATATTTTCTTAATGTATTAAAGCACTCATTGTGAAGCCCTCTAATATTAGCAAAAAAGCTCTTCCTGGTGAGCAAGGCTGAAGAGCTATCATAGTACTATAATAAATTATTCTTGGGATAATTTGCTTTTCTCCTACCTCTAACTCCTCCCTTCTCCTCCTGCTGGAAAAAACAGGCAGAATAATAACCTCATAACTAACACATAGCACAGACTGGAAAATGGACAAATTTTGAAGTAAAAATTCACTGTCAGAGAGACATATTTTCGGTTCACCTGAGAAGAAATTTCGCTTTTAAATTTCTAAGATTCAAACTGTTCAGTGATTATTCTCTAATTAGAATATAAATCTGTGTTTCTAGTTTTCAGTGTGTATCTTGAATTAAAATTAAAACAGGATTTTAAGAGGTTAAATTTGAGTTAGAAGGTCATAAATGCTCATATTTTAACTTTAACTACAAATGAATATTGGCATTTGCTTAAAGGCAGTTTTATCCATTTTAAGTTCATTGATTTCAGCTTGCTGAGCATAGGTTTCATAATGACCTGAAAGAACAAGCAAAGGACAATACCAGAGTACAGCAGGATATGAGACACAGCAGTGTATCCAGAAATTGCAGTACAGAATGCTTTTAATTTAAAACAAAAAGTCAAAAAAACTACAACAAAACCTAAATAAAACCCCCAATATAGCCCAAGAATATTCCCTAAACTTCCTCTTTTGATCAAAGTTAATATTCTTAATTTTATTAATAGATATTTCAATGTTTTGCTTTGGTTGTTTTTTTTTGTCCATTGCTGTAACGCAAACTTTGGTAACATCATTTGTGTCCAAAGAACTGACCTATAAAGCAACCCCTATGTTCAGTATTTTAACTTTTCACAGAGTATGTGAAGTTTGAGTGACAGAAATGGACAGAGCTGTAATAACTTCTTACTGAATCAATATGTAGAGTTGAAAATATAGTTTTTTATTTCTGTCATGCTAGAATGTTGTTGTTTCTCAGATAACTAACCATGCTTCATCAAAACACTATTAATGAAGTATTTGAGTGAAAATGGTCTTAAATTGATGTAATTCACTAAGTTTGTGTTAAAAATGAAACACAGAGAGGGAGGACTGTTTGCTGTAAGACACAATGTACTTCTGCAAAGAAATAAAACAGGGTTTGTTGGAATACCTTTGTCCTTCTTAGCAGTTAGTGAGTATGGAAATTCATAGGAAGCCAGATGATGGCTGTCAATCCTCATCATAGGATACCTCATAGTAAAATTAGGGTTAAATTTGGTTGACTAAAGCCTGAAGAGGGACATTGCATAAGCACATATATATATTTTTTTTTTTAATAGACCTGTGTAGGGCAATTGTAGAATCAATATTTATTGAAGATGACAATCTAGTCCATGTTGCTGAAAATTTTTCCTTAAGCTGTTTGTGCCATAAAAGCCGAAATCCTTCATTACTAGTTGTGTATTGAATATTCCAACTAAACTCAATGCAGGGATACCTCACATTTACAGAAGGAGGAAGGCAGTAGGTTAAATTATGTAAAATTTTTCAACCATTGAGTTTCTGAGCATATGCATGGGAATGCAGGTGCAGGAATAGAGAAGGCCAAAAGCTCCCAAGTAAGAGGTTAATCGAAATGTGAAATTTTCTCTGAAAGGCTGTTCTTCTCCATATCTGACCTCCTTTTACTATAAAATCTTCTGTTTTCCTATTGTCTTTGAAGCGAAGTAGAAGAAACACAGTACCCCAGGGATGACATAGCAATGAAGATTTCCACTTATTTTTCTAATTCCACTCTTCTGGTGTCAGGGCCAGGCTTCTGCTGCAAAAACACGTATCATTCAGTCCACTCCCTTATCTCTGAGACAATGATTATATGATGGAGCTTCCAGAAAAGAGAGAGGTCTCAAAATTCAGCACTTCCCTGTTTACATTTCACAGGACTTTTGTATCTTACTGCTCTTTCCCTTGAATCTGTTTGATTACCAGAATCTGTCTAAAAACATAAGCTGTTTCTTACTCTGTCAAGGAGTAGCTCCTTCCAGAGAAAATTTGGGAGAACATGAGAAGTTGTTGTGATGGATGAGGGAATGCTGAATGTCAGTTTTAAATGTTAAACTTGTCTAAATGTATTACTGTTCTGTAAAAGAAATTTCAGTGTACAAAAAAGTAATCCATGTGACTGAATTACAAACATTATCTTCTAATTTTTTGCATGTTTTATATTCACAGTAATTAGTTGTTTTCAACATGATCTGCAAGCTAATTTCAGAACTAAATCATTAGGGAAATACAATGTTAATGCATACATGCAAATAGACATATTTAATATTTAGTGAGTGCTTTATTTCACATACATTTATTACACATAAATTTTCATACACATTTTGAAAAGAAAATATTCTATAGGACCAAGCAGTTCTGCACTAACACTAACAAACACTAAGCTAAGCCTAAGCCTAAACCTAACCCTAATCCTAACACTATAACATCATAAAAGTGATGCAAATGTAAATCTCTGTGGTTTTGGCCAGCAATACTTTTCTCTACATGTTCTCATATTTTCTTCTATTTTTTTATAAACTAAGAAATCAAACTTCAGTTGAGAAGTGCTTTATCAAGCTTGTGATATTCTGAATATCTTTACATAAATATACAGTAATATATAGCCAATATATTGTAGAGCAAGAAAAATAAATAACTTTTCAGAAAAACTTGTGCAGCAGAAATCATAAAAATTGTTGTGGTACTTTTTGGTTTCCCATTACTTTCTTTACTTTTCAGCTACTTTTTGTAAATGCCCAATAAACTAGATTACATGTAGGAATAAAGCATACAAGGTAAGTCCATGTTTTTTTATCACCTTATCTGTTCATGACAGGAGTATCTTTCTCGATATAGTCAGGAACATTTCATGCACTATTTCCCAAAATTATCCATTCCAAATATGCAAACCCTTTATATATAGCTATGAAGATAGTCCCCACAGTTTCAGTAAGCTGGCTGTGTGCAGTTCCAAAGGAAATTTTATAGCCAAAGTAGAACTGATAAACTGCACTTGTTAATACCATACCTGCTGCTATCAAAATTGCCTACACCTTGACTACTGTAAACTTGACACATCAGTGAGATTAAGTTATGATTCTATCCACAGTACTGGTAGAAATTTGTGAGGATGTATGCTATGATGTTATTACGTGTCCTAAAGTGCTTTAGCAAGTCTAGGAACCACAGTGGCCAATGCTCTGAACATCATTTGTGAAAAAAAGATACATATAACAAGAAAATAAATCTAAATACCAGAGGTGAACCACATGTAACAGCCAACTATGTATATACATATATCTATTTAACTATATATAGATATACATATATATACTAGGCATCAAAAAAAGATTTCTTAATCCAATTTTCAAGTTTTTGTCAATATTCCTGATATTTCAGGCTTATAAGGATAAATTTTTTTCACTATAATAATCAATGTAAGATTTTGCTTCAAGCACATTAGAGCCAAAACCTTAAAGACAGTTGCTTGCACAGTTTTAATTTCCAAATGACCATTTCCTTTAATTCTTTTTTCCTTTCTCTTCTGGGATAATATATAGTGTCTCAATCTCATATTCCCTTGCTTTTCTTACCTAACAATCCAATCTAATTTATATAACTTTTTTGTTGTTGTTGTTGTTGTTGTTAATCTACATGTGTTTTTTTGTTCTGTGTTTACAAGTTCCTGTAGTTTCACAGAATCACAAAAATGTCAGAGTCGGGAGGGGACCTCCAGAGATCACCTTGTCTGACTCTCCCACTAAAGCAGAATCACCTAGAGCTCATTACAGAGGATGGCACTCAGGCAGGTTTTTAATATCTCTGGAGAAGGGGACTCCACAACCTCCCTGGGCAGCCTGTTCTGGTGCTTTGTCACCCCATTAGTAAAGAAGCTTTTTCTCATATTTAAATGGAACTTCCTACATTCTACCTCGTGCCCATTGCCCCTTGCCCTGTCACTGGGAACTACTGAGAAGAGTCTGGATCCATCCTCCTCACATCCACCCTTTAGATACTTGCATTAACAAAGGCATTAATAAAGTCTCTCCTCAGCCTTCCCTTCTCCAGGACAGAGTCCCAGCTCTCTCAGCCTTTCATCATAAAAGAGATGTTCCAATTGCCCATTACATTTTGTCAGCCTCCACTAGACTCTTTCTAGTAGTTCTTTGTCTCTCAAACTGGGGAAACTGGAACTGGATGCAGTATTCCAGCTTTGGCCCCAATAGGGAGGGAATGGCCTCTCTTGACCTCCTGGCTACACTCTTCTTTATGCAACCCATGCAGGCAGCTCAGCACCACACAGCTGCTTGGTCATTCTCTTCCAGCGGGATAGGAGAGACAGCAGGAAGGCTAAAAGTGAGAAAACTCATGGGTTAAGATAAAAACAGTTTAATAAGTAAAGCAAAAACCACATATTCAAGTGAACCAAAACAAAGAGCTCATTCACTCCTTCCCATCAGCAGGCAGATGTTCAACCACCTCATCGAAAGCAGGGATTCATCTGGCTTAACAGGTACTTGGGAAGAAAAACATCATCACCTCAAATGTCCCTCCCTTCCTTCTTCTTCACCAGATTAATGTGCTGAGCATGATGTCATATGGTATGGGATATCCCTTTGGTCAGATGGGGTCAGCTGTCCCATTTGTGTCCCCTACCAACTTGTGCACCCCCAGCCTGCTCACTGGTGGAGTGAGAAGCAGAAAAGTTCTTGGCTGCTGCATTGGTCATTGCAATAACTAAAATATTTGGTAATTTATCAACATTATTTTAATTATAAATTCAAAACATAGTTCCATAAGAGCCACTATGAAAAAAAATTATTACTCTATACCAGTCAAAAACATTAGGCAAATGCATTCATATTTAAAATTAAGTGTCAAATAAAGCAGTGCTTTCTTAATTAACAGTACATGTAAATGCAATAATTGTGTATGGGCAAACATAGGTAATATTAAGTATATATCAGTTTAGTAAATGTTGGACAATCTCCTAAGAAGCTCATAAAATTTCAAAGATCTTTAGAATTCTCACTTTTAATCATAATATATTGAATTTTTTTTAATGTTTTTTTCCCCACACAGAAACTGCAGTAGTCTCTCTTACAGACAGCGTTAACTTTCCTCCTAGCCACAAGATGAGGGATTTTTAAAAAATATTTCTTCCTAATTCTGTCACTAGATGGCAGTAAAAGCGCAACTCTGAGTGTTTCCATCCGAAGTAAACAAACTCAAGGAGAACTGGAGGCGGGAGTAAAGGCTATCACTCTAAGCCAGCTTGCCTTCAAAGGTTAGCCAGAAGCAGGATATGGAATATCGAGGAGGATTGCTTCATAATGTAAAAAAAAACAAAAACCAACCAAAAAAACCAACAAAAACCCAAAACAAAAATATAAATCCAATAGCTAAACAAAAATAGCTTTAGAGAGGGCAGAGTAACAACAAGTTTTAAGTAATTTGAAATACCAAGAGAAACTGACCTCATATGGTTTGCTTAAATCTGTAAAACAGCAGAGCAGTGACCTGCAAAAGCAAGATAAAAAGGCAAGTGCCCTACCAGTGTGCCAAAAATATGATTCCTTTCCATGAAAACCTTTGAGAAAGGAGAAGGAGAAAAGCAATATGAATCAGAATTTTTTTTATTCATTACTACAGGGAACTTTATTAAATCTTTGAAATTAATGGTGTGATGGTGTATTCCATTACTTACCAAGTGATTGAGTCCATGAACATGGAAAGAATCCACTGTTAAAGAGATAACAAATTTTTTGTGTCTTCTTTCTTCTGAGACAGGGAAATTATATCCTTTCCAGAGGAATTCAGGAAGATCTCTTCTGGGGGTTTAGACTGACAGGACCAACTTGCAGGCTCCAGTTTCTTTTTTCAGTGTTGTAACAGTTACAACTTTTTAATATTCATCCTGCTTTGTAAGCATCTAAACCTGAAATGGACAAGGTAGAAAAAAAAAGTATAGTTGTATTACATACAGAGTTTTATAGTTTGGATCTTCCTGTGAGAACTTCCAAGGTATTTATTGGAAATAGGCCAAAGAAATCACTGGCAGTGGTAACCAGTTTGAGCAAGCTGCAACTAAATCTCTCATGGCTCTTCCCATGTCACACAATGAATGCAGTGAATTTGATTTAGAACTACAAAGTAAAACTGATTCAGGCTTTCACAGCCTGAAACACGTAATTGTTATTTTTAGTGACCTGAGTGTCTGGTGCTATGCTGGGATACTTACTTCAGGAAAAAGGAAGCACATTTTCCACCTTTAATCCTACTCAAGATAAACAAAATTTTTTGGAAGTAGTCATGGCATACCAAAGACTTTAAAGCTTTAGGATGCCGGTGAAATCCATCTTTCTCAGAGGATGAAGGTACTGAAGACCTTCCTGATATCCTGCTGACTGTAGAAAAACAGCCTATAGATAAAAGTCAGAAAGCACAAAATTAAATGTCATAGGAGACTTTGGTGTGGGTTTTTTTGTTTTGTTTTGTTTTCTTGTGTTTGTTCTCTATCATATCTTATTTTCCTGGAAACTTCTCTCAAAGAGACTGCCACTTTTCACTACTTTGCTTAAAATTTTCTTTCTTTGAACACAATGTCTTACTTTTTTTTTAGGATATTTTTGCATACTATAGCACTATATGACTCTCAATTTGACAGAAGCAAACATGCATAAGATAAAGTTTTGAAGCTTGTAGGTATTCAATTATTTAGGGTCTAAACACGAGAAAATGCACAGACCGCTCATGTTAGATCTTCGGGGAAAAAATCTCCTTGTTCTACTAAAAAAGTTAGAAAACAGAACCTGTGTTATCAGCATGATTTAAAACAGCTCTTCCATTTTTGTCTTATATTTCTTCCTTTATGATAACAAAAATATTGCTACAAGAATGTTCTTGTGTTTTATAACCAACCCTCCACACATAAGATTTCCACACATAAGGGAATATTTTAAGTAGCCAGAGATCACCAGCTTTCTTTGTTGCCCATCACCAAATTGATATATGACTTCTGGATTCTACTGGATACACTCTCACCCCAGTTACAAAAACAACAGTGTTGGTGAAAATACCTTCTTCCATCATTTTCTAGGCAGGGGAATGGAACGATTCATTTCTGAGAGCAGAACTTAAGTGACTCATCCATCACCACCAGATCACTTTTATATATTCTGTATGGTGAAAGCTAAGCAGATGTATGTGTGATAGAACCTTTTGAACAAAAACAACAAAAAAAAAGTTTATTCTGGGTTTAGAAACTCTTGCCTCCATTTTATTTTAGTGTTTGTGGTTAGAAGGGGGAAAATATCCCACAATATAAAACCAAATTCTTCTCACATATCAAGGAGTTCTCATTTATGATCTTCTGTTGCTACATATGGGTCTTTCAGATAGTCTAATCCAAAAGATTTATGAATAAATATGCACCTGAAACTGAAGTGATAGTGATGACAAACCAAGAAATAATACCTACAGTTTGGAGCATATGATCCAGCAAGGTTTGTTAGGAAACCCTTGATTGTTATTCTCTCCTAGTTCTGTTTCATGTTGGACCTATGCAAGTAGATTCATAAGACATGAAAGGTAAAAATGAGGCTCAGAATAAGATTAATCTTAGTGTTCTTTCTGCAGCACTCCATTTTGCCAAATAAAATCTCTTAATTATCCTCCAAAACCTTTTGCAAGATTTCACCTCTTCTAAACTGAGTCTTTTCTACACTTTCCATAAGATGCCAAACTGCTTCTTCTGGAAAAACTATTTCAGGGGCTTTTGTTGCAGCCATGTACCCTTAGTATCTGTGCTTCTTTAGGCAGTGAGTGCATAAGCATTTTGTAGCATTAAGAACTCACTTCAGTAACAATGACATTAGTATTTTCTTATAATTGTGTCTCTTTCTAAATGTAAAAATCAAATACTTATTGCTGTTGGAAATACACACTATTTTCCAAAGAAACTTAGTATTCAAAACTTGTTTCCCTAGTAAATCTAAAATAATTACTAAAAATATATTTTTTTGTAAAAATAATAAAGGGAAAAAAAGATTTCACCTTATCATTTGTGAAACAGGGAATTTTGTCCTTAAAATGGTCCTTGTTTGCTTAGGAGTATATGCAATTTTCTTGATTTCCTCTTCAGGACTGAGTGAAATAGTAAGTATAAATGTTGAGATTCCACTGCTACAACACCTCTGGTAACTTTTCCTTACTAAACTTAAACTTCAAACATCTCTCAAACCAACTTTCTCCTTTTCCTCCTGTCTTCCAGCTGTTGATGATATATCTTCTAAACTATGGCATCTTCCCCCCAGAGTTCACATTATGCAATCTTGCACCAGATTTCATGTAGCATAAGCAGGCCTCACTGCCCCTGTCTGAAGTAGAAACTGGAGGATTTTCATGGCACACTCCCTATGGTGAGATACAGTTGCTGTCACAGGAGATCATTCTTCATTAGATGTAGTTTACAGAACCAAAGTAAACACAGGCAGCCCAAATAATTGCCATCCTTGTGTGCTCAATAAATTACTGGCTTTACTGACTGGATTAACATAAGCCTTCAGGTACAGGATAAAAAACTTAAAAAATTAAAGGCCCCTGAAAGTCTTGCACTGCAGGGATTTTTTATTTTATTTTTATATAAATGTTATAATAGGATGACTGTAAGTATCTCTGAAGAGAGATCATGTAGTTGTTTTAGGGAAAAAGTCTTCCTATTCTTCCTCTGTTAAAATTTCTGTAAACTTAGATTTCACTATATAAAGGCATTCTTGATCTCCACAAAATCCTGATAACTCTCATTATTTATTATTAGGCTAAATAGCATTCATCATTTAGGCTAGAGGAAGTGTTATGGGTTTGGGTCCCTTTTGTTGTTTTTTTATTTATTTGTTTGTTGGTAGGGTTTTATTCCTTTTTTTTTTTTCTTTTTTTCTTTTTTTTCAAGCTATACTGTGGCAGAAAATAGTTTGGTGGATACATCTTTTGAAGTAGAATATTCTTATTTTTTTAATAACATTTATATAAAACATCAGAATGAACAGCTAGTATAATGTTTATTTTAACCTATATATTCTTTCAGAAATATTCTACTCTATTTGAAACAAAGTATTATTTAGCTGATAGAAATTGAGCACTATGGAAATGAAAACATTTTGAATAAAACATCTTCCACAACACAGATTTTCACATATATTGCAGACCTACTTTGAAGGATCTATGGTCGGGCATGGATCTATGCTAAAGGTTTTCTAGGGTAAGGCATTTTGTAATCTTCAGCAGACCAAAAGATGGATATCAGATACCTCAGCTTATGTTATGTTTAGAGCATGCAGACAGCAATTCATCAAGAATATAGTGCAAAATAAGAAGAGAATGTAATCAGTGTTCTCAGATGCTTCAAACTTTAGCCTACTTTCTAATGTGAGTATAAGCTCTATTTCCTTTTTAAATTTTGAAATGTTAAGGTATAGTCATCAGTACCAATTCTGAAATGCCTCCAGTCTGACTGAACAGCCAAGGCCCAAATGGTCTTTAAGAACTTATAAATGTGTAGAAACCTCTATAATGAGTCAAGCCTGTCTATTTATTTCACCTTCAATAGCCAAGATTGAATGCATCAGTAAAAAAAACAACTAAAATCTCCACTGAAAAATCTACCTACAGGGAAAACTGCTTTTGAATTCTCATTAGATAGTGCCTAGCTTATGTCTGAATGCAGGAAGATTTATAGCCCTCACTTTTTAATCCAAACGAATGTAACTTGACTTCTACTTAACTCTTGGCCTTGCTTATACCTTTGGGCAATAGGTTCAATGGGTTTATTATGCACTGTGTAAAACTTTTTTTCTTTTTATTAGTTTTAGACTTGTTAAATAGAAAATGAAAATGTTGCTGTGAATATCCTTTCCCTCTATTTTGAGACTTCCTTCTATTTATATTGATGTAGTCACTATCTAGTTGTAGAGGAACAACATTTTGTAGTTTGAACTATACATTTCAGAAACTTCACAACTCTCTAATGAACAGTGAAATTTTCCTATCAGTTTCTTTTAATAAATTAAAGAGCTTGAATACCAGAACAATTACAGGTGGCAGCCACTGTAAGAAGAGGTCTCTTACCATGTTTTCTCTGTAGTGTTCTAAACTACTAGCCTGATTGACAGCTGTCTTCCTAAAATATCCCTGAGCTGTTTTTAGAACATGTAGCAAATAGGCTCTTAGTAACTGCAGTAAGACAAACCAAGAACAAAATGATCAAAAAGTCCTGGCTTCTCTACTGCTCACTATATGAGGAGATGCAGGGAGAAGCAATGATTTAAACAAAGGTTTCACAAACACTGGTGACCATAATGGAATGTGATAAAAAGAAAGAGTAGAGTCTTTCAGTAATCCAAATACATTTAGTATCCTGCCAAACAAGACTTTAGCTTTTGGGTTTTGCTTGTTTTGGGTTCTTTTATGTGTTTGTTTGGGGGGGTTGTTTGTTTTTTGTTTTTTGGTTGTTTGGTTTTTTTGTCTTTTAACTTTGACATATCTTCAGTACCTTCAGTTTACCTACACACATGCATGTGCATATCCTTAGCAAAAAGAGAGGTAGAGTGATTGTTCAATATACTTTTTTTTCTGTCCCTAAACAGAAGCTGTGTCAGGTGATGCTGAACCTTGCAATACTTCCTCCCCTGTCTCTAAAGGATATTGAGCAGATTAATTAGTTCATGTCTGTACAGCACTTTGAAAGCACTCAGTGCTATATAATTAGTCCTATATATTACTAGGATAGCCTTGAATATCTTCAGTGACTCTGCTTCACCAATTTCCCTTGGCAAATTATGTCACTCTCTAATTGACCTTGGTCTTTGAAGTATTTTCTTAATGTCTAATTTAATTTTCACGTTTCCTGGATTTTGTTCACAACACAATGATTAGCTGAAAAAAAATTCACCTGTTTGAAAGATATTTTTCAGACAAGAAATACCCACAGAAACCTGATTAACCTTAGCTAGCAGGAATTTAAAATAGTAATTTTAAAAACTTAAATTGCAAAAATATCAAAGTAATCTTAAATATATATTTTTAAAAAGTAAACACAGGTGGAGTCTGAGAAATTTATTAAAAATCTAAGACTCATGAAATTCAAGGTCTACCAGACTTCTACCAATCTGCTTGCAGCTATGGAACGTTAGCTTTACTTGCATATATTGACATGCTTCCTCAGCCTTTTTTTTGCCTTCCTCAGTGTACTCGTTAATCCTCTTACTGTGTAAGTACTTAATCACCCTCACCTCACTTGTTTGATAATTGGAGGCATTGTTTTTGGTGGAAATGTCTTCATGAGCTTTACATATACAACATATTCATATGCAAATAGGAATGTAAATATTTATCCAGTCAAAAAGTTTACAGTCATTTAGTATTGTGTTAAGGAAATATAGCTGTTTACTGGATGAAAACTGACTGTCAAATGGGCAGTCTGAAGAAGTCAGAAGAGTTGAAGAAGCAGCCCTAGAATGACACGTAAGACAGGTAGGAGGGAAAGCCACAGCCTCCACTTTTATTTTCTGCCTTGGTGTTGGTGCAGAGGTGAATAATGCTGTCCTCTCCTCACTTTAGTGAATACAAGCAGCAGGAAAAATAACCTCTGCTCTCTGGGGTACTATGAAGATGAGACACCTAAGCTAGGAAGTTAACTTCCTCCATTTCCAAGGTGAAGGGATTCTGGGGCCAGCTGCAGAAGGCTGGGAAGGAGTGCTGGGAGGCTTTCATAGAATCATAGAATCACAGAATCATAGAATAGGCTGGGTTGGAAGGGACCTCAGAGATCATCAAGTACAACCCTTGATCCACTACCGCTGCAGTTACTAGACCATGGCCCTGAGTGCCACATCCAGTCTCTTTTTAAATATCTCCAGGGACGGAGAATCCACTACTTCCCGGGGCAGCCCATTCCAATGCCTGATCACCCTCTCCATAAAGAAATTCTTTCTAATATCTAACCTAAACTTCCCCTGGCACAACTTGAGACCGTGCCCTCTTGTCTTGCTGGGAAAAGACGCCAACCCGCCCCTGGCTACACCCTCCTTTCAGGGAGTTGTAGAGAGCGATGAGGTCTCCCCTGAGCTTCCTCTTCTCCAGGCTGAACACCCCCAGCTCACTCAACCTCTCCTCATAGGATCTGTGCTCGAGTTCCTTCACCAGCCTAGTTGCCCTCCTTTGGACCTGCTACAGCACCTCGATATCCTTCCTGAACTGAGGGCCCCAGAACTGGACACAGGACTCGAGATGTGGCCTCACCAGGGCTGAGTACAGGGGCAGAATCACTTCCTTGGACCTGCTGGCCATGCTGTTCCTGACACAGGCCAGGATGCCATTGGCCTTCTTGGCTATCTGGGCACACTGCTGGCTCATGTTCAGCTTCCTGTCAATATGGACCTGCAGTCTGATAGTGCAACCATCACCTGAGTATTTCCTCCTACTTGCTGGCTGTCATGCTGAATGAAAATCCTTTGCAACAGCTCTCTCTGCTTGTGAAGCCTGATGCTTTCTACAGTCCTTTACTCTCTCCTCCAGCTTTTTCCCTAACAATATTTTCTCTCGATGTTCAGCTTTGTGTTCCTTCAGCTAACCATATCTCACTAAGACATAAAGGCAAAGTGAGTAAACAGAGGCATTAACATTTCTTTTCCTATGTAATAACTATACTTTCTTTTTTTCTTATTTCTCTTTACTTTTGGAGGGACTTTAGAATTCTTGTCCTCATAGATTTCTTATTTCTCCATGTTTGTAATTATGCATAGCACAAGAAGGGAGGAATTTCATCAGTAGCCTCAGGCAAATTATAAACAGTACTGCTAAAGAACTGAAGTATGGGACAATCCTCAACTGCATAGAAACATGCAGACAGAGAAATTTGATCTTACCTTAATTATGAGAGTCAAGTCAATACTTTTATGCAGGGAAGACACCACAGTCTTCCTGGAATTACTGCGTGTTCCTCTTAATATTAATAAAGTTTTAGAAAAGATAACAGAAAATGGTACAGTCATCCAAACCAGTCCTTTGCCCAGTTCTTGAAATCACCGACACCAAAAAGGAATCTATTATATTATGTGTATGTTTTGTGTCTCTCATTATCTATATATTTATACAAAGTTTTATGTTTCCCAACAACTAGGCTTCACACAAGTTGCGGACACAAAAATGATCTAGACTCTTCACATAGAGCAGATGTTCAAATGTACTGCTTTATTTCTCAATTTGAGTGCTGCTGAGATAGAGACAGTAAAGCTATAACATAAAATCATGTGTAATCAAACTTGATGGGGCTTTTCAAAAGATAATTAAACTAAAACAGTTAGCACAAATTCACACTCTAAATGGGAAAAATATAAGTGTAATAATAGATTTTTTTTTAAATTGTCATTAATTGCTTGATGTGTTATCTAGTATTCATAAGGAGTTGATCATAAACATAAGGAGTTTATTTTGTTAAGCTACAACATCCTAATTTAAGATATTTGCTAGGGTTTTTTTGCACAGTTCATTTTAGTTTTTCCCTCTTGCTCTTTTTCCCTGGTGCTGTTATGAAGGTGAACTTCTGAGTTATGGTCACCAAAGAATCACAATGACTGCAGGAGGGTTGGTTCGCAGCCTGACAACTGCCAAATGTTCCTTCTCTGCCTCTGAGTATTCATCTTGCACTGTAGCTTTCTAATGCTGTTTGTCTATGGTCTTCTTGCTTCAGACATTTGAGGTCACTTGACATGTATTGTTTAGCATTGTTTTTTTTCAGAGACTTACACAAGCGTCTGTTATAAAACACGTACATAAACTCAATAACATTGCATCTTTAACAGTTTCTTTAGCGTAATTTTTGCTTGCCTCTTTGTTTTAATCTGTGACAAGAGAGTATATTCTTATAGACATGATTATTTTCAAGCTCCTTCTCCCATGCTCTGTCATGCTCCCTCCTTTCATAATACATCTTTCTCAATTAGTTTAAGTTACCAAATTATCTTAGTAGAAAAATAATTTTAGAGAAATACATAGTTTTTCATAAACAGCACAAAAATAAGGACATAAAAGCCAAAGCCAAACATGATGATAACTTACTTTGAAAATCTGCTCCTCTGAAAATATACTATGGACATATGGGGAAAAAAAACTAAAACTAAAAAGAAAAATTAAAAAAGAAAACGTCTTGGAATTATGCATACATTTAATAGCTGTGATGAACATTACCAGAAAGATTTCAGAGAGCTATAGAAATAAGACCCCCTGCTGGATTTCCCCAGCAGTGCAGGAATGTAGCGGATGCCCCCTCACTGGAAGTCTTGCAGGCACAGTTGGATGGGGTTTTGAGCAACCTCATCTGGAGGGTGTCCTTGCAGGGGAGTTGGAACTAGATGATCTTCAAGATCTCTTTAAACCCAAAGCATTCCATCATTCTATGGATAGTCCCTAAAGTACAGTATCTACTGCTTTCTTAAGATGTTTTATAATTTTTCTAAAGAGGCCATACTGTGGCACTAAGTTTCACCTAGTTGTGTCTATAACGTGGCAGTCTGCATCCTCTAGCTCTAAAGTCAAACGAGACTCAGGCAGGCACATTGCCTCCAAGCAATATAATGTTTGGAGACAGAGTTCCCTGTGATTAATGACCTTGTCCAGTCTGTTTCCACTCCTGCTCCCAGGGCAGTTTGGATGTGCCCAGAGAAATGACATATGACTTCAGACCTACCAAAAGTTATCCACTCTCAGAAGCTATGACAGGGACAAGGTGCCATTTTCCACGCTTGCCCGAATGCCTCATCTCAGTGTCCATTTGTGTCAGGATTGATGGCTTTGTGAGTGAGTGCAAAGATCAAACTGTTTCATAGTGCTGTGTCAGTCAATTCTCAAACTTTAACACTATTTTGAGCTGGGGATGTGCCCTTGGAGACTGTCCCTACTAAAATAAAAGCCAAACATAAGAATTTGGAGCCCTACACATCCCTGAATTTTTCACTTGAACATTCTCTGGGGAGTAGAAGAAACAGAGACAGATTGTCTTAAAAATCTCTCTGAATTTAGCAGCTATCAATAGAACAACTTGAGATCTTTAAGGGTGTTATAACTCCTGAAATATTGGATTATCAGGAAAGATTTATTTCATAGACGTTCAACATTTTATATAGGAAATGGTAATTAGCACAAAGATAGCCTTTAGTCCCATGAGAAGGTGTTGGCCTTCACGTAGCTATGCCAAGCAAAGGTTACAGTTATTTATTGCACTGTGTTCTGTCTTCAGCAAGGTTTACTCAACAGAAATTAACAAGATCTCTTTTCCTAGTATATATTTTGCATCTTGAAACCAATTAATTGAAAATACATTGTAAGTTGTCTGCTTAAGACTAACAGGGATGTCTTACCTTAAGGTATATGTTCTACATCGTACTGTGCTGAGCTTATTTAAAGAAATAAATAAGTTGCTTACTCTGCAATACTGTTTAGTCAAAGAATCATTTGAGTGTTTAGAGTGGGAGAAAGGGCTAATTACTTAGTCCTCTACAGTCCAGAATAATTCAGCAAGCATTTGAAAGTGTATTTACTAAACAGTCCTAAACTAAATACTAAACAAATAAACTCGTAGGAGGTTTTAGCATGTTTTAGGGCTTGGTGTCTTGGGTTAATGTGTGTTTTGGAAGCAAGATGGGCCACAGTGAGACTCCTGTGAGAAGGTGCTGGAAGCTCCCCTGGTTCAGATCCCTGCCCTGCCTCTGCCCAAGTCTGCCAGATGTGGGAAGCTGGATCCAACTCTTTGAGTAACACATTCAAGAAAGGGGAAATGAAATTGCAAAAATATAGGAAAAGCATCTGCAGAGTAGAGTTGAGGATGAAGTGAGAGAGAAACGTCAAAGAAAAGACACCAAGGTCAGTGAAGAATGAGGGGAAGAATGTGCCTAAGCAGAGATTTTCCTGCAGCTCATGGTAAGATATCAGGCTGTCCCCCAGCAGCCTATGGAAGAGCAGGGTGGAGCAGTCCTCAAAGGACCACTCTGGGGTAAATGTGGATTTGTAGCCCCTGAAGTATCATGTCTGGGTAGATGTAAAGAAGCAGCCTGTGCAGGATCACAGACAGGGGCAGACGTGGATCTGCAGCCCTGGAGAACCCTGTGGCAGAGGAGATGACTGCTCCTGAAGCATCCCTGACTCTGTAGGTATCCCCACTCTGCAGAAGCCCATTCCTGAGGTACTGTACCTGGTGAGTGGGACTCATGTTGGAGGGGTTCGTGAAGGACTCCTTCCTGTGAAAGGGACTCCATGTTGGAGAGGGGAGTCTTCCCCCTGAGAAGAGGTAGAAACATGTGGTAAACTGATCCTAAACCCCACTCCTTGTCCCCCTTTGCTGCTGAGGGGGAGACAGCAGTGAAGTGATCTGCACCCAGGAAGAAGGAAAGGGTGGGGGGAGAATGTATTAGATCTGGGCATGTTTTCTCTTTCTCATTGTAGATCAAGTTTGTTTCTTACCAAGTTGAATGTGTCTGTTTTTTGCCTGCTACTGTAATTGGAGAGTGAAAACCTCCCTGTCCTTGTCTCAATTAATGAGCTTTTGGGTGTTTTTTTCACCTCCTTGACTCACAGCGAGAGGAGTGGGGAGCAAGCAGAGGCCTGGTTAACACTAGGTGGGCCCAAACCATGACACACGATTAAACAGAAACCACCTATTTTTAGATGAAATATACTCAGTGGGAAAAAAATTTCAATCCCCTCTAATGCATGTCTAACCAGAGTACTGCCTTGTAGCATGTAGTACAGAACATCTCTTTTAGAACCCTGAATGTTAATAGTGAGCTCTTGCTGAATGTTAGTTCTCAGGCTTTCCCTTTGAGCACACTGTACAGTTTTCCACAAAGGATGGAAGTGGGAGGAAAGGAGAGGAAAGTTTGCTTGCTAAAAATGGTCTTCTAACATGGACAAAAAGATTCTTTTCTCTTTTGTTGTTTGCCTATGTGAGACCATTCTAGTATATCATATCTATTAGGGTTTTCACTTATTTTCCATATAGATGTCAAATTTTTTCCTAGGACAATAACAGACAAAACCCATAAATTTTGGTGATTCTCTTGTGGAGTTGCTTTCCTGAAGTAGTAATGAAAGTAAGTGCAAGAAAGTAATTATTTTTGCTTTTGAAGATCCAGTTCCATGTGCTGTGTGTTGACCCATGGAAAAAAAATAAAACAAAAAATGTCCAAAACCTGGGGCTGGAGGTTGTTTGGGTTAGTTATTTCTAGGTGTGATTGTCTTTCAGCAGCAGTTGTATTGTTAAATTTTCTGTATTTGTGCTAGGAGAAATAACATGAAGAACAAAGACCTTGGATCTAGGGATTCATTTTTACTGCAGTATCTAAAGGGCTTGCTGAAAATATAATCTTCTTTCTTACTCCTCATAAAATCACTGTCATTGCTATTGTATTGCGTTTCCACAAAAAAAATGCTGATAATCCCTGAAACCTTGACAATACTTATCAGCCATTTTGGTCTTTTATTTGGTTCCTAGTCTTGAGAAGACAAATATCATGGAAATTTCTGGCAATTTGAAGTCAATCTCTTTAATACAGCTATATATGGCATAAAATTAAAGAAATTTAACATAGATATATATATATGAAATGACACAAACAGAATACTTTTAAGTGCTTGTCAGTCACAGTGTGCTTGGAAATGATTCAATTATTTATACTTCCATTTCAGTGATGTTTTGACAAATCATTAAAAGTTTGCTATATTTCAAATCATTATTACTTCTTTTAAAATACATACATTAAAAATGGGAATATATGTGAGGGAAGAAGAGTTCATCTATACATGTTTTGGTGGGTTTTTTTCCTACTGATTAATGATATGATAGAAAAGCCTCTTCTTTCTCAACATTTACATATAGACTATTAAGTTAACTTATTATACTGATTTGAACTGAGGACTGAAGGTTATTTACAAAAAGATAACTATGGTTATCTATTTCAGAATCTTGTATGAGGTTGCTTGTACAGAATATGTGAGACAAAAACATATTGTGAATTTGAAGTAGAAAGCTAGCTTTAAAAGTGTTGTCCACGTTAAATAAAGTTAGATCATAATGAATTTGGGCCTGGACTGGGTGGTTAATTTAAGGCCAATGCTCAGATCCTTCTCTTTGATCTCTCTTGGGGCCAGTGTGATTGCTGCTACAAGTTACCACACTGCAGATCAAGTAAATTTGTAACTGCTGCTGCTTACAATTTCAGAAAAGAGATGAGAATTTAAGGACTTGGTGACTGCCTCTTATAAAACACAGGAGGATCAAGAGAAAAAGAGGTGAAAAAATGGAGAAAGAAAACCCCCATACATTGTTAAGCACTGTCAATTATTTCAGAAATTTAATGCACTTATCAAAAAAGCATGTTTTTTTTTCTGTACACAGAACTGAGCCAGGTCTTGGTGCCAATGGAATAATTTACTCATGCACAGCAGTGTTACTCTTCTTTAATGTGTTTTTTTTTTTAACTAATTAAAATAAAACCATATGATACTCATCTAATAAGAGTTATCAATCAGGTATTGCTGCAAAAACCAGGGATAAATATCACAAAATCTTGGAAATAAAACTAAGAGTAAATTAACTTTTTATAATTAGAAAATAAATCAAGATCTAGTCCAAAGTATTAAAGCCTAGCTCTAAGTAGACTTCGAGTTCCTTTTTAATGTGCTATATCTGAATACCGTGTCTCTGAAAGGATTTTGGTTTTCTATCATCTGAAAAGAAAAGAATATCTTTCTTTTACATTTAAAAATTTTACCCAAACAAAAATATCTAGAAACAGATTTTATATAGCTAGAGAGTAGCTACTCATTAATTTTCCCTTCCCGAAGTTTATGACGTGGAAATACCTACACAGAAATTATATATTTCTTCATATATATGGAAGCATGCTAAAAGACAACATTCAGTTCTGGAGCTGAACTGCTCTGAATCTATAGGATTTAGTCTTTCACATTACCTTTCTAACAAACTGTGCTGTAGCAGCAGCCAAACCTCTGGACTACACTACAGAATAGTAACACAAATAATGTAAGAATATTCCTTTAAAAGAAAAAAAATGACAATACAAATTCCAAGAATAAGTTACAAATAGGCCAGTCGACGCTGACTTATATACAATGATATGTGGACAGTAAAACAAATATTCATTTCAAATTAACTACTAATTATATTATCTTCACAGATACTCTCTTCAATAATCCATAAGCAAATAGGTAGCAGCATCTAAATATAAATTAGGATGAATGCTATAGGAATCAAGGAAAGAGTTACTGAATTTCTGTAGCACTCAGGAAATATATATATAATTATGAAAAAAGTATTTATTTTATACTTATTTTCAGCTATATATGCTGAAAACGTACAATATATATGCTATATATTGTACATGTATGGACACATATTTTGGTAAACCCAAATATCCAAAAACTAATGGAAATAACATGCAAACACTTATTTAAACAAGTGTGATATGGCTTACATCCTTTAATTCACTACTGTGATATTCAGATCAGTCATATATTGGGAAAGGCATAGCTATAGCCTATCCAGACTGCAGGAAGAATCAATTTACCAACAGGATAATGTAACACTCTCACAAGTGCTGGAAATTTAATTGTGCCCTTGAGAACTGTGAAGCATCCCAAGTTATTGAATTTGGGTTGCTATGAAGGAAGAACTCCAAAACAGGGACTCCAAGATGTGCTTAGAAGGTTCTACACACCCTTTTAATTAAAAATAAATAAATAAATTGAACTTAAACTAACTAAACCATAAGGATTAATTGACTTTCAATGAATTCCCATTTACTTGATGCAAGAGCAATCAATAGTAAATAAATCCAACACTATAGCTACCCAATGACACATTTCCCTCTACTTTAACTATTTCTGCAGTGGAAGCTCCCAAGTGACTAGAAAGAATAATCAGTCATGCCTTCAATCAAACTTTAATGATTGACATATCTATTATAAGACTTGATACATGTGCAGCAGTTCTCATGGAGCACAGGCAGTCAGTCCTTCAGGAGAAAATAGTTTTCTTCAGTCATTATCATGGGTAGCACCAAAAACTTTGCTGTTTTAACATGTTTGTTACTGTGATACTTCTGGTTGTGTTTTCATGAATTTCAAAATCAACATACAGTATTCTATTTGCTTCAATGAGACCACTTCTATAAAATCTGAAAAAGTTTTTTTTTCATATATGTATCAGTTATTGTCTTCTCTGCAGCTGTAGCTACTGTTTTCAGGTGTCAAGCTAGATAAATATACTGTGAGTCCTTTTAAATCTTTATGAAGGTCTTTGTTCCCAGTTCCAGGAAATTATGTATCTGATCCAAACACACTTCTCTCTCTGAGTTTGCTTTTGTGCCATCTCATCTATTCTTTATCAGAGTGATCACTGATTTATTCTCACTTTTTTATTCTTATTTGGGTATATGAATATAGTGAAGCTCTAGGACAAAAAAGAATTGAGTCCATTTAGTAGAGGTAGTATTATTCACGCTCATCTTGCTCATTTTTCACAAAACAATGCATCTGCAATGGGTAAATGGCTATGATTAGAACAAGCAAAGTATGCCACATAGTCCCTTTGCCCTTTTTCATTATCTGCAGCAGTGGCACCACACATATTCACAGCTCTGTTCAACAGTATCTGAAAATCCTGCACATGAGAAATTATTTACCTCGGATACAAAAGTCAAAGATCTGACTCATTTTACCTGATAGGAAGAGGAGGGCCTACATGTAAATTAGTACTCCATAGAATGGTGAAGGTGAAAGCCAGCACCTATTTGGGGTGGCAGAACTCCATACTGTAAAGGATTAAAACTAGTTTTACATAGCATTTTTCATAGTCTTTGTGAGTTGTCTTGGACCTTTACTTCAGCCTCAAGCTTTTAACTTTAATTTGTTTTAGAGAAACATTAACTGATGTGGCGATTTTTGTACTATTTCTCTATATTGATCTTTACAGAGTAACTTAATTTCTTAAACAGCACTTTCTACTACAAAACCAAACCTGTTTATATTTTTCTTAAGATATTGCAGCTGCTAGCATGGATACTGAAGCTCCCAATGCCCTGTGTGCCAACTCTGAGTGGGGGTCTCCCAGAAGTCATCAAAGTTGTTCTTTCCTCTGTTTTGGCATTTAAGAATGCATCTTCTTAGCTGGAGGAAGAAGTTAGCCAGGTGGTAGTGGGAGCAGATGTCAGCTGTAGCTTCTTAGCATGAATTCAGGATGGTAGGGAGAAACCTGGGGTCTGCTGGGAACTGATTCCTCAAGAGAAAGTCACTGGAGTTGTCAAAATCTTACACTGATCACAAAAACTGTCTCAAGTAGCTTTTTTTGCCATTCAGTGGCCTCAAAATCCTATTTTGCACAGGTCTGCAACATCTTTCTCTAAACTTGCTTATGACTGTTTCAGACCTTCTATCAGCTCCTTTTTACAAATTCCCCTTTTACAGTATATCAGAGAGCTACATGATAACCTCCCTTCTATTTTACTGTCATGATTGTCTTGATCTGTAAAGTTCATCTTGTAATGGAAATTGGGAAGCTATCATGCTTGAGGTTTTAATGAAGTTATATTGGTCAAAAATACCTTTAGAGACTGCATCAGTATGAAGATTAGTTTTCTCATATATGGGTAAATAATTTGGATATGTCAGAAGCTTTTTCTCATCTCATGTAAACTAGTTTTTAATTTTTGGATTAAACCAGTGGTGGTATGAAATAGTTTTTTCCACTGCTCTCTGAACATCAGTATTAATAAAAGAGTTCTTAAACATTTTATTTTGTTTGGTGTCATCTGCAGCCTTCAAATGGACTGAAAATTACACATTTTTGTATTTTTAAAAATTTCACTAAAAATAGCCATTCCTGAGCTTGGCTGCACTTTACAGCTGTTCTTTGGATTAGCCAAAGAGTATCCATTTTTCATCCAAATGTCATCAAAAAGTTTTCCATGCCTTATGCATGCCCTTTGAAGTGTGAGACTGTAAATAATAACAAAACTGAAGAGTCACCAACATCAGCATCAGTAATCACACCCTCTTACTGAAACCTACCATACAATCTCAGTAAAATTATGCAAGCATATGTTGAAAAACATAAGATAAAAGAAAAGGTGATGAAAAACTATTATCAATCTAGCTTTTTTTTCTGGGGTTAAGGCATTTGTTTCTGCACTTCCAAAATTCTCTGATATACCTTCTACAAACATTCATGTGCAGTTATTAAAAATGTTTAAAAAAGAATCCTGCAATAAATATATATGTATTCATACATATGTATTAGTATATTTACATACAGATGAGTGATTCCTTGATGTTTTGTACACAAAGGTATATTCTGAGTTCTTTATTTCAATTCTATTTTCAGTTCAGCTTTAAGTTTATCACACTGAAATTTTTTAGTAATTACAATACTTTTTACCAGAAACACATTTTATGTTATAAACTAATGATTTTGAAGTGATTTATTATTGATAATTTAGATTTAAAATAATATGATAAATATATTATAATAAAACTGAAAAATAATAATTTTATTTATTTTAGCTTCTTTCCTCATTTCAATGGTAATTTTTTTTTTTAAATTGACATCAGAATCCAGAACCAATCTTCAGGTCTTTATTTCACTTGTTTCTTATCTGCTTTTATTTTTATAAGAGTAGTTGTTTAGCTAAGGCAAATCCTAAGAAAGAAGTCTTTTGAAGGCTAATATGAAAATGAAAAGACCCTAAGTCTCTAAACATAAAGCCAATTCTCTAGTGAGAGTGCTGGACACACAAACCCTTTAGCTCTCCTGAACTACCAGTTATGAAGGGAATGTTTTGCATTAACTGGTCAGATTACAATTTATTTCATTGCTTGGATATGGTACAAACTTTGCTGTTCATGGAATGACTGCCTAAAAAGGACTTGTAAAGGTGATTCTGCTTTAGTTAAATACAAAATTGGAGGGCCTACTTTCCTTTCTGGCTAGAACAGGTTGCAGTATATTCCATATTCTTTTGACTACAAAAAACGCACAATAACAGAAGTTACTTTCAATACATTTATTGTGATTTTCTGATTTGGGTCCACATACCTCATGGATTTATCCCTATGTTTTAGAAGATTTACCATAACACCCAATTATGGTGTGTATAGACTGCAACACTTTAACAGACACAGGAAAATTATATGTACAGAGTACAGAACTCTTGATACTCAAATTAGAACAGGGGCTCATCACCACAGTAAAGAGTGGCTATCAAAAATCCTGTAGCAAGAAGAATTACGTGTAAAACTTTTCTCAGAGGCTTCGTACCTCTCAACAAGTTATGCAAACAAACTCACTAACATCCATGTTACTGATACTATTTTTTTAAACGAAGAATCCAACTTGGAAGGAAAAAACCACAAGGATATGTTTGCCTGTTTTTAATTCTTACAGTCTTTCCAATGAGAAAATTCTTCTATAATTGTTATGACAATGACCAGAAGTAAGTATAGAGACAGAAAGATGAGGGTTTTTTTAAAGAGTTTATGTATTTTGACTTTGCCGTTAATAATTACTAGGTCACTGAATGACACCTGTAAACCACCTTCACTTTCTATAGTCTTTGTGTCTGTACTTTTAATTCCATTGTCTTTCCCATTAAGCTTCTCAGGACTGAATTCTCCTGTGTTCATTCTCTGTAGTGCAGATAGGGGGAAACTATCTGTCCTGAGCAGCTCTTCAAATCCCTCTTGCATAGAGCAAGCTTGACCTTCAGAAAAATAAAACTTGTCATAAGTAAGTCTGTTTCTCAGCGACTTTGGGGAAACAATTCTGTCTATCTCACCCCAAAATAATGAAAGAGACCACTAAAGAGAGAGATTATTGATCTGTGAATTATTATCCATATAAATTTTGGTATTATTTTGTGTCATTTCTATTCAGTCCTTCCATCTATGATATGTCTGGGCTCAATGTTCTTGTTCTGCTGTTGGGGCGGTGGAATCTTAGCAATAGATTAGTGCTGAGTTGAGACTGATTAAAGGTGACTAATGAGATGGGTCCCAGTTAGTCAGAGTCAGATGTTGCTCTACATTAGGGCCCTTCAGACCCAGTTGTAGTGGGTCAAGGTCTTGAAAACTTGAAAACTCAATAAGAGAGACAGATCCAAAATAATTTATATAAGGCATATTATTTTTATAATTTCCATATGAGAAGTAAGCATTTTCATGGATTATATTTTTTTTTCTATTATAAGACCACAAAGATGAAAGGCCAGCAGGAGTTCCTTGAAGGGCAGTCACTCGTGGTCTCCTTTTTTCTAAATCAGTTCAGGTGTCTGGAAGGAGACCAGGCAAATCTCACACCCTTTCCTAAATATCTGAAAATGAAGCTGGTGCTCAAGGTTAGGTTATGAGAAAAGGCCCTGAGTCAGGGCCAAGAAAACAGGCACTTAATATTCTAAAAATACTTCTGTGTAGATCTTACACATTAACATTAAATTGCTGCTAAACTTGGAAAAATGCTAATTGGAAAAGGAGACAAAGCACAACGTTTTGATGACTTCAAGATCATAGAGTATGACAATTGCAAACAATTATTTTTCGTTAATTAAAAAAGCTAGAATAGAGCATGTCTGGCATTATTGAATACCAATAATCACCCTAAATTATTCATTAATATTGTCAGTAATATAATATGGAATAATTTATAGAATTTAGGTGTTTTTAACCAGCCTTATCTATTCTCTTAGCAGCTACTGAGTTTTAAAGTATAGATCTGTTCTTTCAAAAGGAAACTTACTTATTGATAAATTATCTGTGTAATTACATTGTCTAAAAGGTTATTTGAAGGTCTTCAGTTAGTGTGTTGACAATAAACATCCCTCAGCAGGTTTTTTTTATAATAATATATTTTAGAATATGTAATAATTTCAAATTAATTTCCTTTTATTTTCCAAATTCATACCAAGTTGCAGGCACCTTCATCTTAAATTTTCTACAAATAGCCTTTTCTGGATTATTTATTGTAGTGGGCTCAATTTTTTTTTTCATTTAATGTAAGACATATCTTATGCAAGGCATACTAATGGCTCTTTTTCACAAGAAAAAAATGAATAATAACTTTTACTGTTTTTTAATTATAAAGCACATCAAGAGATCCCAGAAACTGTCTGGCAAATAAATGTTCTTGGGGGACATCATGGATGAGCAGTATGAGGAATGATGATACAAAGATGGGGGATGCTGCTGAGGGAGACCATTCCCTTTTAGTAAGTTACTTTGACTATTTGAGCTGAACTGGGGGAACATCCTCTAAACTCTGAGAAATTACTGTATCACTGCCTAATTCAATCAACTAAATGATGTGTAAGGGCATAAAGAGACATGAACTTTTTACACGTTCTATAAAGAGATGGGATTTTTCTACAAGAAGATTTTTATTATGCCTTTACTTGCCTTACTTCTGCATGTTTGAATATAATTTGAAACACGTTTTTTGCAATTACCAAATCCTATTTTTTCCTTTAATATAAAAGCTTGCAAAAGCTCATACTTTGCAAATTTAAATTGTCAGACTTTTCACTAAAAGTTCAACATTTATTTGCTTGTATCCCACCAACTAAACCTGTGGTTTCTGAAAACCACTTTCTGAATTGTAATTATTGTATAATCTACTTAGTTAAATACAAAGTTAATTTTTACTTGAATTGTCACAGTCCTTTTTGCATATGTAATGACCCTCAAAATTTACTTTATAAGCTAAATACATAGCCATACATATTATAATAGAACAGGAAATAAAATAATAATAATATTAAAAAAACCCAAAGCCTAAAAACCTACAACCACACACAAAAAAAAAAAAGAAAAAAAAAAGAAAAGAAAAAAAAAAGAAAACAAACAGAAACCCCCCAACCAAACACAAATTCCAACTGCTTTATTTCTCATATGCCTGTTTCTGTAGTGTCTTTTTGTTCTATACATGAATACCAAACTCTGTTGTAAAATGCTCTACAACCTCCTAAAATTGTTCTGCAAGGGTTTGATATTATATGGTTTTATTGTAACTTATACTGTTAAAAAATACACTCCTGAAGAATCAAGTCTACTGTAAGGACTGATAAAGTCAGCTAGGATAGATTCAATATTTGGTTCAGAATACATAGAAGACCAAAAGAAAGTTTATAGTAAAGCTCTATAAAAGCAATGTGATGCAATCATATTTAGCTGTTTGGTAAAAGGTGGGTTTTTTGTTTATTTGTTGGTTTGTGGGGTTTTTTTGTTTTTAATTCAGGCTATCAAAATAATTAACACTTCATGAAAAGGTAGATCAGACAGGAAAAAAAAAATCAACAATAATTATTAGAATAATTGAAAGCTGGCTCCAAGGAGGAAATTGTATGACAAATACCATAGCTGAATACTGACACAACATTCCTTAAAAATATTATTGAAAGTTTTGCTAGCTCTCACCTTGTGTTCCTGGAGATACACAGGAGGTATGTTTACTCTCATTCTGTTTAAACTGATTTATTTGATCCCTGACTTTTTGTTTAAATTGGACAGTTCAGAAACATATTCTGTCAAAAATCCTCTATTGTTTGGATGGTTATCCCTTTCGTGCTACAGAGTGCCAGAGAGCACAATCATAAATCAAGATGCCCTTTGAGCACAAGAAATCAAGTAATTTAGAAGTTATTGTAGAAGGCAAACATATTGCTGATGTTAAGGCACAAAAATGAGGAGTCAGAATGTGGATATGGGTGCTATTTATGGTTCAGCTCACAAATCATGAGCACTGTGGAATGTAGTCCCTCCGGCTCTCAGTTTCCAGCTAAGCGTCAGAAGGAAAGAAAAAACCAACAAACTTTATTGAGGCTTGGGGAGATCAAATCCATTAATGCTGTCAACAGCTATGGAGGAGAGTGATAAAGGAACTAAAAAAATAGGAAAAGGTGAATAAAAAGGAAAGAACAATTTATTTGCTGCATAGGATAATTCTGCAAGGGCTCCAGTTCCACATCTTTAACCTATCTTTAGTCCCTTGATAAACCCTTCCTAATGGAGTTCCACAACTAAGCTTTTAAAAACTCCTTAAAAAAAAGAAGAATTCCAGTTTCCACTGATTTCCAGTATATTATCAGTGCCTACCCTTACACTTTTTTGAAAAATCCCATCTCAGATTATTCACTTTTTACAGAGTGAACATACTGTCCTCATAGGTCTTCCTTGGCTGATTGAAGAAAAGCCTTAGAGCATTTCCACTCTATAAATGCAGTAGAGGCAGCACATGTTACAGCTGATGCATGTTATATAGTGTTCCCATTTAAGAAATGGAGCTTTAAGGGCTATAGATCCTAGTTCTGAACCATTTTTCCACCCTGATCATTCAACGTTATTTCACATGGCTTTTTCCTTATTTTTTCCCTGAAGTTCCTGACTGACATACAAACAGAGGTTAGCTCTAGCTTCTTCAAATATGCATTCATAGGATAAAGAATTTGGTGTCAAAACTGCATATTTTTAAAGGTTTGTCCTCATTAGTCACTAAATGAAGAAGTGATGGAACAACCCGTGATACCACTTTCTCTGTGGTCTGCAGCACGATATTCCCCAGTGTTCTCTTAACTCTATCTGTCTGAGTCCAAAAATTAGAGGAGAACACAAGCCAGAGTTGAAGTGAAAAAGCTTCTGGGTTTCAAAAACTACTATTTTACTGAACAACAACCTTGAGCAAGTCATTATATATATATATATATATATATATATATATATAAAGCACCTATCACGATATTGATAAACATTCTTTGGAACCACTCTGACATCAGAGGTAAGAACAGGAGTCAGCCCATTAGTACCTCAGCACTTCTGTTTCCAACAAATTAAACAAAAACAAAAACAAAAACAACCACAAGACTTTGCTGCCAACCTGCCTGGCTGGTGTTTAATACTCTCTCCATCAGGGTTGGAGGCACACCTATTGTGAATGGCAACAGGTTACACTCTTTGTTCCAGATTCTCAAAGGTGATTAGTTATATAATTTCCACTAATTTCTGTCAGATTAGTGAGGATCTATGTGCCCCAGTCCTCTATGTAAAAAATAGTGACTCTGCTTCTGTATATCACAGAGGTCTTCTGTGTATCTTGGAAAAATGTGTTCATTAATTTACTTAGTTACTCTAGTGATGGTGGTTCTGCCTATGACAAAATTATATAATTTACTAATTGCCACATAATACCACTGAGACTAAGAATTTGAAATTACTCAAAAGGTAATAGATATACACATAGATTTTACATAGATTTTACATAGATATGTAAAAAGAAAAATCCAATTTTTAAAAATTGTGGGTTTTTTTCAAGTTTTAATATCAGTTTTTCATGTCGGAAAGTGGAAAAAATTCAGGTGGGGTTTCCTTCAGGAGAGTTATTCCAGAACTGTTTTCTTCTGAGGCTACTATATCTTCCTGTGAAGTTAACTGGTTTCTAATAGTCACTGATAGTCAGAGCATCAGTCCTAAATGAATACACTTATGCTCCTTTTTTTTCCCAGACATCAAGAAATAGTTGTAAGGATCATCGATGCTCTGCTTGTCTTGTTTTGTTTTTTGTTTTGTTTTTAAAAGAGGTATGTTTATGATGAGATTTTTCAAGGAATGCAGGAGAACTAAATGCTGAGACTGTGTGAAATTCAACAGAAATCATGTTTTTACTCCTTTAAAGTGGGTTGGTGTTCAGATGTATGAATTCTATTTTGAAGCCCTTGCTGATGCAGAATACACAGAGTCCTTGAGAGTGTTAAGCTTAACAGTGTGTGTGCTCCTCACTCTTGGAATGGTACAACAGTTAATTTTGAATAGTGCTTGCAAGGTATTCAGAAGGCAATTACACGATTACAGAAAGGTGGGAGATTACTGCAGACAGCTTACTGTGACTACTTTTCAGCAGAATAATTTAAAGGATTTCAGACAACGTCAGGTAGTTAGCAAATTTAAGGGCAGTAGCTAAAGTACAGAAGAATTCTACTGTTCTTGAGATTTTAGATTTAATGGAAGAAAAGACTAATTTTACCATCCTACTTTCAGTGAAATACTGTATATTTACTAAGGATTTAACAAAATTTTAAGGGTCTAAAAATATGGATTTTGAAAAGAGGTAGAATAAGCTAGAAAAGAAGCCAGTTTAACAGTTTCCTTAAAAGATTTACTGAAAGGATGCACATTTGGACAGTGACTCCCCATCCAGGTCAGAGTACTAATACAGGAAATAACAGAGCTTTACAAACATTAGACAGAACCCTCCTTCTCTAATCATTAGTATCGCTCATTCATTTCAACAGAAAACTCTAAATCATTTATAATTCATAGCCTGGATAAAGAAGGAGTGTTAACAGCTCCTAGGGTAACATGACTTAAGAGCTAAAGATTTTTCTGCAAGACTTTGCCAAGAGAGCATTTTCTAATACATACTCAAAAATAGTACTGTTTAAATTCCATCTGAAATGCTTTTTTTTTTTTTTTTTTTTTTTTTTAATAAAATATTCAAGTCCTAAAAATTTCAGAGAACCACATATTTCAACCTGGACTCCTCATTCTCATCTGCACTCCTCATCTGCATCTCTATACTGAAGTCTAATTTTCTCTTTTCTCGTATGCTACACCACTGCTTAGCTCCCTACTCACCCACCTTGTCTTTTGTGTAAAGTGCATTGCAGCCTTTGCATTGGCACTCTCCACATCTCACTTTCTAATGGAGAAAAGGAGAAGGGGATAGAGGGAGATCATGCAGAATTAAATCTCACTCTGTATTTCAGATACAACTCAATCATCAAAATATACATCTACGTCTCTGCAACCCAAATGCTGTAGTAAATACTTATTTCTTTTGGATTTTTAAATATTTTTCTTTCAGTTCTCTATTATTGTTTCAATTATAGCAACTTAGAACATGTTTTGTTTTCACTTTACATAACAAGAATTAACTCAAGCCCAGACTGCTAACTCTTCACTCTGTTATTAAAGCTACAGTTGAACTATTTTTTTGTTCTATATCAGATTAGTAGAGTCTATATATAATCTTCAATTTCAGAAAAAGAAAACATCACAAATAATATGTTTGATTTTCTTCTCAAGCTGAAGCTTTGCTCGAGGTTAAAGGCAAGTATCTGGGATATGAAAGACTTTCATGCTTATATTTCTTCTGTTATGACTATCAATGGTACATATTCTTGTGTATTTTAATTGGGTTGCACTCTTCTTGAAGTTCAGTTTTGTGGACTATTAATTGTCTTTTCCATCAAAATTACAAGAGAAGGAAAACAAAACAAAACAAAATAAAGAAGCAAACAAGAACAAACAAAACCAAATATCCACAAGTAATCCCACAACTTTGATCATGGGAAATGAAAAGTACATGAACATTTATTTTAAAATTATGGATTTTAAATTTGTTCCACTAATTAAAATTTCCCTCCCTTCAAAGGAAGGAAGTGAGATAGGAATCACACCCTAAAGAAAAAGATAAATAATATTTTGACTGCTTTTGTATGTTTTAGACCCTCATTCAGCTGGACATTCACAAACCAATAGCCTGCTTCATCTCACCCACAGCCAGCAGCCACGGATTTTAAAGCACTTTGAGTGCAAGCAAAGAAAATAAAAAGATGTTTTCCAAATTCCCAAAAGCTTTTGCTTCAAGAGACTCTTGTTTCCAATTTTGTGCCAAAAGATTAATATCCCCCATATGAAATTCCTTTTACAGTTTTTTGACCTTACTAACTGCAGTGCTTAAGCTTACTGGCTCAGTCCATATGGCACTTGAACAGTTTAATCCTCTCTCTTTCACTTTCTTCTCTCTATCATCTCTATCTCTCTTCCCCAAGTCCTGTGAGACTCTGGTCAAAATGAAACTACTGATGAAAGAGACAATAGCATACATCTGATTCTGAGCTTATACTTTCACATGCCCATGAGACTGCAAAGTAATAGCTCAAGGATTTTGGAGATAACCAAGCAGTGAAAAATTATTTACTGAAAATTAAATCCTGAGTAATATTCTTCATTAGCTTTATGTTGTGAAGTGCTGCATATGTGATAAAGAACTAGAAAGAGAGGGAGGACAAGGCTGATGCAAAGTGATGGACGCAAAATGCAACACAGAAACTTGAAAATGCAGTAAAAAAGCAATCTCTTTATTCCATAAACATGGTCACTCTTGCTATGCATTTCTGATATGATGCTGCAACTTCCACACATTTTATTTTGCAATTGTTGGAAAATTGTGGACCATGGATCAAGACCTAATATCTTTAGCCAAGACCCTGTTAAGTAAAATTAGATGCATGAAGCCATGACCGAAAGGGAAAGAGACCATCATCTCACAATGGGCAAAAGGCTTTTCATTCATGATGGGACAATATTACTCTTGCTTATCAGCACAAATTTATAGCCACAATTAAAAAATATTTTTACAAAGAATGTAAGCTTTAACAAAGCTTATTATTTAACAAAGTATTTAACAAAGAATGTAAGCTGTTTTCCTGAAACCATATTGAAGACCAAGGAAGACAGAAGCAGGAAAACAAGAAAGAGAAATATAACTTGAATCGTATTTTTAGCTGTGTCTCTCCTTTATAAAAACTCATGTTACAGCACTTTTTCCTCTAACATCCACCACTAGGAGTAAATATACTGAAGGTTAATTTAAAATTTTTATTCTACTTTTTGCTTTCCCCTCACAAGGACGTACCCTTTCATGTTTGTATTTAGTGATATAATATAACACTGTATTCTAGACTCTGGCCTGCCTAAGAGCTGTAGTTCACCCTTACAAGTTGTCGCCTAAAGTGTTTACTGTCGCTGGCTTTCAGAACTGTTTATTTAATTACTCTTCCTTGGTGTACTGCCAGTACACAATGAACAATAATGTAGCCTGTCTTTCACTTTGCTCCATGTGTCTGCTGTCTCATAACCTAACAAGCTGAACTAAATTTGGAAAAAAAAAAAAAGGAGAACAAGGGAACACATTCAATTAAAAAATGGATGGAATGTGTGCCCCTTGAGGAAGGATAAAATACATTTCCAAAATGCATGTTCTGTGGGGACAAAAATAAAAAAGTAAATAAAGACTTAGTCAAGCTGGAACTAGAATTTAAATTACCTATGTCCAGTAGTGAAATCTAAACTCCCTGTTCAACATTACCTTCCTTACTCCAAAGATGCCTTGAGGCATTGTTCTGTGGTAAAAGTTTTGCCCTTGCACAGTATTTGGTTCCTGCATGTGTTCCAACCTTCCCCAGCCTCAGAAGTGCAGCACCTGCACAACCTAAGCTTCTCCACAAGGTGCCCTAAGGATCTTGGCCTAATGAATATCCTCTGAACACACAAAATACATAGCAATTGTAAAATAATCCTCATAGAACCTACCTTTTTATTGCAGGTCTATTGTATCTAGAAGATACATCTGAACTGATGCTCTGACATTTATGCAGCAGCTTGGTTATTAACACGGTGTTCATTCCATGAGAATTTAGACAACTACATAGTGAGAATGATCCAAATACATATCTCTTATCTATCTAGACACAGACACTTGTAATGGACCTCTTCTAATCTATCCAACAAAATTATTTCTGACTAAATGTTTTCATGTCAAAGAAAGAACTTAAGAGTAATCATATATCTCTATGAGAAGGTCACTTTTTTCATGAGAGAGACTTGGTAATCCATGATGTTTTTTAATGCTGATGTTTTTATGTGAAATGCAGAACCAGGTCTTGAAGTCCTTTTTATGGTTTAGAACCTATTGGAACACATCTGGCAGAAGTTGCAGTGCTGATATAAAACTAGTAGCAGGTGACATTTCTTGGAGTTCAAATTCATGCGTTAAGTCTATGGGAGTCTTTTTGTAAATGCTTCCTACTGTTACACATAATGCACTGAAAAACAGTAGGTATTAGCTTAGTACAGCTATTGTGAAGCATTGCCAATGACTAAATGGAAGCAGGTATAGATATTCTCTCATAATGGCATTACACCAAGTTCTGAATTGCTTTGTTCCTTGTGTGACCTCCTTAAATTCAGCAGAGCTATCAAAATATAAATACAGCGAAAGGCTTGTATATAGTAATGTTGCTTTAAAGAAGAGTAGGTACTCTAGCTGAATATCAAAGCATCTGCAAGGAAGGAGAGTCACAGAATTAAAGGTTATTTAATTCTTTAAGGGACAGGAAAAGAGTGGAAAATTGTTTTATTTTTATTGAATTTTTTCCTCCCGCATGTTTTTAAAGTTTATGGAATCTTTTAGAGTACTCCAAGTCCTGCCATACTGAGATTAAAATTTATAGAACTAATTAGTAGAAAGCTCAAAATAAAATTAAATTTCTGCTAGACTGATAAGGAGATCAGAATGCCCTGCCATTTTTCAGGTTTTAATCAATAATGACAGCTAATGAAAATCCAAATATGGGAATAAAAGAGTACAGAACAGACAACTAAGACATTGTCTTGACCATGACATAGGACTGGGTGGAGGCTCTGGCTGGTAAGGCAATGCACAAAATGGAAATATCATGTTCAAGATAAAATGCCACTAAAATGTCGGGAAGACAAGCTCAGACATGTCACTGTCAATGTCTGCTGCTGCTAACCATACCTGGACACTTTACATGTCTTTTACAAATAAAGATGCAGAGACTTCAAATTACGTATTTTTCTGAATTAAACTCTTCCAACATCTCTTTTCTTTTCTTTTTTTTTTTTTTTAAATTTTCTTTCTTTCTATACTCCCTATGATTTATACAGATTTAGTATTTTTACAGCCTAGGAAATTAATTGTCTTTGAGAGTAAAGATGCAGACCAGTCCTGAAGAGCTGAATGTCCTTGATTCCTCCTCACAGTTAACCCTTCACTAAAGTGGGACAAAAGGTGTTTGAGGTGAAAAATAAGCTACAAAAGCAGCATTTTATTATAGCAAGGAATGTAAAATATAGAGGAAATAAAAGAATGTAACAAAGACTACATGGAATAATAATTAAAAAATAAATCATCTTCCTATGAATACATAAATCAAGACCATGAATACAGGGAGAACTGAAAATATCCCTCATTGATATAGAAAAAAAAATCACATGACTCTGAGGGATTTACTGGAAGTAAAGTGGGATTCATTCCACAGAAGGTCAAAACAGGCTGATCACCTAGTTTCTGAAGCCACCTCTAACAGTCTTTCGTGGGTTTTTAATAACTTACTTCCTGAGACTCTTGTTAAGACTCTTGTCCAGCTCTTCGTTTGTCCAAATAGCCTTCAGGTTATTGAACAGATTTTGCTTCAGCCAAAATAAAAAATGTTGTAACAATGTTGTAACACACAAGGAATGTGCTGATCTTCACAAAAGCTGAGTAGTATTTTATGTTTTTAATAGATTTGCTAAATATCAGTATTGAAAAGGGCTTGAAGACTAAGGTTTTGCAGTTATATTTTGCACTGAGCACCAGGCTTAGATTTGGAAGTATATTAAAATCAGTCCAACGTATTCACTCCAGTCTGATTTTTTGGTGTAAAATGAGTTTTGACTGAAATAAATCTTTAAGGTTCATATTCTTCTGTTCATATTCTTTTATCTTCCGTGTAGACCTTTCTTCCTATCTTACACTGCAGTAATCTGATATGAAATAAAAGATTTTGGTGGTTTGGTCAAGAAATTGCTTGTCATGAAACTTGTACAAAATCATATCTTTTTTTATAAAGCGTGAAGGAAAATATAGTTCATATTTGTTTTGCTATCTTTCCTCAACACTTTGTAAAGTGTATAGGGGTATTTGCATATTTGTGTAGTTCTGTTTGTTTTCCAAAAGGAAGTGATTTCAATTTACTGTGTATCACCTTAATGAAGTTAATCACTAGGGAAAAATTATTTCCTTCTCCTCTAAAAGAATCACCTACAACATAAAAGAATCATCTACCTGGACTTCAGCAAAGCCTTTGACACCGTCCCCCATAGCATTCTCCTGAAAAAGCTGTCAGCCCGCAGCTTGGACAGGAGCACCCTGTGCTGGGTTAGGAACTGGCTGGAGGGCCGGGCCCAGAGAGTGGTGCTGAATGGGGCTGCATCCAGTTGGCGGCCGGTCACCAGTGGTCCCCCAGGGATCAGTATTGGGCCCAGTTCTGTTTAATCTTTATCGACGACTTAGACGAAGGGATTGAGTCCATCATCAGCAAATTCACAGATGACACCAAGCTGGGAGGAAGTGTGGACCAACTCGAAGGCAGGAGGGCTCTGCAGAGGGACCTGGACAGACTAGAGAGCTGGGCCGATTCCAACGGCATGAGGTTCAACAAGGCCAGGTGCCGGGTCCTGCACTTTGGCCACAACAACCCCATGCAGCGCTACAGGCTGGGCACAGAGTGGCTGGAGAGCAGCCAGGCAGAAAGGGACCTGGGAGTCTGGATTGACAAGAAACTGAACATGAGCCAGCAGTGTGCCCAGGTGGCCAAGAAGGCCAATGGCATCCTGGCCTGTATCAAAAACAGCGTCACCAGCAGGTCCAGGGAGGTGATTCTTCCCCTGTACTCAGCGCTGGTTAGGCCACACCTCGAGTCCTGTGTCCAGTTCTGGGCCCCTCAGTTTAAGAAGGATGTAGAGGTCCTGGAACAGGTCCAAAGGAGGGCAGCCAGGCTGGTGAAGGGACTCGAGCACAGGCCCTATGAGGAGAGGCTGAGAGAGCTGGGGCTGTTCAGCCTGAAGAAGAGGAGGCTCAGGGGAGACCTCATTGCTGTCTACAACTACCTGAAAGGAGGCTGTAGTGAGGTGGGAACTGGACTCTTTTCACAGACGACCTTCAACAAGACAAGAGGACACAGTCTTAAGTTTTGCCAGGGGAAGTTTAGGTTAGATATTAGAAAGAATTTCTTCACGGAGAGGGTGATTAGGCTATGGAATGGACTGCCCGGTGAGGTGGTAGATTCTCCGTCCCTGGAGACATTTAAAAAAAGACTGGATGTGGCACTCAGTGCCATGGTCTAGCAACTGCTCCGGTGGGTCAAGGGTTGGACTAGATGATCTCTGAGGTCCCTTCCAACCCGGCTAATTCTATGATTCTATGATAGGAAACTTTCAGCCTTTACTGTACCCAAACTGAGCTTACTCTTGTGACCAGTATTCTAGATATTTTTGGCTATTATTTTCACAATTATGCACTTTCTGCTCAAGGGCTAATGCCATGGTATGTGTCTGCACCCTGGTCAAAGTAGCTGAGACAGGAACAGAAGTATGTATCCACTTTTACTCATTATAATGGGTTTTCAGTCCACATCAGATATTAATGTTTTGCACTTCTGAGGAAGTACAAAATTCTTCAGTCATAGTTAAGAGAAAGATCTGTCTTAGAATTTTTGTATGGCTGAATGAAGCCTAAGGATGATTTATTTCTTTACCAAAGGGAAGAAAAAGGATGATGTCTAGACTGAGTATGCAGGTGATAACAACACTTTCTCTAATCAGACCCATCCTAAAGACTTCATCGTGAGTTCATTTCCACATGAATATGTTATTCAATATACTTAGCAACTCTAAAATATTGTATCAATTTGATTCCTTTAAAATGGGAACCCTTTTTCATTTTCTTGTCCATACAACTGCAATTACAGGATATTGCTCTGGTAGAGTTTTTTGGCAACCATGCTAAGACAGATCAATAGTACATAAGGCTTATTGTGGTGCAAACACTAATTGAAAGCGTAAACAGGTTTCTTGCAAATGCTTCTTACTGGTAATCTTGGAAGTCAGACAAAAAGCTGACATCTGAGGTAGCAGATAACTACTAACTATGGTAGATGATGAAATTCGTGCTAATTCATGTAAAAAAAAAAATTAATTAATTATTAGGAAAGATATTATCACCGAGGCAAAAAACTGCTGCTCTACAAGAAATGATAACAGCAGTGCTTGCAGAAAAATCTCTGCTGTTGTGGAAGCCACTAGGAAATAAAAGTCACCTTGCCAGGTGACACTGTAACATCAAACTTGATGGATAACTCTATCATCATATAAAAGAGGACCTAAGATAGGTCTTCATCATAGAGATCAAGTGACATATATTGGCTAATGTTTAAATCATTCAATGATTGTGCATTTCTACTGCCCAAAATTCTGGAGGCTTTTGGACAGTGGAGAAGCCAAACCTGGTCCATGTTTTGAATATTAAATTTCAAATAAGCTGTGTCCAGAATGATGGCTTCAAGGTGGAGGACTAAGATATCAAAAGTAATTGAGATAGAAGGTGATTAATGCAACAGCCCCAGGTGAAAATAAACTTGAGTGTAACAGCTTGCTCAACTGATTCAAAACAATGACAGAGGGTAAGGTGTTTAGAACTGTGGACAAGCAGGGATTCATTGCAAACTCAATTTCTGGTTCTCTTTTTCAGATATATTCTATTCTTTTTCAGAATACAAGCACAAATACTGTGTACCCCAAAGAAATCAAAGCCTAATGAGACATCTAATGCATATGAATGTGTTGCTGACCACAGAAGCTAAGAGGCCTTTATCAGAGATGATGCTGAAAAAATTGAACATTGAAGAGACCTTTTACCGTCTCTCAAACAATAATGAAGAATTTGTATTTGAAGGTTACAAATAAGCTTCAAGCTTTCAACTCTAACTTGCTGATTTAAGGATTTAAGAAGTACAAATTTGTTCCTAAGTAATTTTTATTTTGAAAAGGAGTAAAAAGTTAGTGGACAATAGGGAAGGATGAAAGAGGAAGCAAGGTCTTCAAGTCTCTATTTCTAGTGTATGCCATATTTTACAGAGCATCTTAATAAATTGGTATGCTATTTCAGATGAAGTGTAACTCCTACACCTATGTCCCAGCCATCTCTAGTTTCCATATTCTTAACTCTTTACAAAGGGGAGTACTGGATGGTACAATGAAGAATCTCTTTCACCTACATATGCTTTGCTTTTGTTTAATTTTCAGGCAAAGATTTATATTTATTTATAAATTCTGTGTTAAAATAAAGAAAGATTAGTAGCAAATAATTCAAATAATTATGATTAAGCAAAATCATATAAAATGCTATAAGTATTATTTACTATTCAAAGGAATAGCTGATGATAAGAAGGTATCATCTGAAAATATTTTTCAGGATTTTTCATAGTGACACTGCAGGATCCTGGGGAACTACCTTTTTCTGATTGAATTTCATTAAGATGATTGGTAAATATGTCGATTTACTTTGCCCCAAATGCTACACGTGATTCTGACTTCACGTGCTCTTTGTTGAGAACTTAATATACTTCACTTTCTTAATTCTCTTGTAACAGTATTGTATACTTAGTAACTAAAATATTAAATATTTTAGGATGTTCTCAGTTTATGAAACTACTGTGTTTCAACATTGTGAAGGAGACACAGAGAGAGAAATGTAAGAAGATTCAGTGAAAAACTGCATGTAATACAGAAATAGAAAATATTAGTCTGAATGAGAAAGGCAAGAAGAAGAAAGAGAAAAATATATTTTGGAATACAATGCTGCAGGTATTTGGCATCTATCTCAAGTTTTTTGCATCTAAATACTGAATTAATGCAACTACATACTTGACCACGATCTCTAAATTTCATTTTAGAAAACAGACTTTCACCATGTGTCATTGCAGCATTGAGTAGAGAGCAGTAGCAGGGCTGGTTTTTTTGTTGTGGTTGAGGTTTGGGGGTTTGTTTTTTTTGTTTTGTGTTGTTTTTTGTTTCTTTGGGGTTTTTTTGTGTGTATGCGTGTGGTTTGTGTGTTTGTTTTGTTTTTTGTTGGTTTTTTTTTTTGTTCTTTTAATATTGATACTGTTTGTTTGAACTGAATATTTCTTTGAATCATCAGATCTTTATAAGCAACTGTGTTTTCCTCTCAGATGCAGCTCTTTTTCCCCAGAAGCATTGGACCCAGCACAGAGGTAGAAAGAGAGGTCCAAAATCAGACTTTATTATCTCAGGCTTAAATATTCCAGCTTATACTTTTACACTGATTGTCACTCTAACAGAACACTCTAGCTCTGTTATTCTCAGTCCTAAAAGAAAAATCAGTAGGCAAGGGTCATGAGTTTCATTTAATTGTGTTTATATTTCTACTTTCAGGGGACTACATATTGGGATACTGAAGCAACTGCTTTTTTCAGTCATTGTGCAGACAACGTGCTCGCTACTGTAGAAGGCTGTAGCATCCTCTACTGCCTTCAGTCACAGCCCAGGACTGTTTCTAAGGAAGATGGGCTGCTGAGTCAGAATTCAATTGCCATGATGTTACATCTGTACTTTCAGAGACTTAACTGAAGCAATGCTTAAATTAAAGCTGAAGTAAACTCAAGGCAAAATGGGAAAAATTACGAAATATAGTCAATATTCAGCCAGGCATTGCTTACAATTGTGCATACCAAGTCAGCAGTTATTTATTGACAAGAACAAATCTTTATCATACAATAAATGAAATATTCAGCCTGGAGAAGAGAAGAGAAGAGGAGGCTCAAAGGAGACCTCATCACTCTCTACATCTCCCTGAAAGGAGGGTGTAGCCAGGGAGGGGTTGGTCTCTTTTCCCAGGCGACTCTCAGCATAACAAGAGGGCATGGTCTTAAGTTGTGCCAGGGGAGGTTTAGGTTAGATATTAGAAAGAATTTCTTTACGGAGAGAGTGATCAGGCATTGGAATGGGCTGCCCCGGGAAGTAGTAGATTCTCCATCCCTGGAGATATTTAAAAAGAGACTGGATGTGGCACTCAGTGCCATGGTCTGGTAACTGCAGCAGTAGTGGATCAAGGGTTGGACTTGATGATCTCTGAGGTCCCTTCCAACCCAGCCAATTCTATGATTCTACAATTGTTTCTATTACATTTATGTCACCGATATCACTACAATGAAGTTATGTGAGTGTAAAAGAGTGAAAAGTGGACAGCTCCTTGTCTGAGCGCACATTTAAGGGTTGGACTAGATGATCTCTGAGGTCCCTTCCAACCCGGCTAATTCTATGATTCTATGATTTACATATGCAATGATTAGGTGTCACACACAAATGGAATATCCTTTGTGAACCAATAAACAACATAATCTGTACTGCATTCAAACAAAAATGAGGTAAGAAAAAAGCTTGTGTAAATCCTAACTTCTTAAAAGTTCAGGAATAGCAATAGGTACATAGCTAAATAAATTGTATTAAGTCTCATAGTTTACACTGTTACAGGTGTAAAGGAAAAAGGAAATTATTTGATTGTGAACTTCATAAGCTAAACACACTTTGGAAAATCCTCGTGTTTTTCAATAGTAAGCTCAGTAACCCTTCCTTGCATTTGGCTATATTTAATGTGATCTATTAATACTCATATCCTAGGAATATGTCTTTATGACTGAGTGGATATTATATTCAGAACAGAGATGTGAAAAACTTTCTATATTTGCACCTTTAAACATAGAGGTGTGTAACTGCAATTGTTAAGGTGCCACATGGATTACACTTCAGCAAGAAAAAAACAATAACACTAAATTTTTGGGGGAGTTAAAAATTGCATCATTTCCTTTTAGGGGATTATGTTTCCTCATTTTACGTGGTCTTCAAATATCTTTTTCTATGTCTTGAGAAAGATATTTTTCTGAATGTTTATTATATTATTATAAAATTATTTGCCCTTATATGCCTTTAGTTCCCTTCTTGTAGGGACATATTTGTGTAATTGTAATTTTTCTCAGAACTAGGAATTTGACATGTCTGTGATACAGCCTAGTCTCAGCCCTCTTTCTCTAATCTGTATCCATAGTGTTAACTACAGTGTCAGTAATGGAGTAGAAAGTGGTAAGTACACTTGAAGCTTGAGCAGAAATGCTATAAAGATAAGAACCTCCAAGGGAATAATTGCCTCACTACAGGGAGTGCAAATTGTTTGGCATCTGGTCTTTTTTTTTGTCCTTAACTTTCTTGCAACTTGTTGACATCAGTACACATTAACAGCAAAACAGATCAGCTGCAGAGCCCACAGGTTAATAGTCATTCATTTTCTTCCTAAAGGTATAACAGCAAAATAACTGAATGGCTAACAAAGTACTGATGGGATATAGAGCCTTTCTACTTAAGTACTCTATGTATGTTCTAGTGTAGGTTTTAGGTACCAGTGTAGAATATTTCTTTACACAATTTTTATTATTTTAGTGCAAGTTGATTTGAGAAGTAACTATACTGAAATAATTCATGTGTCAGAACCATGCAGTGTAATACTCAAAGTGTATTTAGGAAACTCAAAGAAACTGCTTAGCAGAAAATAGTAAGTTTATGAAATAAAATCACAGAAAGAAAAATGAAAGAAAAAAAAGAGAGAGAAAAGGATTTAGAAAGAGATTCACTGGGAGCATAAATGGAAAAAAGAAAGAAAAAAAAATAGACATTTTATAATTCTGATTTTATGTAGCTCAGCATACACATCATAATCACAGTCTGTAGGTACAATGTTGAATAAAAAATATGAAAAGGCTTCTCAGTATATAGATACAATCCTTCCTTAAACACTACTTGGCAATGAGCTATTTTTCAATGGTTTAGTTCACTAAATACAATAAAAACTTTGCATTCTATTATAAATTAAATTCCAATGTTTAAACTTCTAAATGTTCCTGGGTTGAAGAAATAGAAAAAGATGGTAAAAAGAAGCTTCATCTTGAGTCTTTATGTAGTCAGTCCAGTCATATCTGTTGAAGGTGATTTAGATCTGACTATTATTTTATCAGTGTTGTTACTCTGCCCAGTAACACAAAATATTTGACTGAAAAGTTAGGCATATCTGCATATGGGTTAGACCAATTCCAATCAAAAATGCAGGCTGAGTGGAGAATGGATTAAGAACAACCCTGAGGAGAAGGACTTGGGAGTGTTTATTGGTGGTAAACTTAATATGAGACTGTGATGTGTTCTTCCTGCCCAGAAAGCCAACCATACCCATGGCTGCATCAAAAGAAGAGTGGCCAGCAGGTCAAGGGAGGTGATTCTCCCCCTCAGTGCTACTCTCATAAGACCCCAGCTGGAGTATTTTGTCCAGTTCTGGATATCCAACATAAGAGGGACATGGGCTTGCTGTAGCAAGTCCATGGTAGGGCCACAAAGAGGATCAGATGGTTGGACAACCTTTCCTATGAAGACAGGCTAAGAGAGTTGGGATTGTTTGGCCTGGAGAACAGAAAGTTATGGGGAGACCTTGTAGAAGCCTTACAGTACTTGAAGGGTGCCTATAAGAAAGCTGAACTGTTTTTGAATTGGAGGAGGGTAGGTTTAGGTTAGACATTAGGAAGAAGTTCTGTGTTGTGAGAGTGGTGAGACACTGGAACAGGTTGCCCAGGAAAGTTGTGGTTGCCCCTTCCCTGGAAGTGTTCAAGGTCAGGTTGAACAGGACCTTGAGCAACCTGGTCTAGTGGAAGGTGTCTCTGGTAATGCAGAGGGAGTTGGAATTTCCCCTGATCTTTAAGGTCTCTTCCAACCCAAGAGCACTTCCAACCCTATGATTCTAGGATTCTGTAATCCGTGATGCTAGTACTTGAAATTCAAAGGGAAATAAACAAGATACTCAAGGCTTTACCAGAAACACTGCTCTGCACATTTGCAGTCTCTTGCCTTGCAGTCACAAGTTATCAGGTGCCAGCTACAGTAAAAAGAAATTGTTGTGAATTGTTGTCCTGTGCATGAGCACTTGCCATTTAGTACCAGCAGCACTATGAAATAGACTGTGACCCCAGATATTCCTGGCACTCTGTTTCACACAATTTACATTATTATGGGAAACGCTGGCTTTTATTCATGTGAAGTTAAAAAATAAGTCTGACACTTAATCAAGGTGCTTCATAAGTGCTATAACTAGCACATTTTAACTCCAGAAATCTCCTACAGTGTTAAAATGCACAGGGCGGCCCTCAATCAGAAACACTTAAAACAGTGACAGTATCAGAGTAAAGCCTGAAGTTCTAAACTTAGGAACAAGTTTTGCCTACTTTAGATATGATTATGCATTATTATCAGGAAACAGAATTAAATCTTTTCAGAACCAGAATGAAACAAGCAATTTGCACTTTAAATATACTGCGATAGCTATGAACTGCATAGACAATAGATCCCCAAACCAAAATTATTTTAAAACTTGACATATACTATTGATGTTCTGAACATTAAAAATCAAGATTTAAAAATATAGTCCTCATTTTTGAAATGGAATTTTACTCTCCATTTGAATGGGACTCTATGTGGCTAAAATCAATTCAATGTCACATCTGAGGACACTAAAACCATAGGAGAGACAGCAAGAAGAACAAGGAGGCAGGAGTAAGAAAGGAAAATTTTTAGAATGAGAATTTGTAGTAGGAGGAGAATTAAAAACTGCAAAGGGTAGATACAGTCCAAACAATTGTTTTACATGTGACAGATGGGGTACATATGTCTTCATGGAGGAAACATTTTAGCACAGAAGTAAGCAGACATCTTTAGATTTGAAGGGGGAGGGGGATAAAACCAGGCTCACTAAAGATGAGCCAGCCTCTACAAAGAACTTTCCCCTGATGTCCATGTTATCAAGTAGTTCCTCAATGGTTCAAATATAGGTTGGATTTCTCATGAAGTCTATTGAACATCAGTGGCATAGAATTCATTTATGACAAGAGATGGAAAAAAAAATCATGTGCAAAGGATGTAGGTCACCTCAGTTGCTTTTGAAGCCTGCAGTTAAAAAAAGAAAAACAATACCAGAAACAGGAACAGAAACAGAAACAAAACCAAAACCAAATAACAAAACACAACTTTAATGTATTTAAAATTTCATTGTGTTGATTATTGTGTTATTGTAAAAATAATCTCAGATTTACTTAGAGACTACTTTTCCTTTGTTAACTGAAGAAGTCTTTAACAATTTCTTTTTAATTTTATTTCATTAAAAAACTGCATATCAGGAGCATTCTATTTCCTTTTCTCTATTCTAATCACAATTTTCAGTGGTTATTGGTTGATGCTGTAAACATACAAACACTGAGACTCTGTAATCAGGACAGTTTTTGCATTTGTATACTAACTCGGTATTAATTGGAGCACTTCACAGCCAGGAATGTTTTCTTCAATGAAAGGTAAAGCTCTATTATATCGGTATAAAACTTAATCAAGGCAGCTTACTAAATGCAGCTTACTAAAATCAAATGGAAATGCATTTCACAGACCTGGAAACCAATAACTTATTGAATAAAAACAGTATTTTGAACTTTTAAGTAGTACTCGGCTAAACTCTAAAGAGGAATGACAGCTATGATTAAATAATCAGAATAAGCAACTTGTAAATTAATACCGATTAGAAGCTAAGAGAAGATAGTCTTCCTTTTGGAAAAGAATACACATTTTTCAGTGTTAGTGCCTTGGGAAATTCCTTTAAGAAAAAATAACAGAAATGTTCACAGCTTCAAGGGTAAATTGTAATTTATGATTACCATCTTGAGCAGGAGAGCAAAATAAATATACAGACAGGAACAGGATGTTCTTGTAGCAAAATGAAGTTTTTCAATGACAGTAGGCTTAGTTTAATGATAATATTTGCTTCCTTGGTATTTCTGGCTGTTCAAAATGCCAGATTAAAACCAACATTTAAAGGATGATTATTATTATTTTTTTTGCTAGCCTTTGAATACTTTTAGCGTAAATCTACTTCTAAGCTGCACATTTCCCACATAACTTTACAGTCTTTTTGCAGATTAGGTAGAGTATCAAACATTTAGTTCATAATAAATAAGATAGTGATTTACATAGAGATGCTACAGACAACTTGATGACATTTGCACATCTCATGCGATCTCCACTAGCTTCTTACTCATTGCTCAACATTTTTTTGGATTTTCCAGTTATTATATATCCCATCCAAACTTTTATCATACCTTTCATAGAAAGGATCTTTCTGTCTATTGCCACTGTGTAAAGATGTGAAAATGGAAAAAAACAGATTTTCCAAAGAAAATTCTCTCTGGTATTCACTACTTCTTTGCAGGGCTATATAAAGCTATTTCCTGCTAAGGATAAATTAGCATCTTAAGATACCTGGTTTAAATATTTAAAATCCTTATCAGCTTTGAATGTAATAGACTTTTTAATCTTTTATTCTTTCTTTTCTGGTTCTATATACAGATATAACAAGATGTTCTTTCTCACATATGCTATCAGTTATTTGAGGATGGATTCAAGTTGGAGCATAGGAGGTTCCATGTAAACATAAGAAAAAGCTTTTTTACTGTGAGGGTGACAAAACACTAGAACAGCTGCCCAGTGAGGTTGTGGAGTCTTCTCCAGAGACATTCCAAACCCACCTGGATGCATTCCTGTGTGAGCTGGTGTAGGTGGTCCTGCCTGGCAGGAGGGGTTGAACTCAATGATCTTTCGAGGTCCTTTCCAACTCCTAACACTCTGTGATTTCTGTGATTTGTAACATTTTCCAATACCTAGTAGTATTTTTTTTTTTAATGTTATACAAATCATTTTTATTGAGTGAAATGCCCAGGTTCTGGCAGTCTGGGGTTGTGAGGAACAGATAGGGTTGCCCCATGCCAAACCCATCCAGTTCCAGCTGGCTCCAGCTGACCCACCTCTGGGCACAGCTGAACCCCTCAGCCAAGGTGGTGACCTCTAAGAGAGTGAGTGTCAGGGTGAAAAAATGCCATGCAGCAGAGAGAAGAGTGAGAAAAAAAATACTAGCAAAGCAGTCCTGCAAGGTGAGAGAAGAAGGAAGAGGAGGTGATTAAGTTCCAGTACTTCTGTAAATCCCCTCTATACTCTGTCTCTTTTTACCTTCAGGCTGCAAAATGTTTGGCTGGATTCCTGGACAGTGATGCCAAGCTTGAAATATCTTCTACAACTGTTAACAACAACATACTTGTTTCTACTACTGGAGAAATGCTTAGTGCTGCCAAAAGGCAGTGTTTTTTAACTTTTTCAGAGGAACACCACAGATCTTAAGTTGTTGCAAACTTATGCTGTGAACAAGAACAGAAAAATAGAAGCGTAAAATCATAGAATTGTTCTGGATAGAAAAGACCCCTAAGATCAGCAAGTCCAACCATTAACCTAGGAGTGCTAAGTCAACCACTAAACTATACCCTTAAGAGCCACACCTACATGTCCTGTAAATACTTCCAAGGAATGGTGATTCCACCACTCCCCTGAATAGCCTGTTCCAGTGACTTACAATGTTTTCAGTGAAGAAATTGTTCCTAATATCCAGTCAAAACTCATCACCTCTTGTCCTATCACTTCCTTACCTGGGAGAAGAGACTGACACCCACCTTGCTACACCCTGCTTTCATGTAGATTTAGACAGTGGTAAGATCCCTTCTGAGCTTCCTTTACTCCAGACTGAACAACCCCAGGTCCCTCACTGACTTGTCATAAGACTTGTTCTCCAGACACTTCACTGGCTTTGTTGCCCTTCTCAGGACATGCTCCAGCCCCTCAATGTCCTTGTAGTGAGACCCAAAACTGAACACAGTATCTGAGATGCAACCTCACCAGTGCTGATTACAGGGGGCAATCACTCTCCTGGTGATTGGTCTCACAATTTTTTAAAAACAATTAGTCCTGCATTAGCACAAACACTGAAACTCAGAAGTGTTCACTTTTTGTGGGAACAGCTTGCTTACAAGTGGAAATAAAGCTGTTCTTGTCCTGTAACATTTTTAGTAGGCCAAATATTGCTCAAATCACTCAAAAAAAATGGTTGGACATATCAGTGTGAGTTTAGTAATCTTTTTCGCATTTAGTTATCCTTTTCTCATCCAAAGGTTAGCCCCCTCCCTCTTCTTTCCATCTCCTTTTTTTTTTTTTTTTTGTTATAATCATTCTTTTATTTTGCTTTTTTTCTTTTGAATTGAAAATATGTGACCTTTGAGTCAAGAGCCGTTCTGTCTTTCAAAATATTATGCTAATAATATATAATTGGAGAAAGTTTCAAATAAAAAATCAGTGCTAAAATGTATACTCTATATAAAATGATGCTCTAATGGAGACCAAGGTTGACATTGAAAACTTTTACATTGTTCTTGGATGCTACTTCTTGTAAATTAAAAAATTTAAAAAAAACAAGAAACAGAAACTTTTTATTCATAAATGGTACTCAGTAGCAATATGAGAGGCCTTATTATTACATGAACTGAGCTAATGAAGGAAAAGATGACTGTAGAAGTCTGCTACCTTATGTGGAGTAACATTCAGAAAGGAATGAAAAACGCAGTGAGGAATGTATTTTGTTAGAGAACCTTCTCTTGCAGAAAATTAATGTAGGATCTCACAACTTTCTGCAATCAGTTTCAGCTGCAGGTGGGAATATGCCAAATGAAAAAACATACTTCTACCCCTACTTTTCCTATTTTATCTTCATATAACCCTTTTTTTCCTCTCAATCCCTTTTTCTGAGATTCTGTTGAACTGCTTGGATAATAATTCTTCTCTTGTCTTGTGCCTACACTAATGCATTTCTGAATTGCCTATCAGCAAATAGCTTTCCTCCCTACTGATACAGACAGTCTGCTTCTCTCTCCAGTAACATGGTACGCTGTACACCTACTCTCTCACCATACTCTCATTTGTCCCACAGATTCTGTCTTCTGTGCCCTCATTCTTTCCTCACTGTCCTGAACCTTTCAGAAAAGAAATTAAATCAAGAAGAAACCTAATGCATGCTTCATTTTTCAGGCCTGTGCTGGCTATGCTGCTGGCTATGGTGGATTTACTTTTTTAGAGGTTAAGAGTTTTCCTGAAAGGAGAAGCTGAATGTCCTCTTTGGATGACATGCAACTCTGCTGCAGAGTTTAGCAGCAAGTCTTTAACCTCCTGAATGTAGGTTAATTACATCAAAGGAACTGAAGCATGTGATGGAAGTGTGGAGTGGCAGACTTGTAATGAACAGAAGTGGCAGCAAGTTGAAAAGCTGTTTACTGACTCCCTGATCCAAACACAGGTATGAAAAGAGGGACTTTCTGCTTCAAAGCCCTCATTCAAATTATAGACATGCTACTGTCTCTTAAGATGTATTCATACCTCTCTTTCTAAACACACAAACAAAATCTTTTTTTTTCTTTTTTTTTCCTCTAAAATAAGTTTTGGAGATTGTGGTAATCAAGGTGATACAGAATGCATAATTCACATAATTCACATTTAATGCCTAAAATTTGGCAAAATTACGAGCAGCTGAAAACACCTTCAGAACAGAAAGTGTTAGCTAGCCTGCACTCCATCCGCACTAACTATAATTAAAATCTGTGGCATAAAAATTTTATATGGAGAATTATCAAGAGCTATATGAACTTCTAGACACCTTTTTTCAAATTCAGAAATTTCCATACTCTGTCCTTCGCATACCCACAATTATGACTAAATGGTGTATTCTAAGTACTCATATTAAGCAGGGTCAAGATGTATATGAAGAAAAACAATAATATTATGCCTGTTTACAGGCATACTATGGAATATTTTGGACAGAAAGGAATTATTTACCTGCAACTAACATTTTTTTCATTTTTTTTAACCATTAGAAAAATTTATAGGGCACAAATATTTTCACTTTTCAAGAGGAAGGATCTAGGAAAATTGAAAAGTATGATACTGATTAGGCACATGAAAGAAGATATCTCTACTCTACATGATTTATTACCAGAAGGTTTGCTAATGTACTCAAAGCATTGTGCAGTGATAAACATTTTCCAATTGATATTTAAATGGACAAAAATAGAGGAACAAACAGAGCTCATAACTTTATAAAAGAAGTAATGATAAATTTCCTACTGAACCAATAATAAAAAAAAGAACCTACCATCTTGCAATCTCCATGAAGTGTATAATCCTTTCACTGAAGTAAGATGTAAGTGGAAAATTATCTTTATACTAAAGAAGGTGCAAGTTTCAAAGATTAAAATGAAAACTGACTTTCCACTTTGGCGGTAGCATCAATGTGATCAACATCTTTCTCCATTCCTCCTGTCTTTAGTTCAGTTAATACTTTATTGGCTGCAGCTAACTGGCTGCAAAATGAGATAAAAAGCTTCATGGAGATAACTGAGTACCTCATACCAAATGGAAGGATACAGATATTACTGTATACTGTGACTGATTTCCCCAGCTGTAGACAGTACTCTAGCAAAAATTTTTATGATAGTTTCTAGAAGGCTGAATGAAGGAGCTCTAAAGAGAAAGATAGGGTTGGATAGGGTAGGAAGCATGACTTCTGAGTATTAGTATCTTCTTAAAACAGAGAAAGAGAGGAGAAATTCCTGTAAATTAGGAAAAACACTTCTTCAAACATAAGTGAAAGAAAATATAAATTATCAATGAATCAAGTTTGGAATAATGTAATTTTAATCAATATAAGCTTCTAAAAGTATTAAAACCTGAAAATGTAATGCCACTAGCAGTAAGTTATATCTTTAGATATCATTTATTAATTCATGAACTTATGTTTGGAATTCATCAGAAATAATAATTTTACTCAAAGCATACCATTTTCTGTTATCAAGACCCCTCATGTGATATTCAGAATAATTCTGTAGCAACTGCATTAACATGTTGTCACACGCAGATTTTGTCTTCCAGCATTATGAACATTACCTAATCAGCTCTGTGGGGAAACTGTTTCTTTTGAAAGTTTTAGCTCTATGAGCACTGTCACTGGGAATGTTGTCTCATTACCAAGTACTGAAAGAAAAGTATATTACTGCTTCTGAAATAGTTATTTAGGGTGTAATTCCAGAGAGGTGTTTTATTATGGCAGGATGACAGCTTTAAAGAAAGGTAGGTGTGCAGAATCCAAGCATTCTCACAACTCATTATCCTGCAAATACATGGGTACTACAGCATGAGAGAAGCAACTATTCAAGAACAGTCAACAAATCTCTGTGTGAACAGTTACTGTGAAAGGCTTGAAATGAGAAAAGTTGAAAGTGACTTTTGTGATGCTCAAAGACTCATTCAGGCTTGTAGGGGGTGAGGCTTCATGTCTCAGATTTAATAAACGGGTTCATTTTTAATAAAGCAACAAGGTATGGTAGGGCACAAACTGCGCTTCATTAATTCATAGTTAGTGTGCTGCTGCTGGCCATGACTCTGAAGGATAAGTCACCATCAGAGTAACCAGGCATTAATTACGACCATTGAGTGTTCATTTTGCAGTGTCTTATGGCCCCTATAAAAATGTTCATATTTTTAATTAAAGGTGTGCAGAGAAATAGTTTTGTTTTAAACCATACCCATTTTATTCTATCCTTTTTTAAGTTTATACCCTTATTTAGCAAGGGAAAAATTCACCTTTCCCTGCACAAAACTCATGTACAATTAGATATATGGCAATAGAAGAAGGTACAGGTAACAGGTAACTGCTGTTTTCTGCTCTGTTGTTCTCATAGCTTTAGTTCCTTTCTTAAGGCTTTGCATGCAGCATTATCTCAAATGTGAAATAAATAAAGTTATCGATTTAAAAAGAATGTAGATAAATCTGAAAATGCCCAGTTCTGAGCATGAGATCAGATTCTTTTTCTTTTTTTGCTGCTGTGAATACTGAGTAAATCCCTTGCAGCACAGCCGAGTAAGTCCCTTCAGCTCAAAGATCCACTCTGTATTCAAGTTACAGAACATTCTGTCCTAATGATTCTAAACTAGAATATAATGAATTTTGCAGAACATTAACGTGATCCTTGTCTCTCTAACTATTGGAGATTTCATCTGTGCTGCCTAGTGTAACCACAAACAAGCTCTCCCAAGATGTGCCACATACAAGCTCCCACTGTCCCCACTTCAATACAGATCTCAGCAAGGTTTGGTCAAACAATAACTGCAGTCCATCACCACGTGAGAAAAATGAAAATCAATATTTAATAACATAGAAGACATTCTTATTACATTTTTAATAAACCATTTATATTTTTAAAAAACCCAAATGTAGCAGGAGGAGCCATTCTTGCTCCTGATGCTCGACGAGCTGCTGGTCTCTTCCAGGACTCCAGCCACCACACAGCGCTTCCAGGGTAGAAGTGTAGCGGGAAGAGCCTTTCTTGCCCCAGAGGCTCAACGAGCTGCTGGCCTCTCCATGCCTCACACCAGAGTGAGCTGAGGTGCCTTCTGTGGGTGTGTGTCCCACCTTTATTGGCCCCCTGGTCTTGCTCGGGCCCAATAGGGGCCTGTCCTAATCAGGCACAGGTGGACTCACACCCACTCTTTGGCAACTCAAGGCACCTGGTTGACAATGTCTCTCTACACTCAAACATGCAGAGATGAAGTAGAACAAGAAATTTCATGCCAATTACAGATTCAAAACAGACAAAAACATGCTAACGGGACAAACAAAAAAGGTAAATAATATTTTAATAATGTTTTACCCATTCTTAATTTTAGTTTCTTTCATTACTGTTCTTCCATTCCTTGTTTCATTTTTAGCATTTTTGTTACCTATTGAAAGAATTTCTGTCTTATTCTTCATTTTGAAGAGGGCATGTTAGCACTGAGGCAGGTCCTGATAATATAAGATGGCAACAAGTTTTGTGTGTATTATCATCACAAGTCAATTCCTGTGATAGTATGAGACCAAATGTATGGAATATGATGCACATGGAGCACATTGGATGATTAAATTTCTTTATGCTAGTGAAAACCAATTAGCAACACAATGGGATATGATACAATGCAGCAACTCCATCTTGCATCAAAGTAATTATTGCATTTTTTCCAAACATTATTCAGGATTTTCTTTTCCATATGGTATATGAAATAAAGCCTTTGGCAGTGCTGAGCTGCTATATCTGCCAAAAGTACTCTTTGGTAAGCAATAATTCAAGGAGCAAAAGAGTTTTATGTATGATTAGCTGATTGAATGGCCATATGAAATATGTAAATTTTATTCTTCATGAATAATTCATGCCTGTGAATGGTATTGCTATTAGTTTTGTATAAAGTACTATTTTTTAGATACTTGAAAATGATAAGTATAATTTTTCTTAATAGTGCCTAAGGGTCTCATATGGCCTGAAAATTCCACTTTGTGTTGTGCACTCTTAGGAGTTAAGTAATCCATCTTATCTTCACATAAGACAGTATCAACTAGAAGTAGGAACTTCATTAATGTAAGAGCACTTATGTGCTCTCTCATGATCACCTGGGCTGGAAGTGTCAGTCATCACTAGAGCTCTCATTCTTAGTGTGAGTTCAATCTGTTGACCCAGTTTTAAGTAAACACTGAATTTTAACTGAGCCACAAATACACTGGACTTTTAAATGATTAAATGTCCCCTTAGGGAAGAGGAAAGACATTGATGATTTTATTCTCTCTGCTAAGAAACTTTCAAAAGAGCCAACAAAATTCCTGCATAGCTCAGTAAAGGTCTATAGCTAAAATGACTTCACATACTCCCTAAAAACCTAGTCATTTCTTTCTCCTCCACTTAAGTGAAACTTAAAAAATACCCAAAAAGCAATTGCTTTTATTTTTTCTGTTTAAGCATCTTTAATAATTAGTAGCAAAAAGGAATGGCATACCTACAATAGGTGTACTTAATTTTATTGAGAAATGGTTTCATTTAATTTGTAAACAATTCAAACATATCCTCAAATATTTTATGACTATATGAACAGTACAGTGAAAATCCCTGGGATTGTTTAAAAAATGGGTAGACGTGGTGCTTTGGGAGATGTTTTAGAGGTTACAGTGGCATAAGATTGACAGTTGGACTTGATGGTCTTGCAGGTCTTTTCCAGCCTTAATGATTCTATGACTCTACAATTCTATGAAAGGCATCAGTACATCTGGTTGTACCATGGTCAACCCACTAATATTGGCATTTTTGTAGTCATAAGCAGAATACATCACACTTACCTTCCTAACTCAGTACTTGAACTCCTGATAGTCACATACCCGAAAGAAGAATTATATAAGCAGATAGACTCATACCTATTCAAGAAGCATTAAGGCCAATAGTGGGGTTTGGACATGAAACAACTGGAAAATTATTTTCCTGAGTGATGGTCAATGTTAAGAGATTTGCACTATCACTAGCACAAAGCTATACCAGTTTTCAGGTGAATATGTTTGTGCCATTACCACAACAATCTAAGGTAGTCTCATCAACTATATCTCTAACTTTGTGAATTTTTAATAAACTTGACTGGTTCTTAGGCACTTTTGTTTATAGCCATAACAAGGCTTGATTTGGTTTCTTTGTTTGAGAAACATAACAGTATGGAGAACAACAAGCATTGATAACTAGCCTAGTAATGACAGTGCTCCACAAATAGACTTGAAAATCAGACTTGCTCTATATTATCTATGATTTTATGCTTAACATAGGATAAAATGTTTATAAAAGAATATTAGATTAATTGTACTTTGTGAAAGCAAATGAAAACTAGAAAGGAAGGAGATAGAACTAGAAACAAAATAAACCCTTCAGATTTCTGAGGTAATCATGTGAATTTCAAGAAATGTGCAGACTCTTATTTGACAGACATACTTCGTAGGCTGTTCATACACAAATTAGAGGATACATGTAGCCTGGTACATTTCTATAAAGCTGCAGAATAACCACATAATTGTCTCAACATCTCTAAAATAAAAAAAATCTGCAAAATTATTCACTTGCCATGCATATTGAATATTAATGGCATTTAATACTGCAGTTTATTAACCTTTTACATTAGTGGTCAGAAATGAAACACACTGGGAACATATAGATGACAGAAGGGAAAAATGTTTCTGACGGCTATTAGGCTCCATTTGACAGTTAATAAAAACCATCAAGTCCATATTATGTTAGATTAACCAAGATCTGGATTCTACTTGACAAGTCATTATTATTAAAGGCAAGTGGAGGGTATTTTCAAATACACCCTGGAGTGATGCATGTTAAAATATGTATAGCAAACTCTTGAATGTCAAGGACATTTCATGCAGCCTATAATGGAAAACTGCATGTAGTGTGCAGTTTGGGAACTATTTTATGTGTCTCTGAAGACCTCAAAGCATCACAATGAATGTTTTATTGAAAGCTGTCATACTTGATGCTGAGACCAACTGTATTGCAGATAGTTAAGACCAGCCATTAGTTTGACAACCTGGTGCTTCAGCTAAAAAAGAAAAAGAGCAAAATATGACTAAACAGCCCACCTCTGCTTTTCTGCTTCCTGTTCATTTCCTCACCTGTGTTATGCTAATATATTAATTTAGGACTGTGATTTTAACCTTAATATCCTTGGGTTTAAATACAAAAAAAGCTTTCTAATTTTGGTCTCAGCATTGTACAAAGACACTATTTTCCAAAAGCTGAGTGGGCTTATCATCCTTTTTTTTTTTTTGTATATTTCTATGTTTTGTTTTATTAGAGTTAGTTATTTTTATTTCACCATCCCCTTCCACTACTGTTTTATATTTTTCAGTTTCCTTTTTATTTCTAAATGGTTGAATCTTTATCAGCCTCCAAATCACTTTGGACTTCCAGTATTTGCCAGGAGAGGATGTTCAGTTTTGAATGAGCCTTTATACTTTCGATACTGAATGTTATCAGTGTACATTCGAACTAAGGCATGCTGAAATTTAAAAAGTGATGAACAGAAAAAAAGGCCAGATGGAAAAATTATTGTAAATTAAAATGCATCGGGTGGCTTCTAAGACATATACCTGCTAGAAAGAATAAAGGTAGCAAAGCTGAGCACAGAGAAGTGCTTTGTATGTGTGGATAATATAAGATAATAAAGATGATTTTTCAAAATGCCTGCAGCTAGTTCTTGTGTTTATCTCACCTTTTATCATGCCTAGAGACAGACCATGAAAGGGGCGTTAATATTATTCTTTTCTGTTTTAATATTATTTTATTCTGAAGACATGGCAATGTCTTCATATCAAAATTTATAGTATTTACTGTAATTTGCCATGAATTCTGCAAAGCTGTAATGCAAAGCTTATTGATCTTTGTTATCTTCCTGAAAAGATCACCTTATCTTTGTTATCACACTAGTGATAACAATGTAATTATCTTACTTGACTTAATCTGTCCAGTTTATACTGATAGGAAAAAGAACCACAGTGAATGGGAGCTCCTCTTAGTTTATTCACTGACATTTAATGTGGTATATAAAAGACAATGACACTCATTCCTTAATGAATAGGAAATTATACATCTTCATTTAAATAAATGCATTTGTGACAATTCAATGCCATCTGAAAATGTAAGGTGTTATGGTACTCCATACACAGTTCTTATAAAATTGGTGGAAATGCTGGTGTATAAATATCCAGATTTTCAACTGAGCAAACCTTGTATGTCTAAATTTCTCATTGTATAAATAAGGATCAGATTTACTCTGATAGCTCTTAAATATTACAAGTTATCAGCTAGTCCTAACAACTTTTACTGAGACCAGACTGTTGTTGGCCAGGTCTAAGAAAGAAATGAAAGGTGTACGAGGAATACTGGACACTGAGACAAACTATAGAAACTATAGAGGCATACACTCTTCTAACTTTTCCCAATTGATTGCTTTGAAACTTTGAAAACTTTATCAGTCATAGGTATGGCTGGAACATTATGTTTACCATCTGGGGGTCTTCTCCCAATTTTTTTTTTACTACACAATGTCCTTCAGCAGATATATCTGCAATTTAATTATAATCTCTATTTAAAAAAAAAACAAACAAAACAACAAAGAAACAAACAACTTTTTCTTGGTTTAAAGCCACTAATAAAATATTTTTAACATAGCTTCTCTGTTACAAGAAAAAGGAAACCATCAGAAAGAAACTTTTTCCCGACAAACTTTTGTTTTGTATACCTTCCAAAAATCCTCTTAGATTATTGTTTTCCAAGCTAAACAAAACTTCTCTTGTGGAAGCTATACTATACTTCTAATTGCCTTGTCTTTCCTTCTCTGTACCCAACTCATTCTACTGCATCAACTTCAATGGGAGGGGGCCAGCAGTACGTATGGATTTCAAGTGTGAACCGACTTGAAATTTGTAAGGGATTCAGTGGCAGCCTGATTTAGAGTTCCTTCATATCAATTTATAAGATTCTTTATGATTGATGTTGAGTTCTTAGCAGCACTTTTTAAAGGAACTTATAAAGAATAACTCCAAATATTTTTATATTTTTCCTAAATAATTGATTTAGGCCTATCTTATCAGTCTGAGCATATAGTTTTTCATGTGTGTTATTTTGCATTTTCTGGTGTGGATTTTTAAGTGCCATTTAATTGACTACTATAATGAGATAACACTTTTAATAACATTTTAATCTTTGTAGGTTTACTTAAAATGTTGAAAAATTTATTATTCAATTTTTTTTATCATTAGAAAATGTTTAGGTGTCAATATTCACAATAATTAGGGATCACTTCGGAATTTGTTAAATATTTCAGGTTTCACTACATATCTTTCTGCTATCTGGTGGCAATATATTTTACATATAAACACTGACTATTTGGTTAGACTGACTTTTTTTCTGGGCCTCTATTTCTTGTCTGTGGACAGTTAATAATTCATAAGTAACTTTTTTTCTAATCAATGGTGATATAATTTCTTTAAGAAATTTTAGCGTAACACTTAGAAAAGTTTTTGAAAATCTGTTTTTTTAATGACTGTATCTAAGTTGCTAGGGCTGGAATAATTCTAGTCTTTGTCATCTGCATATTAGCTGGATATTAAAAAGATATTTTTGTGATGTTGATACCAAGACCTCAGGATGCCCTCTACATGTTCAAGACATTTTGATTTAATGTGAACTAAAAAGTTCTCAATGTTTCATATTTTTAAAGGACCTTTTTCTTCAAGCTATATAGTTTATATTTGCATAACTACCAAAGAGATAATTTAAATATTAATTCTGCTTTGGGTTAAAGATTAGGGACTAGTTCTGTTCTGTCAGGTATTCTGACTGATTCTCTGAAACCAAGGTGGGGTTTTTTTATGGCATTTCTAGAAGACTATGTAATTCCACAGTGAATGAATTGGTTATTTTTAAAAACTCACAACTGAAATTTATTAGCTTCACCAATGGCTGAAAAATTTGTTTTCACTTCTGTCCAATGCTAAGCCAACATATCAATTTTTGTATTCCTTCTTTTCAAACTCTGAGTCCCTGACATCCTTTTCTCATCTAACATGTTCCACTTCAAGATTTATAAAGTCACGTGCTTATCAAAGTTATAAGGGTTTCAGTATTCAGGAGTTCTACATTTAAAAGAAAAATATAAGAACTGAACAGGAGATTCAAGATAAGTGTTCACATTCAATGAATAGTATTAATCAAACACAGCAGTCTCTCAGGACTGTCATCAGCTACAAGTACAGTGAGAACAGGGAGTATCCTGCTCAGATAACATACAAGAATGATGTCTTTATATTGTACCAGAATCCTGGAAAATGTAATTCTCTGTCTCTATACTGCATGAAGTGTTCTCTAATTAAGGCATTATTTCAAAAATGTTGTGCAGAATACTTTGTCTTACCAAACATGCAAGAACCTTCCGCTGTATACATTCCCATACAAATTTTTCAGACACGTACAATATAATCAGAATACCTTCAGAGATATTCTAGAGATTATTGCTCACTGAAAAAATTATAAGTAATTTTAATTTTCTTGTCAATAATACGTTTACAGAATTTCCTTGTTTAAGCTGTTCCTGTCTAACTCACAGAGTAACTCTTCAGAAATAATGATCTGTCCCAGATTATTTTTTAATTAGTGTCTTTTTAAATTCTTATATCTCTTAGACAGGCACAGATTCCCATACTTACAATCCTTTATTTTAACATAAGATAGCATTTTCAATATATAGTATTGCTCAATCAGATTTATTCCATTTAGAATATATTTCATATATGTAACACTTTGTATTTCAAATGTTTTTAAAATGTTCTTTTTTGTTGTTTGTTTGTTTTTAATCTTCTATAAAGATTAAAAGATTTATGTAACACATAATCCAAAACGATAAAATTACTGTCTAGTTACAAATTTGCATATAGAAAGACGTGGACATGCAGATAACCTACCTAGAATTAAATATAATTTAATATTATGTTAACATTACTACAGTTTTATTTAATAGGCATTAATAGTGTCTAATACATTTCCATTTATGTTCTGCTCTATTTTCAGGAAGGCACTATTATAATTTCACTTTTTTTTTTTTTTTTTTTTTTTTTTTTTTTTTTTTAATTTTTTCTTAGGAATTGAAACTTTATTTTGGTGAGGAACAAGCTGTTTGTCTTGGAAGTCACCAAAGCACCCTCATTCCTCTGTTTCTATTGGTTGTCATAAAAAAAAAAGTATTTTTCTGATGGCATATCCAAACATGAATTCCGTCTTGTATCTCAGTCACAGTATGCAAAAATATCAAAAGTTAATATCCATGGGGAACTAGGTACAGACAAAAGCTAGTATTTTCTTCACTACTTTATGTGTGGGCAACTGATGGGTCTTCAAAACTCTTCAACATCTCCTGAGTTTTTTGACTTGGAAACAGAAGTGTCAGCTTTGGTTGTGAAACCATGTATTCACAAATTTGCAGCGTTTGCATATGGCAGAATCCATTCGTTTTTCATACCTAATTTTCTGTAATATTCAGATTTATTATAACCAAAGACCTTGCATATTAGCACAGGTTAGAATCTGAAAAGAGATAAAAAGGAATTGTATCAGACTAATAGTTTAACACTAAGATTTTATTAAAACAACAATTCCTTTGTCTGTCCTTCAAAATGTCCTTGCTGTGTCTTAAGATTTTCCACAGTCTTAGATATGACTGAGCTGCGGTACTTCTATTAAACACCTTATTTCTACATGTTATTCATTCAGGACTGACCTTGGTAATAAAACTCTTTAAGATGAGAAATTCAACACATATTGAATTTACAGAGCTGCTGTTTGCAACACTTGAGCTACCTTATTCAGAGATTTTTAAGGAGTAGTAGCTCTTAGATGGTCCAGCATGATTAAACAACACACAAAATACATAAATATTAGGGAGAAAAACCTAAACAATTCTAAACATAGAATTTCTTTCAAGGATAATAAAATAATATTTTACTTCCATTAAAGTTAAATGCAGATGTAAAAGTGTAGAATTTTATAGGCATTATAAAGAGGACAAGTATCACCATAAATACAAAAGACTAGAAATATAAAGTGTAAATATAAAGATAACTATAAAAAGTTTTAAGGCTGAGTTCTCATAGGCTTTTCATTCCATGGTTAAAAGAATAACAATTGCATGGTAGAAATAAACTGATTAATTTTGCATAGTTACTGTTCTCAAGATGTTGAATAATAGCCTCCTCTAAGCTTCATTAAAATTTTTTTAATGAAGGGGAAAGAGTTCCCGTTCCTTCTACAACTTAAAGTACTTGATTAAAAATGTTATTTCATTTTCTTTTTTAAAAATCCCTACAAGATATAATTTTGATAAAAGCATGTTGATGTCAATATTCCATCTTCTGAAATTGAGTCTTCTTAATCAGTAAACTGTCCTGAAAAATCAAGGAGGGTAGCATCAGAGCATAACAGAATGCAAAAATATGAAAATACTCCTGCATGTGTAGGAGATTAGACACCAGATGAAATTCTCAAAGATCCTTGCTTATGAACTCAGTAATACTGATGACATTTAATATGTGCCCTCCACATAGCTGGAGGATTCCTTATGTGCACTCATTCAAGTGTGCATAGGACTACCTGACTTGAATAAACATAAATCATATCAGCAGTTCTCTCTACTGCACACTAAAAAATGCTGGAGATGAATGTAAAAAGAAGAGGGGTTTTTAAAGATTCAAGCTATGTATGCATGTTTATATATAAAAATTCACATATCAAGATTACACTGCTAGTATCAAAATGGGGGGATAAGCAGTGTGACGAAAGGACTAAGGTCATTCAAATCTAGTTCTAGTTCTAGCTGAAATTGCATGAAAACTTGGAGAATTTTTATGTATAGAAAGTTATTTTCATTCTGACACTGTTTTACAGTTTCCTGTGCATATAGGACAATACTTAAAATCTCCTTAATATAGGACAATACTAAATAAAATTTTAAATTTTAAACTTTAAATAATTTATTACATAATAGGCAAAACCAAAACACAGGTGTGGTTTGTAACAGTGACCTCTTTTCGTGGACTGCTTGAACCCATTCCAGGTAAGAGACCAGCTTTATCTGAGTTTGGCACATATTTACTCAGAAATTTTAGGTATTCAATTTTGTTTTTTTAATGGAATTTAAAAATCACTGTCCTTGTCATTGCCTCCATAAAATAAGGAAAATCTTTGAAATTGCTTCATATAAAGATGAAGATATAAAATTGATGACTTTGAGCTCATCAATAAGATGAGGAGATAAGAGCATACCGAAAAGAAAATTATCTGTCATTTGCAGTTAATTTAGAGAACTAGCCCTCTGTTTGGTACTCAGAAGATGATTAGCCCGGAATGAGAAAGTCACTGTGATTTTGGTTACTTTTTAGATTTTTTTTTTTTTTTTTTTGGTTGTTTGTTTGGGTTTTTTTATGATTACTATTATTTTCTTCCAGTGAAATAATTTCCAGATAAATTCTACCCAAATGGGACATTTAAGGCAGAGGACAAGTTAGATCTGTAGCTCTGGTTCTGTGAGAGAAAAAGCCTATGACCTTCAAGAGGGCATTAATTTCCATCTTCCTGCCCATGCCTCTATCTTTTGCTCTGGCACCAGGATTGCTGTAGATTGTCATTACTCACTTGTCAATGCAAGTCTTTCTCCTGCTTTTGACTTGATAGGAGATGTCAGGAATGAAGATATATTTAGCCTATCTTTATTTTACATGCTTGGTAGCACTGTTCCACTGTAGATACTATGGATATTTTTTTCCAGAAATTTTCAACACCTGAAAATTTCTTACTGTGTAATTACTGCCACTTCTTAGTCACCGAGTATGGATGCTTGGGTGTTTTTGCCAGTGCAGTGAGCACTCACTGGGAGAAGGAATGTGTGGTGAATGAGACAGAAATTACTTAGAGCTAAGGAATCTGATATATCTTGGTGTCCTTTGGTTACTGCTGGACAGAAAAGTCACTAGGACTTGTTTTGATATCTGACATTATAATAAGCTATTTGCAAAATGAGGTATAATGCATTACTCTTACCTGAGTTAATGCTGTCACTGTAACATTTCTAGAAATGAGTGCTAACTTAACAATCAAGCACTAAGAAAATAAGTTTGTTAAACAGGTATAAAAGAGCAGAGTGAAGGAATCCACTGTGTTTCAGAAAATATTTTAGGCACAGTGCTAAAAAGATGTATGTTGAATGCTGTAAGAAAATAGATATTTTTCAGTGCTAACAACAAAAACAAGGTATAAGAGATTTCTTTTTATTTCTTTTTATTCATAGTAATTTTTCATAATATTTAAATGAAGAAGGAGGGGATGGAGGAAAATAAAAATAAAATTTTGCAAGCAACTAAAAAGTCTCTAACAACGCTCAGAAAAAGACATGTTTACAGCTGAGATTTGTTGCAGCACATTCCCTTGTTCAGCAGCCTGTGCAAAGCTGTAAATTTGGAAAGAGATAACACAGCAAATGAAGAAAAGCTGCTAGGAGTTTTTGGCTTGCTGAAGAAACTAAACACAGAGTTTGACTTTTGGTTTAAAAAAAAAAAAGAAAAAAGAAAAAAATGAAAAAGAAAAAAGAAGAAAGAAAAAGGAAAAAAAAACCAACAACAAAACGTTAATGCCAGCTTTCTGGTTTCTGAAATCTGTGACCCATGACAGCAGTTTCCAAATTTCCAAGCAAAAATGCAATTCTTTTGAACTGTATAGGATGTGAATCTAATGCAGTGGACAGCTGGATATAACAATATCAGGGATTCATAGGCACAGTATGGTAGCACAGTACAATTCCAATATTTTTCGGCAAGAGCTCTTTAAAGATAACTTGGCTTCCTTTTTTTGCGGAAATAATCATAATAATACAAGTATTAAAATATTGATTCTTATCCTATAAACATCTTTCTAGCAGTGTTTAAGCATATCTGGTACTGTTGCACAAAACTACTGTGGTCCACAGAAATATTGCAGAGCTAAAGTCTGATGGTGCCTGGGCCATTCTCTCTGTGCCCTGGAATTTTATCTGCCTTTGCTGTGGTTGTTACCTCCTGGTGTCCAGGTGATGCATCCTGTCAGGAGTGTGAGAAGAGATCTGGAGCTAAAAGACTGCATCAGATTTCAAAAAGGGTTACAAATCTGTGCTCAAGGTACTCTCAGGTCTGTATTGAGTTCAGACCTCTGACACTGACCTATGAGAGAGGTCGGACCTAAGAGAGACGTAACTTTGTCTGGAAACATCTGTTAGGAGATAATTTCTGGTCTCTTGCATCTGCAAAGTGGAAAAGCCTAAATTCTTAAGTTCCAGTGACTTGTCCTATAATGTTAGCATATGCCATAGGTACATTGTCATCATTCATCACAATTTCTAAATGTGTCTTCCTTTATTTTTAGATAATTTCAGTTCTTGAATTATCTTCATGATTATTTTTAGTTTGAGTGATCCAAATGATAAATGACTGTCCGGAAACAGAAAGATAGGAATTCCCTAAGCTTTTCTAATTTCAGGGAGAAAATAATTCTCTGTTAATTGTCTGTAATTGATTTGATCATACCCTGAAAAATTACTTATGTGGCGTAGCATTTAATGGGTAAAATTGAGCACAGAAGTATAATTACTTTCATTTGGACAAATTCAGAAATGTAGTGAAGCCATTACAAATGATTTGTATCTGTAGGTAACTAAAAAGGGTCATGACTGACTTGTACACCATGGAAATACTAGGACAGTATAAAGGCAACCTGTAAACTTTTTGTGTAAACTTTTTAAATCACTCAATAAAGAATTATTCATATTTTCTATAGCCACTGGTAAATTAATAATAATTTTTAGTCAGTTGAAAATACTAGACACACAATATGGAGATGTTGAGTTTTTAAAGCAAGGCAAGAGTGTAAGAAGTAAGTACTTCATTTGATAAATGAATGTGACTATAGAAAAAAAAAAAGTTTAAGAAGTTACTCTTCCCCAGTAAAATCTCTCAATTCAATTATAAGGTAGTAACAGTTTAAGACAGTTGAAAATATACTTTTTTTCTGAATGTGAGTCAAACAGGCTATTTTCATGGTTTGGACCAGAAAAGAACTAACGTGCTGTCTTGTAACTTTGTTTTCAGCTAAGTCTCTTCTTAGTCGATGCACTTACTAAAATTAACAGCAAGTTTCTCAGTGTCTCCTCCTTTGATAACTTTGAGAACCAAGGCCACTGCTCAGTTCTGAGAAACATCTTATGGCCTGGAAAGAGAAAGGAGTAAAGAGGTCACACCTGGAGCCTTCCTTTAGGGTGGAGTGGACAAGACAAATGAGCAAAATTAAACAGAATATTCCATCCCATTTGCATCATACTTGGTATTAATTTGAGGGATCATACGGGTCAGGCCCCTTTGCCCTCCTCTCTGTCCTTCTCTCTGTCCCTTCTTTGCCTGCCCCTGTTTGCTTTAGCATCCTGGGAGGATTCCTGTGGCCCTGATTCCTTCCATCCTGAATCTGTGTTCCTGCCTTCAGCTCTCATCTGCCACTGACTCCAGAAGCCCAGACTTTTCCATGGATGCCCTGCACCTCAGTGGTGACATGAGCATTACAAAATTCCTTTCATTTTCATTTTTTCCCTTTATCTTTCATTTCGTTTTTCCTTTTCCTTTTCCTTTTTTTTTTTTTTTTTTTTTTTTTTTTTTTTTTTTTGGTTGGTTGGTTTGGGTTTTTTTTTGTTGCTGTTGTTGTTTTGGTTTTGGTTTTTTTGTTTGTTTGTTTTTGCTTTTTATTTGTTTTACCTGGGAAGTGGGGAGTGGTGTTAGTAAAACCAGTGTGGCATTTGGGTGTAGCTTATGTCCCATTGAATGTGATATTAGGAATGCAATTGTATTTTGGTATCAGGAAATATCACCTTTCCTTTCTTGCATGCATTTTATGATGGAACAATAAAAAAACACAGTCCTGATGTACTACACAAAAAATCTCAAACTGTATTTTGCAAGACAGATCCACAATCAGTCTCATAAGGATATATGAAAATTACAAAATTATTAGAAACAGGAGTAATGGCTGGTATTTAAATATGTTACTTGCAGGTTCTAAATTATTAAAGTAGAGAGCAAAATTTCAATACATTTGTATAGATATGTTTTTGCATGTACACATATGCATAGGTACATGTGTAAAATTAACACAATTTAAATTATCTTCACTTTCTTAAAGAGGAAGATTTATGACCAGAAGTCAAAAAAAGTGGAGCAATACTTTAGGAAATAAACAGACATTTTGAAAATTATGTTTCACAGTTTTTTTTACAATTCTTCATGACAACCTGGGTCTCCAAACCTACAGTTGTTTTTATTACTTTCCTTTACACTTTCCATACTTCTTCTGTTGATCGTTTTTTGACTAGAAAAAAACTTCAAAGCTGTTTTTGAAATCCAGAAGGTTATGATATTACTCAACCTCTGGGTCCATGATTGTTTAATTTTTCAAAGTTCTTACTTCCCTTAATATATGAAAAAGCAGAAAGAAACTTTGGTCTTTTGAAAGCTTTATTTAAGAAACATTTACATCCTTACTCTATTTTTTACCTGAGATTAGCACACACTACAAAAAACTGTCTTTCTTCCTCTATTACTGTCCCTTTGGGCTTCTGCATGTGGATGCTGAAATTTTGTTGTGTTCAAAGAGTCATTTATTAGAATTAAGCACAGAGTAGCTTCCAAATGTTACTATAAAAGAATTAAGGTCACTACTGTAAACTCTAAGGCCTTGTTTGATTTTTCAATAGCTCTATATTTAATTTTATTGTTGAAATTTTTTTGCCCATACATTCTGATTATTGTAAAGGATAAATGCCTGCCCTCTTGAGGTTGTACTTTTTATTATCTATTGTGCCAATTTTCTTTTTTTTTAACACGGTCATCTGAGAACTTAAATCAATGTGTGCCAGATTTTCAAGTCTTTTTTCCCCATCGATCTGAATCCTCTTTTCCCTGCAGTTAAGGAGAACTACAGATTATCTATGGGCACTTAAAACCTCCAAAAAGCTCCCAATACATTTATTCTCATTAACGGTTACCTCTATATTCTCATTATTAGAGACGGCTCGCTAGGGAATCCTTTCCTCCAACTGGCAAGTTCAGTAAGAAAAAAATGTCAGTTTTATCATTTTTATTCTGAACTTTTCTCATTTTATTTATGAATAGTTCCCACAGAAGCCATTTACAAATGGTATTGCTTCTAGGACACATACCTCACTGCTGTTTTTTAGGACTCAAAAATGACTTAAAGGAATCATATTTTTACTGCCTGTCCCAGCAATTTTCTTACCAAAGATTCTCAAAGTACAAGCAAAGATCTGTTCAATTTGTTTATCTCCTGCCATCTCTACTTTATCTCTGAGAGCTGATTTGCAATTTTAATTTATTTATTTATTAATGCTTACTAGTAGTAAAATGTTAACAGTTTTATACCACAATCTAGTTGTTAAATTTAATTGTCCTGTTCATGTCTATGTATTTCAAAGTGGTTCTAAGGTCCCTATTATTCATACGATGTGTTTGCATCCTTGTTTCCTCATCTGTCATTGATGGATTTTATTCTGCTTCCTCAGCTTGATACTTTGAGGTAATTTAACAAAGGAAAGCAAAATAAGGGAAGGTAAGAAGAAAGTCCCAGGAGGTTCTATACCAATCCCTATTTCCAGAGAAACAAAATAGATGCATTTGCTTGGATGTTCAGGGGAGCAAAACTGAAGGTTGCTCTCAGCAGAGATGGGGGAACAGAGCTCTAGACTCCTACCAATGTACAATTAGCAACAGAACATTAAGATCTGCCTCTCTCTAAAATTAGATTTCAATAAATCAATGAGTTCAAATGTCCCTGAGGTGTGTGAATGGGAGGAAACAGGCAATCTATGCTGACTATGGTATTAGAAAGGTCTTATTTTAATCCAGAATCAGGTTCTTGAAATCGTAAAAGCAGTCATTGATCCACTGAAAATAATTAAAAATTAGACAATTTTCCTCAAAAGATGAATTGAATTGAAGCAAATAGTTCTTGAATTGAAGCAAACAGTGGTACCTTATTGCACAAAGATAGCAAAGAGAAAATCTACTAATGTACACTTGAGGAATATGACTTGTTCTCCATCTGCCACGAACATATTTTATCACCTGGAAATCTCTTAGAAATCCAGTACTCTTTGGAAAGAAAGTTAAAGTTCTACCTTTGTTTTAAAAACTCTTTGGAAAGATAGCAGCACTTATTAAAAACAGAGGAAATGGTTAGAGACAGTCTTTTCTTAACCAAGGAGACATAGTGTTGTATCATCATCTTTATTTCCATAAGGTGAAAAAGTTATTTTTTCCTCATGTTTCACTAAATCAGGTTTCAAATTCATTTGGGGGATAATTAGGACAAAACCAATCAATGAATTGAATGAACAACAACAAACATCCTTTGTGCTTTCCATATCCTTTACATCTGCCTATAATATTTTCAACAATGTGAACAGCTAGCTAGAACTCTGTATATGTCTGGGAACAAGAACAACAACAAAAATTCTTTAAACTCTATAAACAATCCTGTTGTTTCTTTTCTAGACAAGGATTTTTATTTTTTTTTTTTCACTGAAATCAAGCCCTCACTTTCCTTGTACAACTGCTACATTGATCCATTCTAGTTTCAGTAGCTTACCTCCTGACAGCAGGTCAGCCAGCACTGAGATGTCTCCAAAAGCTCTTACAGAGATATAACAGAAAACAGTTTGACTAAAAGAGAGCTTTTCTCAAGTTACTAGTTGGGTAGGGGAATACCTGATGGCTTCAGAGACTTCTACAGGGGCCACTGAATGCTTGACAAAATCCACAACACTATTGTGCTCTGAAGAATTTACATTTGTAAAATCTAGGTCAAATTCAACTACAAATTTAAACTCATCAATTTATGTGCCCACATGTAAGTTCCCACTTGTGTGTTAGGCACCTAAGCTCCTGTTACATTTGTTGCAGATCTATTTCCCAATGTTTTGAGCTTCTTTTGAGCAATTGGAATAAGCAATATATTGGCGAGACTACATTGTAAGTAATCTCTAGTACTATTAAACAGAGAATATAACTTTTAAAAGGCCCCAGTAACAATATGTTGTCTATTTTGCTGGAATTGTAATAGTTGATGGTTTTAGTTATGAAGTTCATTATTTCAATTCCTCTTATGTCAGCCAAGAGAGCAGCTGCCATAGCAGTATTAAATAACATGCTTGATGTATTTGGGATGCAAGCTAAAATTCAGTGAGATTACTGATATAAGAACCCTGATATATAACCCTGTATAACCAAATTTATTCTAAAACAAACTCACAGTTTACTGAAAAGGCAACCAACCTTTAATAAGATTTTTTGATTATCTGGTACCGTAGTATCCTAAAATTTCTAATTTGGAGATAGTAGAGTATTATATTATATTTAATTCTAAATTATAGCACATCAAATAGCAGGAGAGCAATGTGGAGTGAATAAGATGCTGACCCCATCTCAGTGGAAAATCAAGTCAAATTTTCAATTTAGTTCAGTTTTCTGTCAATACCTGTATTGCCTGCATTAATAAAGAAATAAAGAAAATTATAATCTAGTTCCTACCTAGAACTATAATATATTAGGAAGGTTAAGGTCTCTAGTCACTAAGATTACTGTTGGAGTATTGCCAGTTAAATCCAGGTGAGTATTAACATTTTGAGAGTGTATTCAACCTCAATCAACCTCAATGTCAGTCTTGGCATCGTGAGCTAAGTCCAGACTTGATCAAAGAAGTCTTTAGAGTATGCCAGAAGATAGTTTAGTGCAAAAATTGCAGCACAAAATTTTTCAAGGAGAATGCAGAGAGTGAGATCACCTCAAAAATTTATAGAAACAAGTTCTATTAATGGAGCGAGAATGCTCTGTGATATATAGTCAGAAAATACCAAACATGTAGCAAGATTTATGAAGTTGAAATCCATACATATGGTTAATTGAACAGTACAAATTTTTTCACATAGCTTTACCATATTTTGCTTGTAACATTTTTATCAACTGATGTGTTTATTATTATTTTATAATCAGTAATTAAACAAAACAAATCACTTCTTGATAACAGTCTGCAGTATTTCACATTGAATTCTAATTATGCAGTTAAAATACCACTGCATTCTTTTGTAAGACTGCAATTTTTTTTCGGAAAGGATAAAACATAAGACCAAGGGACACATGATGAAAGCATAAAAAATATTTCCTCACAAAACAGTGCAAAGGAATTACTGTCTCTTCTGCACTAAAAACCTGTATCTTTTAATAAAGTATATTCCTCACAAAGCTGGGCCCTCTGTTTCTGGTTCCATAATAAGATGACCTACATATGTCCTGTCACAGCTTTGCTGCAAATGCTGGGCAGTTACCAGAGCACTGTGTTCTGGGTTTCTGCCATCTGAAGAAGAAGCAAAGAGCTCTCACACTTGTTTGACTTTTTTCTCCTCTGGTATCAATTAATTTAATAACAGTTACCTTTCCTTTCAAATCTGAAAAGCACTACAGTTCAGAAATCATGGATTTGGTTTCCTTCAAGCTACATAATAAACATAACTAATTCTGCTCACCAGCTAGACAATTATTTTAAGATATATGAATAATTTGTATAATATATGTTCTGCTTCCGTAATATAAAAAAAAATTAAAATAGCATTTAAAAAATGGTATAAAGCTGAAAAAAAGAAAAAAAAAATCTCATCTTTTAATGTGGTATTTGCAGTCTGAATATCTGTGGGACTCAGAAAAATATCCCTGTTTCCTTGACTATTTGTTTCTCATTGTACCTTTTTATCAATAGCAGAATTCTTCAGAAATAAAATACCTAATTTTCAAGTATTTCAAGCATATATACTGTCACTACATCTTAGAAAGCACTGAATGATCAGTTTCTGGCTTCTGTTCAACAAAAAGTGGTACAAGATGCTCTATGACTACATCGAAGATCTAGGGGAAAATATATTTGATTTAGAATCCCAGAATCACAGAATAGTTTGGGTTGAAAGGGATCTTTAAAGGTCAGCTAGTCCAACCCCCTTGCAGTGAGCAGAGACATCTGAAACTAGATCTTATAGTTCATCTTGAAAGGGTGCAATAAGTTCTCCTCAGAGCCCTCTCTTCTTCAGGCTGAACAATCCCAACTCTTTTGTTCTGTCTTCATAGCAGAGATGGTTCAGGCCTCTGATCATCTGCATTGCCCTCCTCTGGAATTGCTGCAACAGGTCCATGTCTTACCTGTGCTCTAAGAGGCTGCTGACTCTGGTCATTCTGTATGTTTAGAGTATGTGTTCAAACAAACAGAAGTGTTTATTAGATGCAAGGCTGTTTTCTTGCAGGAGTAATTGAAGGAATTTTTCAGAAATATCTATGAAGAAAAGTTCTGCTGACCGAAAACACTGACACCTCCACTCCCTTCCATTATCTTTATATTAAAGTGTCAGAAGTAAAATTCACAGATTGAAGAAGTGTCTGAGATTTTTTTTTTTTTGTTCTGTGTTTAAAAGAGAAAATTATAAGTGACATTGTTATTACTTTTAATTACCTGTAACCTCAAAGTTCATCAAGCTATCAAAATGCTTGAAGGCAAGGTATGCAGTATTCATATGGGGTTCATCTTGTTCTGTGTTTGTTGGGTTGTATTGTTTTTTGGGTTTTTTTAATCTCTAAAAATCCAGAGAGTGCTTTGACCAGGCATTTGAACATATCTGAATTTAGGTAACCCACCTCAAGAGTGTTCCTTTTTCTACTACAACGCATACAGGAATCATATGACTTCTGAACTGTTCTAAAGACTATTCTACCCCTACTGCAATTTTTATGTTCCATAGGGAGTAAAAGAAAATCAGTGAGTGTTTATAACTAAATAAAAAACAATGAAAGGTTACTAGAGAATGCATTCTGATATAAATATAGCAAAGAACTGTAAAAATATGAAAAAATTCCTTGAGTAATATGCATGTAACACGACTTTCTTTTAGAGTATTGCTTAGAAATGCAAGTTTGCTACTGTACATGTAGAATATAGGAGAAGGTGACTAAACAGGGTTCATATTTTCAACTAGCCTGAAGATATCACAAAATTCTGAGAGGCTCAAAATATCACTTAAGTATAGCTCATATTTCAAACACCGTCTAACACAAGGCAGGCAAAGATGTAACTTACATCTAATTTATAATGGCACGTCTAGTCTTTCTACATAGTTTTACTTGCATAAATAAAGGAGTTGTATTTTTCAGTCCATAACATATTAGTCTCCCCATCTAATTTCAAATAAATTCTTTCATTATTTTAGAATTTCCATTTTTCTTTGTAAGTTTCTGTATTTGTTCTGTCTAAAGGGAATATAGGGGAGTTGGTGTTGGTGGTTCAATTTGGTTTGGGATTTTACCCATTTGGGATTTTGGTTTTGGGGTTGACCTAACCTGCAGTGCTGCAGTGTTGGTCAACGCCAATCAGTGTCAATTGGTGTGCTTGAAAATTAAGGAAATTTTTCAACATCTGAGAAAATGCAGCAGAGGAAAGAGAAACAAGAATATTTTCCCCTTCAGTGATTTTTTTTTTTCTTTCTACTGAAATCAGGAGACATCACTCTTTAAAAATATATTTTACAGATGGAATCTCAAAATCCATATCCCATCAAGCTTAATTCTACTTGAACATGATTAGAAATCTGAACTGACAAATCACTGCTTCACAAAATGTCAATAGCACCTTAATTCACTAATCAACTGAACACTAAGCAAAATTCCCTTTCAACTTGAAAACTGGGTAAATAGTGGGGAAGAAGAGGAATGTAAAATGAATCTATGACGTATCTAGTAGGAAGACTTACCTTGATACTATCAAGCAGAAAACTATGATGATTGGCTCTGAATCTATTTAACTACTTGTTTCATTGTCTTCCTTCACGTACATGATGTGTTTCTGTTACCTCATAGAGGAAAATTCTGCTCACATCTTTGCAGGTTAAGAGCAGCTATGGAAATATCTTCATTTGAAATGTATATTTAGTTATAGATAGCATTTACCCAGATAATATAATTTCTTTCTACAAGGAGTATGCATAAGTATTGCCTTAATCTTCCCTTTATATTGTCTTAATCTTCCATTGAATAACTGCAGATTCAGGTTTGCTTACAACATTTTCTTTAAAAAAGGGAAGTTCAGATGAGAGCTAGCAGAGGGTTATTTTATTTTTAAGAAAGGATATATTGAATTATATCTACCTTTTTTTTTCAGCATTTCATACTTTCAATAAAAAAATAATTCCTAGAACAAAACCAATCCTAGCTTCCCAGTTTAAAAAAAAAAATTCAACAAAATGCTTCCTTTATATTTGTAACTGAGAAGGCTCAATATATTTAATCTGTTTGAGGCAGAAGAAATGCAGATGTGCTGTATTTCAGTAGTGTAAATGTTCTATCATTAGAAAAAATACAGTCTTCAAACACCTGATACAGAGTATAAAATAAGTTGTAGTATTCTAAACTTCTTTCTAGAATTAAGGAAAAATAGTAATTTATTCAAGGGGCATTACATTAGTCACATAACAGCATTATAGAACCTAAAAAAATCTGTATTATAATAAAGCTATACTATTAAGCCTAAATTTAGGTTATTTAAGGTTAAATTTCATCTTATTGTCTTAAGAGTATATAATTAAATTAATAACTAACAATTACTGGATATATATGATCATGGCTTAATTGTATTTCCAATAGAAATTAGATACATATGTCTAATATATACAATTGGAATTCTAAAAGGTGGAAGTTTCCAAAAGCTTAAAGCTTAATGGTTCCTTAAATGTCTAGGAGATAATGGGAATCCAAGCAGAATTTATTACAGTATTGTCCAGGAAACCTTTATGAAATTATTCTAATGAAATCACACGTAACCCTGGCTAAGCAGGGATGTTGAACCACAAGTCTTATTAGATACACAGTCTGAATTATGAATCTTTTACTGTATTTCTAAGCCTGTACTTCTGGTCTATATTCTGACTGTAAACCTACATAATCTTCTGTACAGTTAGGAAGATCAAGTTAAAACCTAAACTTTCGAATGGTGTTTGGGATGAAGCAACTTGCTTCACAAGTTGCATATAAACTCTGTTTAGGGCTGAAATGTAAAATGGATGCAAAAGCTTGGAAGTTGCATATAACATCAGTGACCATGCTTTTCTCTTTGTGTCATTCACACTGCCATATCTTTTGATTTAGGACTGTATATTAAGCAAATAGAAACTTGTAAATACCTATTAAAATTTAGTGTCTACAAGAATTCAATATCAAGATTCATTACTGAAGTGTATGTGCAATTGTAGTGAAATGAGGCAACCAGGTGCCACTAATTGCCAGGGAGTGGGCATGAGCTTGTGTTAAGCCCACCTGTGCCTAATTAGGGCGGGCCCCCGCTGCGCATGAGCAGGACCAGGGGGCCAATAAAAGGTAAGACCTAAGACACAAGCTCATGCCCACTCCTTGGCAATTAGTGGCACCTGGTTGCCTCATTTCACTACATGTAATTATACATAGCTAGGTAATATACATTCATATACACATATACACATGTATTTTCTGTATGTAAAAAGAATGGAGTCTTCTGTGAAGCTGATGCTGCTTCAGAGGGAAAAGCAATGACTAACAAATAATTCAAGCCTAAAAATGTATGATTTATTAATGTACAATGGTAATAAGGAAAAATTTAGTCTTACTGAAGATTCTGAAAACATTATCTTAACAAGGCACTGTCAAACTGAAATATAGACACTTTAAAAATATTTATAAAACATAATTTAAGGTATTGTGTATGCTACTTAATCTTTCCTTCACCTTTTATTATTTTAGAGAGATAACTTCCAACTCAAATAATACACCTGCGTATATGAAAGAAGAAGAGAAAAGGGGGAGTCTGTCTAGAAGATGTTACACAAGAATCTGAAACTGACTCTGGTTTCCTTTCTTTACAGAAATATGATCTCTTTCTTTTAAGTTATAACAAGAGAAAGCAACATGTTTTCAAACAGAAATAATTTTTGAAATTCCTTAAGATACTGATCAATTTGCTTATATTATCTAACCCAGAAAAGAAATCTGGCAGTGCTTCAGAATTGCAGATGAAAAATGCCATCACTAAAAAATAGGAATGGACTCAGGAATGATAACAATAACAACAACAACAATAATAGCAATAACAACAATAATAATAATAATAACAACCAGCATCAAAACATAACCTATTTTTATAAGAAGGGGAGCCCACAGGAGGCCAGGAAATCTGCTTTGCAGTGCAGACAACACAAATATACTCAATTTCTTGCCCCTAACAAGAAAAATCAGCTACAATCAAAGAAGTAATCAAGCTATTGTTCTTTCATAAAGAATTAGCAGGAACTATATTTTTTAATATTTTTAATATTTGAAAATTTTTTAGAATCTTTTTTTTTTTTTAAAAAAAAATCTCGATGCAGATATAAAGGTACATTTAGGACAACAGTTCATAAAAAGCAAAATACAGCACTTTCTTTCAAGCCTTTAATTTCCGGAACTAGGCTCTATCTGTCTACGCAACCACAATTACTTGGCCAGAAAATTGAGATGATCAGTTCTCTCAATGGAAGTGATGTCAGCCTCATTTGTTGTCATGATACAGAATAATCAGAAAATAAGATCATCCAGAACTGAAAACAAGTTTGCCTTATTCTCTGCATCGTTGTTGACTCTGAGGTGCTGAACAAATGTGTGAGCAATGCTAGAAAAATGAGGCATTTGTCATCCATCAAACAAAGACCCAAAGTTTAAGAATCTGAGGGAAAGAAAGGAACTTTGGAATATGTGGCACAGCAAGTTGAACAACAGCTATGGGTAATCTTGAATGCTCCTAAAACAGAAACAAAACCAAAAAGAAACAAGCAAAAACAAGGTTGAAATCTTTCTGAAAATATGGGGATATATTAATAGCACAAGATAGTAGATTTATTGTGAGGCAATCACAATTAGCAGTTTCTAACACATGGAATTTTTTTCTGGGGGTGAGGGGAGGGGTGTATTACATGAAGTGATGGCACTTGTAAACCAAAGGAAAATAAAATTAGAGAAAATAGAATATTATTATTGCAAGATATCCTGCACTCTAATAATTTAAGAATTGAAATCTTTCTAAACACATTTAGGCAGTGTTCAGTTCTTTGGAACCCACATATGTGACTGAGATGTCTCGGAAGTCTGGCATTATTTATAAAAAAGACAAACAACTGGGGACTGAATTATCTTGCTTATGTGTACATCTTCTACAGCTCTAAGTGATGAGTAGTAACCAGGGTTAGTGAAATTGTGAATATGTTATTAAACAAATGAAAAGGCAAAAGATTTTTCTATTTATTATTGGCCTAAAGGATTAATATGAACAGAGCTATCAATATCATAGCAAATTGTAGAGTGACTGGCGGATGTCTGGATGAATAAGAAGTTTAAAATTTAAGGTCCGTTTTTTTTTTTCTAGCGTCTTTACCATGGTTCATAAGCAGACAAGAAATCTGCTGCCCTTTGAATATGACATCAAATATCACATGAAGCAAGTTGTCACTTCATCAGTTTCTTCCTCTCTCCCGTATATGTTTTGTAATGGACTAAGACCCTCATAACGACAGCAGTAGGGAAAGATGATGCTCTCCAGATCTCAATCCAGACAGTTTAGCAAATATTTGGGCAGAATTTGGAACAGTCACTGTGTGCAGTCCTCAGGAGACATTATGAGAAACAGGTGCCTTCTGAGAACTTCAGGCATTGAACAATGAGCCATTTTATAGAATGAAGACAAGAAACTTTCTCAATTCTATTCTTAATCTATCAGTGTCCTTATACAGTAAAGTATTTTACTCAAGTTTTAGACTTTAAGGCAACCAAAAGTTGTATGTTCCCTTCTCAAAGCTGAGTTCTTTAACTGTTTTGGATGACCAGTGTTTCTTTTTAACTAAGAAACTTCCATTTGTCTGTTAGAGTAATGAATCTGCCTAGATACGTTCTGAGATATTGGCTCAGAAGAGCAGTACATTTTCCTTTTCAGAAAAATGTGGTAGATATTTGTGTGATTTATATATGTGTGTGTGTCTGTTGTTCAGTATATCTAGAAACTTAACTGACTGCTGGAGTGTCAGTTACTTAGAATAGAAGAATTCCATCTGAAAATTCTGGAGTAATAAATTTTCAGACATCCAGGAAATAAGTGGCAGTCCTCCCTGTCCCGAACACTAATTCTATTATCATTACCACAAAATCAAGTAAAATTTTCTGGTTTGTTTTTCCTACTGTGTACACAAGAGATTCTTAAGATCTCGCATTGAAATTGAAAATTATATTTTTAATATAATTAATTATAATATAATTATAATTATATTAATTAAATATAATATAATTAATTTAATTATATTTTTATGAAGGGAAGTTTTCAGTTTTAGGCTGAACATGTGACTGTGTAAAATAACTCTGCATAGTAAATGTATGCTCAGGAAGTCAAAGATTTGGCACACATGAAATAAGACTGAAATGAAATTAACCATTACTTATTTTTTTCCTACATTGTTGCCTGGTATATTTATATTTATTGCATATTTAAAGTTTAAAATGTTTTTTACACTTGGAATAAGCTAGAAAGGAGGGAAATTATAAAGAATCTGGTGAAAGTACTTACTTTCACTTAATTTTTTACTGTGTAAGAATCACTCTGGTAATACTAGCTTTGAATGTTAATCATAAGAGTAAACTTACCCACAGTGGTCAAATTGTATACCTCAATCAGTATTAAAAAAAAAAAAAAAGCAAGAAACACCTTTAAAATGGCCTTTTCATATATAAGTTTTATATGGACACATGTAGATGCTGCTGAGGACTATTTCACTCATTTTCTCCTTATTCATAGGTAATTACAGATAATTTCTAATACTTGACTGATAAAAGCTTTTATAGGACTTGGAAAGTTCTCTGTAGATTTGCATGAATTTTAGCCATTAGATCAGTCACTTGGTGAGAGAGCTTTAAAGAATCAGTGAGCCATGAGAAACACAAAGCAGGCGTTGCCAAGAAGCCCTCATTTCTTGTTGGTGTAGTGTATCAGCAGCACCTGAATACCCTGGTATCTCTGAAGAAGAAAAAGCATCTGTGAGGCATTAAATCCAAAGAAAAGGTAGCAAGCTTAAAAGTAAACTATTCAGAATAAAATTGTAATTACTCTCAAGGCATCATGTCTATGTCTAAGGTAGCATTAGCTACAATGACTGTGAGCTCATAGCCACTCCCTGTTCTGTCGCACAGTAAATACACTCTGTAGGTCCCACAATATACTATATGAAATGGAAGACTGAGACTGTGCTTCATATGGATTCTAGTAAAGTAAAAAAGACTGAAAAAAAAAACCAAGGAGAAAGAAGTTCACAAACTGCACAAGAAATTGAGCATTAGATGTGCACTGCACCTTTAAATACAGAATACCACCTGCTCTGATTTAGTCTTTCAGTTGGGAAGCAACATGTTACAATTCCTCTAGTACTGTTTTTTTTTTTTTTTTGTTTATTTGTTTGCTATTTTATCTCTGTACAGAATAAAAGTAAATCAGACAGGAAAAAAAAAAAGGTTTGCTCTATATGTATAGCAATACAAACCATGACAAAAAGATTGATGCCTCTATTAAAGAAATAAGTGAGGGAAATAATTTCTTAGTCTTCTAAAGGCTGTGCAAATAATGGAAAATTATTGTCTCCTCTGCAAAGGAGCCAAATAATCATTGAGCTTGGAAAATCATAAAGAAAATAGTGAAGTACTCGTGTCAATGCCCAGACTCCCAACAGACTGTACCTTCAATGATCAGAACCTTTCCATGTGATTACCTGACAGCCTCTTTGAGGTATTTCAAAGGATAAAAATAGCTTGTGGGGTTTCTTTATTTGTAAAGAATATCAGTAAGCCAACTTTTACTGGTTGCCACACAGAAAGCACAAGCATCTGTCACAATGCACTCCTGGAGAGATTCTGAGTATCAAAATTTTTAAAGCTACTGATAAATACATAAGGGAAGAATTAGTGGTGAAGTTTGGTAGATTACAGATACCCTTTCTCTTTTTGCCAATGTTTCTATTTTGCAACAGCCACTCTAATGAAGTCACTGAAACTGACATTTGCTTGCAGCAAAACGTAGGAAAATTCTCCAGTGAAAACCTTCTAACATTTGCCTTTTCCCAGCTAAACTCCTCTAAAACACGGATTTTTTATCAGATCTGACTCTGAAATGAATCTGTCAAATGCGTCTGAAAAGAAGAAGAAAAAAACCTCCACTTCTAACAAAAAGTGTATCTTGGTGAAATTTCACAAATTAAAACAGTGCTGGAGGTGAGTCATAGAAGAGAAGCAAATAGAAATTAATGTGCAAGCAAGCATTCATTTGTTACTGTCAGAGTAGTCCCTCTGCTCCTTAGACTTCAGGAGCCTCGGAGACTGGAGGTCAATGCAAAGCTGCACCACATTCATGGTTTACAATCTGAGAAACAATAAAACTGTTGATCTGATTAGATTGCCTAGCTGAGGAGGCTGGACACATTTATATATAGACACAATGTTCTCTGGAACTGATTCAGGACCTAAGCACCAATACTGGTAAGGTCAGGCAAGCAGAAAACATTCAAATGTGTTTCTTGCTCTGCTATGGTTTTCCTGTCAGTATAAGACTGAGGAGTTATAGGGCATGTGAATTAGTCTTCTATCTGTAGAACACTTACGTGAATTGTGTGTGTTCATGAGTGTCTCTCAAGTATTTGGCTTTTCTCATGAGTCAATTAGAGTTTAGCAATAAAAGGCAGGCTTCTACTCTTGACTCAAGGTTTCCAAGCAAAACAATTTTCAGAGATGGCAACACCATGACTCTGGAATGTTATTTCCAAAGGAAATATAAAATGCTGCAGGAGTGTTGTCATGTTGGTTTATTTGTATGTTTTTGAATACTGGAAAAATACCAACAGAAAAATACTCAGTAAATTACAGCTGAATAATATTTATGAAACATACCTTTATCATTCAGACATAGAAACTGAAGTTTAAGAGAACCAAAACTCTGGGGTTAAAAGTAGCAAAGTATGAAAGTTTTCTCTATCATTCTTCAGGAAAAAAAAAAGTCTAAACTTTTCTTCCATAAAAAAAATCCAAGAAAAACTTCCTAGGGAATTAATTCAGGTTCTAGATTCTTTATGAGCCATAGACAAATGTAGTAATTTTCAAAAGGAAACTGATCTGGGAATCTGTAATCAACTAGTCATCTGTAAACCATTTCATTTTCAAAGAGGACAAATGGCGATACACAAGTACTTTAAGTATCGTGCACCAAAGCCATTTTCCTTGTTCTTATCAAGAGTAATGCCTAAAGATTGGTATTAGATGGTAAATACTCAAATGACTAAACTGAACCTGATCAGAACCACACAGGTTTGTTTTGTATTTCTTACATATAGGTAATACAAAGTCTCCACCAAATGTTCACGATCTCTGCTATCATTGCAATGATTCTAAAAGCCTGTAAACCCATGAAAGAATTGCTGGAATAAGATGATTGTGCTTCACTTACAATAAAACCAGATTTTTCTGGTTTTAATTAAATTTAATTTATTTAATTTAATTAAAGTTTATTATTTTCCTTCAAGATGTTTAAACTAAGCCCCAATAATCATTCAAAATACATTTCATTTGGAAATAATAAATTGTAAAAATTTATGATCACAATATTTGGTAGATGTAGAAACAATGAAGAGCATTTTTGTACAAAAAGACACCTGCCCCAAAAAAGATGGTTCTTTCTGTCATGAATTATGAAAATACACTGGAGACTTCATGCTCATCTATTGTCTCAGTGTCTATCAATACTCACCAAGTCAGAGACGTTATTTTACTATCAGTGCTTTATGAAGCAGTACTAGTGATTCTTCCCCTGTACTCAGCGCAGGGGAGGCCACAGCTTGAGTCCTGTGTTCAGTTCTGGGCTCCCCCGGTTCAGGAAGAAGATTGAGATGCTGAAGCAGGTCCAGAGAAGAGCAAGGAGGCTGTGAAGGGATCCAGCACAAGTCCTGTGAGGAAGGGCTGAGGGAGCTGGGGGTGTTCAGCCTGGAGAAGAGGAGGCTCAGGGGAGACCTCATCACTCTCTACAACTCCCTGAAAGGAAGGGGCAGCTGGGGAGGTGGATCTCTTCTCCCAGGCAGCCATCAGTAAGACAAGAGGGCATGGACTTAAGCTCTGCCAGGGGAGGATTAGGTACAGTAGGTTTGGAATGTTCTAGATGAGAATCACTTAATGCCTGTGATGACAGTGTGATTGTAAGCATCTAAGTATAGGAGTAGTTCCTCCTACCCCTAAATAAATCCCTATTTATTTGTCTTATTATCTATCTCATTCTATCATATAAATGATAATCATAAGGCTTTCCAAAGCACTTAGTATTCATAAACCCACTTGACAGTGTCTGAAATAAATCAGATTAATTCTAGACCTGAAACCTTAATTAAATCTCCAAGACTTTAGACAAAGCATGTAGGTCAAAGGCAGGACACATGGAAACTGCCCTGAATTGCAGAACTTGGAATCACTTCTTAGGTGTACCATGGCAACACCACAGAGCAAGACTAAAGCACCTACTGCTATGGCCTTTCATCTACATACTGTGGAAAGAACATAAACAGGGACAATCCAGATCTAGCAGCAAACTGGTACATGACAGATGTCTGGTGAACATATGTCTCAACAGATATATAGAGAGGATATCTTGTAATTATGTTCTCTTTGGTAACCTCTCTTTTGTTGATCACGGAACAGGTATTGGAATTCCAAGCAACAACAAAATCAACCCATAAAGGCAAAGCTGTAGCTAATACCTTGTTGACATAATAAAACTGGAAACAAACAAAACAGAAAAGTTTTATCAACTTTTCTCGGACCTGCAAAGTTTATATTAGGTGTCTTTCATAAATTTTAAAACTAAGATTAAGAAAAAGTCAAGGCCCATTTTTCGACAGATTTTCTGCACTGAAATTGTAAACCCACCTTTGTGTCAGGTCCTAGTCATCTTGTTTTTGAAAATAATGTCTCCCAGTGTCAATGAGAGACAAGGCACTTAAAAGAGTAAGTCAGATTGTAGCCCTTGAATAGTGTAGCCCTTTAAATGAGGTGCTTCAACAGTTTTTCTGATACCATCCTAACTGGATTGTCATTATTATCCAAATAATTCAAGTAAACATGCATATTTGAGGAGTCATGAGATCCCACAACCTAGTTCTAACCGCCATCCTTCATAAATGTCTCTGGAAAGGCAAAGGTGAACACAATGATTCTGTGACCTCATCTACCAAAGCATATATTTGTAGTTTCCCACCAAGAATGCTCTAGAAACTCCCAATGTCAAGGACAGAACAGAAACTGAGCAATTAGTATGCTGCTCTGTGTGCATGTGACTCCAGAAGAGAGAACACAGAGAACCTGAGGCAGTCTCCTTCTTACATATCTTACAGATCTCAGCTCTTTTTCTTGCTGTCACAGCAGCTGCAGACTTGGACAGCGTGGTGAGAGATGAGTCAGATGCATCAAGAAGTTTCCTCATGCCCAACACTTCTGAAGATTGAATAATGCAAATGGGGTAGTTTGTACCAGAGGAGTTATTATATTGTGACAGAAAACTATATAGATAGTTTTTTAACGAAAAAAATTGCTTCTAAAAAAGAGCAGTGTGGGGGAAATCGCTGTTAGCAATGTATCTACAGTGTCAGAGCCTTCTGGATTTGAGATATCAAGCTTGAATCCAAATTTTACTTGCCTTCAAACTTAGTGCAGCAACATCTTGGATCAGACTTTTTCTCTTGAACACAATAAGTAATAAACTATGCTCCTAATTTAGACACTCATAAAGAATTTTAAAACAGAGCATGTTACTCATTGTTTACAATACAAATTAAATGTAGTATCTGCCTAATATTTATTCAACATGCTTTGCTACCACAGCTGAAAATGCTGTTTTCTAACCACCAAAGACAAATACAGAACACTGGGGATGTAGAACAATGGCATTGTTAAAGGTAACAGGGAGAGCTTTCATCCAAAACATACTATGTACCCTGCAGATGCTGGTGTAGCTCTCAGTACTTGTAGTGGGAAATGGTGCACAAAATAACTGAATGCTGAGAAACAGTCACACAGAAAAGGTAATCTAAGACAAATTACTTGCCAGCAAGAGACAACTAAATTTATGAAAACAGCAGGTATGGCCTTTATTTTTCCCTTACACATTTGTCTTCCTACATAAGACTCTTAAGTTCCTCTTGTTTAGGATGAGGTTATATGTGTATAAATGGTGATCAGGAACATGGTAGTAAAGGTGGTATTGTAAATGTGTCCTGCACTTTTGAGAAAATACTGTGCATATTTAGAGGGTAAGTTTGATAATCAGAAGGAATTTTAGTTCTCTATGCCTTACTGTTACTCCATTATAATAGCTCACACATTCCTAGTTTTCCTCCTTTCATTTTTATGTTCGTATAATTTTCCCTGGTTCAAATTGTCTGACTTGTCCTAAAGAGCATTTCTTTTGTTTGAAATGGTGCCCAGATTTTCCAAACTAACCAGTCCCATATATTGAACTGTTTCAAGAACATTTGCAACTAATTGAAAACATGCACACACTCCACAGATGAATGCCTCAGTCATTCTCTTTCAATTATGAATCTTGGCTCTGGTGTTCACTGCCTGATTTTGAAACTGCCTTCAAACCCTGTCTGGGAAGCCTAATAGTTTGTGTAATATCAAGAAGATGAACATCACTTTGAATTTTGGCTCTGAATTATGTCAGATCTTAATTATGGGTAAACATAAATATTATAGTATACTTTGGCTACAGTATGACAAACATTTAATTAAAATAGGCATAATAAAAGTTTACAGTAGCTTCTATTAGGCTATATCTCCTATTATAGCAAAAATAGGAGAGTTTCTTAAGTAAATCATAGACCTTTATCAATTCTCTTATTTTCTGAACCAAACAGTAATGAGTGAGTATTAAAGTCCTCACTGATGTTGATCCAGGAGTCTCTGAGGACATTTTAAAATCCCTTCAATGCAGATGATAGTCAATCCACTTATCAGATGCACAAGACTTCAGCACTCATAAGAATACATAGATTCTAAAACCTTAAGAAGTTGCTTTTTTGGACATTTTAATTGTTAGTGTTTAAAAGTTTTTCTTCAAAAAAGAAATTCCCATATATTCAATTGTTAACTACTTGGGAATTTTCTAACGATTTTTTTTTCTGGAAAAATGATTTTTTTTGCTTCAAACAGGAATATACCCCTCTTTTGTTACAAACTATTATGCTTTAATATTTTCAATATTAATATTAGCTACTTGTTCATGTTTTAGGCAATTGATTGAAATGACTTTCCACTTGGGAATTTATTTCATTTTAGAAAAAAACATGAAGATACAAATTTTACAATTAATTATTCATTGACGAGTTAAAAAAAGAGATTAAAAACTTATTAATTAGTTTTCTGGTTTGTTTGTTGGGTTTTTTTAAAAATTATTTTAATAGAATTCAGTATTCTTATAGCCTTGGGGAAAAAATAAAATGTTTTGCAGTCAAAAATAATAAAGTAAATAAAATCAATCTCAAGATTTTTGCTTTCATAGACCTTTATTTCTCAATTCAGCTTCATGACATAAACATATACAATGTGACAAGTCATGTTATGTCTGTCATGATCGTGATCACTATGCTCAGTTTAAAAGAGTGTAAGTAGGTCCAAACTAGTAAGAAGTAATTCAGTTGGTCACTGGAAGGACAATACTAACTGGAAGATAGTGTATAATTTTACCCTTATTCATTTTCCCAGAATTAGTGATAGAGCTTAGAATCATTCTGTGGCCAAGACAGTCCTGCTATGAGCAACAAAATCAATCAATCAATTAATCAATCAAAGGATCATTGATCCTTCTGCTCAATGAAAGGAGTGATGTAACAGCAGGCAATGCTTTTCAGTGATTCATCTATTTTCTTTCAGTGGAAGTAAGAACATTCTTCTGTTCAGTTTCTAGCAGTAGTTATATTCCTCTGTGCAAAAGGAAGGTCACACTATTTTTATCATAATTAATTTATCATAATTTTTTGTTTTTCTAACAGTTTTGAGAGGAAGAAGAAGAGACTTAAGAGGCTCAAGTATATATATACACTCACTTGCTTCCCTTCAGTAGTAGTAATGGTGACTAAGCAAGGACAGGCTTCAGCACAGTAGACACCCTGGTCCAATTTCCTCCCCTGTCCTGTCCTGGTGCAGGAAGGATTAAAGAATCCTCTTAGGGTTTGGTTTTTTTTTTGTTTTGTTTTGTTTGGGGTTTTGTTTGGGGTTTTTTAGTTTTTTGGGTTTGGTTTGGTTTCGTTTTGTGGTTTTTTCCCCAGGAAAGGATCATTTAGGTAACTGGAAAGAGTAGTCAATAACCTCATCTACTCTTTCTCTTCCCTACTATAGAATCACGTTTTTCTTCTTCTTGTTTATAGACTTGCAGAATTTTGTAATTCTGGGATTCATTCAACTCTTCCTTTTTGTTTACAAGCTTTAATATAGTATTGTACACAAAAATTTTTACACCTGAACATTCAAGAACATTCACAAACAACACATCCAGCAACAGTGCATACAACGGATATGATATAACAGAATCATAGTGTTTTCATTTGAAGGGAACTTTAAGATGAGCTAGTTCCACCAGCCCTGCCATGGGCTCCCCTCCCACTAGACCAGGTTGCTCAAAACCCCATTCCGCCTGGCCTTGAACACTCCCAGGGAGGAGGCATCCACAGCCTTCCTGGGCAACCAGTGCCAGTGCCTCACCAAACTTAAATCTACCCCCTTCCAGTTTAAAACCACTAGCCCCTGTCCTTTTGCTACATGCCTTTGTAAAAATCCCTCTCCAGCTTTCTTGTAGGCCCCCTTCAGGTACTGAAAGGCTTCTACAAGGTCTCCCTGGAGCCTTCTCTACTCCAGGCTGAACAACAGCAATTCTCTCAGCCTGTCTTACTAGCAGCAGCACCCTGATTCTCTTTGTGTCCCTCTTCTGGACTTGCTCCAACAGGTCCATGTCCTTCTTGTGCTGGGGACTCCAAGACTGGACACTGTACTCCAGATGGAGTCTCCAGCTCTTTCTAGAGGAGCAAAATACAGCCATCAGCACACTTCAGTCTGATGCCTTTGTATACAAATCTGAACCCCTCATCTATTTTCCTAGCAATAGATTGGTGTGAGACACCAAAAGAAGCAGAAGCATTGCCTTCCAAGTCTGTCAGGCCAATGATTCACAAATAAGGAAGCATTCATGCACAGAATTAGAATAGATTGGAGTTCTATTTCTTTTGTCTTCAGTGTACCTGAAAAATGGAGCCCATTATGTCAATCTGTGTATGGATTTAGTGTTTTGGGGCTTTCTTTTCTTCTTTTCTTTTCTTTTCTTTTCTTTCTTTTCTTTTCTTTTCTTTTCTTTCTTTTCTTTTCTTTTCTTTTCTTTTCTTTTCTTTTCTTTCTTTCTTTTCTTTTCTTTTCTTTTCTTTTCTTTCTTTTCTTTTCTTTTCTTTTCTTTTCTTTCCTTTCCTTTCCTTTCCTTTCCTTTCCTTTCCTTCCTCCTTTCCTTTCCTTCTTCCTTTCCTTTCCTTTCCTTTCCTTTCCTTTCCTTTCCTTTCCTTTCCTTTCCTTTCCTTTCCTTTCCTTTCCTTTCCTTCCTTTCCTTTCCTTTCCTTTCCTTTCCTTTCCTTTCCTTTCCTTTCCTTTCCTTTCCTTTCCTTTCCTTTCCTTTCCTTTCCTTTCCTTTCCTTCCTTTCCTTTCCTTTCCTTTCCTTTTCCTCTTTTCTTTTCTTTTCTTTTCTTTTCTTTTCTTTTCTTTTCTTTTCTTTGTTTGTTTAGGTTTTGTTTGGCTTTGTTCCTTTTTTTTTGTTTTTGTTTGTTTGGTTTTGTTTTTGATTTGTTTGCTTGTTTTTCCTAGTAATCCCTTTTTTCCCCAAATGTTTGTAAATGCAAACATACATAAATATATCATCAAAGCTGTAAATGAGATACTGAAAAATGACAAACATTTACAATATTTTAAATATAAAATGTATTTTACCAACTTTACAGGGATTTTTTTCTAACAATTCATTGAATTGGAAAATCAGATCTTATACTTGCACAACATATTTTATTTGAGAATAGTTACATTTTATTTGAGAATAGTTGAGGATAACCAAATGAGGCTAAGCAAGAAGAAAACTCAGATAAGATAAGAACATCCTTCATTAAGTTCAGCTGTTCCTCTCATTCTGCTATGCAGTAACAGATCTGGGATCCTGAAGGTCAGTTACAAATAGGAAAAGTTAGTATAAGCAGTTCTGGTATTTTCTTAGTTTAATTTTCTACACTGATAAAAGTGTATGAGTATATTCATATAAGTGGTAGATAATAAGGAACACAGATAAATTGCTGGGGTTTTGGTTAAAGTATTGATGATAACTCCCCCAGAAGTAGAATGATATAAAAAATTATTAAAATAGAAAAAACAAATAAACACACAAATAATAAAAACCCCAAAACCTCACAGCTTTTCAGACGTTTGCTATAAGTCCATTTTGAATGCAATATTGTCCTCCTATTCTTGCACATCTATAACCCTGCCTCTGTGCTGCAAAAGAGAAAAGACAGAACTGTTTATACAGTCTATAGGCCTTTCATGATTATAACTTTCCACATTTAAACAAACAAAACATGGTCATTGACCTTTTATACCAGAACAAGAAATTTTAACCTATGTGGTTTGAGATATTTAACTCTGCTGACTTCTAGTAGTCACTTTAAGCTTACTGTAAAATCACATTTCTGCATGTACCTGTATGAGAAGAAAGTCTGCATAACCCCCTTCCTGATGTGTATCTCATTCTGACCTTGGCAGTTCTTTCTTAATTCACAGACTGTGGAAGTAATGTGACATATCCAAAAAAAGCATAGAGGACCCAGATGACTTTGATGTACCAGAACTAAGCACCTTTTCCAAGGAAACTAACAGGCCTAGCAAAATATCAAGTTGCTTAAAATATCTCTTTTATTGGCTTGGGATACATATTGTTTAATCAATGAGCAGTACTTTAATTTTGTTGTGTGAAGTATTAGGAATATTAGTTTGTTTTCTTATATTTTTCTAAACAATGAGTGTAAATATATGTGAGTGTGTGTGCATACATTGCATATTGGTATTTAACTCGTATTGGCACAGAGAAATTCTATTTGGACTCATGATGTTGCAGGAGAAAGAAAGGGACTGGTACCCCTCCCAGCTTTTTCTTTCAGATTTTCATTTTTGTGTAAAAAAATTCATGTAATCATCTCTTATTAAGCCACAGGCAAAATAAATATAATAAACATTTTTTATAAAAGTAATGAAGTTTCTGCTAGAAAACAAAAAAGCAAAACTACAAAGTTAAACAAAAAAGTGAGATGTTGAGCCTTTGAATATCCATCAGAAGGATAGATGAAATGAAAACTAATAAAGCAGTTTGCATTGAGAACAATTTCTCAGTTTTTTGAGTTATACAGGCTTACCAGACCACTTACTAAAGTTCAAAGACGTTCTTGGTTTGTGAGGTCTCTGAAATACTGGATGGAAAAATTTCCTCATAATTATTTAATTTGTCACTTGTCACTCACTTATCAAGAACTGCAAATAGAATAGTCTTGAGGATACTCATAGATAGAAGTATTTCAATAATGACAAAAAAGTTCTTTATACTTCCAATACTGTCTCTTTTCAAGTCTCAAGTATGAACTGAATAACTAAAAGCAGTGAGAGATGCAATTCAAACATTTATGATGTTATTATTAAAGCTGTTAAAAATCTAAATGCACTCTCCTGTGGGTAGACAAAACGAACTGATTTGTTCTTTTTTGTGTTTAAGACTCCATGTTAGATTCATATGCTTAGATATAGTAGATATTATGATGGCTATAAAAATCTCCTTGTTGGCAGCTCTTTTCATAAGTGTCCTTCAGCTTAATAGAAGATATGTCCTGTAATATATCAGGAACATAATATTCTTATGGAAAGAGCTTTATGTTCTCTGGCACATAAGAATTTGCCTAAAATCAAAAGTACAGAAAACCTGGAAGGTGGGATTGTTTGTGATGAACTACTACTAACATTGATATCTACTTTCACTTCTCACTCCTGGAAAAATGCTGTAATTAGCTTTGCTTCATCATAAGAAGTTCCTCAAAACAAATTTTATTTGCAGTTAGCTAAGAATAATATTGAGAAAAAGTAAAGTAGTTGGAAAGTGTACTTGGCAGTGTTTCACTACTACTCATCAAGACTTTTTGCCATGATGCCACTGAATCAACGTTCAAGCAAAGAGTAGGTTGGAGTTTCAAACATTTGTATTTGGAAAAGCACCTCTGTGTAACTGAGGCAATCTAGAAGACTATGCTCATCTTTTTAGGTCATAGTTTTGTGGAAGTCTCTATTGTAACCCTTATAAGAGAACAGGACACTTAATTTGTTTATTTTTTACTAGATACCTTGAATGTTGGATCAATTACCTAAACCAGCAAGCTGAGTGACAGCTACATAGTCCAAATAGGGTGAAAGAGTTAGCTGTTTCCTGAGAATTAGAATGTTGTTAAAACTAAACTTCTGCCAAGCCATACTGCTTGAAATAAATTTAGATGTATCTGCATCAACCATATCACCATAAATAATTCAGTTAACTCTGAACTACTCTGGTTATTTCTACTAATACTATACTGATGGTAACTTGATTCATAACTTGAGTGATTCAGGCTTTTTATAAAGGTAGAAAAAGAAATAAAGGAAACAGAGAATATATGATCAGCACTTGGTTATGCAGAAGAGAAATATTTTCTTCATTGAAAACTTTGCCCCAGTTCTGAGTACAGGCATCGTTTATTATAGAAAATGAAGGAAAATATCTATGATGAGGTTTTAATTTAGTGTCATTTTACTTATTTAATATGCATTTTACTTCTTTGCTTAGAATACATAATCCTGAAATGCCAATATATAAAGTGAGTATGGATGTGTATACCTCTGTCATGTAAATGAAAGAAACAAAAAGTTTCCATAGCTAATATCCCTAAGATTCCCATAGTATAAATTTCAGTTATATAAAAGGGAGATTTTGTTTACTAAGTTTGCTTTGACATTTGAGTTCAGTTACTGCCATGGTAAAAGACAAGTCGATTAGGTCATTTGCATCATCTAAATGGAATTTTGAGTAATGCTATCATTCACTGGGCCATTTAGAACAGAAAAGTGATTGTATCCCATCAAACCATGCTTTATAATCAAGTAAATAATACTTGGAATGTATCATTAGTCTGTGCAGATAAAAAGTCTGATTGGCTGATCTGCAGATAAAGAATGTGGACCTTAAGTTTGAAAAGGATATTTAAAAGTGGGGAAAAAAAAAAAGAAAAAAGAAAAAAAAGGAGAAAAAAACCTCTACCTAAATGAATCTGTTTTTACAGTTGAACTTTAGATTAATAAAAGATCACCTTTAAGTATTATGTGATGCAAGCAAGCAAAAAAATTTCATTTATGCATTAGCTTAATTTATAAACATAGCTGATTTAATGTGATGGACACAATGCTTTGAGTACATTTAACATATGATTGAAGGCTTCAGATCTTGTGCAAACTCTTATCATTTTTCTCTATATCTCATTGAACTAATTTCTAACTCTTATGGTTATGAATATTCCACATACTAGATATCTCACCAAGACTACAATACACCTCAGCTGATGTCAAGTGTTTTTATAGTAGATTTTACATGGATATCTATATTTCAACAGGAACAGTAAGGCTCACTATCCAAACCAGCTTTAAACAAACTTGAACAGGTATATTTAAGTTTGGCTGCCTGAAGCACTTGAAATTCAATCAACCCCAAATGTTAGCCAAAACTATAAAATGCAGTTTCATTTAAAATATATACCAGCACTGGAGATGTGTTGAATCTGATGCACATGAAGTTAGCCTTTGTCAGCAGAACATTGCAGGGATTTAAACATATGTTAACAAATTACCTTCATTCAGAACACCAACTTGACTTGAATCTCCCGAGTTATAAAATTCAGCATGATCAAAAAAAGAAAGGAGAGTGACAGTCTAGGTTAGACACTTTTGGAATTGTAATGTCGACACTTTTAGTACAACTGGCAGGAGTTTTAAGAAACTGCAGAACATCTTTTGTTGAATGGAAGATGAAGTAATCCTGAGAATAATACTGTGTTTAACCTCTATACTATAAAAGAGATATATTCACACATCTCTATATATCTTGCCTTAGGCCAGTGTCAAAGAAGAGAGGGAGTTCAATCCGGTAAGGAACTGAGTACTCTGGACATGATCCAGCAGAGCACTCAACTATGAGTAAAAAATTAAGTACATGGATTATGACACTAGCTTCAATGGGAGTATGTTTAAAGATAAGTTAATCTTAAATCCTTTGATGGATCACAACCACAGTGCTCAGCATTGGGTGAATGTAAATACAACCTGAGAGAAACATTTTTCTCTCTGTATGTCCAGAGAGACATCACCAAATACATGCAAAGTTCCTTTCAGGAAAGACAGTTCACATGGTAACGAAACTGAATGGGATCAAAAGACAGACTGGGATCATTTATCAGTCTTGGGATTGATACATTCAGAAAAACAAACAGACAGACAGACAATGTTCTTTGATTTACCCAGATTCAGTTATGCGTTTAATATAATGACTGAGTCTGGTCAGGGATGTAGGTAAAGCAGAAAAAGAACAGACACAGACAAATACTTGTGTATTTTACTCTGCCAAAGTTATCTCTTGATTTAGCTGTGACATCTCTTGCTTCTGTAATCGAAAAGAAGTCTCTAAGTCTGAGAGTGTATGAATACCCTCACTGAACACATCAATTGAAATCAGACAATACAGTCTATAAAATTAGTGACATTTTCTGGGCCTGTTGCTGTTCCAGCTGAAAACAACAGGAAAATGAATTTAGGAGTCAAAGGATATTTTAAAAAAACAAGGCTGTTCAACATTATGTATTAGGATTACTAACTTTGTTGCTTAGTATGCAAGTTTTGAACTTCCTCTGGCCCCATGTGTATAGAGGACCAGGGTAGAGCATTGGAATTATCTGAAAGAAGACAAAAGACTGTAACTGTCTTTCAAAAAGTGAAATAAGAAAGAATACATCATACGTACACTTCCACCACTCACCTATTTTTACAGGGCAGCAAGAAAGGTTTTGCACTGTTATTATTATTATTATTACTATTAGACCAACTCAGCATTCATTGGGGAAACCTGCAATTTTGTCTTCAAAGAGCAGCTACCACAACAACTATACACAGATGGTGACAGTGGGTTCTGCAACAGTTTTACCAGGGTGATGATATGACTTGAAAAAACATATAATATTTGCTGCACCCTGAATACCTTGACTGCCAAAATTAAAATCAAGACATATTAAGCTTCCTGTAAAAAGAAAAATAATTACTCTAAATTAGCATACAAAACCTAAGACAGACTCAGCAAAACTTTGCCACAAGTAGCTCTCTCAAAGGCTTGAATCTTATTTTAAAAAAAAATATAATTATACAATATACACAACAGTGCTCCATATTTCAAGGGAAATAATTAAAGACAGTATTGCACTTTCTATCTAACAGCTCTCACTGAAGCTATGGGCAGCTCTGGCAAAAGTCTGCCACAGTGCACCCTGCAGTATGATCAAATCAAACTGATAAAGAATTCTATCAGAGGTTAGTGAACATGAAACACTTTTGAAATACAAAGTGGCCAAGCAGCTCAGCGTGTGTACTTCACCCCCTCCCACCTCGAGGTTTATCTTATTCCCACAATTCAACTTTTCACCTTTTCATCATATCCATCAATCTCTTCCTTGTTGAGAAACAATTGTATCCTAGGAATCTCTTGAACTCATTTCTACTCTTTCCTTTATTCTCATTTCCTTGAACCTTGCTCTATGGCTATATTATCTTTCATATGAGCCATGCTCCAATTTTCTATTTACTCCCAGGCCCTTAATGCTATATTATGTTCTTCAGATTCAAAATATTTCACCAACATGTAACAGTTCTTTTCATAAACTGAAAAGCTTGATTTTGATTCACATCTTGAAATCTGAAGAATGCTTTGTAGTCCTGAAAATAATCTTTTTGTTTTGATCACTATATTTGAAACAATATTTTAAAGCAGGGACTCAACTGTATCCCCACACATATAACTTTCTAACTGCACAATCAAGTGAGTTAAAATCATAAACAGTGAAATGTCTGATATCTGGTTTCCATTGTAGACAGTTTTTTTATCCTTCAACATACAAAAAACAAAAAATAAAAAAGAGGCTACTAGTTTTATGCAATATAGGAGCTCACTAACTAGCCTTTTGAAATGCATTTGCAGAGTAAAATACGATCTAAATATATTAGCAATTTTATATTTTTTTTAAACTGAAAATTCCACTTGACTGCAATGTGTAGAATGATTTTAATCTGTAGTTCATCAGTCCTCGTCTAACTCAGATCAAAATAATCTTACACGTTTCAAAGTCCAGTATCTCTTCCATTGTACATTTCCTGGAAACCAAGACTCTATCAGAAAATTCATCATGAGAACTAACATTGTTTTGGAACTTTCTCACAGAGGCCGATTGTTAAATGGATTTGTAAAGGCAATTTTCTTCTAGGGTTAGATTTAGGTCTGGACTAAGGCATTCTGGTGAATTTCTCTACTGACATTTGACTATTGCAATGATGTGAAGAGACACACAGCTTATGTAAGTTCTTGGTTTGTTTTCATGGTGATGGTAACTCAAGTCTTCAATGTCTAAGCAAAATCTTAGGCCCTGCACAGTGTTCACAATAGCAGCCCACACAACTGGGCTTGTGATTTCAAATCCAGAACATCACAAGGGCTATCTGGCTCTAACTGAAGGTATTCATTAACTTTATTCAGTTATGAATGTCCAGATGTTAAAGCCTGAGTTTGCACTTCAGTAGAAGTCACTCAGTCGGAGATACTCAGGGTTGTTTTCCATTTATCTTTTTGAGTTACAACAGAAATGAACGAAAAAAAAAAATCTTACACAGAGAAGGGAAACATATCTAGGCCGAGAAATGTAGAAGATTTCTTCTATTTTATTGGTATTTAAGTATGCTTGCTACAGGTGTTGCTCTGTGTCATTTTTGTTGGGTTAGAGATCACTTACTGAAGTGTAGTTCTTCTAACCTCAGTAACACAGCTGAAATAGAATTCACTTATCAAGAAAATTAACATTGTGGGAGAGAGTGGAGATACTCACATTCTGTTGTTTGGAATTAGTGACATAAGCACAATCCAAAACTTCCTCCTGGAACTGTTTTAAAAATTGGGAAATGAGAATTTACATAGTAAATAAGATGTATTTCCTGTGTGGTCATTTAATCAAAATTACCCCGTATTTAAAACTGAAAGTGAGAGGAAATACAGTCATTGGCCAAAACTTTAAAAAGTCAGTCTCTTCTTGGGATGCAGTTCAGTGAGACAACAGATACAATCTATCTGCACTCTGCTGCTTTGTGGAGCTGAAGTATCTCCCTCTTTTCCTGTCAAAGGAGGGCAACCAGGCTGGTGAAGGGACTCGAGCACAGACCCTAGGAGGAGAGGCTGAGAGAGCTGGGGTTGTTCAGCCTAAAGAAGAGGCAGCTCAGGGAAGACCTCATTGCTCTCTACAACTCCCTGAAAGGAGGGTGTAGCCAGGGGGGGGTTGGTCTCTTTTGCCAGACGACTTTCAACAAGACAAGAGGGCATGGTCTTAAGTTGTGCCAGGGGAAGTTTAGGTTAGATATTAGAAAGAATTTCTTTACAGAGAGAGTGATCCAGCATTGGAATGGGCTGCCCAGGGAAGTAGTGGATTCTCCGTCCCTGGAGATATTTAAAAAGAGACTGGATGTGGCACTCAGTGTCATGGTCTAGCAACCGCAATGGTGGTTCAAGGGTTGGACTCGATGATCTCTGAGGTCCCTTCCAACCCAGCCAAATCTATGATTCCATGATTTTATAATCTTTCCTCTATCCCCTCCAACTCTTCCTTTGTCACATCATACCTACTCTCATCTCTGTGCACCAATCCCAGTTCTTGGGATTCTATTCTGATATGTCTGCTTCTACATGGCAAATGCACATCAGAATCTGTGAAAGCAAGGGGTCAATAAACCCATTCAACTTCCCACAACTATACAAAATTACGTGTTTTTTTGCATATTTTTTTTCTGCCAGATATATTTTATTGAATTGATTTACTACACAGACAATGCTTGAGATGGCTCAAGGCTGGGAAGGGTTATACAGGGAAAAATATGGAGGCAACAAATGCAGAGGAGTTCATGGGCCACTCAGTGGATAAGGAATTGGCTGGAGGTTCACATCCAAAGACCAGTGGTCAATGGTTTGATGTCTAATTGGATACCTGTAACAAGTAGTTCCTCAAGGGTTGGCACTTTGGCACTGAGTCTGGTATTGTTCAACATCTTTGGTGGAGACATGTACAGTGGGACTAAGTGAACTAAGTGAACTAAGCAAGTTCATTCATGACACCAAGCTGAGTGCTGTGGTCAACACACTGAAGGGAAGGAAAGCCATCGAGGGAGACCTTGGCAGGCTTTAGAGGTGGGCTGTGTACCAATCTCATGAAATTCAACAAGGCCAAGTGCAAGGTTGTGCACATACATAAAGCCAATCCCAAGCACAAATACAGACTGGGTGGAGAATTAATTGAGAACAGCCCCTGAGGAAAAGGACTTGGGGCTATTGCTTGATGAGAAGCTTAACGTGTGCTAGTAATGTGTGCTTGCAGTCCAGAAAGCCAACCATATGCTTGGCTGCATCAAAAGAAATGTGGCCAGCAGGTGGAGGGAGGTGATTCTGGCTCTCAGCTGCACTCTTGTGAGAGCCCATCTGGAGTACTGTACCAGTTTTAGAGCCTCCAACATAAGAAGGACATGGACCTGTTAGACCAAGCCCATAGGAAGGCCACAAAAATTATCATAGGCATGGAGCACCTCTCCTATAAATACAGGATGAGAGAGTTAGGATTGTTCTGTCTGAAGGAGGCTTCAGGGAGACATTCTATAAGCCTTCCGGTGCCTGAATGGGGCCTACAGGAAAGATGGAGGGGAATTTTTTACAAAGGCACTCAGTGACAGGACAAGGGATAAGTTTTTTAAATTGAGAGAAGGTAAATCTATTTTAAAAATTAGGAAGAAATTCTTTGTTGTGGAGGTTTTGAGACAGTGAAACAGATTGCCCAGGGAACTAGTGGATGCCCCCTTGTAGAGAGACATTGTCAACTAGGTGCCTTGAGTTGCCAAAGAGTGGGTGTGAGTCCACCTGTGCCTGATTAGGACAGGCCCCTATTGGGCATGAGCAAGACCAGGGGGCCAATAAAGGTGGGACACACACCCACAGAGCAGACCTTGGCTCACTCTGGTGTGAGGCATGGAGAGGCCAGCAGCTCGTTGAGCCTCTGGGGCAAGAAAGGCTCTTCCCGCTACACTTCTACCCTGGAAGCTCTGTGTGGTGGCTGGAGTCCTGGAAGAGACCAGCAGCTCGTCAAGCTTCAGGAGCAAGAATGGCTCCTCCCGCTACATTTAGTGGAGAATGCGGGCAACATACAGATGTCTAAAGGAACAAGAATGGCTCCTCCTGCTACACCCCCTCCCTGGAAGTGTTCATAGAAAGGTTGGATGGGGCTTTGAGCAACCTCATTTAGTGGGAAGTATCCCTGTACATGCAGGGGGGGTGTGAATCTACATGATCTTCAAGGTCCCTTCCAACCCAAACCATTCTATGATTTTATCTTGCTATTTCACTTTTAAAGATAGCAAGCTATTCAGTTGCTTCAGGTTCCTGTATAACAATACTCGTAGGATATGATACTCTGGAAAGGATATAATGGAAATTTAATATGGCAGTGTCACAAAAAGACCTAAATTAAGGTCTAACTTTATACACCTCCCTTAAGTGCCTGAAAAATGGAGCTTTTCTTCTAAATATGTTAACAGATTTCTCAGAGGATGATTCACCACTTATCAAAGAACCTAATAGCCTGCCAAATTCTAAATCAGATGCTCAAAGTTAAATGAGGTTAATACATGAATATTCATTCTAGTACAGCCCTAAGGGCCCAGGACAGAAGTAAGGGTCTTAAAGTTTCTCACAGGGACCATATTTTGTGGTCTATGAAGAAACTGAAAAAATTAATTTTGATCTTGCAGAATAGGCATATGCAGAGATGATGCCAGCAACCAATACGCTTTTGCTGAGGGTTAAACTCTTTTGCTGCAAACAAAATATAATGCAGCTGCTTGGCAATCTGTACTCTGTGATAGTAAGGGATTTTAATGGAACTGACACAAATCTGGAATAATGTAGTACAAATCAGTCCTGTACTGAAAATGAGGGTCAACTCATACTAGCACATTTTCTCATTACACTCTACCCTCTCTTAATGGAATAGAAAAATTTTTAGCTTTTCTGTCCACTTCCTTGCATTGGGAAATCCAGTTCAACATGCTGCCTGTATTGACACACAGATCTTTTCCTGCTCTATTAAAACCAGTTCTAAATCTATTACTTTGGACCTATTTGCTTTCTCTCTCTGTAAAAAGGAGGATGTATGTGTAGATGTATCACATTGCTGTAGATTACAGTGACCTGGCATGTGTCTTCATTATTTTTTTTCATATAGTCCCCTTGCCTTTCATTAATATGCACATGCACTAAGCTCATGGCACTTTGTTTGACTTTAACTCACCCTCCACAAATCTTTTTTTTTTCCCTCTGCTTTAGATGTGACATTCCTCAAAACACTTCTTCTTTCCCCCCTGGCCAAAAGAGGTCCACTCCATTTTTTTCAGCTTTATTGATGCCATTGCACAGGATAGCAACTGGAGCTGCCTCACAGCAAGGCCCTTTGAATTTTGCTTTGTACACTTTCGTGTTTCCTTTCTTAGAGGTTTCCCACTGTCCATTATGTGTCAGAACATAAACTAAACTCTTTTCCTTTTCTTACACCTGTTGTCTAAGGCTCAGTAGCACAACTATCATAAATGTAGAACCTTGTAATTTATTTAGAAAGATAAGCCATTCTGCTATATCTTCTGATACTGTATAATCTGAGAGTATGGTTACATTTGGAAATTCACTAGCACTCAGAATACCTCTTAGGATGTAAATAGCTGTATTTCTTTGTAAGTAAAAGCTCAGATATTTGTGGCTTGAGGGTACACTGGAGTTTATCTCTAGCTTGATCTAAAGCCTACTGAATCAATGAAATGACTTCCAGTGGCAGCAGCTAGCACTGTATCAAGTCCCTTGTGCAATAACTGTCCTCCACTAATGACAGATACCTTGTCCTGCAACTCTTAGCAACAGAGGAAAAAGCATCTTTACAGCTGATAAAGAATGTATTTCTATTAATTCAGAGTTTAAAAATAAAACAAAATCTTCTTCAGAGGATGCAAACGTGTTTATAAGAGCAAGAGTAAAATTACAGACCTCTACATTTGATTTATCACTGTTTGCAGTTTCCAGTCCATGGCAAAAGAAGTAAGACTAAATATCAAGCAAAAGAATGTAAATCAGCATTCAGAGCAGTTTAATAAATGTTTAAAATAAAATCAGCATAGATCACTTGGTTCTTACTAACACTTTTTTATCTTCCATCTGTCTGTATTTGATGGATGTTGTTCATGCTCTTTAGTTTACAGTAACAAGCAGGTCTTTCATTTTTCTATCTTCCCTTTCTCTAGTACCAGTCTGTGATTGATGATGTGACAAAAAGATTCATCCGTAAGTTCTAAATCCTGAATACAAAATAAATTAGTAATATAAGAAGCATATTTGCATTCCCCTTTGACAGTGATGCAACTGCATCTGCTGGTCTCTCTTTTTTCCTTTACTTGTTTAATCTTGATCACAATATTAACTCAGCATAGGGATATCTTGAATATTTTTGAAAAATCTGAGTGTATGGTATTGTCTGAATGTACTTTGTCTCATTATTTCAGCTGCAGTGTTTGAATTTTGTATTGAAGCAGAAGCAAATGAAGGTAGGCAGCAAACTCACAGTCACTACATTTCAGCCCAGATACAATGCACAGATTTCCTCAAATTTAGGGATGTCTATATTCCTAGGAGGTCTGCTGCAGTTAAATGACTACTTGGAATCCTTCTTGACTACTTTATCCTTTGTGAAGAGAAAAAAAAATTTCCCTCATTGCCAAAATGAACTGCAAAAGCAGTGATAGGGAAGTTCAATTTTAATCTTTTATCCCTTTGTAAAGGTATTTTCTCCTGCATGCAATTTCTACTTTAGAAAGGATTTTCATAGTTACAATTGCATGAGACCTCTCTTAGGCACAAACAGAAACCCATACATGAAGATGACTGTGATGCTTTCCTGAAGGAAGAAATAAATATTCAGGAACTTAAAACTCTACTTAGATAAGTCAGGCAGGAATAAAATAAGATTATATAAGTAAAAAAAGTAAACAACTGAAATTTAATAGTAAGAAGCAATCTGGATTGATTTAAAATGTTCCTTCTTATATATACCATATTTTCAGTAATGATATCTCAACATTGCAGTTATTCACTCTTGCTGAAAAGCTACTCCAAAGTCAATCTCAGCAGTGGCTCAGATTATTTCCAAATTAAGGCATATTTTAAGGATGTGGAGAGCACCTTCTGCAATTTCTTTTATAGCTCTTAAAGGTAAGACTGACCACATTAACAAGAGATGGAAAGGCATCCTTACTCTATAATCAGTTTCCAGCCACTAGACTGGATTTTTTTTTGTCACTTAATCTAATGTTTTGAATTGCAAAGGTGACAGATTTTCTCCTATAATTTTTATATCTATCTTAAGGCTTTACATTGTTGCTTAGTGTTGTAGCCTGTGAGAATAGAAAACACCTGGTGGAGTTATTTTTAGAAAGGACTTAAAGACTTACAGAAACAGAGTTTTACAGCCCATTGATGATAGAAATGTTTAATTATTGCAAGTGTGGAAAATTAGACTGATTTCTAGCATTAAGTTTCCTCTTCTGTCAAGTGGATTTTGTAGTAAGCAGTAAAATATCAGCACTCCTTTAAGCAAAACAAATCTAGCAGCATAGTTTTGACTTTGAACGGCCCAGAATGGGAAGTGTCAGAGGGGAATATTTTGAAACCCTGAATTTGATGCAACTCAAACATCTAAGAAGGTGAAGCACCCAGTGGTAAAAACTTCAGCTCATCCCCTACTTCCCCAGCAAACCAAACAAAACCAATATAGCAGCATAGTTTATGATGTCAGATATAGGCTCTGAAGTTCATTTTCTTTTTTCCTGTTGTACCATTGAATGTTTGAAAATGTGCAAACTCCTGTTGGCAAAGGCAAGTTGAAATAAATCTTTCTTGGGACAGGAACACAGGCCTGTGTTTTCATCAGGTAATGGAGATGTCCTTGGTAGTCAGTATGTTCTCAAAGGGATTATTACAATGTCTTACTCAGCAGGTATACAACTTTTGTGGGGCTAGAACTTGACTAACAAAAATCTGTAAGCTACAGTAGGGCAAAAATAGATTAATGAGGTTAAAATCTACCAATGCATAGAGAAAACATTGTAAAGGAAAGTAAAATGACTGATTTAATGAACTTGGGAAATTATGGTCTTGAGTTAGAGAGGAGGTAGAATGCTACTGTGCCTTAATTATAAGACCAGGCACTACAAGAAAAAGAGTGCAAATACAGAAGGTACTTGATTTCACAGAATGCTGGAAATATAATGGTTATATAAGAATATTCTCCCAGAAGTATTGTGGAACACTGTAGAGCAATGAAACCAATAAGAAAGGGAAGGGTGCTTTTGTTGTTCATTGCTTTTGAGAGGTCTGATACCTCTCATGTAGTCTGACAGTAATTCACTTTCAAGTATGAGAAAAGTACCCATATGTATAATAGTCATACCTGCCACAAATTCTTGAAATCATTAAATGTAAACCTAAAAGAATTTCATCTTCAGACAGAGCTACCAGAGAAGCCTTGTCTTTAGAGATTTAGTCAAAGAAATTTAATTGGGAAGCAAATAATATCTATGAAAGACTGTCATAAAAAAGCAAGCAAAGAAACCCCCAACAGCCCAAATTTTGAAAAAAAGCTTTATTTGGTATCCCTTGGATCTTGAAAATGTTTGCATTTTAACTTTACTGTGTAAAGCATAGATTGTTCTCCACTCCTGCACATGAAATTGAAACAGCTAAATGAATCTATAAATGCCTATGATGAAAAGCAATTTTCTTCCTGTAGAGGTCTGAACTCAATACATATTGAGTGTTTGGGTGTGTCCTAAAGATATCTATGAGAATCTTTGCTCAGAGTAGTGATTCTAGCTGGGAAGTGCACCAGCTCCCAGAGTTAGGGAATGATGCAAGAGAAGCTATGTAACACATGAAAGAGGAAGATTTTATCAGATATCAAATTTTAATACTAAGTGACTGAGTCCTTGGTTTAACAGCTGGGAAATCCCACTTTTCAAATTACTTTTCTTGGAGTCAGGAAAGTAAATCTCTTTCAGTAATGACTTCTGGTCAGGTCTGAGAAATGGGACCTGTGTGATTCAACACTGTATCCACATAAATGTGTTGTCAGATGAGAACTTAAGATGCATTAACCTGAAATCCAAAATCTAAACCTCATTTAGAAGTAGTATGCTCTTGAACACAGAAAATGAATTATTCCATTCGGAAAGAGCTACCATATTTTTATTCCATTTTGCAAATGAGTAATATGCTGATTATATTTGGTCTCAGAATCCCAGTTTTTCACACTGAGGTTTTAGCTTATACTTCAGACACTGTGAGTTGCAGGCCAGAGAGAGCTCCTATAAATATCAAATTTAGTCAAGAAGGTTTGTGTTCTGGATGTCAATGAGGGCACAAGGGGGAAAGGACAGAGTGGAACAGGGAGCTCTCGTGAATGACTTCAAACCTCTGGGTGAGCTCGGGGCAGACCCTGTGCCTATGAAATCATGTTCTATTGTTAGCCTGCATAAAATGTTTGGCTGTGAGCCCACAGTGAAACTAGGCTGTTTTTGTGCCAGACTACTGTTATGGAGAGACAGTGTATGACTGCTACTCTGCATATGCAGAACAAAGAATTACAGATAGTTTTCTTTCCCGCTTTGTCAAAGTCAGCTTAAGAACCATGATTACAGTTTTCTACAGTACATCAGTAGAAAAAGCTCATGTTTAGGCCGGTGTGTTTCTTGTGCACTAGAGGAGGGAAACCTTGACTATCTGTGTCCTGAAGTTGAGAAGAGAATTCTTCCTAACCTTGGAAAGGTGACCTGCCCCTGATTATCTGATTGGAAATTTTCTGCCTTGGCTTTCTATAACGTGCTACCTTTAAATGCACAGTATTCTTGGCTGTCTACTCTAGTGAAAAAGAAGAATGTTTCTGTATGTGAAGACACAAAGCTCTGTTTTTCCTTGAGAGAACCGATACGGTCTGAGTGTATTATAGGAAAAACAAGAAGAGAAACAAAACCAAGACCTAAACATTTTAGAAATATATTTAGCAATGATCAATGAGAGTAACTATATACCTGAGAACATCTTATGATCCCACATCTTAATAAAGTCTGCAGTGCAGTGCTCTAGTAAGAATAAGTAAGAGATTAATGTGAAAGTTAATTGAAAACAAATAATTTTATTTTAATAACTTAAATGCATTCCATTCAATGGCTACGCTTTAACATTAACATCTAAGTGTGACTTATCTGTTGATCTGTATTTCTGCTTTATTGGCTGGAATAACTACTCAGGTAGTAACCTTAGTTTTGAATGTTGATGTACAGGCCACTTTCTTTTAGGTCTGGGTCACACTTTCTACTCACTGTCTTCAGATCTGAGGGTGCAAGATTACAAAACTAGGGAGAAGAAAATATTTTTCATAGGTTATCTGATTCAGCTTTGGAGGAAAGTATGTCATGTCCTCAATCATGTCAGAATCTCTTCCTCTGCTGTAACCAGACCAGTTTAATATTAATTATAGAGCATTTAAAAGGCACTTTTTAAAAAGGGGAATAGATGAAATAGATGAAGACTATATGAAATAAATTAATATAGTGTTATTTTGGTTGATATTAATTTTAAATATTTGTGTTCTATCAACCTTGAATAGGATTTACATTCTGTCAGCATGTTCAGGAAGTGTAGGTTTCTTTGTATCAAAAGTATAATGAATGTCGTTTTGAATGAGAATTAAATACAGAAAACAAAATCTTAAAACATCGTTTCTCTAAGGAAGATGTCACTGTCAAAAGAAGTCATGAAATGGTTTGCCTTAGAGGGGACCCTAGATAGTTTTGCTTCCCTCCTTGGGCCTCACTGATACTAATTATTTGTAGGAACCTGTATATACCAGTGAAACAATAAAAGTGAGGAATAATGACTTTGAAATACATAGTTATATTAAGTAAATGCTTCTAGGTAAAAATATGCTCTGTGAAATGTTACTTACTTCAAGCACTGTATATGCCTGTGCTTACGCTCATCCTCAACTAAGGTTACATGAGTACTTCCAAAGTGATGAGATACATGTTAATAAATTAATATAGCATATCCACTGTGTTAAGATTTTGTTTCTTATATTGAGCTGAACATTAGAGGGCATAACACTTACCTCCTCTCACCTGATATTGTCTTGTTTATTGTAAACAAGGTATGATACAGTCTGGATTTAAAAAATATAAACTCACCAAGGTAGTTGTTCTACCTAGCTGAAGTCACAATGTTCTTTTAACATTCAGTAATCCACCAGTGCCTACCAGTTACTGAATAAGCAATATTTATGTAATTTATGACTATTCCAGTAGTTCATCATACTAATTCTGTGTGTTGGCAAGGGCCAAAATCTTATCAACTTGTAAATTACTCTTAGTAGTATGATCCTTTGCATTAGGTGAAGAGATAAACAGACCATATCTGGTTGAATTCAGTTTTATTCTCTACATTTGCAAGTGTATGCCTAACATGGTTCATTCTAGAAAGTAAATATCAAATTATAATTATAATTAATTAATTAATCAAAATTAATGGTGGAATCATTGGTTTATCTTTACTATAATTATTTTTGTGACAGAAGAAGCAAAGCAGCCTCTATTAACTGGGCCTCATATATCAGCTATGGAAGTTTTACAGATTAACACCTAAAATTGTTGTATAAAGTGTATAAAATCCCATCAGAACATCTTTCATTCCTCTTTCCAGATATTGTGCTCAACTCAACAAACAATAAACAAAACTAAACAAAAAAACCTAGTTGCCATTATTCAACTTGCAGGTTATACAAGTAATAACCTCTCCATAATCAGGTCTTCATCTTAAAGGAGTGTTTGAAGTCTTCTGGATAACCGCTAAGGAAAGAATTTTTTTTCTGTCTAGATAGTAGCATTTACCAGTTTTCCAACAGCATTTTAAAATGCTGTTGATCTGTTTGATGACTGATGTCCTTCAGTATCAAGGGTTGTGCTGAGAAAACAGCACCGTGTCTGCTTGCAGATGATGTAATGAAAAAACATTGGCAGATAAAAGCTCATATGCAGCAGGGTGAACACTTAGCACCATGCCTCTATGAACTAAGGCAGTAATACATGCTATTTTCATGAGATCACAATTCTGGAAAATTAAAAATTGCAATTGAGTATATAAAAGAAGGTGGAAAAAAATAAAAAAGAACGTTGCTATTATTGGTAGAGTTAGGTCAGTTACTTCATGATTAGTGGTGGATTAATTCTACATTCTCACCAGAACTCAGCTTTTCCTTTTTCCTCCAATCCTACTAAAGATATATGTTTCAAGAGCTTGTTTTTTTATATTATAAACCTATTCAGGAGCCCTCTATAAGTGTACAGTATTCGGTCTGATAATCTGCAATTTGAGAGAAACAGTGCAATAGATTTGAAGTGTATGCTAGTCAGCACTACAGTATGTGAAAGACATCACCTGCCTGCCATCAGCCCAATAACAAGGTGCCAGAGACATGTGTCAGGGTTGACTCTCAGTCTCAAGGTGAGATTTATGCTTGAAGGAGATATGTTTGCAAATGTTGAGTTAACAGAGGGAAGCATAATGTAAGTGATATTAAGAAAATATTTCTTATTAATGGAGCAGGGGCACTGGTATTTCACATACAATCCTGCTCAGCATCAAGACCCATTTTTTTTCTGCTTGAATCAAAGATCACAGCAAGCTATATTTTGTAAAAAAAGCTTATACAATCAAAGTGAAAACTAAATTCTTAGAGAGGAAAAAATATAACAATAAAAGCTGTAAAAGTCCCCTGAAAGTGAGATTCAATCCAATTTGCCACTATAAATTGTGTTACTTTTGAACAGAGTCTCACTAACAAGTATAGATTACATGTGTAAGACCTGTTTTTTTGCCTGCAGCTAATGTACCTAGAAGATGTATTAACTGTGCAGCTCTCCTGTTTTCAGGCAGTAGAAAGAATTTAGTTCTATTTAAGTAGAGGAGGAAATTAAATCATATGAACACTAGAGCTTGAAAATGGCCAAATGTTCCAAAATATTTAATATCAGTAACTGATTTAATGTTCAAAATAGTCCAAGGTGTCTACACCCTTATCTGTAAGTAAAATATGAGTAATTATTTACTGGAGTACAGAATAAAAGGCAATTACATTAGCGACAGAAACTAAAATGCCGGGCAGGGGAAGAGAAGGAACTCTGCATTCTGCAGTGTGCTTCTTTGGAACTGTTAGTGCTTCATGCTGTAACAGGCTGAAAATGCAGTGCAAACTCATCAGTGTAATTATTTCTTCTCTTCTTTTTGTGGAGGCTGTGCTGCAGGATGGGCATCTTTAACTTAACCACTGATTACATTTGTTGCCATACCAATCTGTAAAACAAGTGTAGCAAATCTATTGCTACACTGAAAGTGGGGAGCCCCAGCTCCTGCCCTCAAATCTGTAGCTCTGCTGTATGAAAAACAGAAAACCCACTTTCTCCTGCTGCTGGTTTGAATTGCTCTAATTTGTTCTAGTAATGGTGCCAGATGTCACAGTATAAAGGAAGCCCGACCCAGCAAAAAAGATTGCCATCCTGACCTTCTATTGAATTCTATAGCGCTTGTCCTTTTTTGTCTCCTGAACAAATCCAGCACTCACAAACATGCTGAATGGAGTGGAAAAAGCAGCTTGACTCTTGTGAAAGAAGTTACAAGCAGAGCTGAGATGGCCGCTTGCCACTTTCCCTGTCAGGGTGACATCTGCTGCTGTTTGCTGAGATGCTTCTTGTAGGGGGGAAATGGACCTTCACTCCAGCAGGGTTAGTCCTCTCCCCCCACCCTATACCTTTGTTGCTGCTGCTTCCAGAAATGTTTTTATTTTTCCTTTGGTCTTTAGAGTCTGTCCTTAGGAGAGAGGAAAGCTGTATCTCATGGGGCTTTTACTTCTTCAGCAAGGTCCTGACACCATTTCTTTTCTCATAAAACAAGCATTTATTTTATCACATTTATTACTCTATTTATCTTGGTAAGATGGCTTTATATCTGTAAAATACTCTGCAAAGTAAATCAAAGTGAATACAGACAGGTGCCTGCTTGCACTGATGTCAGTCCACTTTCAAGGTAAAGTCAACTTCCATATGATTGACATCTTAGTCTTTGCACCATATTTTTGGTTAACTTATCCATGCCACATTCAAGATAATATGTGTGAAATTCGATTTTCCTGTTTGCAGTAAGAAGCAAAAGAGCTTGGCACTACTGATTTTGGATAAAAATAAATGTATGTATGTGGATGTTCATGTGCATTTGTGTGCATCTATACATTTCCAAAGTCTTGGAACTTACTCCATTTAAGAAACTGCTATTTTTGAAATCCTAAACATGGCTCTGCCACAAAACTTAATACATAGCAGGATACAGTTGTAGCTCTGGCAAGCAGAAAAAGAGTCATTAAAAAAAAAAAAGGATTCACATTCTTTGTCTGCTTGGTGGGAGTAGTAGTACTCTTGGCAACCCAGTGAAAGCATAGATTTTGATCTGTCCTCCTAGCTGGCTCAGATTCACTATTCAGCATCCACCAGGGCAGAGACATGTTGGCTGGCAGAGGATATAATCTCCCAGGGCTACATGAAGCTGCCTGTATCCAAAAATGGCAGAAAAAGAAAGAGGAGGCACTAGAGACAAGAGCAAGTGATAGTCAAAGATACAACGCTCAATCATCCATGACACCATTTTAGGAGCAAACTATAGCCCTTGCTTACACTAATTTTCATTTACCCAATTGGAGAAATCCAACAAACATGCACAGTGCTTTATGGTTACATTCAGAAACTAGAATTACATGGGTAGATATTTTGTTCAAAATAAAGCATTTAAGTGGGATGATTTTCTGTATATTCTTTTTGTGCACCATGTTCAATAGAATGAAAAGCAAGACAAGCACCAGAGACAAGCTAAAGAGGGTTGAAAATATAGAAATATAGAAGATTAACATTAGAACATGTCTTGCAAATTAAAATAAAGTTTAGCAGTGACTCTGGAGTTCTTTTTATTTGCTCCATGATATTTTCCGTAGGTAAATGTAGGAGGGTGAAATTAGCTATGGAGTTTATTCTATATCTGTATATCTAGCTTTATTTATATCTTCATAGCTTTTATATTTATGTCCATACCATTGTATATTTTTAATGTTTTATCATCACTGTATATTTCCTTAAGCTGTATTCTCACTCATCTTCTTGACAATAGTGAATTTAAAGAAAAAGCAAATAAACAAACAAAATTCCAAGTAAACAAAAAAAAGAAAACAAACAAAAAAAAGAACCACCAAACCAAACCAAAATCAAGCAACAAAGAAAAACAAAAGCCAACCCACTCTTTACCATAATCCATAATAAAACAGTTTGACTGTTTAATCTTGTACCTGACAGCATCTTTAGTTCTTTAACAAAACAAGTTTCCTCTTTGCAGAGCATTGCTGTGCATGGCTAAGATACATCTTTTTTTTGACTTCTCTGCTGAAGACATGTAAGTACCGAGTTCAATTATTCTTTTGTCAGAATTACTCTTATTTTCGTAATTCAAAAAGTGTGGCAGGCTATTCATAAATATGAAATACATTTTTTTTATGATGTGAGAATGAAGCATCATTAAATTGCATGTACACACACAAATTTATTTCACTAAATATGACAACTGTTTGGCCAACAGTCCCACTCCAAGTATTCGTACTGTCTGGAGATTTCTTTCCAGCTGTTTTCCTTTTTCTTCTCCTTCTTTCTTTTCTATTCATCATCAGTCCACATCTTTTTTATTCTTTACAGTACTGACACCACCAGCAAGTTGAGGTTACCAAGGCAAATGCCTGTGCCCTGCTAGAACTGATCACTGTTCTGAGTATGACACATATATGACAGGGCAAGGTCATTCAACTTTCCCTTCATTTTTCATTTCTGCACAGGTAGTTACCACTTCAATGTTCTTCCTCTCACCCTGTTGTCTTGTTTATTACACTACTTCATGAAAAATAGATAGTACTCCAACCTTTGTAACATATTATTTCCTAAGTATTTCTCTGCTAACATGTAAAAACACACTCTCTACTACATGATGTCACTGAAGTACACTATTTTAAAGATACTGTTTTATTTAATAATAAGTGTTGCTATGGGAAAAAAACCTACAAAGAAAGACAGAAGGAAGCCAAGCCATTAGGAATAGCTTATTAGCTATTAATAAAATACATTGTAGAGTAGTAATATATCTGAAGAGATGAGATAAATAACAATCCAGTATCAGGTAAAAATTCCCTCAAATACCTATGGTGGTAACTTCTGTTGATATAAAGCACTTTAGGATATTCCATAAGTGCTACAAGGCTTTTATCTTTGAGAGGAAAAAAAACCATTTGGGAGTTGTGCAAAGTCTTTTATTTAAAATTAATAAACTTGCATTTTAAAAATAAATCTCTCACTCCGTTATCAGTATTCCAGTCTCACATGTTTAATGTGAAAATACAAGTATTTATGTGAATATGTGAAACAAATTTCCTGGATTTTTCTTATGTCTGTCTGACTTGACATAGTTATTTAATTCTGTGTAGGAGTGAATAGCACATTCATTGACAGGTTCCTAAAACTGTAATTTCTATCTGACCAGGTTTTAAAGACACAGCAATGTTTTAAAATTGATCCTAATCCAGAAGTGAAATAACTTCTCTGAAGAAAGAAAAACTATTGATTTCTTCATTTCACTGATTTTCAAAAACAAAGGTCAATGCTTCCTACACTGTCCTCATGATCTAGAAAGGGCAGAAAGCATAATATTTTTACAGATATTATGATCAATTCAGAATGGGGCCAGAGTTTCAAATGAGGTCCAGCTGCTGTAAATCAAAGTCACTGTCCTTACTAGTTTTGATGCCAGGTTATATGATGTTGATGAGATCTTGGAAAGGTATAAAAACAGGAATGGAAAAACAAAAAACCAAACAAAATATTCTGAGTTCAGTGACATAAGAAGGTTTAAAACATTGCAGAAAAATGTGAAGAGATAAAAGTTGGGGTTTTTTTTTAAGTTTCTTCCTTCCACATTTAATTAAATTAGTTTTAAAACTACTGAAGACTGAAAATGCTTGCATCAATGCAGCATAAATCAATCTCTAAGTGGTGTATAATAGATAGAAGGATTGGCTAAGGACAATTATTACACTGATGAAAACTGACTTTTGGAACAAATTGTTCTGGCTACCTTCTGATATTAAAAGACATGATGTTAAGATGACCTTCTATCCCAGAACTGCAGAATCATTGGAAATAAGTCTGCATGGTCCTTAAAGCATCATTTAATCATTCCATTTGATCATTCCTTTACTCAAAGGCAGAATCAGCTGAAAATCGCTGGCAGATTTCTGAACAGTCTGGTATAAAAGCCAAATGTTATTACAGAACTTCCTTCCTGCATCTAGACCTCCATCTCTCTCAGACTTTTTCTTGCTACATCGCATTGTAAACTCCTTTATAAATCAGCCCTGTCTCAGTGCCTATTTTTTAATAAACAAGAAATAGTACAGATATTCTCTCCAGTTAGTTTTCTTTTTCCACTGATATCTACCTTCATGTTCTCTTGCTTAGTATGTTCTTTAACTTTTTAGTCCTATCTATGACAATCACTGCGAATACTTTATCCTAATGTGATTTATTGTCTTGTCTGATTCAACAGTGTTCAGATGCTATCTCTATCCATTTGCCTGAAATGTTACCCTTTTTGTGATATTTTAAAACAGTTCGTTTTCCCTCTATATTGGGAGACTCCAATATTTTCTGTCACATTTTGCCAACACTGCCAATTTACACCTAAAACATTGTATTGTTTATCCCTAGGATTGTGTGAATCTCCAGACTCATTGCTGATGTTATTTATTTGTGTAAAGCTCCCAGAACAGAGAAATACATCTTTGCTTTATATGTAAAATTATTAAACTTTAAGTAAAGTAAAGTAACACGATGATAAAGTTTACTATGGACTAAAGGCAGAAAGGTTCAGGCTTGTGAATGTGTGCAGTTATAAGAAATATTTATAAGAAAATAAATATACCTAAGTGGCCAGGTTTGTCAGTATTTTCTCTGGAGAACAGGATACAGGGGGAGGAACCACATATATCTATAGCACACAGAAACAGTATGCACACTTAAAGATATTCCTATGCCAATGTTTCTGTAGGCTTATCATGAGTGGCTTCATTTCTAATAGCTCTGTCTCCAGGTGACATATCCAAGAACACCAGCATAGACTTGCAATTTGTCATGTTTCCCTCTACATTTGTAAACTTGCCCCAGGATCACTGTGGAAGTACAGAACCTCCACTCTCCTCTCAACATCCCTCGTGTTTGTTGAAAAAGACACCCACACTTTAAGACAACAGCAATGGCCACTTTAGCTGAATGATTTGGCTTATAAATTGCTAGAAATGAGATGAACATTTGTACTTAAAATAAATTTAGTTCGCCAAATGTAAATGGCTTTGAAGAAAGATATCAGTGTTTATTGTCATTGGAAGCTTACTGAAGCCCAGAGCCTACATTTCCCCTCTAGAGTCACCCTCTGCTATTCGCCAGGTTTCAGAGTAAGGACTCTTTGGATCAGAATTTGTAGTTTGAATGTAGGGCACATAGTGCTTTTTTTGTTTCTGTTCATGTAATTTCTGCCTTTTACTGTCCCTCTTTTAAATATCAGTGCATGACCATTTCCAACAATGTGTGAAATGGAACTGGAAAAAGGATTAATGGGGAAAAGAAGTCAGAAATATTTAAAGACACAGAAAAGCTGCTCTGTAGACAGTAAATGAAATCATTCTAGCAACCTTGGAAATAATGTTATAGTAAATGACATAAAATACTAATGAGAAAGTACCATGTGTATGGTAAAGAAGAAAAATAGGAGAAAAAATCAATGTAGAACCAAAATGATGTCAGAAACTGGATAAAATAAACAATGATATGAAATGTTCATGAAAGTTTAAGGCACTGTTAGGTGTACCAAAGTATTAGATACAGGCCTGGGTAGATTACCTGGAAAGCAATTAAAAATAGGAACAAGTAAAATCTTCAGACAAGTAGATCAAAGCATAGAAATAATATTAATACATTGTCTGTAAAAAAAAAAAAAAAAAAAAAAAAAGCAGATCTACATAATGATTTAAGATGTTAGTGCAAGGGTCACTGTTCACAACAGTAATATAACTATTTGCAACACCTCATCAACTTTTCCTCTGTAAGCATGAGATAAAATTGCTGAAGCCTAAAGTGAATTATTTATCTCATAGGATGGTAATAGTGATTGCATCAATAGTTACAGGAAAGGAAATAAAATACTTGTATTGTCTTAATCCTTTCATGGATACACACACAGCAATTTGTCCTTTGCCCTTATGCCCTTATGCACCTCCTCCCTTGCTTTGGTGAAGGAAAATTGTCACTGCAGAAGAGACCTTCCCTTTCCAATCTCTCTCTGTGCTTTTCACCTTCCTGGAGGGCTGCATTCCCTGGAATTACTCTTCCATCTATCTGCAGACCACCTTCTCTTGAAGCAGGCAGGCAGGCAGAGACCCTTGCTGGAGTAAGAGGGACAAGAAGCCATCCCCTCACCTTGAGAATTCAGTACATTGGTAATAGAAACCTCTTTATTACTTCAGAATCATAAAGCCATATATAAGCACATGGAGCTGGATTAATTATTATTTTTAATCATAAGTCTTGCTTTTTCTCTGTGTTGGCAATTTGAGAGACTTTCTGTTATCTTCATCAGAGTGTTCACCCATGCAGCTTTAATAAGTAAAATAGCTGGGTGTAAGCATGTTTTTTTCTGATGGATGTTGTGGTTAAGAGGACATGACAGTGAGCTGCAAGAGCCATTATCTATTAATTTGTTGGTTTATTTTAGTAAGCAATTTATAGCTTTTCTAAAATGTCTCTTACATTTTCCACTCGTTAATTGAGTCCCATTTATACTCTTTCTTTTGCATTAAAAGATGTATTGCACTATTTAAAGTCTTAATTTAGCCCATATGTCAAAACCATATCTAAATGAGCCACTTACAGCACTTTTGTATGAATTACATTATGTAAGTCCTCCTTCCCTCTGTCTTTTTTCTCCTTGCAAATTTAAATTTTTTTATTAGAATGCAGGAAAAGAACCAATAAAATCTAAGTATAAAAACCAGCAATATTGAAACACAAATCTGGGACAATCAAGTCAAGTTCAAGTGGTGAACAATATCTTAAGTCTCTGAAAATGTGGTCCATAAACCTCACTTAAGTGCAAGTGAGTTTGTCCCATGTAATCTGGGAAAACTCCAAAGCTTTTCTTCTAATTTACATGGATATGGGATTTTTTTCCAATCAGTAGCCTATAATTTTGAAATTTGTAATCCCAGGCCTTTATTATCTATCTTCCTAAACTGTGTTCCTAAGTTATTGCTGTTATCATAAAAAAAAAAAAAAAAAATGGGTGCACATCTTCTCAAAGATAATATCTTCTTTGTTAATCACAAGCAGAAAGAAAAAAAACAAAAACAAACCCCCAGAAAATCCAACGAATGAAAGAAACAAAACCCAAAAATACCAGAGGAAGGAGGGAGGATCAAAGCAGCCCACTATTAGAATTTCTTTTTCTAAGCTGAAAGTCCTTGAACTCTAGGGGGAAAAAAAAAAAAAAAAAGTTGCTGCGGCTTGGACCCATACTACCTTTAAGCAGGTTTGATTTAGTTTGTTTTGTTTTTCTTGGAAACTCTTCTAGGGGTTTTGTTTGTGCATTTGTTTTCTGGCAAGTAATTTCTTTTACTTTTATATAATAGCTACCTATGGTGCAAGCTGGATACTTTACTGGCTTAAGTTTTCGTATCTTTCCTTTAATGTCTCCACTGAATGGCCCATTAACTCCAAAACAGTGTATTTACAATAGGGTACAGGCACCATAGTTCTATTCCTTGGCTGGCTGGCAGCTGGCACTGACATCTCCCATTGGGAGTAGTGCCTTTGCTCTGTTCAAATCCGTGTATAACTTGGATGCTGATATGGACGCTTGCAATAATGATGTTTGTCATCTACTCCACTGCAGATGTGAGAAGCTCTTTGCTCCTTAGCACTACAGAATAAGCTGTCACTCTCACATCTCTTTACTCTTCTTTCTTTATTCAGAGAATCCGGTGAACTTTATTTCTACTTTCCCTTCTCATCAGCTAAGCATGACTTCTTTAGATTATTTAAGGTATATATTTAATTTTTAAGATCTCATTTAGCATTAATCAAGACAATTTTTTGCCCCTAAGCAGTTTTCTAGAAAAACATTTTTCTACATGCTTCCTTTTGCTCCCACACTATTTTGTGCTAATATATTGCTTCTTAAAGATGCAGTATTGCCGGTGGTTATAATAATGATCTTTATCATCTGTTCTTTGCAGATACCAAATGTTCCTTAATTTGGTGCCATATTTAAAAATAATTATCCACTTTCTTCTGTCCAATTTAATAGCAAGTTACATGTCATATCATTGTCTTTTATTAGGTAACAAATTTTGTTTCTTTTACTGTATACATAATTCTTAGAGTATAAGAGATTATTATTTCTCTCACCCTGGATAAATGTGTTGGAGTGAATTGTACTGCTTTGATTGACAACTTTCCTTCAAGTATGGAAAAAAAAGGAAATAAAAGTCATTACATATTACTGCTTTATCCTGAGCAGGAATTTGGACATAGTAGAATTTGGAGATATCTGTACTATATATCTAATGGTGTTGCTCTTTCCTAGTAGCTACTCTTCCACAACTTCTTTATTTTAATTTTTTTTTTTTTATTTTAATGAAAATATGTGCTTTATCCTTTTACTATCAAGACATTTTTAGTATAAGGCAAAGCACCTTTATGATACTTGATTTACATAGAGCTTGGAAATCTCTACAATTCCTGGACTGCTAAGGTACCTTTTCTAAAAACAAGAAGAAAAACAATTCTGAACTCAAATCTTGAATTATGGGTCAAATAGCAAATTCTGAGCTATCATTTTTTTTACATATTAGAACTTTGCTTGACTTATTTGCTCACATCCTAATTTACTCTCCATTTCTTCGGGAAGCACAGTCTAATCACACCTTGTACCCAAGCAGGATGCCTCATCCCTGCATTAGGTATCATGACACATAGTTTCAACTCACTCATTTGTGAATAGTTCTTAGTTATTCATTCCAAGGTGCACTATTAGCATCAATTTAAAAACCTTGAACTTTCTTCCAGATCTCCTGTTAGCAGATGGTTTGACACCCCCAGATAGTGGGTAGCAGTCTGCTGCAACCCCAGAGGATTCCCAAGGGCCTCATTTTAGGATTGGTATTTCTAGCATCACAAGTTGATTGACTGTGGTCAGTACTTTTCAATTGTGGCTGTAATTTTTCACAGATAATCTTAGAAGCTTTCAGAGTGGGTTACATTTCCCAGGCAACAGGAGTTCCAGGTACAGTTTTGTCTCAACTGACTGAAATCATAGCAGGCACACAAGGCACCAGATTGTCTCAACTCATTGACCCAGAAGTCAAGGTCAGAAAGTTCCAAGCTGTCTCAGCTCACTGCATTTGCAATTGAAACAAGAACAGCGTTGGGCCCAGTACATTTCTAACTAAAGCAAGAACAATGTTGGCTGGTGCTGACATGGCAATTCTGACTGAAGGGAGGAGGGTCTGCACCATATGCTCAGAAGATCTCCAGCTTTTTGGACTCAAAGATGCTGTACAATTCAGAGATAAGTTCATTGCATTTGAAGTGCTCTGGTCTGAACATACAGACTTAATTAGCTCTATTTTTAATGTTGATAGAAAAATCAGTTTTCTGATATTTTCCTGATTACATTTAAAATGAAGAGATCATGTACAGATTTTTTTTAATTAATATCAGACTTAACCTTTTAAAAGAGCAGTAGAAGCTTTCATTTTTCATTGAAATATTTATATTACTTTTTTTCATTTTCTTTTTTCTTTTTTTGATGGAAGAACTTACTCTTTTCTACCTACAGTATATAACATGAAGAAAATAGTATTTGTTATTTGTAGTGAAATGAGGCAACCAGGTGCCACTAATTACCAGGTAGTGAGCATGAGCTTGTGTTAAGACCACCTGTGCCTAATTAGGGCAGGCCCTAACTGCGCATGAGCAGGATTAGGGGGCCAATAAAAGGTGAAGCTTGAAGCACAGGCTCTGCTCATTCCTGAGCAAGCCAGCAGAGAGGTCAGTTGAATCCAGAGTGATAGCACTGAGCTAGGCTAACTAATTCTGAGGGCAGAGCACTACTTGTGCACTTTTGCTGGAACACCTGTTGGACCTCAGAGCACTGTGCCCTAAGAGAGGTTTGTCTTGCAACAGTTATTCTTCTAGACATTACTCCCTCCATGGCCAGCCCCTTATCATGGAGGAGGAGCTTGTGTGCCCTTGGGAAGTTGGGAGCTCTGCTGATGGAAGCAGGTGCCATGCCAGACAGGTCACAACTGAAAGGTCAGACAAGGTGTGTCCATGGGCAGGATGGGTTCACCAGCTTTCAGGCAACCATCCTAGGAGAAGGACAGCACTAACTCTCAACACAGGCAGATGGAACTCGTTTAGCTCGTTAAGGCCATCCATCTAAAAGAAGGATACTCTGACTAAACCTGAGTCCTGAGGACTTCACTGTCACCATTCCAGCTTGCTGGGCTCTGGCAGATGAACCGTAGGAGTAAAGTGTGGAGTCAGTTCCGCACACTCTGCCCCTCACCTAAAAAAGCCACTGTGCAGGATGGAAGGGTGAACCCACACTTGTAAAGCCCCTGCAGGGACAGGTGAGGGATTGAAATGCCAGGGGAAAGGTGCACTGTCAGTGACAGTGACAGACTTCACTGGCAGCCACAGCCCCCAGCCCTGCATGCAGGCAACTCAGGACTTTGGTCGCTTGAGACTGACCCAGGAGATGACAGTCTTGTTCTGCAACATCCTGAGTGACCAAGCAGCCTTTTTCAGGGAGGGCACTGCTTGGTCCACATGGAGAGGGGCCTAGAAAAGGTGACCTAGCCAAAGCTCATGTCCACCCCCCACCAGGTTGGCCAGCTTCAGTCAACGGGCATCTTCTGATGCGGTCGAACAAAGACAAAGAGGCCAAAGCATACACCTGCCTCTAAAGGTGTGTTCAGATTGACACTCTCATGTTGGAACATCAGAACCATGCTTGATACAGTGGACAGTGGGCATCTTGAGCATTGTTCTGCTCTAATTGCCCACAAACTGTCATGACTTAACATCGACATTGCTTCTCTCAGTGAAGTTCATCTTCATGAGGAATGCGGTTTTAAAGAACATGGTGTTGGCTACACACTATATTGGTCAGGCAAACCCAAAACCAAAAGACAGTTCTCAGGAGTTGGCTTCATGATTAAAAACTCTATTGCCTCCAAACCTGAAAACTTGCCAACATCCAATATGGTACCAATGGGAGCCTATCCAAGCTAAGGCGACTGAAGGCCACACCAAGACCCTAAATCACCATGTCCCAGAGTTGCTTTCTGCTCATGATGCTGCACTTGTTGCTCACACAGAAGCAGCTCTGCAGTGCATAAGATCTTGCTTTGCAGAGGCTGCAGATCTTTCTGGGCTGGAAGTTGACTTGAAAAAGACAGAAGTTCTCTACCAGCCTGCACCACTGGAAGACTTCCATCATCTCCACATCACCATAGGCGAATCAGAGCTTGAGTCAGTCTAGTGGTTCAGCTCTCTGGGATGCATTATTTTCTCAGACACCAAGATTGATAAAGAGATAGGCAACAGATTAGCAAAGGCATACAGAGCATTCGGAAGACTTCATAAAAGAGCCTGGTGCAATAAACACCTGAAGAAAAGTGCAAAGATTGGTGTCTACAGAGCCATTGTACTGTCTACTCTTTTATGTGTCTGAATCATGGGTCATCTACTGTCACCACCTGTGACTCCCTGAACGCTTCCATCAATGCTGCCTCTGTACAATCCTAAACATCCACCGGACTGACCCTGTGACCAATGTCACTGTCCTTTAGCAGTCAGGGGTAACCAGTCCAGAGGCCATGCTACTGAGAATGCAGCTGCACTGGGCAGGGCACATCTCCTGGATGGAGGCTCAACCCCTTCCTATGATTGTGTTCTGTGGTGAACTTGCCACCAGCTGCCACAACAGAGGAGCCCCAGAGAGGAGATCCAAGGACTCCCTGAAACAATCCCTCAGCCTTGGCCATATTGACTTCCAGCAGTGTCCACTCCGGCCTCCAGTCAAGAGACATGGAGACACCATCCATAATGCTGCTGCCTCTTTTGAGAACACATGTGGAATCAATCTGGAGGAGGAAAGACATCACAGGAAGAGCTGTGCCTTTGCTGTCCCCTCACAGGACACTTTCTGCTCTGCCTTTTGCAGCCTCACTGTCTGTGCCACACTGGCCTCATCAGCCATCAGTGTGCTTGCAGCAAGCCTGGGGAGAGACCAAACAATGAGTGAGTGAGACATTACTGCACATAATATGAAATAAAAATATTAACCTATTGCGGTAATGCTTCAGAAGAAATTTATTTTTGACCTGTGCCCTTAATTTTTTTCAGAACTACAGTTCCAGTAGTTTGAAGGTTTTATGAAATAAAATCAAATTTTAAAGTTGTAATATGAAAGATTGAGCTCGTTTGTGACAATGTATTAGCCTTACAAGTAAAAAAAGGCAGAAAGCAATGAAACTTCTTACAATTGACATCTAGAGAATTAACATTATTCCTTGTAATAGGGAATGCTAATTTTATTCCCTACAAACTCTGTTGTCAAAAGCTATAAATTCTGTTACTCTATTTTTTAGGGTTATTGTAAAATTTTAGGTTGAAAAATGTACTAAAATAAAATATGTAAATATTGTGTTATGTGACACTAAAAGCAGAAGATGAGAAAGCCTTACTACTTTGTTTGATGAGTCTCAGAATTTCATTCTGAATACTTTGGTTCTGCTTTGTTGAAGATGGGCTTTTTGAAAGATCCCTGCTGGCATATAATATTTTACATACCCATTGTAGCTGAGAAAAATTAATCTGTATGTATCAGTGATTTTTTAGGTATAAAGGGAAAAACCCCAAACATCTACCTTTCTCTGAAAATATCATTACTAGACTAGGAGTTGAATTTACTTTTATTTACTGTGTTAAATAATAAATATTTTCATGTTAATGTTCCTATCACTTAAGTTCCAGAAAGTCTTACAAACCATGAGAAAATAATTTTTACTTCAGTCAATTGATGTGATACATCATTTACATACCAGTTTTTGGAGAACTTAGCTATTTCTTGTAATTGTCAGACTAATGATCACTAAATTATTGATTATTACATTGAAGCTTACTTTTTCTCTTCTAATAATTTAAATGCAGTACATATGTTTTGACCCACAAAAATGTTATGGCTAAAGCTATTAATATCTTCAGTTTTCCTCTTGAATATCTTAAATAAAATCAGAAAGCACTTCTTTTTCATTTTTTTATCTATGTTGGGTATGCCTGTGTCTATAATAAATAATTTTATACTTTGTTCAGAATGCTGAACAGAGTAATATAAGTAACTATCGATGGATTTTTTTGCTCGAAAATCAAGCAAATCAGTAACAAAATCAAGTTATAATCAGTAACATCATACTACAAGACAAACATTAACTTATCCAATGAACAAAGAGTCTCAAATTCTGAAGCTCAGTGGTACATGCATACTTGTACTACCAGGTTGGAGCATCCATGTTCATAGAATCATAGAATTTCATATTGGATCCTCAAGGATCATCTAGTCCAACACTTCTAGTAGTATAATTTATTCCCTATCCTATGTGAGATCATGTCACAAAATCTACAGGACAGGTATCAAAACTGTGGAAAAGCAAATAGACAACCCTTCAAGGGCTGCAGCCACACCAAAGAGGTCCTCTGGCACCAGGACACACCAATGTATCTGGCTTCCTCAAAGAGAAACCCTCCAGAAAATCCAAACAAGAACTCCAGGACACATATTGGTTTCAAGAAGCTTATTTTCTGCTTGTCCGTAGTAAATCTCACCAACTTCCCAACAGGGATGGACATCACCTGATGTCATCATATTCTACACCTTCAGAGAAAAGCCTGTGAGTTACTGGAGAGGAACCAGCTTTGAATGACACAAGTAGTCTCTTGATCCAAACGGTCCGTTGATCCAAGCACAAAGAAAACTATCAGTCTAGGGGTTCTCTATTGCCCTGGGACTTCGGTGCTTGTTAGCAGCCAAAAGGGAAAAGAGAAGGTAAGGATTTGTTAAAAAAGACAAAATAAACAGAAAACACAACTGTGCCATATGCATGTCCCTACCACACCCATATTTTTGCATAGCCTGTGGTTTTGGCCACTGTTCCCAAGACAGCCTACCTCTGGTGAAGGCAGAGAGCAAGACCATCAGCCTCACTGCCTGAGGCTTTTTTTTTTTGTTTTGTTTTTTTAGTTTATGTATTTTTTTTCTTAATTTTGGTAGTACCTTGCTCTTTTTCCATTGATCTGCAGGATAATGTCACATGAAAATGCAGTATACGTGGTACGTTTTACATGTTTACCCAGGTTTTCAAGTTGCAGTCTTTTCATAAACAGTGGTATCTCTCCTCTTATTCTCTTATTCTTGGCCTCCCCTCCTTTATGAGACCTTTCACTTCTGTGTCACAGATATTTCATTTAAAAAAAAAAAAAAACAAAAAAACCCCCACCAAAGTTGAATATGAATACCAAACAGCTACCAAAATGCATATAGTTGTACATATAAACACATATGCATGTGTATATATAATTGTACAATTTTACAAAGCTAAACAAAGATAAAGCAAAACCAGATAATTATTAATAGGATCACTGAATAACTAGGGCTTTTTTAAAATTAATCAAGCTAAAAAACATTTTTAGAGATGAGACCAGGCAAATCCTTGTTGGTGCTAGAGCATGTGTTCTTTTCTCAACACAAAGTTCATTTTTCTACCAAGGTAGAAGACTCTGCTTGCTCTCTTGAAAAAAAATGGTCATAAGTAGATCCTTGAAGTCAATTTATAGGATCACAAACTGACTGATTAATTTTTTCAAAGTCAGTCTTTGACAATAATACTCAGATCACTGACAATAAAGCCCAGATAAACTGATTGTCTTGGTAGACTCCAGAAGAGCAGATATTTTTTCAACTAATATAGAGGTATGTATAGAACTACACAGAAAAATTGTCTCCAGGTCAGGCCTGGAGCATATTTATCAGTCTAAGTTTACAATGGCATACACCATTTTTTGTTTTCTGTAACATAGTTGAAGCGAGTAATCCGTAAATCTTGAAACTGCTCCTTTCTTCACAGCAAGTAGGGTCCAGATTGATGGTAACAAATATCTGAACCAATACTTGGATTTGAGAATTTACTGCACTGAGAAACTGTGATTCTATAGAGATGGTAAAATACTGGAAGAAACCAAGCTGGCAAGTCCATATAGTGTAGTGCAGGATCATACAGCTGTGAGTTCACGGCTTCTTAACTTCAGCTCTGATCTTCCTTACTCCAACCATACAGTCTCCATCACTAGAGAATTCTCCACAGCAAATGGGTTCTTGCATAGCAGGACACAATTAGCATTATAACACATACAGCAATGATCTCTAAGATTAAGATGAAGGATAAGATAAAGAGCTATACTTATCACTACCCCAAGATTTGTTATTTCATCACCAAGTAGATCAATTTTATGGGGTTCCATTCAATCACATAAGCTCAGAAGTGTAAACAGACAGACAAACCGTGCCTTTTGGTACTTTTGGTGCATGGTATCTGTGAAAGAATCTGTAATATACGTATCCTCTCTCAATTGTCATTTCTAGACTTAGATTTCAGTTATTTCAGTTATCTTGCATGATTTTATGTTGTAAATATTCGGGTTTCAGATTTGCATTTGTATGCAAGCACATAATTTCTGCTGACGAGAAAGAAAGATTTAACATTTAACAGCTTATAAAATATTTGCATATAATGAACAAGACATGGTGAAAAGTGTTGCCTAATGGTCAAATGTACTGTTCTAAGATTGCAATTTAAGCATTATTTCAATTTGTCATCTTGGAATTAACAGAAACACCAATAAATTACATTATTGTACTAATGAAAGTTATACCAGATTTTTTATCTTAAGTGAACACTGAACAATATTTATTTTTTTTCCCCAGTGAAATAAAGATAAAACATTTTAATTAGTTTAATAGCAATAATAATATGAATATGGCTTTTACATTCTCTAAGGAGCAGTCAAATTTGAGACTGGGTCTAAAACAAATGTTCCTGGTGATCTTGAAAACACAGGGCAATTTGAATAAATGTAGCATATTACTTTTGCACTTCAGGAGGCAAGGTATTTGGCCAAGGTCAAAAACAGAAAGAGGAAACGCAGTGTTATGTACTCAACAATCGCATTCGAGTAACCTCTATCACATCCTTTGCTAGATTTACCTTTCTGAATCCCTAAGCACTTTCTCAAGAGCAGAGTCATCCAGAGGCAATGATTATTGCTTCTCCTATCAAGCCTCCTTCCCCGTGTGAAAACCCACAGCCTTGCTGTTTGCACAGGAGGTGGGATGGCTCCTGGAGGCAATGGCCTGACTGCTGCATGAGGTGTTCTCCATCTGGCTGTGGATGAGCTGGCCAGCACCCAAGGCAGGCCTGACCTTGCTCCTGGGCTACCCACATCTTCATCCAGGGGACCTTGCTGTGCTTCTCACAGGTTGCTCTCCCTTTCCTTCTGACTGCCAAAAAACTGGTACTTCATCTGGCTAGTGTCCAAGCTGATCCAG